>NC_137914.1:7440027-8070027 GCF_963457725.1 Sprattus sprattus
GGAAACATAAAACTGCAGGGAGGAGAAACTCATTATTCCAACAGAAGGAGGGGGAACTCGAGACTCCTGATTGGATTTGTGTGGCTGTCAAAATTTTCAGACCACCCACATTTCAGCATTTTAACTAAATCATAGAGAAGAACAACACAGTCTTTTTTTCAAGCACTTGCGGTTGCTATGGGATGTAGCACTGCAAGTCACCAACAAAATGTGAACAGTAGCGGCTGTGAAGGAATAAGTGGGCATTTATGGAAAAGCGAAGTGGCCGAGTTCTGTGCTTGGCGTCTGATGTGGGCACTAATCACAAGTGAAGTGCATCTTAGAGACAAAAGCAACACATGAAAGGGTATCTCTCATCTGGTAACGGCTGACATGCTGTCAGATTTATTAAAGAGTTGTCATCGTTTTTCAACTTGAGATGGCAGAAGCGAAGCCTCATTGCGCTAACTGAAAATGATGCATTGTTTGTTAGTGCCCTCCAAGTCCTGCCAGTTTCAAATACTAAAAAAAAAAAATACATTTATGCATTCCTTTGTAGGCTGTGTGTGAAAAGGCAAGTGTGTGTGTGCACAGGGAACTGTCTCTCTCTGCATGCCCATCCATTATTGGATTTTTCAGTCTGGAAGCTCAGAAAGGATGATCACAGACTCGTCTTATGCAACATAAAAATATATTCATCCATAGCCTTCCTCTTCTTCTCCTCATTATGATTCCCTCACACTCTTTACCCTCAGTAAGCCACCAGGGTGCTGGGATTTCAGACTCTTGTGGAGGCCAGCTTTTGAATACTAAAGGTCTGAGTGATGAACCTTTGTTTAGATTACTGTCTAATCTGCAACCACATTGTTGTCTAGTTCAACTGCATATTCAAATGAATTTACTCATATGAAAGAAACACTCTCTGTGAAGGGTTAAAATCAATTCAATTAAATATTACTTCTATAGCGTCGAAACAATACAATTGTCTCAAGGCCTCCAAGGATGTAAACATTTCACTGAAAATCAAAACATTTCTCAGAACCTGGGCCTAGTTTCCCGAACGCTAAAAAGGACTTGAAATCGGTCGTAAGAGGGATATTGCAGAGCGGTTTCCCAACGCCGCACTTACGGCAATGATGAGTCTACGATGTCGCCAAAATCCACGTAGGCCGTTAAGATACGTCGTTATCGGGAAACGAGGCCCTGACCTACAGGCTGATGATGCTCAACAGAGGTATTTCTGAGGTGAACAGTTACAAAAGGATTGAAGTCAGCTGGGAGCTGGCCTTCTTTGTGTTGGACTATTCAGTAGTAACTTCATAGCTGACTTGCTATGTCTTGTGTTGCATTTGCTTGATGTTTGGCTGTGTAAGGAAAGTTGTAGGCCTACACTTGCTAGTTTTTCATCATAAACATCCCTGCCAATGTTATCTATGAAAGAATGCAAAGTAGGCTGTAACCTGATCAGTCAAGTCATCGACCTGCCCTGTCTCAGGCCAGAATCCAAATAAATGAATCTCATATTTGATCAGTCTTCTTCAATCTTGTCAACAAATACACGTGTATACTGTCCAGTCTTGATATGTAAAAGTGGTGTAAAAGTGAGCTCCACTTCGTAACTTTAGGGGGAGCTCAGTGGGGAAAAAAATGCCAATTCTCGCGTAATGGGGATCTAAGCAAAAGATACATGACTAAAAGGCCCACTCATAGAAATGAGCATGTGAGGTGATTTCATACACCTGCAGGCAATAATGCGAGATGCTGCACCTCTGCTCAGTCAGTTGACAGTATCCAGACTATATTAATATTCTCGTGTTGTAGAGGAATCAATATAGGTGTCTGCTTTACACAGACCTAGTAACAGAGGATTAGAATGATACTTATTTCCACTAATGAATTACGTCAGGCTGGATCTGAACCTGTTGCTACCAATGTGCCACGCCTAGCTGTAAGACAGCATGTATGGCAACCTACTGAGACACAGAAGTTGGTGTTTATTTATAAATACCAAAGCAAACAACAGTTCAACATAAATACTTAAAGGTCCATAAAAGTAAATTGAATGCAGACAGCAATTTTCTTAAGTAAGCCTTTAAGAATATATTAATATGCTAGATGACCTGAGAATTTGGAAACATTTGGATTTGCCTCACTAAAAAATGAAATGAAATGAGCCCTAGTGACTAGTGACTTTGTATGGCAGAGATACAGACACACTCTGAAATTGATCTCTGCATTTTACCCATCCAGGGTACACACAGTGAAGCACACAGTGAAGCACACTAACCCGGAGCAGTGAGCAGCTTTTTGAGCGCCCGGGGAGCAGTGATCAGGGTTAGGTGCCTTGCTCAAGGGCACCTCAGCCCTGGATGTGGTCATGGGACTGCAGTGTTCGACCACAACCCCCGCCCACATTTTTCCTACTGGTCGGGGATTGAATCGGCAACCTTCCAGTTTCCAGCCCAACACCCTAACCAGTAGGCCACGGCTGCCTAAAATATGCAGGTGTGTAAATCCACACTACGTCATTAACCAAGTTAATTCAAACTACTAACTACTATCTACTATCTACTATCATTTTCAGAACCTCTGATAAATTTGCTGAATTGATATCCACTCTCTATATGCATGCTAGCTGTTACATGAGTACCTGCTCCTGCGTCCTCCTGCGAACCAGACAGAGGCAATCTATCTACTTAATATAAAATATCTATCTAAATATATAGTCACTTCTATCTTTTTTGTTAAGTAAAATGGCAAACAAGATTTTCTTGTCTGACATTTAAATGTTATAAAAGATGAGGCTTTTCGGCTGACACAGAATCTTTAGCAAAATGTCAAGTCCTTCCAAAGTCTCTGTCTAATTTTTGTATCACCAGAGGCACACTATCATGGACATAGAAAGGGATATTAGGGACATAAACCCATAGAAGCACCAGGATTAACAGGCCATAGAGCAATGTTCAGCTCTAGATCCTCAAATAATGTGTGTTACAAAATGTTACATTAAGCTAAAACATTTAGAGTAACAAAACTGGTTGTTAGGTTATAGTTTTAGTAAGAACGTATCAGGTTATGAGTTGGCTTATTGACAAAGGCATAATTGACAGTAGTTAAAGTGATGGTCATACTTTTGGTCTTTCTGAACGTGGCTTCAAGGGCTTGTTCACCAGATTATTCATGCTGGAGTGTTTTCATTATTTATATATAAACTTAACTAACTGATGAATGGGATGGTGGGAAGGTTGGGAGTTTACATGGAATAGTGGATGGGTATGCCACCCTTTAAATCAATGAATGATCACCTAAGTCAACAGAAGGAAAGAGAGTGGAGATGTTGGGATATGGAATGAACATAGAGTGCGGAGTAGAGTAAAGAGTGATTGGGCTGCATGGCTTAATGGTTTGACAGGATGTTTGATAAATGGATGGACGTAGGAGTGGGTGAATGTGTACATATATGGCTGGATAGATTGATAAATGGATGCAAGGTGTGAACAAAACATCTTGTAGAAATGGCAGGCAGAGATGTCAGTCTCTCTAGTTTCTTGACTGATGAATACAGCCAGACCATCAACTTGAAATATTATAGAGCCCAGGTGAGCGAGACTCTGTTCTTTAAAAACATTGCAGTAATATTGCAAACACCACTGCTGCAAATTGCTGCAAAATCAGTTATTAAACAGACTGTTCCCAGGAACTTTGCATACCAGGGGATAGCTGGCTAGCGACCATAGCCAACCTGGTGGCTGGTGACATGACAACAGGCCACAGCTTTAATTTTAACAAACTCTTATTGATGCGACAAGGTGATGGGAGTGAATGAAGGGAGTGAAACTGTGAAACAGTAGCTCATTGGTTCGTTTGGACTGCTTGGGAACACAATTTAATCCGTATTAATAACTACTAGCTAACTAATGAACTTAGTTAATTCCATGCCGATGTCAGTGGTTCTCATAAATTCTAACTGACCCTGTAGCTAATAATCTGTAACTTTATCTATATTCTATCATTTTTATTATGGTATTATACATGGTGCCACATTGCCATCTAAAGCTCAGTAACTGTTGCATCATCAACAATAACTAAGGTAAGGGTGAGGCAATACATTACATTAAGTGACATGATCACACAAGCCAGATACAAACAAATCTGTCGTGTTACAACCCACAAAGCCTCACCCCAGTGTGCGGTATGTACTCACAATACCGTTCTGTTCATTTCCCCACAGTCCTATGGAACAACTTCCTCCAAGAGTGATGAGAAACACCTGGGCCCCCTGGGACCAGCAGAGAATTGCTATAACAAATATGAGGGAGAGAGGAAAAGGACCACATAATGGCATTTTCACTGTGGGAAACGTGTGTGTTCTGTGCCAATAACAGCTGAGTGCAGTTGACTTGCTGTAAACCAGGCTCTGCTCTGCCTCAGGAGCACTCAGGGGACGACAGGGACAGCGGCGCAGAGAAGGCAGCTGCCATTTGCAGCCCGACACGGAGAGAACTGGGGCTCCACGACACCTGAGGCAAACAACTGCTGCTGCCAAATTTTGTACACCGTCATGCTATAGTGGAACTGTGCACTTCTGGTATATGCTATAGGGGTAGACACAAGTCATTGTAAAGGAGGTCTTTAGTTTTGGTCTCAGACATGCAGTGGTACCATGCGCATGTGATGGGGGGTCGGTTAAAGACACAAACATATTACAAGGATTGAAATACACAACATCACAACCTAAAACACTTGCATCGTAACAGGCAGTGTGTTTTTTTCCATCTAGCTGTGTCCCTAGCTGTGTCCACCAGCTGACTCTGTTCCATGTCTTGTTTTGAGCATTATGCTGCCCTAGAGAAATATGAACAAAAGTACAGAAATTCCTTAAACAAATAAACAGATGGATAAGGGCCTGGGCATGCTAGGTTTTTTAATCATGTGTGTGGAATTGCATCCTTTTTATGTTCAAATGCATTTGTATTCATTTAATGTATTCATTCATTCATTTTTATTATTGCCAGTCCCACAAGTGATGAATAGGCATGTGGGTTCAGCATGAATTCCCACTTTCATTAGAGCTTCCTCCATTCACTCGCAGTCTTGTTTTATTTCATGAAAGAGGGAATTGCCCTGGTGAGATCCAGGGTGTCTGATGAGCTACAGTTCGTCATGTATCTCAGCACACTAATTGGCTCGGGAACAAAAACCCACTTTACGCTTCATCTGTGCTGGTGCTGCTTGCGGTTAATAAATGTTTCTGGAAGGATCCAAGCCTGACTTCAGGCATGGGCCAGTCTGTGGCCCTGGTGGATAGTGCATCAGGATATGATGTGCTCTCCATTCACCCACCTTAGCTCAGGCATGAATCCAATGCCACTAGATTAACAACGACATTCTTTGTTAGCGTCATTTATGAGATAAAATCAACATGAGTGCATAACATATGCAAATGAAGGTGCTTTGAATGAGCTCTTACCAATTAGGGAGAGGCAGCCAGGATGAGGTGTAATGTGATGGTGATGTGAGTCATTCTTTATTAGTGTATCACAAAATGTTTTCAAATTTCACAAGTATTGATGGAAATTGACACAAAAAATTTGTTTTTTACTGTGAAAGTATATTTAAACAAACATACAGAATACTCTCAGTAACCCCTCATGTATTAAAAATGAAATGACCAATACAGAATGGTATTTTCTGTCCATCTATTTCTTTGGGTCTGTCTTCCTTTGCTTCAGTGTCTGAGGATAGTCTATATTTCTGGCTGCAGGTCTGACTGTGGTGCCTCCCCTTTGCTTCCCTTCCCCACCATCTTGAAATGTTCTTGTTATCTTTTCATCCTTTCCCTTTTTCCCCTTCTCCATCCGTTCCCTTTTTTCCTTGCACCAAAAACAGATGGCGTGGGTGAGACTTTCTTCGACAGAGGACCACTGTAGGAACCTCTGAAATACCTCCGTGTGATTGGTCCCTCTGCGCTACTTCCCGTATATGACCTGATCCAGCTATTCATATCACTCCATGAACGGCCGTATCTATCACTGTTGCACTGGCTCCATGGTGGTGTGAGGCAGACATCTTTTTTATTCAAAGAGTAAACCCTGATTTAATATTCCTCCGGCTCCCTGGCGCCTGCTTTAAACCCATCTGTCAACCCCTGAGTTTGCACCCTCACACCAAGGCCATTTCCACTTGGCCAGGCTGTAAATCCTGAGCTGCTGATATCAGGCTCAGCCAGCCAGCAGCGCTGACTCCACTAATCTCCTGCTACCCCTAAACAATGCACCTATCGGAGGCCACTCAGCCCTTCTGTCAGACTGGAGCACCCCGCACCCCTCTCACACGGGCAGGCGATCCCCTCCGCCTCCACCTGGCTGCCAGGGACTCGCATCAGGAAGCATCTGGGCTGCTGTGCAACCACAGCTCAACAGATCTCATTAGAATGCTTGTTGTGTTTGGACAACGGAGCAATGTTAGCGCAATCTCTCGACCGTGAGTGTGTCAGATTACAAAGAGGTACCCAGCAAACAAACCATTCATTCAAAAGCATCAATTTGTGACCTATTTATCTGTTATCTTGCTACATGTAAGAGAGACATACGTGCTTTTCGCTATGAAAACATTGTTAAAGTTCCAAAGGAGTTGTTGGGGGGTTAGCTTAGCTTAGCTTTTAAACAAGGCTAGGTAATGTGCTTCTAATCCATCTTCCTCCTTAAGGTAACCAGTTATTTGTTATTACCAGTCTTTGTGGTACTAGATCTATTTAAATATGCTTTGTGCATAGAATTTATAGATAATAAAAGAGTGATTATACCGTATAATTATGATTGTGGTTTTTGGCGTTTTCAATTACAGTAAGAAGTCAGTATCTCAGGCAGGGGCGAGGGTGAGAGACTATGCGTAGTTCACTCTTAGCATCAAAATTAATTAGCAACCCAGAAATAGGCCCAGTATTTGCAGGCCTAAATTATCACTGCATAATTCAAAAGCAGTGTGTGGCTTCATTTGGCAAGATGTAAGCATCCTTAACATAAATGAGGTCATCCACAGTGAGTATGTGCATATTTGGTGGATCAAATTGCTGCAAATTAGCCCCATTCATTGAGCCCCTTGAGAGGAGTGCTGTTCTGACCTGGTTGTGTATTACACAATGCTGTATGAACACCAAAACTGTCAAGGTGAGACATTATTAATATTTTTACTTAAGAGTCCAGCAAACGTTGTTCACCTGCCAAAAGCTAACAATATACCAACAATCAGGCTCTTGTTAGAATAATAATGATGCATTCAGTTGATAATGCATGAACTAAAAAGGAGGATCTTTCAGATCTTGTTCTTGGTGAATTAAGGGCAAGCCCTCAAGGGACGGAGTCAAAATGAGCTCTCAAGGGACGGAGTCAAAAAGAGCCCTCAAGGGAATTTGAGTTTTGGAGTCAAAGTGAACACACTGTTATTCAGCAGACTGCTTTAAATCATTTCAGCAACAAATAGAGCATCAACGTTAAGTTTGGGGATAATTACTTGAGCACATATGTTTCTGTTCTATCCTACGTATCAAAGTTGGGCTGTCTGTCATGTTGCAATTATATTGGAATTAATTGGTGTACATTTTTAAATTTTCTGGAGACCATCTGTATTATTTTCTGTCTATCTGCTGAAGCTAATGGTGAACACAGGGATGCTTTACAGGAGTATTCAGTAAATCATCCAAGCATAAAACAGCATAAAATAAGGTCACAGTGTAAATGGCAATTCATAAACCTTGGCCATTTCCTCACAGCCATTCAGTTGTCAAACTCACATTTTCTCCCCAAAACAGCTATTAAAACTCACACTGAAATTATACTCAGCAAATTGACTGAACATTTTTGCATCCTTGTACAGTTCAAAATGCCCCAGATTCTGTTTCTGCTGTTCGCTGACCTTGGTTTTGATCTGAAGAGAACCCTAGCACTGTCCATATTTAACGGCTTTGCGTCAGGCACAGCTCAGCACTGGAAAGCTTATAAACTGATTTGAACCAAGCAGTGGCAAAACATGACTAACATCACTGTTGCAACTCTAGGACGATGAACTTCAAAGTGATATCCACATGGACGGCTTCTGTCCAGGACCTATATTTGGCATTAGTTGTTTATTGCTGTAAAAAGTGTGTACAATTTGTCATAAAATATTCAGTACCTTCACTAATATGCAGTGACTGTGAAACTCTACTTGACACGCAAAGAAACTGCAGGCAGCAGTGACTGGTACAAAAAACCTGTACCTGATTAAAAGTATATAATGTAATCAGTTTTGTCCCAGGGACCACCATTCTGACTAGAAAGTAATTTGCGGCCCACTGATGGGCCTGCACGCACGTGCTATTTTGTAAGCCGCCATTCCCCCCCCCCCCCCCCCCCCCCCCCGCCTGCACAGATTTTCTGCCTATAACACGATATTTTCACTATATTCAAGAGTAATCTGGAAATGTGTTAAAATATCAAAGCGAATTCCTTAAAAATAAAAAAAATTCAATGGTGAACTGATCAACATAGGCTCATGTCCTGGACCCCCTGCAATGCCGCCGCGGACCACCAGGGGGCCACGGACCCCCTGTTGAAAACCCCTGATGTAAATAATGGTCATACTGAATAAAAGGATATAACTACACATTAGCATCATAGATGTACAGCCACCTGAGGGCTAATAATAATAGGTGTTGGACAGCACAGAAAGTAAAAGACAATAACAAGAATTTCATTGGTTTAGGTAGGTTGGTGTAACAAATGCTGTTTGTGGGGTGATATTTAGTATTTCTAATTTTCACACAGAAACTGTAATTGTACTCACAACAGAAAATGCTGAAAGCGTGTGGACTACGTTAGGCATATCTGATTTCTCACTTCTCATTTTCTAAGATTCACACAAACAATACTTTAACATCTGTCTCCTCTATGGTGCTACTTAGAAAACAAACTAAATTAACAAGAAGAAAAGTAATTAGTGAGAAACTTCAATGGCATCACAATGAGAACAGGAAATTACATGAATAATATTTAACAAAAGTCTCTACACTTTATTATTTAGAGTCAAAGGCGGACAGCCTGTCGAAAGCACCGGAACATTTCCAGGTGGCCAGAGGGTTGTTTTAGCCTACCATGACCAGTCAACTTGACCAGCGACCATGACACGAGCTAGCGCCATCTACAGGTACACTTTATCATTACTAGTTACTACAATAATGATGCGTGAATATAATCATTTGAGCTAACTCTCTCTCCATTTTTTTTAAATGTGCAAATGTTTTGTTTGTCTAGCCTTGAACCTTTATATGTGCTGTGATTGGTGTATTCCCAGTGAGTTAAGGGGGCACCCATAGCCATAGCATATATTCAGATAGGTTACTTGTTGGTCAGTCCCAAATATTTGTATTTCTTTGTAATCCAGATAACCTTCCTACTAGATGATCAAAAGAAGCCAAATGTATTACAAGTCTGGTACCCGTCACATCAGTGGGGTAGGGCTACAATATAAGTGGTCTAGTGGTTTGCATAAACAAGGTGGCTTGGGATGGAGTCATATTTAGAGCCTGAATTACTGTTTCTGAAGCCTACTCTCTGTCCTTCCTCACACACAATGAGGTTGAGAATCAAGATTCCCGTGTTTTACCATTTAAAAAAAGGGTGTACAGGCAGCTTCATAGTGTACATTAGGAGGAGTGTTAAGTCGGGAATATACTTCACAACAGTGGTGTAGTGTAGTGGTCCCTGGATAACTGGATTTTTAAGCATCCCATACAGCACAGGATAAACGCCCTGTTTTGAGAAGTGGGTATACGCAATGCTGACTGAAAAATAAGTGGGTATACTCCGTATACCTGCGTATACCCTGGACTACACCACTACTTCACAAGCTCTGCAATATGTGATCACAGGAGGAACACGATCAGACTTGGCGCATGGCTTTGCTCTGAGATTTATGACAGCACCACTGGATAGGCACAGATTGCATTCTGGGGGCTACCTCAGTGATGTACTGTTCAAGCAGAAGGTCTAATGTCAGATCTAATGTAAGATGGAGGTCACAAAGGTGGCAAAAGTACACACATTCTTTACTCAAGTGGAAGGACGGAGACGTGTGTAAAAAAAGACTGGTAAAAGTAGAAACTGATTCAACTTCTTTAGTTAAGTAAAAGTGAAAAAATACAGGCTCTTAAATGTACTCAAAGTATAAAAATAAAAAGCCCTTTGAGGGACATTTTTACCACTGTTTCTGTGCAAAGCCAATTGAACCTCACATCATATCTTTATATAATTTTAAGACTATAACACGATTCTAGCTTAAAATAAAATGAATATAAAACAAACAATATACTAAAAATAATGATAATTACGTCGTTTTTGTTTGTTATGTATACCGTGGGTGATATGTTCCGATGAATACACCGGAACATCTATGTGTTATTGTTCCGCCCATTTAGGTTGAAATCAGTCTTTATTTTTGGGAAAGCGTGCAGTGACGCGAAATAAAATATATCAATAATTGCTATCATGCATTAAAACAAGACTTTTTGAAGAGTTTCAAAAATGAAAGAAATAGAAAGTACATATATTTGTGCTAAAATGTAGGTGGTAAAAGTAAAAAATTTAGTAGGTAGATTGCTTTAGTTGAGTAGGGTTAGTTGTTTCAAAATTGAAAGCAAGCTGAAGACACTGATTCTACCCAGGTTTGTTGGATATACAACAGGCAATTTTACGCTTTTATGAAACATGCAGATTATTTAGAGATTTAAGGGTGCTTTCCTGCAAAAAATGCATGGGCATAATTTGATTAATGTTATGTTACTCAACGACAGAAGGCAGGGCAGTAACTACGGTGTGTGTTTGTGTGTGTGTGTGTGTGTGTGTGTGTGTGTGTGTGTGCTTGTGTGTGTTTGTGTGTGTGTTTGTGTGCGCGTGTTTGTGTGTGTAAGTAATTGAACATAGAAATAAACCATGTACCATGGTTTTCCTCAAGCCCTGTATCATTACCCTCAGAGTAGAAAGGGCAAATCATATCCTAAATGAGCTTCATACCAAATATGGAATCACTAGAGAGGTATAGCATATACTCCTTAGCCCAAAAAAAATGACTGTCACAAGATCGTGCACACAAATCAAAAATAGTTTTTAATGTAAATCAGTAGACATTGCCCCAGGGTGTCCAAGAGGAAGCACAAAAGGGACAATGACAAAGATAATGTCCTTTGAACAAAGAAGAAGAAACCTGTCCAACCCAGCAGAGGGATGCATGGGTAATCTGCATGTGTCTAGCCCAGGAAAGAGCCGACAGGAGAAGAGGAGTCAAGGGACGGAGATTAAGGGGGAAAGAGAGGGGCAGATCTACACGTGAGGAGCGTGTATACATACGGGGCTACATGTGTCAGCAGTGAGTGAATGCAGCCCTCAATACAACACACGCACCGTTCCACCTGGGAACCCTGTGGCTGCAGTGCACAACAAGAATGGGAGCATTCAGAGAATGCAAACCTCTGCCTTGTGACCTTGACCTTTGACCTTGACATCTGAAGATCTAATCAATTATTGCCATTATATTACCCAATCTCCCCACAAAGTAAGATGGAAATCGGTCCATGCGTTTCTGCGTAATCCTGCTGACAGACAAACAAACATACAGGGGCAAAAACATAACCTCCTTGGCGGAGGTAATAAGGAATGATATGTAGGCAGTGGCCAGGAGGAACAGTTGGAGGAGGATAGATGGGATCTGATGGTAACCTTTGAAATTCACCTAAATCTAACACCTTTATGAAGCAAGCCACAGCTGCCACTTGCTCTCTGTGGCTCAGACTGAAGACTAAATGCAGTGTACTAGTAGACCACGTATTGTGAACACTGTCTGTTACTAGTACTGCTACAGACATAACAAAATGGTTTTCACATGGCTGAATCAAAACAAACCATCAGACTGAAGACTAAATGCAGTGTACTAGTAGACCACGTATTGTGAACACTCTGTTACTAGTACTGCTACAGACATAAAAAAAACTGGTTTTCACATGGCTGAATCAAAACAAACCACTGTGACATGAGATGAATGCCTGAGAGTGGCATTAAGGGAGGAATTTCCCTGCACAGCGCAGCAAATCCATAACCCTTGGATTGTTGTGTCGGAACCTCACAAACACTCGGAGGAAACAGCTTTGACTGTTCAGGTGGCTCTGCTGTGCTTCAGTAATGACATTTATCCTGCCAGTGTGTGAATGCTTGACACAGGCGCCGCTGCAGGCAAAAAGGAATCCTTTAATTGCATGAAAAATTCAAGTGTCACTTGCCTAAGGAATGAACCTCACATCAAACAACCCCACTTTGCAGACATAATCTTTGTCACAGGGAAGCTTGTCTGTCCTTCTGCTGAGTAGCAGATATGTGAAAGTTGCTTTGGAAACATTCTTCATCCGTTGTTTGGGCTCATCGTTTGTTTTACCAGTTCAGTGACGTGTGGAGGCTACTGACATGAATACCAAAACAATGCAGACTGGGGTTCATTCCTGCTATGCATTCCATGCGCAGACAACCAAACAGAAAGTGTGTGCTTTAGTCTTTAAGTCTCCTGTCCAGCATCATCAGTTTGAGCGAGGCCAAGGAGAGAAAATTTACATTTCAATTTGGCACCAACCATGGGATCTAAATGCACCCGCAGAGTGAATTTATACATTTCCAATGCAAGGCCAGAGTTAATTAAAGATTAGAGGCAAACTTTTGTGTAAACTGAAAGTGAAGAGCTGCACCTTTTCCTAACACCAAGGTCCAAACCTTGCAGCTGTAAACGATCGCCCCAAATCACTTGCGAAGGCCAGCTACAGCATATTTGGACACTTTGCATGTAATAAATGAGTGCAAAGGTATGTGTTGTATTTTCACAGTTTTACCATTTATATAGCCAAATAAACAATTATGATTCTGTGTTAATTATCATTTTTAATTGTTGCTGTTGTCGCAGTGATTGGCGCTCTTGTTTCCTGCAGACTTGATGTCTATTAAATAATGATTACAGTGTTAAAAGAGACTCTTTAAAAGAAGATATCGAGAGGAGAAGTATTAAAATAAAACGGGCTGGCACTAAATCCATTTATGTGCCTGATATAACATTTTCCTGAGGTTACATAATCATCTTCCTTCACTTAATTTGAATGAACTATGTTTAGAACAAGTCTATATTAAAAGTCTCCTCACAAAAGGAAATTCCATTTTAATGTTGGAATTTAATTTTTGAGGTCCAGATATTTCCCTGCAGCTCAGACCTGGCATGAAGTGGAGCGCTAAAAAGGAAAAGGGCTCTGTCCTATTTCTGTAACTCCATACTAATCCTTTCTGCTCTAGTGGCCCTCTAAAAGCGCTTTAGTACAGACACAAAATGGAAGTGGGATTGTTCAGGGTCCTACAAAATGCTAGTAGTTGGTAACAGGTAACATGAGAAAGGACATTTTGTTGACCGGAAATATTGCTTGTCCATGGTGAGACTAAGCATACATTTGGGCCATGGGGTTGTAGGAAACTTTACCCACTCATATCAATCACGCCTGCCACATAGCCATGTGGTCCTCTAAAGACATAATTTCATGTGTTTCTGCCTAAAATTACTCCTTTATGGTACTGCTTTCTTTTTTGAAGTAATGTAAAGAGTCTTAGCATAGTGCCTTAGTGTACTAAATTGAAAAGTTATAACCATTTATTGACTTGGACACCTGCCATTTACAAATGATCAACATAAACCATGTTGCCACATCCTCAATTGCACGTCAACTACAAACGATAACAGCCTATTTTCATTCTTCCCAGTATATTCCCACAATGCTACCCCTCTGAATTATGAATCATCAAAATGGTCTACCATAATACGTCTTACTCTTAAAACACACATTTGGTGGTTCATAAAATATATATTCAACAAACACCACCCAGGGACAATCCAATGAAGACATTCTTTTCTGTGGTGTACTTGTTAGTTTGTTAGTTTGTTTTCTCTCCATTGACTTTGCAATTACCTTTTGGTAAAATGATTTATGGTCTTGCCCCCAGCACTATAATGGAGAATAGGGATTGGATGAGTAGATCTATTGTTGGTTTATCTCTGCCAGGGTCATTTTTCTGCTTGTTGTGAGAAAAAATGAAGGTCATCAAGCACTGAACCAGTGAGGGGGACAGAATGAGGGGGTGGGAAAATGGGTCTGGGGAGAGAAGAACAAAAGGAAGGGTTGAGCTGAAAGGAGCACCGAACCCTCCTGCATGTGGTTCTCCTGCATGTGGTTCTCCTGCAAGTGGTTCTCCTGCATGTGGTTCTCCTGCAAGTGGTTCTCCTGCATGTGGTTCTCCTGCATGTGGTTCTCCTGCATGTGGTTCTCCTGCATGTGGTTCTCCTGCATGTGGTTCTCCTGGATGTGGTTCTCCTGCATGTGGTTCTCCTGCATGTGGTTCTCCTGCATGTAGATTATCTGCATGTGGTTCTCCTGCATATGGTTCTCCTGCATGTAGATTCTCCTGCATGTGGTTCTCCTGCATATGGTTCTCCTGCATGTGGTTCTCCTGCATATGGTTCTCCTGCATGTGGTTCTCCTGCATATGGTTCTCCTGCATGTGGTTCTCCTGCATGTGGTTCTCCTGCATGTGGTTCTCCTGCATATGGTTCTCCTGCATGTGGTTCTCCTGCATATGGTTCTCCTGCATGTGGTTCTCCTGCATGTAGATTATCTGCATGTGGTTCTCCTGCATATGGTTCTCCTGCATGTGGTTCTCCTGCATGTAGATTATCTGCATGTGATTCTCCTGCATGTAGATTCTCCTGCATGTGGTTCTCCTGCATGTGGTTCTCCTGCATATGGTTCTCCTGCATGTGGTTCTCCTGCATATGGTTCTCCTGCATGTGGTTCTCCTGCATATGGTTCTCCTGCATGTGGTTCTCCTGCATATGGTTCTCCTGCATGTGATTCTCCTGCATGTAGATTCTCCTGCATGTGGTTCTCCTGCATGTGGTTCTCCTGCATATGGTTCTCCTGCATGTGGTTCTCCTGCATATGGTTCTCCTGCATGTGGTTCTCCTGCATGTGGTTCTCCTGCATGTGGTTCTCCTGCATGTGATTCTCCTGCATGTAGATTATCTGCAAGTGGTTCTCCTGCATGTAGATTATCTGCAAGTGGTTCTCCTGGATGTGGTTCACCTGGATGTGGTTCACCTGCACGTGGATGAACTTTGCACATAGACCACGCCACAGAGGACATAACATTCATGGTCATTCATTTCAATGCAGAGAAAGCAAAAGTCCCACTCTGAGGAGGTGCCACTCTGAGGAGGTGCCACTCTGAGGAGGTCCCACTCTGAGGAGGTGCCACTCTGAGGAGGAGCCAGGTCCCTTTCAGTGAATAATTGTGTCCATTAATATGGATGTGGTGTTTGCATAGGAGGCAGGCATGAATACTCATGAGGTGCTGTTGATGGGGTAGGTGCCAGTTAAGAACAGTGACAGTCAAGGGTCACATTTGTCTTATACTATTGGAAGGAAACCATAGACATTCAAAGTCAAACTGATCTCTTTTACCATCTGCATATGTTATGGGTTTAAAGCAGCACAACGGAACAAAAGCTATTCGCTAAAGGTATGCTAGCAGCTAAAACTAACAAAATCTCTTGAAATGGGCTGACTTTGGCATTATGACAAACTAGTTACTCAACGACTGTCCTTACACAGTCAAACATCAAGCAAGTGCAACATAAGACAAAGCAAGACGGCAAATAAGCTACTTACTAGATCGGCAGGAAGTAAACAAGTCAGGTCGGCGGGCTGCGGCAGGCAAAACTACAGAACGCAGTTATATGCCTATGGACCCTGCTGTTTCTCCGTATTAAAAGTAATTGTAGCGCCCCAATTTTTTTAAGCTGTTATTTTAAGTTCTCCTGCTTATCACTGCTTATCCTAACCCTAATCCTGAAGTATAATTGTTGCATATTGGGGCTTTAAGATGTCCGTCAATATGTACACTTTGTGCTTCATGGTTCAGGTAAATTGGTCCGTAATACAAATTGAGAGCCATATGTGGAGTATATGTATTGATCCCTTAATCCCTTTGCAAAAAATGGCTACTAATAGGATCCCATTTAGTGGCCAGTTTATGGTTCTTGTAGATTTCTTTGCATGTAGGGGGATCAATATCTCTTTCCTGGCATGATCAGTGTTTTCATGATGCTCCATATTGTGCTGGCACAGGTTGAAAATGGCTAGTTAGAAATCTAGTTATGGCTTGAGACATATGTAAGCTTTCATCATCTATGTCCTTACTTACAGCCTCTGCAAATTTATCCTCACCTGTTCCATGAGATTCGTTCATGCAAATAGGCCACTTTGGCTGCTCTCCAAGAGAACTTGGCATCCTTGCGATGCTCTGCATAGGCATCTCATGTGATTTTCGTAGCCAGTTAGAGAAGAGAGAAAGGCAGAGAGAGAGAGAGGGAGGAAGGGGGGGGGGGGGGTAGAGAGAGAGAGAGAGAGAGAGCTTCTGCTTTTGACTGTTTCAGTCTGTTCATTCAGGCACAAAAAGGCTACTCACAGATTTAAGACAAAAAGTGCCACACTTTTCTCAAGAACACTAATGAAATAGGCATTTCGAAGTCTCACTCACAACAAACAGCCTGCTGTTGGAAATTTCTATGTAAAATGTATCTATGTAACATTCAGTGGCGTCTGACAGAGAAAGCCTGGCGGGGCCCAATACACTGCATTGGCAGCTTCCAACTACTCAATAAAACATACAAAAACAAAAACCTAACCTACGTAAACGGCCCCTACTGAATCCAAACACAAATGCACATCCTCAGTGAAATCACAAATAGCATTTACATCACACTGTGCAGGAGTTGCCAGGCAGTATTAAATTATTGTGGTCTGCAACTGTTCTATTAAAGAAATCTAAACTGATGGAGTTGTTTTCTGTCCTTTCTGGACTGAATGATGGTGAAATCCTCTGGCTGGTGTGGTCCCAGGCATTTAATCTTTAATTTTTCCTCTAATGGCAAGGTACTACATTCAACATTTATTGTTAACCTTGATTCATTACATTGCCTTGCTATTAGTACTGGCTAGCATAGTTGTTATGACTGTGATGGAACAATATAGCTTAGCACATAGCTGAACACACCTTTCCAATAAATATCTTAGCTTTAGCAACAATGGATAGCTGTATAGCAACCAGGTAGTAACGGCAATACTGTAAATTATGTTTACCAAATGCCTTGATGTATGTCATCCGGAAAAATGTCATACTGCAAATCCATTTCAGGGGAACAGTATGTAGTTTGTTGCAGGCAGAATGTGTGTGCTTAGAGGGAAATCTGCAGGGACAGTAGAGAGTCCCACCCAGATCATATTTTCACTGCCTTGTAAACAGTATTTGTTCATCCACTCCCTCAAAGAATACTGGTTGGCTATTAAGTTAATTGTATGCTTCTATTATAAGGAAATATGTGATTATTTGTGTTATTCTCACACGCTTTTTGTACATTTCATCAAAAGATCCTCCCACAGTCAACAGATTTCCAGATTAGAACTGATTTCCTGATCAGAGAAGGTACACCAATAACTATTTCTCAGTAGGAGTCGCAGGACCAGGACAATACATGAACCTGCCACTGGATATGTTGAAGAACTGATTGTCATGCTGCCAGTAATGTTGCTCAAAGATGTAGCTCATACTCTGATACACTTACACTAGTCATTATGACCCCTCTTTTTGGGATGATTTCTTCGCCAGTACTAAGCCTTTGAGGTTTCATTCACATCCACTTTGAGCAATGTGATAAGAACACAAAACAAACTCATCTCAAAATGCTGCTCATTCAAGTGGACACAATAGCATCTTTGTTCGGATTTGAAACTTTGCACCTTGCACCTATCTGATCATCCAAAAGGCAAGAGACTGTGTCGCCAGATAGTCTGAATATATTTGGACGTGGGTCCCAAGAGTCTGGGCAGCAATAGCAGCATGCAGCAGGTTGACCCAGCCTGGCATGGACCGATAGGGGCTTTAAAGCCAAGATGCTTGTTTTTACTTAGGGTGCCTCGTTAGTCACAATAAGTGTTTTGTCACTAACAGTGTCACAGGGATTGTGGTTTGGGAGTCGCTCTGTCCTGCTGGCACTGACAGTTTCAACCCTCTTCAACTCAACAAGTGGGTCTCACAGAAATGCGTTGGACTTAAAAGGATTTTATGCCGCCTGATACTTACATTTAAATGTCAATGTCAATGTTTATTCTTATTTTTATTTGTATTCTTAATATTATTATTATTATTATTATTTTTATTATTATTATTATGATGATGATATCTAGTCTGTGATATTTCTCATAGGTGAACTATAAACAATAACAATGCTTGAGCCAAAGTTCAGTGAATCTGCTGGACTCTCGTCTGTCATTCGCTTGTGGTCTATTTTTCCTGAGAGCCGGGACAAAGCTGGAGAAGAGCTCAGTCAGTGACAGTTGGTGTGAATGCTGTGTAATGATTAATCTATAAGGTCCACACAAACAGGAATAAATAAAAGATTAGTTTGCCTGGCAGGCAACAGATCTGTCCATAGATTTTGGATATAAAAGTGATCATCCAATTTATACTGTATGTGCTACTGGCTGTGCAAGCTTGTTGACCAGTACGGTATTGTGTAAACACTGGGTGTAAACATGGTATGAATACAGCCCCTGATAAAATTAAGAGAAATATTCTTGTCATGGTTTGTGTGTAAGGAGTACTGAAAGGAACACTCCTACAGTAGCTCTTCCAATAACAGTTCAAGGCAAACCTACTCTAAAATTCATGTGGGAGTATTGCTAGAGAAACAACCATTTCACTCTCTGCCTGCGCCAAATTGGTGGCAAAGATACTAAAAATCATTCAGCTGAACATACTACAGTGGCATTTCTGCCAACAACTGCTGCTATTGTGTAATGGGAGTATGTGTTTGTTGAAACATTTCCAACTAAATGATGCTCTATCGGCTCAAGAATGATGAAGCAGTATGTCTTTTATGGTCTTTTTTTATATATATGTCTTTTTAATTATGAAGTTGATGTTAATGACTGATGGTATCGAGGCTCACATGATCAAATCAAAGGCAGATGAGATGTAAGCTGAATGCAACTGAATGTATCTGAAACTCCTACATACAATCCATATTCTGTTTGCTCATGGAGAAAACAACCTTGAATCAGAATCTAAAATTTCTGAAAAATGTACAACAAAATATCACCATGACTATTGAAATACTAATGCTTGCCAGAATACACTGAAGCCTTAGCGACGCTTGCACTTGAAGCTCAGACCCTTCAACAACCATTCATTTCATGGCTTCCTACCTAGCAGAAGGTGAAATGGTCATTGAATTGAAGGATGGCTCAGACCCTGCTGGCTGGTGGGGATTTGCTCTTTATCTCTCCACCCTGGAAATAACTTCAGGCTTGCCATAGACAATGTTTTGTATGGTTTGTCAGGTACAGGTTATAGAGCTGCTGTAATAAAATGTTAATGCCATGCATCTGTCACAGTCTGGAGGAAGGCAGTGTGGATGATTGACAAGAAACTCCAAGACAGGTTAAACTATCAACCCTTTCAAAAAAGTTGACAAAAAACATTGATTTACAAGGTGCTGTGTGTAGTTTTATTGTCAGAACATTCAGGGACTTCTTGTCCATTTATTGCCTGATTCTTTGTTTCAGATGTGCAATGCTTCCCTTTTGTTCTCAGAAAAAAAGGAACCATATGTGAACACTTATATAATTTTTGTTCAAACTTTTAATCATACCCAAACAATTATATAATTGCTAAAGCACAAGAGGTCTGTTAATGTATGTTCTTTTCAAACAAAAGCAACAGCAAACCTACACTGCCCTCTGTAAACGTATGAACTATGTTTTGTAACACTGAGGCTGGGCAGACTGCGTCTATGATTGCAGTGCACTGCTGCTGCATAATTAGCACAAGAGGTTTCAACATGAGCATTATGTCAGACTGTCATGCAGTCAACTAATACCAGTGCTGAGTCCCCTGATGTGGTAGAATTAATCAAGCTTGTCTTTTTAATAAAAAGGGAACTGAAACAGGATTAGTTAGTGGCCGTATCATCTATTGCCCTCCTTGAACTATACACAATAGTATATATTGTATATAATACTCTATTCACAATGTAATTCAATCTCTATGACATTGTCAAGGGCGTAGTAACAGTTATGGATTCATAGCTATCATTGATGGAACTTTGTTAAAAGATTATTTCAAAAGGAGAGAGAGAGAGAGTTGTGAAATTAAACTTGAAATTAAGACTTTTTTGTGCTACTCGAGAAGGAAATATGAATGCCTTGTCCTCATCTTTAGTTAATATTGCTGTGTTAATTCTAGGGAAATGTACAAAGAGCGTGTTAGAATAACACAAATAATCACATATTTCCTTATAATAGAAGCGTACAATTAACTGAATAGCCAACCAGTATTTTGTGAGGGAGTGGATGAACAAATACTGTTTACAGAAGCTGTAAATGTGCTTACTCAGACTGTATATTCCTATAGAGATGCTATCACTGTCAGAGTTGTGGATTGGATTACCAGGGAACAAACATACTGACAATGTGCACCAGAGGTATCACTTTGGATCAAAGTGTTTGCGTGCTAAATGAATGTAAAACACAGATACTTCCAGGTCACACTGGAAAGTAGGTTAAAGCAATAAAAACTTATACAACCTGGTCGCTGCCTTTGAGCCTTTTAGCTGTTAGCTGTGGAAGCGTGTGGGCCTGGTCTAGCCTCCTCTGAGAATTATGCGGAAGCCCTGACGTGTTTGCCAATGCGTGTGTTGAGATTCTGTCTGCGTTGAGACTGTGAGTGAGTCATCCTTTAAAAGAGCCTTTCAAACTGAAAATCACGGCACGTACATTTGCACCCACTCACCCACTGGTGTCAAAGCCCATCATTCAGTCCTTGATATGACATCTTTGCCACCACTGCCTCTACCCACCTTTATTTGGTATAGAGATGCAATCACATTCTGTTTTGAGACCATGTTACAAGGCACAGTGGAGAGTATATTGCTTAAATCCGTGCGTCACAGAGCAAACGCATAGGTGTCTAAGTCAGTCTGATCTGGGCATCTCGTCTCTCCTCAGCGGAATAAACTAATCATGAGTGTTAATGACTTCAAACAGAGAGGAGTTGATATTAGCAGTAGAGTCTCCCCTTTCCTCAAAGGACTTTTCACACACTCCCTCACACATAACTGTCATCCTCTTCACTTCTAGTCAGTGCTGATATCAGGTATATCCAGGGTTGGAAAGTAGTAACAAGTAACAGAGTTAAGTTAGTAAATAAATCGAATTGTGATCCATTACATGTACTGAGAAAAAATTGGTTGCTAATGAAAATATTGGTGATTACAAAGGGTTTACATCTGAATATGTTATTTTTAAAGCTTTTATACATAGAATATAACATTTATTCTGTGGCGTTTTATCTTTTTGTCTAGACAGGCTTCATTCATCTGGCGGTATTTTGAAATTTTGATTGTTGTTTTTGGTTGGTTCCCTTGTTTGAATTAGCACTGCCTCTTGTATGCTAATCAAAAAGTAATTGAAAGTAATCAAATGTAAGAAGTTAAATTACTTGGATTAAGTCATTGAAATAGTTACATTACTTTTTTTAACAGAGTAACTAACTAGTAATCTGTAACCTATTACAACCTAATGCAAAAGTAAGCTTCCCAACCCTGGGTATACTTGCAGTTACACCCTGTCCTCATACGGAATAATGTAAAACGACAAAACGTAGCACTGCTGAAGTACATGCTGTATGTGTTTGGGGTTACACTGCACTTGCATGGCCTTCAAACACTTCAAACTCTGCCCAGTGGTAGAAGAAAGAAGAAATAGCAAATGTCAAAAAGGAGGATTTCTCAGTCGTCATACACTCTGGGAATCAAATCAACAACCCAGAAAAACTTTTCTCTAGTGCAATCACTCCTATTGCTTCTCAACCCTTATCGTTGCCGCTTGCCACACACTGGATAATCAGCAGTCATTGCTGAATGGTTGCCATAAAGTAACCTGCATAAAATTGGTGCCCAAATTGACAATAACTATTCCTTTTCGAGTATAACAAAGTATATATTGATTTAGTCATGGTCAAAGTTGTTTTGACAGTTCAGTCATACTCACTGGGGAAAAATAGCCCATCATTTCGATATAAGGTTGTATGCCAATTTCAGCTGCTTGCTCCAAATATGTCTTACCATTTGGCTCCACTGGCTTGATATATCAGTTAATGTTATGAGTTCACAGGACTGCACCAAGAAACTCTCAAGCCTAGGATGAAATCCTAATTTCCACCCCTCCACAATTCGTACCATGGGTGCTGAATATCAAGTCGTGCTGCACTCCTTTAAAGTCTATTATCGTTCTTGTAACTTCACAGCAATGGAGTAGGTTTCTTTTTTGACTGCATTAAATTTGACCATCAGTGTACCACAGTGTAGACTTCACAGTTACAAAGGCAATGGAGTTGTAATGTCACGATCAATGATTATAAATCCAAGACACAAATGACATTCAGTAACAATTGAACACGGAGCACTGGGCTAAAGCCAGTTTTCCATGGTAAAACTAAATGTGTAGAATAGAGTTCCAACTGGCCATGTTCCAGAGCTTATGGATTCAATGGATGATATATTACATTATATTATTACATTATATTATTACATTATTACATAATATTACATTACATGATACGTTATGGTATTAGTTAGGCTTGACATTTCATTTTTCTTTCATTTTATGACAGACAAGCAAATGCAATACTAGCTATTTGTTTTGCAGTAATTAGGAGCCTCTGCACTTATAGATGTATAAGTATCAAGTAGGTATAGATATGATTTCCAGTACCAGTCACTTAAATTCCCTTCCAAATGTCGTTGTATGCAAATACAATAACAATGAAAATCTAATAAATTATTGCCATTATATTACCCAATCTCCCCACAAAGTTTGATGGAAATCGGTCCATGCGTTTCTGCGTAATCCTGCTGACAGACAAACAAACAAACAAACATACAGGGCCGAAAACATAACCTACTGGCGGAGGTAATAAAGGCTTTTCTTTTACTATGTTTTCTATTCTATTAAAGACAGTGTTGTGGCTGATACATAGGATCACACACCCAGCCATCTCATTCCTCCCAGGAACACAAGAGTCATGACCTGGGCTGAGCTTAAAGAAAAGGTTATCCCTGACAATTCACAGACATGAGGTCATTTGACTTAAAAATGACTGCATTCAGGATTTGGTATGAAGATTTCTGTTCGACGTGGACCCAATTCAAGTGAGCTCTGGTCTGTGTCTGGGAAAGAGCTGGATAGACACTCTCCCATCTGATCTTTGGCAAGAGTGGGATGTAATCACCAGCCTTGCGTCAGAGGAGCCTGTGGCCTGCACTAAGTTAGGAAACATGATTAAAGCACTCCACTTTCCATTAACCCTCAGAGGATGATTCAGCTCCTCAGTACTGAAACCGCCGAAAACACTGAGGACACTGCAGGCATGGAAATATAACAGCCTGGTGGAGAGTTTTGACATGAATAATGTGTGATTAATGGCACTTTCTTCTGCATAATTAGTACAACAACGCACTGCACAGGAGAGCCACTTGAATTCTGGTGACTTGAATTCCGTGGGGCTCCATGTCCAGTCCCATGTCCAAATGTTTTACAACCAAGCCTTCAAGGTAGAACATTAAGACTAGTTGCTATGGTGAGAACATCCCGTCTGGAATCTCAAGAAGCCTCAAGTAATCCTGTAGGAGCAGTTACTGTACATCAGAGCAGACAGCGCTGTAGATTGCCTCATAAAGTGTATGCAAGCATTGAAAGTATTACGTAAGTGCTTACCCTTACTGACAATGCATGCCTGAGGAGCTTGTAAATTGTTCATCCCCAATTTCTTGAACCCCATCCCCCTTCACCACTGAGCTTATGGTGAGAGCATTTTTACTGAGAGAACAATTCAATTAGAGCGAGTGGAAGTGTCTTTTATCATCTGTACAGTCACTGGTCTCCATGTGCCTATAAAAAGTATGTAATCCTGTAATGCTCACCCCACCCTTCTTTTTTGTCATGGAGGAGCACTTTGAAGGCTTTATAAATGTCACTTTGGGTTTATTGGACATCAGAGCGCTTTCAGGTAAAAGAATTTGACAGCCAGGCCGTTAGCAGTGCAGCTATTTGTCTCAATTTAGGCCCATTTGCTGGCTCTTTTAATGACGGTCGAAACAACGTGTGGGCCATCTCGGAGGTAATGAGTTTGAAATGCTGAGTGACTGTGTGCATTTGGAGAGTCACGGAGAATTCCGATGTTATTTAAGGGGATGCATCTCTGATCAGCGACCATTGATTTCAATTCTGGGCATCAAAGCGAGATCTATGTTGGTTTGCTGGTAAGAAATATGTTCCGATGAATAAATACATGGTGAAACTGTATACACTACAGTAGACCAGACCATCTGATTACGTTCAAACATCAAGCAAATCTGTATCTGTCCCAGCAAAGAGCCCGCTATTAGACACATTATAATGCAATCAATCCATTTGGACAGAGAGCAGGCACTTAATGAGGGAAGAGCACGGCTCAGAATGAGCGATGAGTCAGAGCAGAGGATCCAGTGCATCGTAAGGCTGTCGCCTGCCTTCCTCAGGTTCTCCTCTGTCAGCGCACTGAATCACCTGGGTCAGAACACACACATCGGGTCAGCAGGGGCTGACTCAGAGCAAGAACAGCTACCCAGAAAAAAAAAACATTCAGGCCGACGTTACAACGCCTCAGGATCTGGACAGGAAGAGCCGAAGAATTGCAGGGATTGTTTTTGTTTTTATCCTCTCTATTTTAGATTGGCACTGGGATTCCTTAGGTGCCAGGTTGAACATACAGTACCAGTCAAAAGTTTGGACACACCTTTAATTTTTTGGAGAATTGTTTTCTTTACTTTTCTTATTTTCTTCATTGTAGATTAAAACGGAAGACATTTAATCTGGGAAAGAACACATATGGAATGATGTACTAAACAAAAAAAGTGTTATCTACCATGTAGAAAAGTAAAGAAAAAACTTCTCAAAAAATGAGAAGGTGTGTCCAAACTTTTGACTGGTACTGTATGTCATGGTGGTGGTGAGGCATCAGATGGCATGATGGGTGAGCCAAAGGTAACACCGTAAAATCTCTGGCCAAGAAAACAACAAGGACACACAACCCCCCTGACTAAAATAGGATGGAACTGTTGGCATTGAACACTGAGTTGTGATGAGATGTCACAGTAATAAAGGGGATACAACAATGATAGGGAGGGCTTACTTAGCTGATTATGTTTCTTATATAGTTTTGACTTCAGTTTATACAGTATAGTAGAGTATAACTGACATTTTTTCAAGAAAATGTGTAATACTCATTATTGTTTAGCGCTTGTTAAACATATTTCTTCTGCTCTTGTTGCCCTAATAAAATATTTGTACACATTATGTAAACATTATATATTTTAAAGTATGCTATTCTACACTACAATATGTATCATAAGAAGACACATGTACGTGAACCATGACACATCTGAACTGCAGGCTCTGTGATCACAATTACACCACCAAAATCCATTCCTTGAGTCTATTTATGTGATTAGTCAAATATTCATCAGTAAAGACACATAGTATATACTTAATTTGAACAGCTTCTCATCAAAACAGAGTCTGTTGATTGCAATCATCCATTTATATTTTGTAATGTTATGTAAATACATCCCCTTTTAACGAAAATGATTACGGCTCGGTTGTTATACAACCAGAGAATCCATTTCCATCTTAATTGTATGTGACATGCTTTGTCTGAGCAGCCACAAAGCCGCATCTCACGGGAGCAATAGCCCTGGGAACACCATTTTTGTGTGTCAGAATTGATAATAAGACTGCTAATGCTGCAAGAAAAACATACAACCTTACTGAGGCACACCCATGCTACTTATGATATTGTGAGAATATGTGATACGATATGCTTCAATAGCACCATGTGATAAGCCGTGAGGATCATGCCCACAATAATGCTCCCAACGTTTGTGAATATACCCAATCCACAGATGGAACAGCTACATTCGTCGACCACATCAATCTATTCTGGGCACACCTGCCCATACTAAAGTTATTGTCTAGGTAAGTGGAATATGATAGTCTTCTAAGTGGGCCATCAACTATTCATGTGGATGCTGATACACCTACAGAAACCCTCTGTGGGTGTGCAGGAGCTTGCTGAGATTTCCACCCTTTACTGGATTCCATGCCATGTTTGGAGCAGGGAACCTGTCATGAGGGCACTGCCAATCTCTAGCCTGAGACTGGACTATGAGCAGATAGGTTCGAAAACACGGTTGAAAACACGTTGATACATTGTTTGTGGTTGTAAAGACCTAAGGACATCAAAACACTTCTGACACTTTCAACTATGACTTATGATGAAGCGAGAATAATAATAATGTTGTATTCCATAGTTATCATATCGTAGTAATGATGATCATATTTATCCATAGGACTATTTACCGACACAAATCTCCTTAAGACAAATCTTTTTTTATTATTAAATAAAGCAACAATAAACACTCTGTCCACTGCATTGGTTTGGTTTAACACCTGGAATGTATTCAGAAAACGTTCAGACAGCAAGAAGGTGCTTTGCTCAAAACATCAATGCCCAGTCCATAACACTAATACTCAACACACACTAGAATCTCTCTTGGCATCATCATAGTCATCATTTGTTATACATCTCTACAGAAAGCTCTTGGATGAGTTCCAATGCTCTCCAATCTACTCTTGTTATGCGGAACAGATGGAGGTTGTCAAGTATGATATGGCACCTTTGTTAAAAAGAGAGAGAGAGAAGAACTCCCTCATCCATAATGTTGACATCTGAAAATGTCAGTAATATAAAAAAAAAATGTTAGGGACACAATCCAGCTGAACAGCGGCAGGTAATAAGGAGTAGTGTTGGGATGGTTTGCAGTAGCTGTCGATAAGTATTTGGACAATGGACGAAAAAAGTCGCAGCGTGGTTTAGTACTTGCGACACCTGCTGTAGTAACTGAAAATGATGCGGTCTATCCACCTGCGGTATCTTGCCACGGCGGTGTAGACCCCTGGATACCTGGCGTCCGCGCACCCCTCTCCCCAGGACACTATGCCGTAGACACGCCCCTCACACACAAGCGGCCCACCTGAGTCGCCCTGGAAACAGCAATCAGGATCTTGGTTATTTTCAAAACTACTGTGATACACTGTAACACACACACACACACGCATACACACGCACACACACAAGCACACGTACACGTACACGTACACGTACACGTACACGTACACGTACACGTACACGCACACGCACACACACACACACACACACATTGATTGCTGATTCTTCTGAATGTCACTGGTCTCATTTATAGTTGTCCTTCAATAGCCTCTGACCTCACCTTGCAGGCATCTTTGCCCCCTGTGCTGTATCCCGCACAGATCATGTTCTCTGTGATGTTGCCGTTGAAGGAGTCGCTGCTGTTGCACCTGGCGGTGGAGACAATGGGCAGCTTGACCGTGCGGAGGACGGAGGGGATCTGCCCACCAGCGGGACTGGTGCGGCCCCAGCCGGACACCCGGCACACTCGGCCCTCTGCCACACTGGCATCTTGACGGGACAAGGGGGCGAGGGTCACGTAACTGTTCAGGACCACAGGAGCCCGCAGCTGCACAGAGAGGAAGGTGGAAAAGGGGGTGAGGTGCTGCTACTGTGTTTGAATTTCCACCATTTTGTGTCAATAATAAAATCTACCTCAGAGAATAAAAGTTGCCCTCTGAGACTGCAGACAGTTGTATCAATGAAAATAAGCATTCAAATGTCTGCCTTATGTCCAGGCCATATAAGTTTCAAGTGTTTTACAGCAGAACTACATCTCGGATGACTTTGCGAGATGCATTGCGAGAAGATATCTGATTCCCAGTAGGAAATGAGATGAGATGAGATGTTTTTCAGTGGTGTATCAGTGTCAGTTGTGTTATCCTTGAAAAAGTAGAGTCTGTTAATTCAAATAATGAGTGGGAAATATCCACAGGCCAAATGAGTCTCAAGAGCATAAGTACTCTACACAGTGTCTCTTGAGGTTGATTAAAACACGCATTTGTAAATAAACACACTCCTGTAAAATATGCTGTATTCTCATGAGTGGCCGAGACACACAGTGCGTCAGCCAACACCATTTGTTAAGTGACACCGGTTCTGAACATGGAGGAACAGCTGATGAGTGCAATCAGTCAGACAGCCATTATGCTTCTCAAATCTATTCATTTGTTCTGTTTGCAACATAGGACTTTGATTTTTCTAACTAGTCATTTGGTTTATTACACATTTCTGAAAAGTGATCGCTAAATTCTGTTGTGACCGTTCCAGGTCATCATTACTCATCACTATTCTTCATTCCATATTTTCAGAGTTTTCAGTCATTATACATATACATTTCCGAAAATGGTATGCCATAGTATAATATATGTATATATATATATATATATATATATATACATATCAGATTCATAAAATAAAAAAAATCAATTCTCTGTCTTACTTTAATGAGCATAATGTCAGCATTGTGTGTTGTCACGTTGTATTCTGGATGAGCAATGAGGAGGTGAGGTCTGTAGAACTGTTCAGTGCCCTCGTACATGCTGAGGGAGTAGTCTCCAGCTATAATCATCATGTGGTCAATCCTGGAGGAGGATATAGAATATAAAAACCAAAGAGAAATGAGAGGATTTAATACACCTTTTTTTGTACACCTCGTCTGAGAATATTATATTGTAGGGTGCAGTTTTCCTGTCTGTGTGTGTGTGTGTGTGTGTGTGTGTGTGTGTGTGTGTGTGTGTGTGTGTGTGTGTGTGTGTGTGTGTGTGTGTGTGTGTGTGTGTGTGCGCAATGTTGTTTCCAGAATGTAGTGTGTTCTCCCCTGTTCTATGTAAATGTCTAATAATGTGTTTAGGTGGTTGGATGTGGCAACGTCTCCCTAGTGTTAGCGTGCATGACTGTTATCATTTGAGTGAAATGCCTGTGTGTTAGCCCTTTATGCTAATTAGCATATCTGTCTTGGTCATGTCAGAATTAGATCTGCTTTCTGTTGGTATCATACTGCTGTGCGTGTTCCTGTAGCCAATAAATTGGCACCCCTGGGGCCGTGTGGTGTATGGGGCACAAGAGCTGCATTAAAACTGAGATCTTTTTCTCACTGAGTATTCTTCCTGGCTGGCCCGTAACAATATATTCTATTTCTCTCATAGTCAGATAAAATGTGGATTACCCAACTCTCTCGCAGGGGTAACACTGCATTAATTGTTCAACCCTTCCAAGAAATCTTCCAAGACACGACCAAGATTATGGTAAGGACATCAATTGGCCCCAGGGTCTTTTAGATACTGTCCCAGCTTTGTCCCATGAATAGGCACAATGGAACTCTTTGTGGGATTAATAGGAATTAAGCCATATCAGTTCGTGCTCTTGCCTCAACCTTGATTATCTGACACCTCAAACTCAAGTATGCACACACTCACACATCCCTAGTCGTTCCAAGACTTTACCACAAGGTTGCCCTACTTCACCTACCCTTCTCATGTGT
Source organism: Sprattus sprattus (assembly GCF_963457725.1). Classification (NCBI taxonomy): domain Eukaryota; kingdom Metazoa; phylum Chordata; class Actinopteri; order Clupeiformes; family Clupeidae; genus Sprattus; species Sprattus sprattus. Next base: position 7,469,740 of record NC_137914.1, read on the forward strand.
TACTTCTCAGTTCCTCCAGAAAAATTACATTTTCTGAAAACACTCCCACATACTATATAATCATACACTGATGAATGTTTTGATTTTGCTTAGCAAGAGAGAGTGTCTGGCATATTACGAAACTTTAATGCCACTAAACTCTAATGCCACTTTGAAGTATTTGGAACCCCTTTGACCTTTCCGACCTTAACAGTCTTTACCGTTTCAATGGCAAGCCCTTCAATGTATGCACAGTGGTAATTTAAGAAACAAGTGCAGAAAATGTTACCCTGCCTTAGGACATAAAGGGACAGTGAACAGAGGGAAAGAGGTCAACACGTCACCTTACCCCACATCACAATGTGCAGCTGTTAGAATCCAGTACTTGTTGATTAAAGTCCCCCCACAGAAGTGCTGCCCTGACGTGCTTTGGATGGATACCATGTACTTGATGGAGTGTGGTGGTGGGGCATAGCCTCCTATTATACGAGCCTGGGTCAACTGTTGGCCTGCGGCATGAAGAGATGGAAGAAAAGGGAATTGCGTTAGAATATCTGGACAAGGGGGGCACTGTAGCTCACACAGTAGTGACGCACTTGACGCTCATGGATGTCATTTCTCCAGTCCACTCCCCACTTCTTCGCCCTCTCATTTCCTGTCCCACTCTTCACTTACCTATCAATTAAAGGCATATAAAAAAAAAAAGCCAAGAATATCTGGACAACACTACTCGTTTACAGACGAATAAACACACACAGTCAAAACGTTGTTATGGACGGCTCAGAACAATACATAAGCACACCTAAAACAATACCCCCCAAAAAAATCATGAAATCGTGTGAACGTCACAGTTGATTGCCGTTTTTATGTGTAGCTTAGAGCTGGACCTACATTACATGGTCTGATTATAAGAATCAAGATGGTTCCCTTAATAATGTGTGACAAAGTTGATGTCACAAGAGTAACTGGGAATGTGAGAGTTCTGTAAGAGTGGATGAACTCCATCTTAATTCTTGCTGAATTGCTGAATGCTTTTTAAAAAGCATGATGACTCCTCAGTGATGGTAGAGATAGATGAGTGATGATGTGTGATGTAAAACGATCTCAGTATAATCTGTATTGTCCTATTTATGATATGGCCGGTAAAGACATAGTGACATACAGACACTGGCGTTAAACTAGTGGTACGTTCTGTGTCATTATTTCCACAAAATGTACACTTTCTTTGTTTCAATTTCAGCTACAGGTATTCACAGCACATCAATCTACTGTGAATGTACCGAAATGTCTGCCAAATACTGCACTGTATAGAGTTTCTTGCTATCTTCTACTCCATCAGTGAAGATGTCTGGCAAAGATGTCCTCTGAGATTTCTTGCTCAATGACAACGCCAGTCTCGACCCCTCAACAATAAAACTAAAAGGTAATCCTCTTGTTCAAAGGATGCCTGATAAAGGAAGAGGGAAGTCCTGACTGGAAAAGAGGCTCCTCTGTCACAATACCCTCTTGCCGACAAGGATATTGATGCTCTTGTGATAATCACAACAAGTTATTTTATGTCATGGTCATAATGGTGGTAATTTTATAAATGATGTCCTCCTTTAGATGATTTAAAACATTACGCAATAGTGCATCTCATCACCTCTTGAAGATCGAGGATTCATGATGGAAAGTCTAGCTGCCAGGTATGTTTGGGAAGTTACCACCCAGAGAATGTGAGAATGTCTTTGAAACCTCAGAGCATCAGGCTCAGCTTTCATCTTATACTCTACTTCAAAAGATATCTAACTTTTGCATTTTCTGTGTTGTAAGCAATCTTGCAAGTTGTCAACTTCTGTGTCTGTAGAAGTTGGATTATCTGAGTTATGAAACCGATAACTACAGCTCTTATCCAAGTTGATTCTTCTGACTGGATTGCCTATTATGTTTCTCTTTACATTACAACATTCGAAACATAATAAATTGTACATTCAACAGATCAGTTTGTACTATCAAAGACATACTAGTTTTCTAGTGAATACTACACATACTAGTAAAAGACATACATTCGTTTTCCATAATCAGTAATTATAAACATTAAGATGTTTGCTCTGTAGTAAAATCACATAACAAGAGTTACCCCTTGATTGTATACATCAAAGAATCACACTCTGATAACTGACTGTTTGAGTACACCATACAAACCAATGTAACACCATGTAATATAAGGTAATATCATTACCTTACACTTTCTCAGCTTGTTTTTTTCTCTGATGCACAACATGTTTTTCAAACTTTCAAAATGATGCCATGAGTACATCATGCCGTGCCCTGATCCCATACTGACATGAATACACTCAAAAAGTTATAAACAGCTGCTGAAGGGGAGACAATTCTAAAAGATTTAAAGCAGATTTAACTTACATTTCACAACAAGCAGTTCCAGCAACAGGCATGGTAACAGAGCAAGAAGAATCATAGTCAGACAATGTGGCCCTACAGGGAACAGGCTATACTGAAAGGCAATCCTCCACTGCTGTTACCTTGATTCCTTCTGATGGGAAGGGAGCACACCCCAACTCTCAGGTTTCTAAGTTCCGATTTCCGTTGCCATGGTCACCACGCCGTCCCGGCGGGAGAACAATATATAATTGAAGCAGAGGATGAGACCTCGGCGCTTAACCCCACCCGTGACCTTATGATCTTCTCCCGCCTACAGAGATCCTGATCAGACATCTCTCACTATAGGGCAAGGGTATTGTACAGTTAATTACTGTAGGGGCGGGGGGGGGGTCATCTATCAAGCTGGAACACCTCGTGGAGATTAGAATTGGAAAAATCATATTTGTTTAAGAGGGTGACATCATTCTGATGTCCTGTAATAGATTTGCTGATAATTGCCTTCTGTTTTCATCAGACATTATAATCAGATGTCAGAGGATGGAAGGACAGGAAAATTGTTCTTGCTTTGTAACTTTATATCAATCAAACTTGTTCATTTGCTAACCTGCTGGCTTTGCAAATGCAAAATACGCAATTTGCCTTTAATATAAACCATTGAAAAATGAACAGAGTGGAATGGAATGGAAGAGTTCGAATTGGATTTTTTTTTATGACACACCATACATGTATATTTTTTCATGTATGACATGTATGATCATCAATGGTTCAGCTCACTCTTACCAATAATGGAAAATGACATGTGTCTGCAATATTTGATACCAATAATGCTTGAGGTTCACGCACGAGGATGTCACCTAAACAGAAGTTCTATTAGAAATACACAGAAACACAGAAATGTATTATTTTAGGACTGTTTAAACATACAAACTGGTGATTCTACTGGTGGGAGACGATTCAGACAGGGGGGTTGTGATAGGGAGACTTTTGGGTGAAACAATGATTCACCGACACACTGGAAGCTACACAGATGAACATTAGTGAGAAAATTGTGAAGAAAAAATATGATTGGGTGAGGAAAACAATGCCTGGGTGATGTCACAGCCGGAAGTAAAACTAATTGTGTGTCACTAATCACATGGAGATGATAAAAATGTCAACATTGTTGAGGATTTTTTTTAAATAAAAAACCACAAGTGACTTTAATTTTCAAGTTGCTCTGATAAAACCTTCGCTTAAAGCTTCCATTTCATCTGAACCAATAGGAGGCATACAGTAAAGCCAATGCTCTGCTCACACAAACCTCCTGCATATGTGTCAGGCGATTTCAATGTATTTTCAGCAGCTTGTTGTTTGTTTACCTTGTTGTTTGTTTACCTATGTGTACTTATATAACCCTCTGAGTTCATTGTTTAACATACGACAGACACAGACAACTGCTCTCTTTTGTCTCCCCTCTCCTTTCTCTTGCTCTCTCATTAACAACTGCCTCAGTGTCCTACTGTTTCTTACTCTCTCATGTGAATCATCCTTTACCTCTCCTCTTACACACAAACATACAGACATACTCAAACACAAACCGATACAGCTGCCTCTTACTGTTTGCTGTTATCTCGGGTACACAGTATGCAAGAGCCTCGCTGGCTCTCCCCCTCACACACACACACACACACACACACACACACACACACACACACACGTGCATGCACACGCTCAGGGATTTCTCTCTTAATTACCCATAATCACACTGAAGCACAAGCAAGAACTAATGAGGAAAATACAGCATGTTTACAAGCCATGAAAGGACGTATACCTATACCTTATGACCTAATTATTATATTATAAATTAACCATGATTATAACTTAAATTTTACTAATTAATTAATACTACGTGTAAAAATTTCAATGAGTGCACTTTGCAAAGGTGTAAGTCACAGCTGCAGGTAAGACGCCCTAGTGGCCAAAGAGGGGATACGCTCAGGCAGGTCTTCTCTGGCGCTGCTGCATCACTGTGACATTCGTGACAAAGAAAGAAAAATCATGTGATGCTATTTAGCCAAAGGGGGATACTGAAGGACATTTCAGGATATTCTGCCCAAGAACATTTAAAAACATGACCAAACACACACTGTACAACCCACCAAAAAATTATCGCCCAAATACTAATGTTATCATGGTCCCTGTCCTGGTGTCACACTGACACCTGGAGTTAGGAAGTCACCTGAGGTGTGAGTGACAGCCACCAATTGCAGTATGGAAATCTTTCAGCACAAATGAGCAGGATTTTTGAGCAAATAGTTTATTAAAAAAATAAATACACATTTTTGAATAGTGCATTGAAACTTCTGTTAATATCCTCTATATTTAAAGGCACCCAGTGCAACTTTCGAGGCTTAAAAATAAACATTCAATTTCTAGTCTTTTTTAAACGTAGTAAGTTTCAATAACTCCATACCATTACATATCGACATTCAAGGAGCAAAGATGAGACGTCGTTGTGTGGTGAGAACTGATAGAAAATCGCTAACAACAACAATCGCCGCCATTTTCTTAATTTTTTGTAACCTACAATAAATACAGCAGGATTCCAGTCAATGGAAAAATGGCCTCTCCCCACCGGCGATTGTTGTTGTTTACGATTTTCTATCAGTTCTCACCACACGACGACGTCTCATCTTTGCTCCTTGAATGACGATATGTAATGGTATGGAGTTATTGAAACTTACTATGTGTAAAAAAGACTAGAAATTGAATGTTTATTTTTCATTGAATGTTTACATAAAGTTGCACTGGGTGCCTTTAAGTGTATGACAAGAATCTGTCTCACTTTTTTGTGAGTTTTGCACATAAAAACAATGGTTCCATGCAACTAATCATCGAATGTGATACAATGAAGTTAACTTTACAATTAAATTATTTCAGAAAATGTCGGATTTTCCACAATGGGTAATAGATCAAGTCAAAAGAACAAAATTACATAAAAAGTGCCTCTGGAAAAATGCATTTTATTAAAGCAACACTATGCAACAATTTGACACTTTTGGAGGTAGGGTTTTATAGGCAACTAGTTTTGGTACCATCCTCAAATTAGTTTTAATAGCATATGGTCATGTGAAGGACAAAAAAGCACCTGTGTTTTTCCCACTAACTAGCCAGGATATGCCCTACGTAGTTCTGTGTTCCAGGCTGGAACACCCTGCAAAAATGGAAGAAAAGCTTTCACATCATGACATTGCCAGCTATACTGCCAAAAGACACCAGTTAGTTTGTTGGCAAGCGTCTATCAGTGCCAACTGGGCTGTTGGTGATATTTGCAAGCTTTTGCATGCATTTTAGGTAGTTTGCTTGTTAGTTTTGGAACAGACCAATGTTTTGCTGATTTAAATAGCCAAGTGAGAATATAAGTATATTCAGCAGCATAAGCCTGAGCTGAAGAAGTGCCAGGTGAGAGAATGAATGATGGCCGACAGATTGGAGACCTTTCCTGACAAGGCTCTTCTGTGCACCCCCCCCCCTTCATCTTCCATGGCTATAATGACTCCCTCTGTGTCTGACACTGTGGCTACCTCTACACTCTCCCCGCCTCTCTTGGCCCTTCCCTGAGGTGCTGAGCAAAGGGCTTTGCTCTGTGTCAGTAGTAGACCCTGTAGGGCCCTATCAGTGCAGCAGCGGACCTGCTATTGGCCTCTCTTCACATCTGCTCAGGAAAGCAAGACCTCAGCGTGTTCCTCGTTGTTAACCCTCAAAGCAGCCTCACCTTTGACTTGGAGGGTCACTTGGCAACATTTCTCACATGGTTTTATGGCGACTCACGAGGAAAGAATTTAAGTTTGGGATAACTCACTTTTTGTTTGTGGAAACCCATACGCCCATACTTAAAAATTATTTGTAAATGCTACAATTTGAAATATGACCAACTTGTAACATTGACAACATTCTGTGTAGTAATGAACAACGTTTCAGCAGCAGATAGTTTGACAGATTCCTAAGTAAAAGTAATCTACCTCCATCCCTGACAGCCCATATCAATCAGAGAATGATCTGTAAGAACCACATACGTGAAAGAGGTAATGCCCTCCTTGAGACTTCCAAGATCATTTTGAAATGTTTGGTTTTACTGGCATCGTCCCATTGTCAAACTCGTCTTCCTGTTGCTGCCTGACCTATTTTTTCAACAGACAGGCTCCGACACCTGGTTGACATGAAAGACTCCTTTCTGTGATGCCAGTATGTATTTCTGTTAGGGCTCAATTATGTATGCTAGTCCTGACAATTCTCAGAAATTCTTTATTCCTTTGTAAAATTCCAGTAAAACTATCAATTACTTTATTTTTGAGTCGAACAAATTAAAAGAGAGAGAGAGAGAGAGAGAGAGAGAGAGAGAGAGAGAGAGACAGACAGAGAGAAAGACAGAGAATGAAATTAGGGATTCTAACTCCTGAATAGTGTTATATGAGATTTGACATGTCATTTGGCATTTAAAGTGTTGGCAGCTAAATAAACATGACGGCTAGTAGTCTCTCAGACATCGGATGTATGTTACGAAACACTTATTCTGAGCTGAAACATCATCTCATTGTAAAATGTGTGTTCTGAAAGCCATTTCACCACCACACATGATACTCAAACCCAAACAAACACAATTGTTCCTCATGGAACACAGTTCACACCACCCATATTTCCATCAAAACAATGCTTCTCCCACCCTGATATTGTTAAGGTCCTGGGTAGAGAAGTATTCTGTTTCTGTAGGCCACCGTCAACAATACACCCAGAGGGGCCATAAAAAAAGAGCCCTAAGAAATGGCAATATAATCCGGCAGGACACATAGTTTTGTCATGTACTAGGTCAGCCTGTGTTGCATTGTGGGAAAGATGGATTATGAGAAATCTTATTGGCTAGTCCCAGATGAGGTTTCATTATAAAAATCAACAACAGGTTGGGTGGAAGACCAGTCGAGGACAACCTGGGGAGTGAGCAAGCATCTTCCATTAAGATCTTCCAGTAAGTATGATTGACATATGCCTTTCTGAAGAAAATGCACCATCGGATATGCTTGCATGTTCTATGCATAATATCAAATAGCCTACAAGAGGTAATAGACAACCAATTCTGATGGGTTACCAACATGCTTTACATTTTTACTGCATTTCTTTTAAACCACATCAATTGTATTGGCAACACATTGATCTTACAACATCAGAAGTTTTTTCTCGCTTGTCTTACTTTTTGATCTTTCATAATTGGTGGTTCCTTCTAGCCTGGCCATTACCAGCCTGTGACTCCATTCCATTCCGTCTTTCAATCTGACAAAACGCTATGCATTTTCGTTTCCGAGATGAGCGGATGCTTAGCTTGAGGTTTAAAATCATTGGAGTTCCCTTAACCAATCAGCAACGTTTAGTAAGCATTCGGTAGATTAAACTCTTCCCAAAGCCAGTTGGGAGAAGAGCTACGACGTCCTTTCCAATCATAAAATTTACAAGAAAATACTCTTGTTCTCCTTTTAATTTTCTGATGTTCTCGAGAGTTGAGACAACTTTTCCGATAGCTTTTCGTGTCTTTTCCTCCAAGGCGAGTTTTGCGTCACAGCTCTGAACTGTTCGCTGATTGGTCCTACAGGATTTTGAGTCCTGGAGACGATTGCCTATATGATGTCTATGAGACTGAGTATGAGCTTGAAATCAATTCAGGCGGAAATACGTAGGCTGGTGTCACCAGGCTAGGTTCCTTCAGCAAGACATACACATGCCTTTACTGTATGTGTGTGTTTTGTGTGTGTGTGTGTGTGTGTGTGTGAGAGATATATATATATATATATATATATGTATATATATATATATGTATGTATGTGTGTATATATATATATATATATATATATATATATGTGTATGTATATAAATGTGTATGTATATAAATGTGTATGTGTATGTATATAAATAAGAACATCTTTATGTAAGTACATCTTTCTGTTACAGGAGTGGCTAACATGGGTCACTACCTTCAAGCAACAGCTCTGTTCCTGTTTGCATTCACCATTAGAGGTAGGTAGGCATTCTTCTTCCCATGTTCACACGTCTCTCGCACAGACTGCTATACATCTCCTGCACCTGCCGTAGTCTCACGCTATAAAGATGGTTTTGGGAAACTGAAGCTCCAAACTGCAACTCAGGCTGACCATCTGCTGAATCAGCACTTTTTCTATGCTGCTCTTCAGCTGTGATCAGCTTGGGACATTTTATTGTAGTTCAGCACTGGCACGCCTGATTCATCTAATGAACGGCTTCTCGGACGGATGAGTTAAATCAAGATGTTCAGGAATGGATAGTGAAGGACTGGTAGCACAGATTGTAAAATAATTGGGGATGAGAGCCAACAGGATGAGATATAAGGAACAGTAACGACTATAGTATGTGTAAAGACACAGATAATGGGTGGTATGTGAGGAAATGACATTGCCTATGAGGTGAATATTAGGGCATTTGACTAACTGAATTCATTCATGACACTGTTGTTGTTGGATTTCGATTTTATTCAAATTGCGTTGTTTCTAAATTGAGCTAAACTGAAAATAAAGATGACTGTTTCCCTAAATAAAAAGACTTCAGTTGGCACTGGAAGAGAATCTTTAAGGCATTAATTAATCACAGATATAATAGAACTACATGCAGAATAACTGCTAAACGTTACTCAGTTTGCTAGATAAGTTTCAAAGTCTTCTTAAGCCATTAGAGGTACATAGATGCTGATGAAGTTGTCCATTCGTTCTTCTCAAGTTGTTGCCACAGCGACTGACCTAGCCCATTATTATCACACATCAAACAGTTGCACACAGACGTTACACATTTTCTCACCACTTTGGGTAGGGAAAACAACAGCTATGAAGATATGATACATTCCTCTGAAGCTAAGGCCCTTCTATGGCCAGAGGCTCTAACTAGACACTTAGGCACCCAGTAAAACCCATGACCACAGAACAGTATATCTAAAGGCCTCTCCTGACACAAGCAGAAAAGTGATATGCTAGCAGAAAGCACTCTCACTCTTTTTCGAATTACATATGGAGCTTCACCTGAAATTTCCCCGAAATCTCAGACTAAGAGTAAGAGTCATCTCTGGATATATGAACAAACATGAGAGACTGACGTAGAGAGGTAGACAGAGAGAGAGAGAGAGAGAAAAAACAAAGATTGAAATGTAGATTATGGGATGTGCATTTGGGTCTTTGTGAACTGTTTTGTTTAAAAAAAAAGGTCAAGCTAAAGGTTTCAGCCTTCATTTTTGTTTCTCATGACAAAAACCTGGCCAGCACAAAAGCATGTGAACCTGACACACCTGTGTCCTCTAACTTGTAGGATATCATTTAGCCCATGGGGACACTGCTACATGGATGAAGAGCTGCTTTATCATACTCTTGCTACAAGCAAATTGTTATCTAAATATGTCAAACATTTGTTGCTCATTCTCTTCCCCTCTCTTGGCTCGGCTATGACACATAGATACACTGCAGCAAAGGATCATTGGAGGTCAAGAGGTTGAGCCATACTCAATCAAATACCAGGCCTCCATACAGTACAACCAGAACCACTACTGTGGAGGCACCCTAGTTGCAGCCCAGTGGGTGGTGTCTGCTGCCCACTGCTGGAGACCGTAAGCACTACACCAATGCTATTGAATTCTTTGGGCACACTGTCCATGAACAATTCAGTTAGTACTGACTAATAAGAATCACAATTTAGCATATATGAACCACATAACTTAAGCTTAAAAATGTTGATGAGTGAATGCACGGCCTAGAGAGGACTTTTACTTTTTTTTCACTTTCAAAGGGATCAATACATAAAGCACTAAAGAAAATGTGTTAGTTTTGGAAGTCAAATTGTCACACTGCTTTTTGTCTCTTCAGGAGTTCACTCATTCAGGTGGTGTTAAGTGAGCACAGCCTTGCCAGTGTGGAGGGCTTTGAGCAAGTCTTCAACGTCTCCAGAATCTTTGTGCACTACAACTACAACTACAGGACATTCAACAATGACATAATGCTCATCAAGGTAATACAACTACTACGAAATACTCTTTCAGATTAAGAGTTCGCAATCAGCATCGCATTTATAATATGATTATGGATGAATTAAAGTCATTACAGTGTGCTATGGAGAGCCGTGATGAGGTACAGTGGTTTGACTCTCTTGTGTTGCTTGCCAGCTAAGTAGGCCTGCCCAGCTTAATGCCAACGTGCAGCCAGCCTATCTGCCTACCAACGAGGACCCTTATGTGACAGGAGGCGACACCTGCACTGTGAGTGGCTGGGGGGTCACGCGCATCTACAGCTACTACCTGTCTCCAGTGCTGCGTGCAGTGGACGTCAACATCATCCCATACTGCCATTACTACTACTACTGGAGGATCACTGATAATATGCTCTGTGCGGGGTCACCCTTTGGAGGGAAGGATTCCTGCCAGGTGTGTAGGCTACACATGCGCATGCATTTGAGATACTTGTTGATTCATACACAGTAGCTAACAGACGATAGTTTTGCATTCACAAAATGGAAATGTACACAAAAAATTGGGAAATGTAAATGTGACATTAATTTTCTGCCAGGTGAGTGAAAAAAAACTAAGATTCTTTTGTCAGTGAATGGGCAAATGTTAAATCTGTTTGTTTTTCTTAACTTGTCTTTCTTACAGGGGGACTCAGGAGGACCTCTCGTCTGCAATGGGAGATTTGAAGGGATCGTGTCCTGGGGAATCAGCTGTGCCAACCCATATTTCCCTGGGGTTTACACAAGAGTGAGGAATTACGTCAGGTGGATCAACTGGATTATGGACAATAATCAATAAAAGATTAAATTCCATTCAGAGATGGGTGCCAAGGTGAGAACATTTACAAGATTCAAAAGATAATTTATGACAACAATCCTGTTATGAGTTTCAGGACCAAACAATGTTATATACAGCTTTTGCTGTGTGAAAACAAATACATTAATACTTAATCATTTTACATTTAGTCATTTAGCAGACGCTTTTGAGACTATAGTCTTTTATACATCAGATGTGATGCTATGAGTTCAAATGTGATAAGAGAGGAGGTTAGTGTTTAACCCTTAAGTTAAAGTCACCTGCTTGCATGTGCTTAAGTGAAGCAGGCAGTTACTCATTGTCTCATTAACTCTGTGTCCCAGCTGACCAGAGAGGAAGAACAAGCCCCTACTGGTTTAACTTGTATAAGTAATTATCACATGCCAAGTCTGGGTAGAAGCATATGAGATATTCATGTTCCTTTCCTTACTCACAGGGCAGCATTGAAATTGTTACACCATTTATGTTGATTTAGATGTATTTAAATCAATGAAAATAAACATGCAAGTGATAACTAATTACTAAAATGACTAGACATTTAAAGGTGTCCAGTCACTGACCACATGAGGAAACCTGTTGTGTTGCATTGTTCTGCTGCAAGCCTGTGAAGCTGCAATGTGTAGGCTGTGGATTTTTATGTGACGTGTTGAAATTGGATTTGTACTATTACAGTGCACATGCAGGACTCCACCCAGAGAACACCAAGAATGTGAAACAGTCTACACACACAAATAACTTCTCTCTGCTTAGTCTCCTTTTAGCATTCCCATTGTATTTACATATGCCTTTTGGTGTATTTAAAAATGTATGATACAAATGTTACATCTATCTAAAGATGATCAGAAATCTTAAATAAAAGTTTCCCAACCTATGGATTCTGGGCTGTGAGTTTGTTTTGGCATTGGTTTAATATTGCATAAAACTGTGCGCTTTGGGAGTATTTCAAAGTCCTGAGGAAATGCATCACTGCCCATTTACTCATCTGCAGTTGGATCCTCCCTCTATTCTAATGCTGATGTAGGGGCTGACCCATGAACAGCCCTGTGGCTTGTCTTTAATAGTGTGTGATGTGTGGTTGTATTCTGATACAGAATGTCACAGACTAGTAATGACATGGAAAACCTCGAGAGAGGCAAAGGGAGGATCAATGAGACAAAATCAGTGGCTGATGTAGACGACAACATCATTGGGGAGCTTATTAACAAGTCACAGGAAGCTAAAGAATTTGCTTACTGTCCATACAGCAATTTCAGAGTTGGAGCAGCAGTCTTAGCACCCAATGGGACCATCTTTACAGGTGAGACAGTGAATGCTGGTTTCATTTGATTCCATCTCAGGCTCTTGTGAAAAAACTGTAAACAAGGGAGACCAGGAAGAGTAGTTACACTTTTCTATAAAATACAAAAAAGCTATGTAAGTCACAGTCAAGTTAGGGCTTAATAATACTTTAGACAGATTAAACTCAAAATACAGAATATCCCTACAAATGGTCTTTTTTTTTATAGCTCCGTGGCTAAAGACAGTTAGAAGGAAATCATAGAATACAGTTAGAAGTTTACAGTTGTATTATAAGTGATACATATGCTTTATTTCAGTTTATGAATTGATTTCCAGATCTAATGTGATCTAATGCAATCCCACACACCATGAGTCACACACACACACAAACACACACAGTGTCGAGGTCGAATTTATGCAAATGTAACCAAGATATACAAATTCAGAAAACAGAGGGTCCATTGTGTGTCTCTATACAAAGATGTGTGAGGACAAATTAATGATGGCTAATTATCTGGGCTTGTTTACACAGACAGGTCATCAATGTCATTTGTTGACATTTATACCTCCTTTACCTCAATTCACATTTCAAGAAATCACAAAAATATGTCCTTCACACTGTCTAACTGAATGGATATAATTGGGGATAAATCCATTGTTCTTGGCAAGAGAGGCTGACTGATACACACATACAAGTATAAAAAATGTACTAAGTTAACTCACTAAAATGGAAATTCTCCCCTCTTACTAGGTTGCAATGTGGAGAATGCATGTTACACCCTAGGAATTTGTGCCGAAAGGACTGCCATCTCCAAGGCTGTCTCTGAGGGGTACAGACATTTCAGGGCCATTGCCATCGCCAGGTGATGCAAGTTTGAGTGATATTCCTAAAATGTGACATTGTTTCAAATATCAAAAAATAAATACAAATTTCTAAATTGCTAAAAGGATGTGAATTGTCTTTCGTTTTACAGTGATCTCAATGAACAAATCATTTCACCATGTGGAGGGTGCCGGCAGTTCATGAGAGAGGTGAGTGCTGTTCTAATTCAGTGGCATTCAATGGCATTACTGGCTTCAGGGGTTGATCGTATTCACTCATGCTACTCTCAGCCCAGCCCTGTGCATTCATTGCCACAATGAGTGTCCAATCTTTAAACAAACATTTCTGTAACAACTGCTCAAGTAAAATTCATTGATGTGGGGCTACTAGTTCACTAGATGTAATTGTTTAAAAGCTACCCAGATAGGGGAAAAAAACTTCAGCTGCCTTACTTTTGTCTTTCAGTTTGGCGCACACTGGGACGTCTACTTGACAAAGCCTGATGGATCCTACCTTAAAATGAGTGTGGAGGAGCTTCTTCCAGTGTCGTTTGGGCCTGCTGACCTGAAAGGGACAAAAGTGTGAAGCCCCATGAAACATCATTTAGAATTTCAGAAATAAAAACTTGATGTTGAACTTTCATTTAGCCATCAAGTGATCTCCAGAGCAAGAGCACAGATCAAAACCAAGCAACAAGCCACGGTGCACAAATATGATGATGATGGGTCTCTGTTAAGCTGTTACTGCTTATAATTAATGTGTGATTCTGAATATAATACATTCACTAGGTATGACATAATGTGTATGTACATATATGGCCCTCAACCATGACTCTGGCATGTGCGTAATTTAATTGAAATAAATTGTGTCGCTTACAGAAGTGAACATTTATCCTGATTTAGTTTTTCTACCTTTTGCTGATAAAGAATGATCAAATAAATGGCTTTTACACCTATTCAAAATGTCGATCTTCTGGCATTTAGTTGCTCCTAAAACCTTGATGTTTTTCATAAGATTTAGCTATCCTTAGTCTGACCAAAACTCAATAACCCAGACCCTAATTTAAACCCTGACCTAAGGAATTGTTTCACCCAAGTCAGAAAATATATAATCAAAAATCCAGTATTATTTGTTGACACTGCCTCATAAATGTGTGATGATGCATAAGTTACGGCTGATCCATGACATCAAAGTTAACCCTGAATTGAACCCATATTGTCTGCATGCAGGATGTGTGGCAAGAGCCTACAACCAACTTTGCAACAGCCTGTGTGGCAATAGCCTACCAAAGTTTACACAATTGCCAAACAAATCTGATGTTACATCTCTCTGATGATTTGGGTAATTCCAAACGCCCTCAATTTCAATTTCTAAACTTTAAAAACTTAAATGCATTTTTAAAGTTCCAATATGCCTACTGTTTAGCTTTTTCCAATGTTGAGGGAAGATAAGATACATTTTTTTAGGCCAATAAAAAAACCTCTGAGTATCAGAAAGATACATTTCATTTCAGTTGAGCCTTGTAGGTCTTTGCTATGATACTACTACATCCTTGGGAAGGATTGAAGAAGGCTAGACATGTTTGCGAGACAATCTGGTGAGATCAACCGCAGACTAGGCTACTAGGCTATTTTTTGTTTTTTATATCAATCAGAAAACATAATAATTTCCTTGTTTTTACTGAGCCGATCAGGTCCGAGATACAGCAATCTACAAACCCTTAAATTAAGACATCAGGCGTGAAGGATTACCTGTTCCAAGGAGCAAGGTTTTTAGTGACTTTTATTTTGACAGACGTAAAATAGGGATTATGTGACGTGAACATTTACGTAAACACTGTCCTTGTCTGACAAGCAGGCCTGGGAATGTTACGTGGGACCTAGACAAGATCAACTAATCATTCTATTATATATCGATTATTTTACTACTTAGTGGTAAAACATGTCGGTTAAACATGCTATTAGCCGGGGCATGGAACTGGGGCGGTCGGCCCTCCAGCTAGGGATTCTGAAACCAGCTGGCCGACTTGCAGCGAAGTTCCGAGGTGAGCGTTTACGGGTCAGCCAACCGTCCCGTAGCGTTCAGCCTCAGACCTTTTTGCCTGCTCGCTACCGATATTATCGAATGTCTCTGAGTGGTTTGGCAGCGCAGCTGCAGTCCGGTGGTTTCAGAAGAATAATTGGAGGCTCGCCCAGAAACAGAGTTGTGTTCTTAGCTTTCGGCGTCGGTCTGGGACTGATCGAGCAGCAGTTAGAGGATGACAGAAAGAGTGACGCAGCATGTCAACAAATTCAGGTGGGTGCTGTGTCAACCAAAATTGGACTGTGGTTACAACTGATGGTAAAATGAACGCGCAGCATTTGGTGCCCAATAACACAATGCGTAAATATTCATACTATTCCTAAACAATAAATAGATATTCCATAGACATAAACATAACATATTGACGTAATGTATCATCTTATTCAGGCACTGTTCCAGAAGAAGAAGTTTGATAGGCCACTGAAGCCTTTTGTGTCTGGGTATAAACTGGAGGACTATGTCATCGGAAAGCAAATTGGCAAAGGGTGCAATGCTGCTGTGTATGAGGCAGCAGCACCATTCGCTGTCCCCAGAAAGAGTGAGAAGTGCTCCTTGGTGGAACTGAAGTCCAACTCCAATGAAGACTCTGCACCTTCTCGGGTCCCCTGCCCAACTAGTTACCCCCTTGCTGTGAAAATGATGTGGAATATGGGGGTATGTTAAACTTGTATCCCTACTTTGAAGGACCCTCGCCCAATAGAATCAGATTTTTTACTTTGTTTCGGTTAAACTCCTCAATTTCAAATATTTTTTTTCTTATCTGCTTTTCATTTTAGGCTGGCTCCTCCAGTGAGGCGATCTTGAACTCCATGTCTCAGGAGCTGGTCCCTGCAACTCCCCATGCTCTTGAGCAGCAGGAAGGAGAGCTCAGTCTCAATGGGTTAGTGTTCGCATAACTTAATCTACAAGCCCCTTTGATGCGTTTAATTACTTATCAGCTTTGATTGGTTTTTCCATGCAGGCATTTTGGGTGGGTGCCAAAGACTGTTCCTGCGCATCCCAATGTGATCAGAGTGTACAGAGCGTTCACTGCAGATGTGCCCCTGTTGCCTGGCGCTGTGGAGGAGTACCCAGATGTGCTACCCACCAGGCTCAACCCCATGGGCATGGGTAACAACCGCACTCTATTCCTGGTCATGAAAAAGTAAGCTTACTCTACTATTAAACATGATGCTGTGTGCTGCTAACAGGCAGCTTTGTTTCAGGCTGTCAGCTGCACACTTAGACAGCAATCAACAAATGTGTTTGTATCCCCCCCCCCCTCCATTTCCGCATTGTGTTACCTCTTGGTATTAAATGCTCTATATGAATAAAGTTTGATTTGAATCAAACTGCATCTGCAGTGAAGTGCAAGCGATGATGCTCAGAGAAGATCAGTATCCTCAGTGTCGTTATAAATGGCAATGCTGCATTTTCACTGTTTCACTGCACCTCTACTGCCATTTTGTTCGGTCAGAATGCAGGCGAATCAACACACTGCTCTCAGCTCCCTAATGTTTTTAGTGTCCCCCATTTTGCTGCTGATCCATAAGAAACAATGATAAACTATCTTTCACTTCTGTCTTCATTACCATGTCTCAGTGTGATTGCCATATAAATGAATAAATCCGCTTTCAAATGCATCATCTACAGTGACAGTCATTTTGTCTTTATAAACCGTATTAAGTCATGGTTTACCCTTTTTCTCTGTTCTAGTTACCCATGCACTCTGCGCCAGTACCTACAGGTCTGCACCCCAAGCAGAAAGGATGGCACCCTCATGGCCTTGCAGCTACTGGAGGGAGTGGATCACCTGTGTAGACAGGGCATTGCCCACAGAGATATGAAATCAGACAACATTCTCTTGGAGTTTGATTCAGGTTAGCACAATCGTGCTTTCTTTTTTTAGCATTCAAGCTCAAAAATGTTTTCCATTCCAAGGCTTTTTTTTGTTTTAGCCAGAGGATACGGTGTGAAGAGTTGATCATGTTTGATTGTCATGTTTGTCGTGCAGGTGGTTGCCCTCGTCTTGTGATCACAGACTTTGGCTGCTGCTTAGCAGATAAGAACTGTGGTCTACATCTGCCCTACAACAGCCGCTGGGTCAGCAGAGGTGGCAACGCATGTCTGATGGCACCAGAGGTAAGAGCTCATGCCAGTTAACGTTAATTGGACAGTTTCAAATGCACATGCCAGCCACCTTCCTTTCCGTCATGTCCCCCAGCAAATGTGTGAGGGACAAGTGCTGTGTTTTCTGTCCATTTAGTTATTTTATAAGTTGTTCTGCCATTAGCGCATATCAATGTATTACTATTGTAATATTAGAAATAAAGACACAGTAGGAATGCATAATAATATGTCGTGCTGATATATTTAGGGATCTTTAACATCTAGTCCTTTTATGAATCCATAATAATATGAAATCAAATCTGCGCTTAAAGAGACTGGTAGGGAAAATTGGTGTTTTGTTGTCAAAATCAACCTGATTGCTCAAAATGTATGGTTTGATAACTAGAATCAACATGTAAGATCATCACAACTTTGCATGGCACTAAAAAGTCGTCTGGTCTGGAAATAATCAGAACATCTTAATTTTAGGTGGCCACCGCCATTCCTGGGCCAGGTGTGTTCATTGACTACAGCAAAGCAGATGCGTGGGCGGTTGGTACCATTTGCTATGAAATCTTCGGCCAGCAGAACCCATTCTATTGTCCCCATGGCCTGGAAGGACGCAGCTATCAAGAGATGCAGCTTCCTGCACTACCTGCTAACACACCAGCAGATGTACAGCTGGTGGTTCGCCTGCTTCTGCGCAGGAACCCCAAAAAAGTAGGTGTCCAACACAGCCAATAGCGTAGGAAGGCTTCTCACTGCATACAGTACAAATGTGCACCTGGACTGTCAAGTCCACCATTAGGAGGCCCTATAAACACTGGAGATATTGGCGTCTAATCTGATTCCTGATTCTCTTGTTATTCCAGAGAATTCTGATATAATGCTTCCTCATAGATTAATCAGCGCTCTGCTTCATTCCTAGAAGTAAGACATTTTTGCCTCTGATTTGTCTTTAGCGTCTGAGCGCCCGGGTGGCAGCCAACATGCTTCACCTCAGCCTGTGGGGCGGACGTGCCCTGGCCACCCTGGACAGAGCCAGCCTAAGTAAGCTGGGCGACTGGCTGCTGTGCCAGTCCGCCTTTGTCCTGCTAAAGGGCAGAGGACCGAGCGGGAGCTCTGTGGAAGCCGACCTACAGAAGTGCTTCCTCTCCAACATCGACTTGGAGGACCTGCGCACTGCCATAGGCTTCCTCATGTATGGACGGGAGCTCAACTCTGCCATCACTCTGTGATTAGGACACATTCAAGCTGGAGAGTTATCCTCAGTTTAGTAGAAGTAAGCACACATACCGAATAGGCTTTTACCTAAGTACGTTGGTCATCTATCATCAAGCACACAAAATGTGTTATTTTTAGCCTAACTGTTTTTTTTAGACAGCACTTTATAAACACCTTGCACTTTTCCCATGTGCCAAACTGTAGTAAGGTTTGTGCATGTCCCCTTGTCAACAGACCACTGCATGATTACATTTGAAACTACTGAAAGAACTAAATTATAATACAGTATGAAATGAATTTTGTGGTTAATTGCAGTGATTCGTGTTAATGTTTTTAGCATCACAGTTTACTTTAGTTTGATTGATTTGTGTAAAAAGTACCATCGGGTTTATCTGGATACTCTGATGAATATCCATTAGCATTTCCTCTTCCTTACAAGGTTACCCTGATAACTCCTTGGGTGTCATTGATAAGCATAAATGCTCATGTAAATCTTTAAAAAATAAATGTTTTGGGTTCTGTTTTTTCCCCTTTCTTGAACTTTTTTTTTTTTAAATATTAAAACATATTTTAGAAAGTATAAATGTATATTGTTGTTAAAAGTACGTCAGGCTTAATGTGGGCTGAGTAAGATTTCAATATGAAAACGACTCGTAGTGCACAATAAGTTTCTATTCTCTTACTAACACAGACTTTCAAAGCTAATAACAACGTGGGGTACAGGTCCCATGATGACATGTGGAAACGCCAATCTTGAGTTAACATGGCCTTGTAGACTATCTAGTCTAGAGATAACGGTAGATACGACGATCATATTTATTCACCAACCTTTGGCTGTAGTGCGTAGCCTACAATGTGAGTAATTTACTAAGTAGGAGGGACTTTAATTTGTATCGTTTTGAAGCTTGTGTGAATCATTCAAAGCTTTCAAAGGCTTGTCAACGTGCAGACCAGGTATGTTTTCTACATTGAAACAGTCTAATAAATTGTTGCTAAACGTCTTAGATCCTCGGTTTTGCAGCAAAACCTTTGTGTCTCATGGATCAGCAATGACAACGACATATTTGAGTCAAAGGGATGACAGAGGAAAAGTACAAATGACCTTTTCGAGGGGAATGGCGGGGAGAAGCTACAACGTGCCTCCGAGCGATGAATTTGTTGCAACAGTTTCTGGAATTGCCACTATGTGTTCATTGCCGTACCTAGAGACTGCGGAGGGATTAGACGCAGCTTTCGTCGGAGTTCCCATTGACACAGGCACTTCAAACCGACCTGGGACAAGGTGCATATACGACATATTTGTTAGTTTGTTATTTTGTATTAACTTTGCATGTTTTTATAGTTTTTGAGCCACGAATGCCTATGCAGATGGACATATGGCAAAGCTTCTGATTCGTTGTATTTCAGCCTACCCCTTGAAATGTCCTATCTGCTGTTACTTGTACATTTGAATGAGCCGAATTTCACCCCTTTAAGGTTTGGCCCGCGTCAGATCAGAGCCGAGTCTGCCCTGCTCTTGCCCTTTAACAGTGGTACCAGGGCAGCACCTTATGAATCTCTGGTGGTAGCTGATATTGGTGATGTCAATGTTAATGTGTACGACCTGAAGGACACCTGCAAAAGGATTCGAGAAGCTTTCCACAAAATCTTGGCCACTGGTTGCATTCCTCTGACTATGGGTGAGAGAGAGAGAGAGTAGGCCTACACAACATGATATAGCGAATAGTTGCCAGGTATCTTCTGAAATCCAACTGAATCCAATCAAATATCATTCTTTAGCTAATCTGCAACATGTATTGTTGAGTTCGCATCACCGATTTAATGATTGAACTCTTGTATGTTGTCTTGTATGAAAAGCACAAAGGTTACAGTTGGCTCCGCTTTAGACAGTCACTCTCGCCTTAGGTGACTTTTCCCCTCCCAACAATAATTAACTGTTCGGACTTGTATTAATGACTTAAATCGCTGCATGCGTGCTTTGTCAAATATGCTTTCAGGAAAAATAACTAAGTAAGTCAAATCTCCTTTGTAGGTGGAGATCACACCATAGTGTATCCAATTCTCCAGGCTGTGGCTGCTAAGTAAGTATGGCCCAATATGACGCCATTATTACCTATGACCTGCACGGGACTTTATATAACCAACCGAAGAGTAGCAGATTTGAACACATTTCTGTACCATCATAGATCACCGACTAGCAGAGAATGCCAAAGTACTGTGTGTTTGGTACTGAAGTCACACTGACCTGTAGGGAGGTTGATGTGACGTAGCCTACATACTGTAACCATGAAACTCAGAGATGATTTTTACACACACACACGGACACACAGACATACTCATACATTTTGTATCTTCTGACAAATTAATGCCATAACATAACATACACGATTTACATTTAACTTCTTAACTTCTAATTCATAGACTTTGCGGGAACGTTTGGCAATTGTGTTAGTCTCTTGATCATTCTCCTTTCAATAAATCCACCATTTAAAAACCAGACACGGGCCAGTTGGCCTGATCCATGTGGATGCCCACGCCGACACAAGTGATGTCGTCCTGGGTGAGAAGATTGGTCATGGGACCCCCTTTCGGCGCTGTGTGGAAGAGGAGCTTCTAGACTGCAAGAGGGTGATCCAAATAGGTCTGCGTGGAACAGGCTACTCCCCAGATGCTTATGAGTGGAGCCGTGCTCAGGTAACACCTCTCCAGTTAACACACCGTAAAACTGATTTAGAGAGTTTTTTATAATCAATGCCTGAAAATATTCACAGCATTTGAGGAGATTGGGTCTGTTTATGTGTGTCTGAAAATCAGGGTTTCCGTGTGGTGCAAGCAGAGGAGTGTTGGCACAAATCACTGGTGCCCCTGATGGCAGAGGTCCGCGCTCAGGTTGGGAGTGGGCCGGTCTACCTCAGCTTTGACATTGATGGTCTTGACCCAGCCTACGCGCCCGGCACAGGGACACCAGAGATTGCGGGCCTCACACCCATCCAGGTTATTAGTCACTGTCTACTTCTCACACTTCAGCATCAAAGTTGTGTGCACGAAACAATAAATATGTGAAGCTCTTCTATCCTTTTTGCATGCAGGCACTGGAAATCATCCGCGGCTGCCGTGGGTTAAACCTTGTTGGCTGTGATTTGGTGGAGGTGTCTCCGCCATACGACACCACAGGTACTCAGACGCCAAAGAGTTTTTATTACATTTACATTACATGTACCAGACACTTTTATCCAAAGCGATGTACAAAGGTGAAAACAATCAAGCTATGAGCAATAGAGACCTAGTGTATCCATAACTACTACTTTACATAAGGAATGAAAAGTGCAGGAATGTAACTACTGTAAGTGCGAGTTAAGTACTAGTTAGGGGAGATAGCATTATTCAGATAACAAAGTTATAAGCACAGAGATAATGACTTCACAGTGGCTCTGGTCCTTTTTCCCCCCGCAGGTAACACAGCATTGACAGCTGCCAACCTCCTCTTTGAAATGCTGTGTGTCCTCCCGAAGATTAAGTATTATTAATTTTCCCAACAGCTGGTTGTGATGAAAATGTAATCTAAAATAATTCTACATCACTATTTATTTGAACATTTACACATCTAAATAGAGTTTACACATAAAACAAATGCCCTGGCCACCCTGGACAGGGCCAGCCTAAATAAGCTGGGCGACTGGCTGCTGTTCCAGTCCGCCTTTGACAGCACTTATAAACACCTTGCACTTTTCCCCTGTGCCAAACTGTAGTAAGGTTTGTGCATGTCCCCTTGTCAACAGACCACTACATGATTACATTTGAAACTACTGAAAGAACTCTTTAAAATGTAATACATTATGAAAATAATGTAGTTAACTGTTAATTGCAGTGATCAGAGTTTACGTTTTCAGTACCACCAGTTTACTTTAGTTTGATTGATTTGTGTAAAAAGTACCATCAGGTTTATTGGGTTACTCTGGTGAATACCCTTTAGCACGTTCTCTTCCTTACCAGGTTTCCCTGATAACTCCTTTGATGTCATTGAGGAGTATAAATGCTCATGAGAATCTTTACAAAATAAAGATGTTTTGTGTTCTGTTTTTCCTGTTTCTTTAACTTTTTTAATATTGAAATATATAACATTTCATACATTTATATATTGTTGTTAACAGTACGTCAGGCTTAATTAGGGTTGCCAACTTCCTCAACCCCGAATGAGGGACACTTTCTGACAGGTGCATGCGCGCACTCCAACATCTGACCAACAATAATGGAAATCGCAAGATTTCATTAGCCACCATAAACCTACTAATCTCAGTGTAATTTTGGCAAACCACTACTGTAGGCTACTTGCTTGGATGTATTGTTCATAGTAATAGTCAAGACAATTATTACAAGTTTCTCTCAAATTTTATGTTGTTTTCTTGAAATTGCATTAGACTATAATCATATGCCACCCACAGACACTGAGACGGCTGACTCAGATTTCATTATGAAAACGGCTCGTTGAGCACAATACGTTTATATTCTCTTAGCCTAGCACGGACTTTCAAAACTCATAAGCAAATGCAACGTGGAATACAATTCCCATGATCACTGTACATGTGGAAACGCCCATCTTGAGTTAACATGGTCTAGTAGTAGGACTATCAAATAGGAACGATCATATTTATTGACTAACCTTTGACACTAGTGTGTAGCCTACATTGTGAGTATTTTACTAAGTAGGAGGGACTGTTGGGACTGTCTTGTATCGTTTTGAAGTTTGTGAATCATTCAAAGCTTCCAGAGGCTTGTCAACTTGCAGACCAAGTATGTTTTCTACATTTAAACAGTCTAATAAATTGTTGCTAAACGTTTTAGATCCTCGGTTTTGCAGCAAAACCTTTGTGTGTCGTGGATCAGCCCTGACAACGACATATTTGAGTCAAAGGGATGACAGAGGAAAAGTACAAATTACCTTTTCGAGGGGAATGGCGGGGAGAAACTACAACGTGCCTCCAAGCGCTGAATTTGTTGCAAGAGTTTCTGGAATAGCCACTATGGGTAAACTGCCGTACCGAGAGACTGCGGAGGGATTAGACGCAGCTTTCGTTGGAGTTCCCATTGACACAGGCACTTCAAACCGACCCGGGACAAGGTGCAAACAATACAAATGTGTTAGTTTTGTTGTTTTGGATTAACTTTACAGTTTTTGCAACGAATGCATATGCAAATGGACATCTGTCAAAGCTTGTGATTCCTTGTATGTCAGCCTATCCCTTGCCATCTCCTATCTCTGCTGTTCCTAGTATATTTTTGAATGAGCTGAATTTCACCCCTTTTAGGTTTGGTCCGCGCCAGATCAGGGCCGAGTCTGCACTGCTCAGGGCGTACAACAGTGGTACCAGGGCAGCACCTTATGAATCTCTGGTGGTAGCTGATATTGGTGATGTCAATGTCAATGTGTACGACCTAAAGGACACCTGCAAAAGGATTCGAGAAGCTTTCCACAAAATCTTGGCCACTGGTTGCATTCCTCTGACTATGGGTGAGAGAGAGAGAGAGAGAGAGTACACAACATGATATAGCGAATAGTTGTCAGGGATCTTCTGAAATCCAACTGAATCCAATCCAATACCATTCTTTAGCTAATCTGCAACATGTATTGTTGAGTTCGCATCCCCGATTAAATGATTGAACTCTTGTATGTTGTCTTGTATGAGAAGCACAAAGGTTACAGTTGGCTCTGCTTTAGACAGTCACTCTCACCATAGGTGACTTTTGCCCTCCCAACAATAATTAACTTTTCAGAATTGTATTAATGAATTCAATCGCTGCATGCATGCTTTGTCAAATATGCTTTTCAGGAGAAGTAATTAAGTAAGTCAAATCTCCTTTTTAGGTGGAGATCACACCATAGCGTATCCAATTCTCCAGGCTGTGGCTGCTAAGTAAGTATGGCCCAATATGATTAACTTCACTTGGTCCCCGGTCGCTTAAAAGCTGCCCACTGCTCCTGGGGTCCTGGAGGAAGGACAGTCCGAAATGGGAAAATGCAGAGCAAAAATTCACAGCGATCCAGGCCTGCTTGTGCGTGTGTGTCCGTCTGTTTGTCCTGTGTCGCCTCCATATAAAGTATCCACCTGTGTGTTGCAGTGTGTCGCTTGTGCCATTAAAATCTGACAATCATTACAATTATAATTATTTCTGTACCACCATATATCACCAGCAGTACACCGAGCAGAGAATGCCAAAGTACTGTGTGTTTTGTGCTGAAGTGACACTGATCTGAAGGGAGGTTGATGTGATGTAGCCACAGTAACCATGAAACTCAGAGATGATTTTTACACACATACATGGACACACAGACATACTCATACATTTTGTATCTTCTGACACACTAATGCCATAACATAACACACACGTTTGACATTTAACTTCTTAACTTCTAATTCATAGACTTTGCGAGAACGTTTGGCAATTGGCTTAATCTCTTGATCATTCTCCTTTTAACAACTCCACCATTTAAAAACCAGACACGGGCCAGTTGGCCTGATCCATGTGGATGCCCACGCCGACACAAGTGATGTCGTCCTGGGTGAGAAGATTGGTCATGGGACGCCCTTTCGGCGCTGTGTGGAAGAGGGGCTTCTAGACTGCAAGAGGGTGATCCAAATAGGTCTGCGTGGAACAGGCTACTCCCCAGATGCTTATGAGTGGAGCCGAGCCCAGGTAACACCTCTCCAGTTAACACACCGTAAAACTGATTTAGAGAGTTTTTTATAATCAATGCCTGAAAATATTCACACTCATTTATGCATTCAGTTGGGCAAAGTCCAGCATTGAGGAGATTGGGTCTGTTTATGTGTGTCTGAAAATCAGGGTTTCCGTGTGGTGCAAGCAGAGGAGTGTTGGCACAAATCACTGGTGCCCCTGATGGCAGAGGTCCGCGCTCAGGTTGGGAGTGGGCCGGTGTACCTCAGCTTTGACATTGATGCTCTTGACCCAGCCTACGCACCCGGCACAGGGACACCCGAGATCGCCGGCCTCACACCTATCCAGGTTATCAGTCACTGTCTTCTTCTTCTCACACTTCAGCTTCAAAGTTGTGTTTACGACACAATAAATATGGAAGCTCTTCTATCCTTTTTGCATGCAGGCACTGGAAATCATCCGCGGCTGCCGTGGGTTAAACCTTGTTGGCTGTGATTTGGTGGAGGTTTCTCCGCCGTACGATACCACAGGTACTGAGAGTTTTTATTCAAATAACAGTTATAAGCACAAAGATAATTACATCACAGTGGCTCTGGTCCTTTCCCCCCCGTAGGTAACACAGCATTGACAGCTGCCAACCTCCTCTTTGAAATGATGTGTGTCCTTCCGAAGATTAAGTATTATGATTAAAATGGGATCTAAAATAATTCTACTTTTCCATTTATTTGAACATTTACACATCTGAATAGAGTTTGCACATAAAACTAATTTCTTGGGGGTTTGGGTTTGTCTTGGGGCTTCTTTTGGCAACTTGTTTACAGCTCATATTCATGTCCTTGATGGAGTCATGTTAGATACATTTGTTCCTTCACCTTTGATGAAATAACGACAAATTGAGATTAAATATGTTTATAGATAAATTATATTTAGTACTTTACACAGATTTCTAAAGTCATATACAAAATAAAAATACATACATTTAAAAATGCTGACAATAGTAATTCAAGATATTGTTTCAAACATAATATTGACATAAAAATAAACAATTTTCTTTTTTTCATAATGATATATTTAAAGACAAATGAGATCTAGTCAGTGTTAAATACTATCAACTTATCCAATATAATTGCCAGGAAACACATCTCCCAGGAAACCAGCCTGTCCAATATCTTCCTGTTATGAACCGTTCTCTGTGGTGAAGTTATCCCCTACCCCTCCCCACAAAGCTATATTATAAAGAACATTATTTTTTTTTTTAATAATTTCTCCCATTGTCATATTTTGCTTGTCTGTGCACAACAAATGTGAGTCAATGTAAGATGGCTGGCATCACAGCCGCCTCAGCTATGTGTTTTTATATAGTGCAACATAGTCTGACGGCCTTGAAAAGGAGGGCAGGTTTACTTAAACTGGTCTGTGAAGGAAAACAAGTCTGCAAAATGTCACACAAAGACTTTAAAACAAGTAACATCTCATTCAGGGTTACAACCCATTGTCATTGACAATGTTTTAATATTTTTCCATGACGTTTCCCTTATTGAAATGTACACAACTTAAAAGTACCTAAAATTAAGTACTTCACTCCATAGGGTTGGGCCTACTTATTGTCTCCTTGCGAGCACGCCCGCATCTCATGCCCAAGTTTGTGAGTTCGAGTCCGGTGAAAGACTGTGCCTGACTACACGACACAGGTTACACATGGAAGTTCATTAGAACGTATCTTTTCCAAAACTTTGCGAGAAATTGACTGAATTTCATGACTTGGCCTGGAAAATGGGATTTAAAAATTCCATGTCTTTTCCAGGATTCCCATGACCGTTCGGTACCATTCGCTGTACCTTCTGTACCATTGTCGTTCTCAGAGAGAGAGACATCAACCAGGTTAGTTATTGGCAGTGTGAGTGCAATTGAATAGCTGCACGGTCTCTTGCTTGATGATATGTCTGTGAAACTTACAATGTGAACGGTGCTACTTATATGTACTGTAGCTGTTTTGGTCCAGCATCAACTTGGCAGCACTGTAAAGTCATATATAGACTTAACACCCAAAATATTGTATATCTTATGGGACTGTAAAATGTCCAGATGTACTGATGACCTGTGGTCAAAATATTACTAGGCCTTGCAGCACAGATAATCCTGGCCATTGAAATGCTTTTGCTACATGAATCCCCTCTTGCCTTTTAACTTTTCCATTGTGATGAGCATAAGAAGGAAACCCTTTTCACAAACAATCCAACTGACATGCTGAAATTCAACTTCATCTATCTAAATGCTTGTAGACTGTTACTGTATACAGTGCAGTTGCTTAAGGCCTAGAAAGGTTTCAACTGTTGATGATATCTGTGAGCCACCAATAATAATCTCAGAAATGAGAAGTATAAATATGTGTTTGGATTAGCAGTGTAAGGTCTAGCACTCTACTAGTATCCACAGTGTTCAAACATATTGAGATAAATATCAGAAGAGCAGCAAACACAACACAGCATGCTAGGGAAAGATGGCATGACTTATTCCAACCGCTTGAGTTGCACTGAGGTCTATCAGACAACACCAGCAACCTTTCACAGAGCAAAAAAATGCTCTGCCGATCTTGTCAATTTATCCAACCTCCATCCTAGGCAGTAAGACACAAAACACAGAACCATTGGCCCATGCACTCAAATATACTGTGACTGTGAGAAACCCTCAGCCATTACATCTTGAACATGCCTTTTTTCTGAACAGACATCCTAAAATAAACGATCAGCAAAACCCCAATCCCTCCACATGAATGTTACTCAAACTAGGGGTTCAACTTTTACTGACAGTGATCTTGTCCAGGCCAGGCCAGGCAGGGATATAGTACCGTGGCAAGGTTCCCTCTAGGAGCCTCTCTGTCCAGAGTCCCAGCCGGTCCAGCTTGTGGTGAATCTGCAGCGTTGTGGAACGCAGGCGTGTCGTCCCTTTCCGCGACTGGTGCTGGTGCTCCTCGCGTGAGCTGGACCGCGATCGAGCCCCCGGGGCGGCCCCCTCTTCTTCAGACTTGTCAGGGTCCTCCCCGGTGTAGACAGGCTTGAAGAGACACAGGTACCTCTTGTGGCCATTGAGGGCAAGTACGTAACCGGTGTAGTCTACCTTGCGGTTGCCGCTCTCATCCTCGTCAGCATCAATCTGCATGGCGTCCTGGACGAACTCCAGCAACGAGTCCATCCACGCGCTGTGCTTGTCCACATTTAGGAAGGAGAAGTGCAGCGTCAGGCACCTGGTGAGAGGAGTCATTTGAATAAAAACAGTTCCACTATGACAGGTATGTGCATTGGGTATTCCATAGTAGCATCCAGAGGACCATAAGGGAACGACTCACCCAGTGAAGGAATACACCTCCTTAGCAAACTTGCTCAGGAGAATGTTTTTGGTGGCATCTGTCAGCACCAAAACCACATTGGTGTGGCCTGGCCTTAATTTCACAAGGTTGCTCATGTATGTGATGTCAGTCAGCTCAGTCACTTCCACAAAGCTCTTCTTTGGGGGACGACTGGGAATATGGAACATGGAACAGGTGGACATGTACTCTTAGAGCACCTCAATCTCAGTTATAACACAAAACTGAATCCATTACTATTCTGGATTTTGTAGTTTACCTTTCAATTTCTAACATCCTTTCAAAAAATATGTAAATTTACCCTCAAATGACATGTAACACTGTAATGTGCAAGCAGTTAAATGTTTCCACTATTGTGTGAAATAGAGTAAAAGCTGATTACAGTATTAAAACATAACATTTCTTGGCATTTGAAAAGTAAATACAACTATACATCTCTGTTAAAAAAAGTCTGTTTTGCTCTTAAAATAATTCTACCTTGATGCGCTGGTATTGTTAGGTGACCCATTTTCTGTCTTTGAGGCGTCTTTTGGTTTTGGTTTGGCTGGTTTCTCCTCACTTGAGTCACTGATATCAAACAGAGTAATCACAGGAGGTCATTATAATGTCAATGAATAGAATTCGGCTTCAGGCTCATTTTTCAAGAGCTTTGCAGAAATGCTGCATGTAGAACCATCTCATTAGATGGCATGTTCACACAAATACCTCAGCGGTATCTTTAGATCTCAAGTCAGTAATTAGCTTTGCCTGCAACCCTAGTGAAACACAATGGAACCTATCCGCAGCAGAAACTCTGATAATTTGTGGAATGCCAGCACCAGGTTAGCCACCCAATTCTAAAATTCCAAATTTAGACATTTTGGCAGGAACATGTTAAAGTGCTGTACCTGAAGGCCTGGATGACAACAGTGCCAAATAAGATGAATAATGCTGAGAAGATCAGTGACAGCAGAGGCATCATCTCACGCCTGCAATAATAAAAACAAGACAACGCATTTTCATAAGCAACTGGCAAAAGAATCAAAACTATATAGAAATTCCATTATCCTGAAAACATAAGAGAATATTAAAACTGTAAGAGAACGGTTGAAAGGCAGCTTGGTAGGGTTACAGAGATTCAAACGGGTTATGTCAAGGGACAAAAGTGCTAAGCAAAACCTGGAAAACTTCAAGACCTGGAACATAAACATAGGTAGAAAGTGACATTTCAATGTATTGATGAAGTGGTGAAGGAAAAATATATATTATTCAACTTATAAATCTGTATTCTTGGGACAAACTATACTTGAATGACACCGATTTGTTTAATTCAGTTCAAAAATTGATTCAATTAAAAGAAAATGTAGCAATGCCAATGCTTTGGAACCCTGAACTGAACTTATTCAAATTACCTCTGGTCTCTTGAAAAGATCTGTAAGATGAGTTAAATTTTCTCCAGTTAACATTTCTAGAGAAGTTCATAAATCATATATCTAATCATAATGTTGATGTTACTGCACATCAATATCACTGTAATGTCAAACAGGGAGGTCTATGACAAATTACAACACTAGTTTTATCTGGAAAACAGTGCTTTGTAGAATACCCTCGCCAACTGATTCCAATTGTTTACTAAAGTGTACAATGTACAGCAATATACATTTTACAACTGCTGTGATCTTTTCATTCTAAAAAATCATATGGTCGGCACAGCAGAGCATTATGGACTGTGACCATACATGATCACACATGATCATGAAGATAAAGATGGATCTGGCAGATGACTTAAAGCAAAATGGTACAGAATCTTTCAAAAGCACTTACTGCAAGAACAACTCACCAGTTATTGTGAAGAAGGTCATCAATGATTTGTGTCAAGTAATCACAAGCTGCGAATACCCATCGAATTAGAAACATCTAGAAAGACAAACAGAACAGTAGAGTAGATTAGAACAGTAGAGTAGAACAGTAGAATAGTAGAGTAGAGTAGAATAGTAGAGTAGAGTAGAAAAGTAGAGTACAGTAGAACAGTAGAGTAGAACAGTAGAACAGTAGAACAGTGGAGTAGAGTAGAACAGTAGAGTAGAATAGTAGGACAGTAGAGTAGAATAGTAGAGTAGAGTAGAACAGTAGAGTAGAACAGTAGAACAGTAAAGTAGAGTAGAATAGTAGAGTAAAGTAGAATAGTAGAGTACAGTAGAACAGTGGAGTAGAGTAGAACAGTAGAGTAGAATAGTAGAACAGTAGAGTAGAATAGTAGAGTAGAGTAGAATAGTAGAACAGTAGAGTAGAATAGTAGAACAGTAGAGTAGAATAGTAGAGTAGAGTAGAATAGTAGAACAGTAGAGTAGAGTAAAACAGTAGAGTAAGCAAGACAGTCTGTCAGCAGGTGAAACTTTGTCTTTGTCACCATTAGACAAATCACTGTATGTTGTGAAACTACAAAACTTTAATATGTAATGACACCCAAACTCATCCGAGACCAAAATCTGGGCCAAGGCTAATTTTTAATTTACAAGTGTTCCATTTCAGGAGGGCCCTAAGGGACCCCTAAGGGATGCCAGCAGGGGAGGGATCAGAACTCACAGAGGCAAACTCATTGTTGAGTTCAGGCAGTATGGCGTCGTGGTTGAGGATAGACGGGTCTTTCTGGAGCCGCTGCAGCTCCTCCAGGAGCCTGTGCTTGTCCTCTTCACTGCCATTCCAGCCGCTCAGCACCGGCTTGTACAGGGCCTTGCCAGCTCCATTTCGCCGCTCCAAAATCACCACCTCAGCACAAACACACAGACACACAGCCATCAATTTACTATCATACTAATGTGCGCTACAACAACATTCAGAGATAATGTCAGTCAGTACCATAATTCCCTCCATAATACTCCGATCTGAGCATGGCCAAGCAACAGAAACTTGGAAGGATGACTGACTATTATAAGTGTCATAACGGCCGGTGGTAGCTCTCATGGTAGCTATTTTCTGAAACTATTGGGATCCAACAGCAAGAAGGTTTAAACCTCAGGACCTTCAACCTGTACTTGGTTTTAGACAGCGTGCACATGCACACCTGTGGAGGGGTGCTGTCCCTGTTTCTCAGCAGCGTGTCACACAGTGGCTGCTGCTGCCGCTGGTAGACGTAGGCAAACCGCAGGGCCTCGTTGGTGTTGGTGGAGGCCAGGGAAAGGAAGGCCTTATTACCAGTGACAAAAGACTCTTCTTCACTTGTGATCAACAACACACAGTATCTGGGAAATACATAGAATTTAAAGAGCAGATGTTAGGACTAATCTTAGGTCATTAAGGTAATCTACAAGGTCCATGAATACTTAATCTACAAGGTCCATGAAAGCTCTATGCTTAAACATGACTCACTTCCGGCGCCGGTGGAACTGTTTCACAGGACAAATCTCGTCAAAGACTTTTTGATTCACCAACCGAGGAGCCAGGAGGAACTTGTTATTTGATATGAATTCATCAATTATGTTTTTTTTCATCCCCTTGGCCTAGGAAGAAAGGAATGTGGCGGATCTTTTAAAAATGTCTTAACAAATCCAGATCTGTGGTAATCGAGACAACATGATTGCCAAACCTGAATAATGTCTGCGGGCTTGTCGGTGTTTTCCTTAAACACAAGCATTGTTGGAGCATACGTGTTGATGTTGAACTGTTTCAGCAGATTTACTGTCTCTGTAAGACCCTGGTCCACATATCCAAATTGCACATAGTCTTTAAAGGCAAATGCAGTGAGCTGAAATAAAGAAATACAGAGTTTACATAAACAGATATTTGCGGTAAATGGGGATAAATTCGTAAAGGTTTCGTGTTACTCACTACCTTGTATAACAGTGGGACAATGGCCACTTGGTCAAAGAGAAGCACGTTTGGCTTGTTGATTTCATGCCAGCTGTTCAGAAACTGGTGGTTATTCCGATCTGTCACCTGAAACATTGATGTTCTTGCGGTGTTTTTATGCAAAAACAATTCACAGGACACAACAATTTACCAAAAGGAAGATGCAGGTACAGAATAGGAGCTACTGCATCATGAAAGGGTGTATCAGAGGATATTTACCTTCTCAACTAGTCTTTGTGGGAGCAAGTCCTCTACAAACTGCCTGAGGTGTTGTCGGACTACAGCATAGTGGAAAAAGGTCACCTTGCCATTTATAACACCAAGTATGGATGGGGTACGATGCGCGCCAAGGTGATTGGCCAACCGTCTCTCGTAGCCCACGTCCACCACACCTATGCCGACACCTCACAATGGAATAAAACGCATTAGTTGCACATGTTTGCACATTGCATGGAAATGTTATGGCATTGTTCGTTAATACCTACCCAAAGGTTCCAACTCCTGCACGCTCTCCTTCCACACAGGCTCAATGTGGATGCAGCTGAAGCACCAATCAGATGTTATCTTGATCAAGTAGGGGCGCTTAAAGCTGTCAGGCACAATGTCACTAACGTATTGATTAAAGTGAAGCAAGTATTTGCTGTCAGCAAAGTCTCTGCCATCCTTGGCGTTGAAGGGAAAATGGAAGAAGGACTCATCGAAATAGAAATGGTCATGAAAGGGGTGGTGGCCATGGTGCCCGTATGGCTGAGTGTCATCCGTCTGTCCATAACGGTCATAGTTTGACCTCTTCTCCTCGCTGGAAAGGATCTGGTGAAACATCACACATTTAAAAATCACACATTTAAAAATCTATACCAAAGAGGTCCATGGTTATTGGCCTATAAAATACACGATGTGTGAGGAGGCAACAGTTTATACAACTAGTCAAACTAGTTTGTACTTTGTCAAGGTAGATGGTAGAGGTAGGTAGATAAAAGGTAGAGGTAGGTAGATAAAAGAACAAACATTCATGTAAAGTTTTCCACTGTTTCTATACCTCATATGATTTGGTGATCTTGATAAACATATCCTCAGCTTCTGGGTTTTTGTTTTTGTCTGGATGCCTGGCAGAGAAAATTATAGCTGTTTATGTGAGATGTTTTTTAGAATTCATAATCATCGTGAGTGAGATGAAATGTAAGTCCTACCATTCTTTGGCCAAGCGCTTGTAGACTTTCTTGACCTCAGCTTGACTGGCACTTTTTGTGACCCCAAGCACCTTGTAAGGGTCAAAAGGAGGGACTGTTTCCGCCAAGTCAAACAAGAGGGCACAGATGACCACAGCAGGCAGGGTCAAGGGTACCTTCAACTCCACCATGGCTTGTGGCTGGGAATAAACATTAAATCAACATACAAACAAACATAAAATTGAAACTCAATGCAGGAATACAAAGATATGACTAAGAATGAAAAAGTCAGTCTATTCATATGGAGGCAATTTGCCCAGTTAAGCCTAACTTTTCGTTTAGTCAGCTACAGTAGGCCTACACGTGGTGCCTCTTTGTTAACAGCAAATGAACAGCTGGACTATTTGTTACAGCATGCACTGGAACGCTACATGCTGTAGCCTATATCAAAAACTGCACTTCAATCACTTGTCATAAAGGTAATGTTTGCAAACGCATGCATTCCAGTGACAAGTGAACATAACGAATTATTTTTACAAGACAATACAACCAGACAACATTTTACTCTTTTCCTACGATTTTCCTTAAATTAACGTCGAGGATAACGTTGGCTTTATTACATTTGCGTAGCCTTTATAATATCTGTCAGTTCAATTTGGTCAGCATGCCTTACGACTCACCTGACAGTAAATGTACTACCGTTTTACAAAATCCATATTTAAACCTTGACCTTGACCACAGACAACTATGTGTCTTCGAATGTCAGTAACGATGCGTTGAACTGTTTACAACATCCCGCTTTTACAATCCTGATATTCCCCTTTACAGTCCTTCCGTGACTGTCAACCCGATGCGACTGCGTGAATCAGATGTGACGTCAGACGTGTGTCTGATGAAAACAAGGAAGAGCAATGTGCAAGTAGATCGTATGGAGAACTCTGGCTAAGGTAGGTTTCAGATCTTGCCAATTTACTGTGATCGTTTTTTGGGGTATTGAACATATTCAGAAGAGCTGATGATGGATGTATTTGATTAGATATTAGCATACGAACGCTAACCTACTTGATAAATGCTGTCGCTGTGATGAATGAGTGGTCTTACTTTGGTTATAGGGTTACAATAGCGATGTAGTTAATCCAATAAGGTTGCATTTTTAGTAGACCAGTTACTTTGTATCCAAAACACAATTAAACGACATTTTCTCCAACGTCGAGATTTGTTTATTTCAGGACAGTTTCCGTAGGGTGGGACTTTTTCTTTCACTTCTGTTTATCATCTTCGTGTAGGCTGATTTTCTTCGGTGTTTTCTTTAGTCTTCAGGATTATTGTCTCCTCCTGTTTTGGTCAGAATGGACCCTAGACACAAAAATATCCTTCAACGCAACAGAACAAATCTTGTGAAGGATTTAGACCCGTCGGACGTTTACGATGGGCTCCTGACAAGGGGAGTCTTCACCCAAGATATGCTAGATGAGATAAAGGTAAGACCCATGCCTAAGCACCTGTTAATACAGGGGTCTTCATCTACAATGTATGTTTGAGTGCTCAGGACAGGTCATTTACTCAGT
Source organism: Sprattus sprattus (assembly GCF_963457725.1). Classification (NCBI taxonomy): domain Eukaryota; kingdom Metazoa; phylum Chordata; class Actinopteri; order Clupeiformes; family Clupeidae; genus Sprattus; species Sprattus sprattus. Next base: position 7,505,057 of record NC_137914.1, read on the forward strand.
CTCATCTTCTTTACATTCCTCTTGAGTGTGAGAACAAGAAATGACCCTACCCTTGCTGTTTCAGAGCTCAGGAACCAGAAGAGACCAGGCCAGACAGCTGTTGCGAGACCTGGAGACACGAGGGAGCCGTGCCTTCCCATCCTTCTTGGAATGCCTCCGTGAGGGTGGCTTTGACAGTCTGGCAGTTCTCCTCCAGAGCGGAGAGCCAGCTGGCCAGCCTGTGCCTAACCCACTGAATCCAGTCCTTAGACCTCTGCCAGTGTGTAAGAGCACAGTCTTAGATGTCTCCATCACTTCTTCGCTTTTCTCTTTTAGTTTATTTTTATCTCATGTGTATTACTTGCTTGTTGCACAGGTCCTATTGATGTCAGAAAGCAAGACAAAATCCACAGTCGTCCACATAAAGAAGTGCCTCTTTATCCTACTGAAATCGATACTATCCCTAGTCCATGTAAGTGTGCACATTACCTCTAATTTCCCTCCTCAAGATTATATTTTTCATTTGACAAAAATGTATAATGTGTGTATGAGAACCTCATGTGGACTCAGTAGACTCAAGTCATTTTTGAACATCTATGGTTTTTACAGCTCCGGAGAGGGAGAGCCCAAGACCCAGGCAAGGGAGAACAAGACGAGATAGCATCCAGGTAACCTGGTAGTCTAGCTGACTTATGTCTACTTTTTTCATGAGCAGAAAACTGACTTTGTTTGGGGCTTCTGAACTTCCCTAATTGGTGTAGTTTGGACGTACAAACATAGCCTGCATAACTTGACAGTTGGTCATTCACATGTAATTTCCCAGAGTTGTTTTCTGTTTATCTTTTCCTCAGAACTACAAGATGGATAGTAGCCCATGTGGAATCTGTCTCATCATAAACAATGTGGAGTTTGAACAGCATTCAGAACTTAAGAATCGCAATGGATCAGATGTTGACTCTGACAGGCTGGAGAAGCGATTCAAATCCCTCAATTTTGATGTTGTTGTTAAACGAAACCTGAAATATAAGGTATAGTAGGGATGCTGTAATTTCACCGTAGTTTGTAATTAAAATGACACTGCCTTACATCCATACCATTTCTTGTTTCTCAGCAAATACGGCAAGAATTGTCAGCGCTAGCAAAGAAGGATCATTCCATTTATGACTGCTGTGTGGTTATTATGCTGTCCCATGGCACGGAGGTAAGCCTAGTGACTTTTGAAGTCCTGAGATTGTTACAAACTCTCATTCTTTTGAGGCACCCTCAGTTATTATTAGCACTCTCTATTTACACATGCATCACTCTGTGTTGTCCTTAGGCTACGCACAGTCGGTTTCCAGGTGCAGTGTATGGCGTGGATGGCTCTCCAGTACCTGTTCAGATCATCACAAACTACCTCAATGGACAGCACTGTCCCTCACTGCAGGGCAAGCCCAAACTCTTCTTCCTCCAGGCCTGTGGAGGAGGTCAGATGAGTTCTTAACCTGATAGAACATTCCAGATATCATATAACACTGATGAAGGACACTTTTGTGATGATGATTAGTTTAAAGAACCAAAGAATGCCATTTTAATAATAATTTTGAATAATGCATATAGTGTCATAAAAGCATGTCTTTATATCTAATAGCAAAACATTGTGAAACATTAAGACATTGCACCGGTGCTGCCTCTGGCTCATGGCATGAGTGTGTGTTGAATAGGTGAGAAAGACACTGGTTTTGAAGTCTCACCGGATGAAGCGCAGCCATCTATGGGTGGATCAGATGACCAGATGGATGCTATCCCCGTGTCATCCAGCAGTGACTCGCTGAGCATGTCAGACGAACCAGACGCACGGGCAACTCTGCCCACGCCAAGTGACATCCTGGTATCCTACTCCACTTTTCCAGGTATGTTGGGTTTGTCGTCAAAAGATTATGATTTCTTTATGTGAAGTTGCATCACTTAGATTACATTTAAAATTTTAAAATCCCTCTCAAGATCTCAGAGCCCAGTTATCTCTGTCCACCCTGCAGTTTTTGCCCACACCTCTGCACATGATGTCATCTAAGGTTTTAATACATGACTTGAAATGTTGATCAATTGATATATTGAAATATACAGTATATGACTGTAAAACAAATGTTGACAAAAGAGTTTTTGGTTTTGTATTATACTTTTGTGTGTTCTTCTGGGAAAAGATGATTTGCTTGATATAATGTTGACTGTATGGCAGAGTGAGAAGTGACTGGTCAGTTTGCATTATGTAATATTAATACAGGACATATGGACCTATGTCCATTTGGCATATATAATTACAGGACATATGTTTTATGTCCTATGCACCAACCACAACAAGTTCATTTCCTGTATGTGTAAACATACTTGGCCATTCAAAATAATTCTGATTCTGACAATCATTCTGTCACCTGTAGGATATGTCTCCTGGAGGGACACAAAGTCTGGTTCATGGTATGTAGAAACCCTGGATCGTGTTCTGGAACTGAATGCTGCCACTGACGACCTAGTGACCATGCTTATGATGGTGGGTGCACAGATAGCTTAATGTTAATAATCTAGGCTTTTAATGCAACCATGTCTGGCAAACGTTTGTTGTTCTATATGATGATCAGATTTCTCTGACCTGTTGCCTGTGATGGTTCTCAATGGCCTACCCCCATTCCCATACTATAATTGGTTGCAGTTGCTCATAACTCAGTTTGCTTCCTGACCCCAGGTGTCATTTTTGGCTCTGGTGTAATGTTAATTCTCAGGAACACACATTTCTAATTTTTTGCTCTGTTTTCTTTTTTTTCCTTTCTAGGTCAACAATGAGGTGTCACAGATTTCTGCTAAAGGCTTGTATAAACAGATGCCTGGGTCATTCAACTTCCTTCGAAAGCTTCTTCACTTCCAAGCTCCATCACACAGCCAGTTTCCTACATGACTTACATGTCTGTCTTAATAATTCATAATTTGTTGACGTAGTAGGTCTGTGTTGATCAAAGTTGGTAGGGCTGTTTTTTTACTGGATTTAACTGAGTCAGAGAGAGTTGCTACTCCTTCCTCAGCAATCCTGTTGGGTGTCATTTTGCCCTGAGATTAGTTGTTATGTCATGCTCAAAATACATTCCCAAAATACATAACTCTGATTTATCTATGGTTAGATATGCAGAATCTAGCCTGACAAATTGCTATTTTAATCTGTCAATGGGGATGAAATAGGTTATGGTCTTTCTAAAATATTATCTTTCCTTTTTTACAAGTAATTTCAATAAATTTGAGCTATGATTTGTAACAATGTGAGTCTTGTTTGTTTTATATTCTTATATTGTTTGCCTTTGCAGGTTAAAGGCACAGTCTGCAATTCTGGAAAAAATATTGTTGATATTTTAGCTCAAAAGACTCAAATTACACCTCCATAATCCTCTTTAACTGCAAAGCAGCAAATGGACAAACAGGAGGCTAGTTTAATTCCAGCTCATTAGCCCATGAATGAGATATAAGAGAGAAGAGACTATTGTTGGCAATGGAGACATCTCAACAGTATGAGTTTATCATGTGTGTATGTTTGGCAGCTGTTTTTGTTATCACCTTCAGATTTATTTTAATATGTTCATGTGAAGGACTGATAAATAGCTCTGGATCACGATCCAACAAAAATGTGAGAAAAAGTTTCATAGCACAAAATCGACAAAAGACATCCGTTGGCATGCTAGCAAGCTTTTATCAGTGCCAACTGAACTGTTGTGGATATTTGTGAGGTTTTCATGCCTTTGTAGGTAGTTCACTGGTAGGGTTAGAGTTATTAAACCTTACTGTTGCATGTAATTACAGTTACAAGACATTACACTACTAAAATCATAATTATGAATACTTTATTTCATTTATGCTTATAGACTTCCCTAAATCCTACACACTGTACCTTTAAACACCACAGAAACCGATGTTCTTAGAAGGCCACCCTCTCGTTAGGTGGCAGTGTGGAGCTGTCACGTTTCAGGCTAATAATTCGAAAACATGCATCAGAAGAAGAAGATGCATCATGGCGGGCTACACGAATTTTTTTGCTGTCGAATACTTGAAAGTCGGCAGAGTAATAGTTTTAATTTTGTTCTTTTTACTACTGGATACATCAACAGCAGGTATTAAGGATGTTTCTTAGAACTAGGAATTGATAACTGAGAGCGTTGTGGTTATTTTTTGTCAATATAAATGCACAATTGCCTGAAAGATGTCAGGATCATTGGTTGTCTAAACAAGGAAGAAGCTCCTTGCATGTCTGCAAAAATGATAACATAAGACCGTCTGTCAGCATTTTCAACTTCACGATCACTCTAATTGGCAAATGGCAAGTGTGATGTTCAAGTTACATTAGCTATTCGAGCTAATTTTGTAATGCTAGATGGTAATGGTTAGACTTTTCATAGAATTAACTTTAAGTGTGCCGTTGGTCGCTGGGTTTCCATCCGATCTTTTAATGTGAATTTTGACCATTCGAATAGGTCATCCTGAATGGAAACTCTTGAAATTCGTATAAAATCGAATCTTAGTCGAATAAGAAATCAATTCGCTAGAGGGGTGGATAAACTCCAGATTCACATACAGAGTATAATGCTACTAAGGTTGATGGAACTGATTTATTCTGATGAAATCGCATTTGTTGAGATTTTACTACCTGTTTTGTTTAAGTTACCCTGACAACCTCAAATTTTGAACCCACAATTTATAGCAGAAGTGTCAGACTAATTTTCACACTGGGCCACATCAGCATTAGGGTTGCCCTCAAAGGGCCGGTTGTAACTCTATAACGTCAAAAGCAGCACTAAGGACAGGGGTGTCAAACTCAAATACACAGAGGGCCAAAATTAAAAACTTGAGAATGGTTCATAGCACGCACTGGAGAGTGCTTCATAGCACGCACTTCAGACTGGAGAGTGCTTCATAGCACGCACTTCAGACTGGAGAGTGCTTTATAGCACGCACTGCATACTGTCTTCTCTCTCTATGTCTCTGTCACACTCTCTCTCCCTCTTTCTTTCCCTCTCCCTCTTTCTTTCTCTCTTTTCAGCAACATTGTATGTTGTGAGTCACAGATGAAAGGTCTGTGGAAGGATTCTATATGTTAGAGAAATCATATACATGCTTGATCAATTGTGCATGAACATATTTTACAAAAATATGCTATTTCAGTGCATGATTAAGACCTCAGTGATCACAGTAATTTTGTTAAGGCAGTGGACATTTCATGAAATAAATTGCATTAACAATTATGGCTGTAAAAAAAACAATTGATTGTAGATAGTTTACTGTTTGTGTTCATTTGAAAGTTTGCTCCAGTGACTTTAATGCAAAAACGTTCTAAATTAACTTTATTTTTAAAGCATTATAGCAATGCAAACCAACGTATTAAGCTGCGGGCCTTGAGTTTGACACATGTGATTTATAGCATACCTTTAAGCCGGATTTTCATAAATACGCTTACAGTATGCAAGAGTTGGATGGAAACCCAGTGACAGCCCAGTAAGCTAAATGGCCTACCTTTTTTGCTGACACTCAGGTGTTCAAATAATCGAGGTGAAAGATGGACAAGAGTTGAAGACACGTGAACCACAACACTTTTGCTACCTCAATCCTGTTAAACCGGGATGGAGGGAGACTTGGACTAGAATTCAGGTAATAATTAACGATTACGTTCTCTGTAGTTGTTTGCCAAATGTACTTACTATTAGTTAGTAGCCAACTTTTTAACAACAAGCCTGTCCTGTTTGTTGACAGGTGCGAGTCTGGAGCTCTAAAGACCTGAAGGTGACAGTAGTTAATGATGAGCAGGAGCTGCAGGAGCTGGAACACTTCGGCTTTTGGACCCTTGTACAGTACTTCATACGAGAGCAGTCAAATGAAACCTTTGTCCAAATCAACCTCTTTGCGCCCAAGACATGTTTCAGAGTTGACCCTTCAAACTCTCAAACACTGTACACTGTGAAGCCCATCCGAAGTGAGTGTGTCCATAGTGGAGCCAATAGGCCTACTTAGTGCAAGTTAAGAACACTCAATAAAATGAATTATTATTATTATTATTAAGAACAAACTTTCAGCCATGAAAAGCTTTCAGCCACTTCTAAAATTGTTTTCTATTTTCCTCTGAGTACAGAATTTGACATCTACCTGATCTTAGTCTTTCTTGTTGGAGTTCTGCTATTCTTCTTTGCTGACATTCTGAGCAGGTAATGTTCTTTCTGCATTTGGACTGTATTTTTTCAGAATGCAATGAATTAATTATTCTTATTTGTAATCTTCACTTGTTATTTGTGTTTTTGTCCAGGAGTCAGATGTTCTATTACTCTGCGGGAATGAGCACAGGAATGATTGCCTCCCTCCTCATATTCATCTTTATCATAGCCCGTTTTTTACCAAAGGTAGTAGCTATACATGTATACTTAAAATACATATATTGACATTAAAGTAACACTATGCAACAATTTGTCACTTTTTGAGGTATGGTTTTATAGGCAACTTGTTTCGGTACCATCCTCAAATTCATTTTGATAGCATAAGATCATGTGAAGGTCAGATAAACACCTGTGTCTTTCCCAATAGCCATCCAGGATATGCCTTTGTAGTTCTGTGTTCTGGGCTGGAACACCCTGCAAAAAATGGGAGAAAAGCTTTCACAGCATGACATTGCCAACTATACTTCTAAAAGACAACAGTTAGTGTGTTGGCAAGCTTCTATCAGTGTCAGCTGGGCTGTTGGTGGTGCAAGGTTTTTGCATGTCTTTAAAGGTAGTTAGCTTGCTAGTTTCGGAACAGAACTCATTAATGCTGCTTGAAGGGATGCCATCTGACTTGCATCCAAGGTGTTTAGTAACTTTCCTGTAACAGACAACCATAATGTGTTCATAGTTTGAATTTGTTTATCTTGCGTCCTTCAGAAAAGTCCCTTCTACGTGTTGGTAGTAGGCGGCTGGTCCTTCTCAATGTACATCATTCAGCTGGTTTGCAGGAATCTGCAGCTCATCCTAAAGGACCACTGGCCCTTGGCTATTGGTAAGATGATCACAGTGTCATTTTAGTATTTTATAGAGAGTCACTAAATGACACTGACTTTATCAAGTAGGATCCGTATTATTGAAATGATTTCCACAGCAGAATATATTTTTTTGCTGGAAATTAGTACACTGTAACATGTAGATTTTTTTATCACCTGCAGGTTACACAGCTGTGGTGGGCTTCATCAGTTTCGCGGTGTGTTACCGCCATGGCCCTTTAGTGGACAAACGCAGTATCAACATCCTGTCTTGGACGCTACAGCTTTTTGGCCTGGGTCTGATTTATGCTGGCATCCAGGTACAGCAGGTGGCGCTGGCCATCATGGTGGCAGCCTTCTGTGCCAAGAACCTGGAGTACCCACTCAACCTGGCCTTCAGTATATACCAGTAGGTGAATCTCAGCACCAAGCCCTGTCAATCAAAATTCTGAATTGAGGGCCAACTTTAAATGGCCTTTGTTTTCTGAAGCTGCAAGAATGTAAGCATAGTCACTATTATCGATACACTGACACAAAACAACTATACATAAAAAAAAAAATGAATTTATTCAAATAACCATTCTGTTTATCAGAGCATAATTGGTAATACGTAAGTGGTTAATGCTCATAAAACACAACTTTAACTGTCAGCGAAGAAGACATTATAGGGCAAAGGACTGGTTGGGATAAGAGTGCACTACTTATTAGATGCCACAAATTTTCTTGTGCTGCTCAATATTGTAGGGAAAATATCATGATATCTTTGCTCAGTTTTTAGCCAGGCACAATGCATTTAGTAAACTCGTCCAAAAAAGTTTGGCAATTTGTGTTTGGTCTGTTCTTATAATGCTGATTATGTGGGTAGCGTCCAAGTACAATTTCCTTCTATAGCAGAAATCCGTTGATGTAATTTCTGCTCCCACAGTAAGATGAACCGGAGGATGGGGTGGAAGTTGGAGCCTCGGCGGCTGCTAACAAACGAGGAGTATCAGGCCCAGGCCGAGGTTGAGACGAGTCGTGCCCTGGATGAGCTTCGCAAGTACTGCAGCAGTCCTGATCTCAACCATTGGAAGACTGTCTCCAGACTTCAATCGCCCAAGAGGTAGGTTAGGAAAAAGAGGGTGGGGTGCCTGATCGATGCTTATTTTTTGTAATGATCATTGAGGAGTAGAAACATAAAGGATGTGGATAGTGAAATGCTTTTTAGTGGCTTTACACACCGAATTTCTGTACAACAGTCAGCTTAAGGGTGAACGGGGCCACATTGGTGTGGTAGGACGGAGTCAGAGTGTGACGGAGTCAGAGTATAACGCATTGAAGTGCTCTACAACAGTATTGGCTTACTCCTTTTAACATCTTTCTCTGTCTCTATCCAGATTTGCTGACTTTGTGGAGGGTGTCCCACATTTGTTGCCCAATGAGGTTTCAGTCCATGAACAGGAGTATGGATTTGAAGGCGCTTTCCTGGAGGATGAGCTGTTTGCCACAGACGAAGAGGAGGATGATGATGATGATGAGGAGGTTGAGGGAGAATGTCAGAAAGATGATAAAAAGATTCAATTATTTGGTAGGCACAATTTAGTTTCACGGCCTTAAGAAGGAAGTTGAGGTGGTAACTATCTGTTTTGTGTGTGTGTGTGTGTGTGTGTGTGTGTGTGTGTGTGTGTGTGTGTGTGTGCGTCTGCGTGCGTGTGTAGGGTGTCCCACAGAGAGTAAGATAATGAGACTAAATGTTGAGGTCATAACGAGTTGTTCTTGAAAGAGGGTTGACTGTGTTTTCTCTGTACAGTTTTGTTTTTTTATGGAAATTGTTAGCAATCACACATTTGCTGGTACAATAAAGACAGACTAGATTTGAGATTTCTTTTTATGTGAAAAATTATTGTGGTCTGTCACATCAGAAAATGTTTGCAAGTAATAAAAAAAAAACTGAGAACATTTTAAATTGAGTTTATCATATTACTATATTACTAGTGTGTTTAAGAAACAAAGAATGTATGTCTGAATAGAACTCCTCTGTCAGATTTAGTAACCTTTGCCTTTCTCTCAAAAAGCTAGGGAAGAAGTGTGGCCACAGGACCGAGGAGATCGCAAGTTTCCTTTTTGATGTTCAAGAAACAAGTTTTTTTATGTCCTTATCCCCCTTTATAGACTTTTTTTTTCAATTATAAAGTTATGAGATTTATTAAAGCAACAGTTTTTGTCTAGTTTGTAAAGAGATATTTTTGCACATTCATTGAGTTGTACAAATGTGCAGTAGCAAGAACAAAAAAAAACTCAGTGCAGGTGATGTTCCAATGTAAACTGAGGTCATACACATGCACTGTAATGCCATAGAACTCTCAGTGTTATTCATGTCTTTACGTGATTGACAGTCGAGGCTGAGAAAGGTCATGATGTGACAGGCATTAGGACTTTTCCCACTGACAGAAGAAATTAATTCCAAAGTTTTTGCCCGCTAAGGATAGCGAGTTGGAGTCCTCACGAGATGTGTCCGCACAAGTGTGGCGCAAAAAATATGAATGGTCGTCTCCAGAGTACTTTTTTTCCCCAGTTCCACTTTTCAGATATCCATACACTTAAACCACTTTGAAAAGAATATCCTGGTATTTGAAATGAGCGTGTGCATCACAGCAACTAGAACTGAAACATTGAGTGGTTAACTCAAAAAAAATTCCCATGTAAAAGAATGGAAATGAGAAATGAAGAGTGGAGTATGCAGTGTAGACACAAGGGGGCAGACACCGGTTGCTTAGTCGGGAACTGATTGCACAGATTGCTGATCAGGAACTGGATGAATTTGTGACTATGGCAAAGGGGATGAACATATCCATATCATATCAAATGTCAAATCTCTTGTAATTAAACTTAACCAGGTCCCTTATGTTATTTTATGGTAAAGGCTATTTAATAACTTTTTTTTTTTTTTTTACTGAGGATTCATCATGCATGAGTGATTTCACTCTGTGTCAAACATACAAAGGTTACATTCCAATGAAGTATTTTACATTCTCTTAGTGAAACAATTGACTTCTTAATTAATTTCGGTCACTTCCTAATTTACTTAGGTCACTTATTAGTTCACTTAGGTCATTTCTTAGTTGGCGCCACAGCTATTACTGGCAGCATTTACTTCAGTATTTTAATCTTGATCAAACCCGAAACATAGGAAATCCCGCTCACCCTTTCCTGACTACAAATAAACATATGCAGCAATTTGTTTAAGTGAATAATCATACACTGATTACTAATTGTTTTGATTCCTTAAGCAGCATACGCGTCGCACATAGTACTCCATAATCATCCACCAAGGGAGCTGCCCTTAGAGCAGTGGAATGTGTTTGATAGAGAAAAAAAAACATTCTGGGCAACAGGTGGTTTACATACTATCAGTCAAGATAAGTAACTGTTAATGGATGGAATTTTTTTAAGCCATTTCTCTATATGTTTTCTCAACTGCAATTCGCTGCTGCAGATGCTTTATCTGTGTGCGAGTGGGAGATCACATGAGATAACGACTATCTGCACACAGCTCACTCACCAGTTTTTCATGTAAACGAAACTTGTAGATTCATTATATAATTGGCTGTGTGGTTTTTTAAGGTTAGGGTTATGATTCATTGCAGGTTTCTCTGACAAAATGAGTGTGATGGGTGTCTTAAACAGCAGATACTCTGTTGACAGCATTTACCACCTCATTGTAATTGTGACTTGCAAGCGTACATCAAGAGAAACAGTCACTGATTCATACCTCTTTCTTGTCTTACCATTTTGTACAATGCTTCTTTTCACTGTTCTTTCTTTCAAGAGGTTATTTATTTTTGTATTAACTTTTTACTATGTTTTGTGTATTATGCTAGAACTGACTATACACGAGCACAATACTATATGTGGATGACCTTTAATATTGATGCAGTATAGCTACCACACTGTGCACTTGCATCTGAAATGGCTACTTTCGCTTAAGACAATTTTATACTCATAGAGATAAACTCATCTGAATTATGAATGTATGAAACTTGGAGTAATGTTTGTATTTGTACTCGGTTTAAAGTATGTTTTTGTAAGTAGTAAAATATTGTTTAATACATCTTCAAATTCAATGTTATGACTACTTGCCACCCAGGCTATGTAGTTGTGTTTTCTAAACGTGAAAGAAATACGTAAGAAAGGCTTACACTGCATCCTGTACATCACTGACAACTCTGACATTGAAAAAAAAACATAAGCGATACACATTCACCTGGTATCAATAGATGCATGACTTCACATAAAACATGAAAGATATGATGACACTAATACAACAGAAGGAAGCACCATCAGTTTCACCCGAAAAACAAAAAGGCCCTCTGCTCTCCACAGAATGCTTACATGAGCAGTCACAACACTGGAAAGGATACCCTTGAACATACCACACCACCCACTGTGGTAATGCGCAATATTTATTCAAATGAAGGGGTTAGATAACCTTTAGAGATGCCCTGACTACGTTTCGAAAGGAGGAACCTGAAAAAAGGAATCCTTCAGGAAAACCTCCTGACACGGATGTTTTATTGTGCCCCCGGCAGCACAGGAGTAGCCTCTCATTACTCAGCCCATCAGAGAAAACGAAAGGAAAAAACTAGTTTGCATGTGAATCCCTGGGTACACAACACTGCTGTTTCATCACGTAGGCAAATTCAGATGGGTGCAAATCCCAGAGCTGAATGTGTCCTGCTTCCGCCCTAGGACTTGTACACACACCCAACTCAAATGACTCGTCATGAGTTGGAGGATACCCACATGTGGGGGCCTCCAGGAGGTGTGTGGGTGTATGTGATGGGAGGGGGTATTCCCTGTAGCCACCATCTCAGTGTAGGAATGGGGAAGCTGCTCTTGGAAGTGCAATGAAAAGTGCCTGGATTTCCCCTAGGTGGGCCTACACAAACAACCCCAGACACAAACAATCCCAGACCCATAATCTGAAGGTCAGGACCCCCCAAAGCAGACTGGATCTGTTTTCCTCCCCCACCCTAACTGTTATGTAGTGTGCTGTTCTGTGTCATCATCAATCATCACAAGGATTACCTCATCCACAGGGAAGACCCACAGAGCATGGTTTTCCAAATGCATCGAGTATTCACCCAATGTTTAAAAAGAAACTTAAGTTGCAATTAAAAATAAAGCTTAACAATTACATATTTGTCTAAGAAGAATAGATGATGATTTGTGACCACCGTCTTCATACTCACACATACATACGATTCACATTGAAATTATACACGCAAATTGGGTTTGGTCAGAAGAAACTCCACTGATTCAACTTCACTGACAGCATTGAAATGAATCAAACTACACTGGCATTCTTAGCTCAGACGTTTTTTTTTTTTAGAATATCTTATATTCAATCTTATTAGCACTAACCGCCCAAGCTATGTAGTTGTGTTTTCTAGACATGAAAGAAATCTGTAGGAAAAGGCTTGCACCTAATCCTGCACATCACTGTCAACTCTGACATTGAAAAAAAACACAAGCAATACATATTAACCTGGTATCAATAGATGCATGTCTTTACATATTACATGAAAGATATGATAACACGAATACAACATAAGGAAGCACCATCAGTTTGGTCAAAAAAACCTCCTCTGCGGTCACTGCCACCATTGAAATGAATCAAACCTCATTGGCCTTCTTATCTTAAGGCTTTACTTCATGGCAAGATATACTACCATCATCCCACAAGTGCACATCACGGAAGAAAGGGCAAACAACTTTATACATTAGTAAGCATGGGAAAGAAGTCAAGAGGAGCAGAAAGCCATGACTGTGAATCAGACGTGATTCAAACATGATGGCACCTGATCGCATGACATCAATGCATTCTGATTCTGAAGTTAAACGTTCCGCTTTGTGTTCTAGGCTACATGAACAAAAACAGTGGACTTAGCCACCTATAGTAAGCTTTTTACTAGACAACATATACCATTACATAAATGCCAAGGGCAGTGCAGTCATCCGGACTGCAGGGTATTGGTCTGAAACTCACAGGAATAGTGTCTGCAGACTGATTGTTTTTAATTGGTCTGGTCAAGCACACCACAAATGTGCCACAAAGAGAAATAAAAGAATACAACCCCTTTGGACAAAGAATGACCCCATCGTTAATGACCATGTTAAGAATTTGTACAAATATACACAAATCATACATTTTTAAATGTTAGTGGTCCTTTATGATTGAATATGTTTGAATGCATCATTTGACTTTTATATGGAACTTTGTGAAGTTATCAGTCAATAAAAGATTCATACCAAGTAATGGTTTTTATGAATGTGTACAAATGACTAGGATAACCAAATATGACCTGCAAATCTTTTCATTAGTTTTATTGACATTTGTGCATAAACAAATGAAAACATTTTAGACATGTTGGTGGGGAGCCACCCAATACAGATTTTCAAACAGATTATGACTCAAACAGGACACAGTTTCAAATTCGTTGCACGTTTCTACATTCAAAAGATTCCTTAAACAATAAAATTCACTAGGCCAAATATATTTGGGAGAACTGAGGAATACACATTCAACTTCATATCACACCACCTGCTTCTACAAGAAAAGCATAACCACCCATTTCCCTACAGCTTGACAGTTTGGCTTCTTCATACGCATGTCTTGTTTCTCAGATAAACCTTAAATTCTTAACTGGTCTTTTTTTTTTGGTCAAAGTAAGTGACCATAACAAGGGCAAATCGCAACAATGTTATGGCATTGTTATTGTTATGGCAACAATAGCATATGAGAATGTAAGGCAATCAATGACTTTAATAAATAAATAATGCAGTAGCAAACATTCAGAAGTGGGAAGTGGCCAGTGAGAGGCACTGTATCTATGCCTATCTGCCTACACATCTGTCATCTCATTTCCCCTTCAAAGCATGAAACATTTTCATAGAACTTTATGAATATTTTTTCAAACTAAATATCAGCAACAACAGTCTTCACATCATAGCTCTCTATAGTAACTCCTGCTGACCCTTTACAGAAAGCTGGCCATGAACATCATTTTTTGTATATTATATAAATCACTGACATTTCTGCAATATTCTTAACGAGGACAATTCGGTGGTGGTCAGTGTTTCACAGCTGACAGAAGAAAATGTATGGTCCCTTAAATGCAGGGATAACTTTAAAGCCATTTTTTCCCATCTTCTTCCTTTATGCCTTGGTCTCGGCCAACCTGAGGTGAGAAAACTACATTGACAGCTGAAAATCCCATCTCCATAGTCAATATTTGTTGATTCCAAATATGCGCACTCCATGAAACTGTGGCAGCTTGGGAAGCAACACACTCAGAAGTGAGCCGGTGTTGACCAGGAAATGGGTGGCATCATACTTTGTGTAGAAGCTGGCCAGGAGGTACCTAAGAAGTTAAAGGAAAGGTGTGCAATCATTAAGCAGTGACCAGTAAGAAGAATCATTTACAGAAAGTGTACAAGGTGTCCTTCTCATGTGCTAACAGTGGAATGGACTGGCCTGGCTAATGCGGTCACAGGATCTCAACTATTCTGAGCTGTTGTGGGAGCATCTTAACCATGGTGTAAAAACAACCATAAAAATGTAGGACCATTTCACTACACTCCTAGTCTTGGACAGTCTATCTACAATGTGGTGGAAATCTGATGCATAGTGCTCCCAAAGAAATGTCCCTTTTCCCATTTCATTTTTTTAATCCACCAAATAAGTTGCAAAATGAATATAAAAAGTAGTTGACATTGACAAGGTTACAAATGATGGTTTTCACTTGTCCTAAGGGTCAAAAATGTCCCTCCTTTATTAAACCCCTAAAATCAGGCAGCTTAATTGAATTTTAAACCCCAAATCTATTTTGCATGGGAAAACAACCGGTCGTTCAACTTTGTTAACATCTGGGTTACTCTTGGAAAAGTAATTACATTTCAAATTGAAAAAAGATGATTTAGGGGGTTCTCTGCTGTTAAACATAGTGGTGGGTCGCTTTTACCCTTAACACAACACCATGGTTAAGATGCTCCCACAACAGCTCAGCATAGTTGAGATCCTGAGGCCGCATTGGCCAGGCCAGTCCATTCCATACAGTGCCTGTGTTTTTAAACTCTGCAAACTAGAGACATATTATCCTCCTATCCCGCACAGTTTAACACCATTGCCCACTTCTGTTTTTATCCTTGTTAGAGCCTGTTTACACTGGTTGATGAAAGAAGTGGACACCTTAGTCGTAAGGGCAGGTGATCTGCCCAAAAAAAATCACAGATAATCACAATCCAATCTAAATTGTGTTTTTTTTCTTGTCAATTTTGAAATGTGCGGTCCAGAAATGGCAAATGGCCATTTAAGGTGAGTTTAACCTCTTATTGAAATATTAAACCAAGTTGTAACCAACTGTCAATAGATAACAGAACCATTACATGGCACAGATTTTTCAAGAACTAAGTAGAAAAAGCCATTGCCCAACAACGTTTACAGATAACTTTGCTTTGAGAAACATCTGACTGAATAGCCGAACCACTGCCTTTCAACTTAAGCAGAGACCCTTTTTGGCACCAGCTTCTCAATCACCATGCTGCTAGCTCACGTTTAACGTGTTTTACTACGTTATACATGAGAGAAACGTGATATTATTTGGCCAATCAGTACAGCCATCTAGTACGCAATCATTCTGTTGGTTTGTCAACATACAGTATCATGGATCCACGCCATCAAAGTTTTATGTGAAGTCTGGATACATTAGTAGGAGGAGGACAAAAAATGTCACAATCTCCATGATGAAATAGTCTGATTGCCCTCCCCTACTTTGTAGGTTTCTTGGCAATCCTTTGCATGGAAAAGCCATTCATTGGATGGTTCCATGCGCAGCACAGCGGTTATATTCCTACCTTTATAAGCATATGGGGCCAGACTATGCATGGCATAAGTAATTTACATTTGATCAGCCCACTTTGATCTCATTATCAGCACTGAGATTTTCAGGCAAGTCTCTTTAGTTTTATATTTTTAGACACCCCTACTAGTGTGAAGTCTGCATTGGATCAGTCTTTCTATTTGGATCACATATTCTGTGGGACTTAATACTTAACAACCATCAATCAAAGTTAAGCGAAGTTTTTACCCATTTGAAAGAATGATATAATACATAAACTACACCACAGCTTTCTCAGAAATCAGAGAGTATGTCTCAGAGATCACAGAAATAATCATTAAAAAAACTCAAAAGTATCTTTACTCATGACTGAATCAATTTAGTATGGTATGTTTTCACCTTTATGGTGTCTGTTGCAGGCTGGATGCACTACAAATGATTTAACTTACAGTACAATAGGAGAGATGCTGAGGAACTTCCGAGATGAAGTGAACTGGATGCCATAGTCCATCTGCTCCCAATGTGTGAGTAGGCGGGCCTTTCCCTGGTCAGGTGTTTCAAATGGAGTGCCTTTCACCGTGTGCAAGAACAGGTACATTATCTGTAGCATAAGACAAAGCATTGACACCATCCAATTAAAGTAGTCAACAAAGGGGCCGCAGCCAATTAATTTTACACAACAGAGGGGACTGAAACTGTTACTTTGGCCATCTCAACCTTTCACACCTGTAACCAAACACAACTAGTGTAGGGCCTTTCCAGAAGTCTGGACATCTTTATACAGTAAAGAATAATGGACAGCTTTAGCAGATAACTTCACCACAAAGTTAGTATCACCAAAGCAGAGGTGTCCAGTAGCCAGCATCAGTTTAAAATGTTTTATATGCATGCATTTACATAATTATCTTACCACGTGTGCCAATTAAGTCTGTATATATGTTAAGGCTATGTTATCGAATAGAAAATGAATCTTCACCAACAATATATGAGGTTAACAATTCAATGGCTATGGCACTGAATTGAAAGGTTGGTTGTAACATGGCACGGTGAAGTTCTCTCCCAAGGACATGGTAAAAGGAAAACTAATGTTTTAAGTTTAAACTAACCAGATTATGGATGACATTCGTCAGGGTCCACACAAGAGGCACACTGAAGAATGGAATACTCAGTAACACTATGTGCAACACAGTAGTCAGCAACAGGTAAGCCAGCCAAATTCCACGGCTGTTCATAACCCTCGTATTGGGGTTTACCTCACTGTGAGCTACGCCCACATTCATCCTACAGGAAAAGGATGACAGTGTACTGTGAATATGATGCTGCAACAAGTACTGTCTGCAAAAAGTTTCAGCAGAAGCCATCAACATAGAAAAAAAGTATAACAGAAATAGACACAAACAACATAAATACTGTTTCTGTGATAATCTATGAGGATGGTTGGCAAATAGGGCCAAGTCAATATTAATATTTTCTGTAGACAATTAAAAGACAGATTTTCACCTTTAAAGACGCCTGCTTGTCTATTAATCGCAACTTAATAGCATCCAAAGTCTTCAATGAAACTGCCTTCTAAGACTACTTTGAGGTGTTTGAATTCCAATTCAAATAGGCCCCAATGTTCACTTCAGGGCTAAGTACATCTATCCATCTTGGCATGTTACAGTATGTACAATTATGCGGCCTTCTTTTATACCAAATTGACGAACCAACAGGTCCAACAACATTGGTTATACTGACTCAGACACATATTAACATAAATCGTTTTAAACTATTGCTCGTTTTCAGCACTAGTGCCAGATAAAGCATAGTACTGGTGTCAAAGTGCGATAATGAAGAGTTTTTCGATTAACCTGCCCTTCCAAATTGACGTTAGAATCTCTTGAATCTTAAAGAGGCAAAACCTCGTCAGCCAGCTAATGTTAGCAAGTTCACCAAACTATGTGGCCAAACAACTAGTCCTATAAACGACGACTATTTCCCATTTTAACAAATAACTGCAGTTAGTGGGGAATATCACTTTCTAATTACGTTGTGTACTTCATGTGTCCGAGAAACACTTTAAGAATTCCTCTAAAGACCTAGGTATCCTGCCCGCTATCTACGTTCGTTAGCGATAGCTAGCTACTTAGTTGGACGTTGAAGTTAGCTTGCTAACCATATTAACAATAACCGTGAAATTAATGAATGCTCGGAATGACATTTGTGGGGAAACATAAGACAACGCCTACACCTTTGAAGTATTAAGTTAAAAACAACATTTGGGATTAAACATATCGCTACTACTGCAAAAGTACTACTATACACAAGCTTACCTTGTGTTGCAACCAGGAAATCCCGGTTCAAGTCAACTAAACCACGCCCATTTCATTATGAGGGAATGTAATGAGGGAATGTAATGTGTGAATGTGGACAAAAAAAAGCACGCGTCATCCTCTGAAAACCACGCCCACTGGAAGTGAAAACATTTGCTGCATCCAATTCTGCAATCGATTTCACCCTGTCAAAGCATTATTTTAGCATTCTATTTCTACCAGTGAAGAAAAGGTATATTGACAAACGTACCTGTTGCTGACTACTGTGTTGCACATAGTGTTACTGAGTATTCATTTCTTCAGTGTGCCTAAAACCTGGGCATGATTGCAGAGATCCTAATTACATCCCTGGGGTGGCCCATCAGTCTGCTAACCAACTCATCCACCCTACTCCCTCCTCAATAAAAGTAACACCCTGCAGGTATTGGTCTTCAGAGAGAGTTGATGAACTTGACTGGACTCAGAAGGCTTGCACTAACAGATTGACTAGTGAACAGGTAAAAGAGAGCGTTTATTACTATATCACATCTGCTCCTCATGGATTGTCTGACTAGCATTGGAGTCTGTGACACTCTTTATCAGTGGTTTGCCCACTTTCTGGCAGACCTGTCCCAAGTACAGAATTACAGGTCAGAAAGCTCCATAGTTCAGCATGGAGTTCCACAGGCTTCATTACTGGAGCCACTTTTATTTATTATTTACCTCCTCCCTCTTGGCAACATTTTTTGGCACTACATGGTATCCATTTTCACTGCAATGCTGATGATACACAGATTCCACTAAGCCCATTTTTACTCAACCCCCAATACCCTCACTGCTTCTCTCCATGATAAACAGATGTGGATGACTGTGACAATGTGATCGTAACTACAGATGAGTACGTGCTCTGACCTGACCCGGCTCCGAGTCCAGGTGGGGTGACCAAGCTCTCCCTTCTCTACAAATGGTGTCAGAAGTGGGATGGCTCGCTGTGAGGTCATCGGAGGCGTGTCCCCGTAAAACTGTGTGAGGGACCCCCAGGTAGGTTGACCCATAGACATCATCTATATGATGTCTATGGGTTGACCCCTGTGTGAAGGACCCCATAGATGGGTGAAGCACTTGTGTGTGGAGCGCTCTGGATGGGAGAAGTGTACAGTTAGTGGATGCGCAAGGAATGTCTATGATGTCAGTGGACTTTGAGCCCTCAATGCCATCTATATCAAGCAAAGGGCTTGGAAAGGATTGACACAGCTGATTAACCAAAGGATCATGGAACATCAAAATTACTTAAGCATGAAACAGCAGCCTAGAAAACTGTGTTTTTTTTCAGTCATAAAGCCAAGCCACTGTACTTGTAAACATGTTTTCACTTGTATTGTCTTAGTACTAAAGTTTTGAGTTTAATGTTTAAACCAGACTTGTGGAGTGAGGTTTGTGTTCAAAAAGGTTCACAGCCACAAGAGGGTGGAGTCGAGGGCAAGAAATATCATGAGGGATGACTCACACCCCAATGCCAGCCTCTTCACCCTGTTGCCGTTGGGTAGACGCCTACTTTACCCACAGTCAGTGGGACTATTGACCACAAATTTAGTTACTCACTAAGTTTTTTAATTCAACTACCTTTCCTTGTTTTATTTTTTATTTTTTGCACAGTACATTCGTGTACGTGACAACTAAAGCACTTGAAAACTTGGCACTTGAAAGGAATACGATTGGTGAGAAGACTGTGCTGATGCTTGTCTAGTTTTTAAGGAAGGAAGCTGGGATATACCATGTATGCGGTCATACACATTTCCCAAATCAGAAATGCACAACACGACGTCACTTCATGTTTGATTTCATGTTAAGCAGTTCCTTGTTTGGATCATTGTGGCCAACATAAAGCAAGTTCCCTTTTTAAGCATGACATCATGTTTAGAAAAAGAAAGAACATGCCATTGTATTGCTTTACACCTCTAACAGTTTGTTATAGGTAAACAAATGCACCAGTGTAAACAAATCATGGCAGCAATGATCAAAGTAATACATGGAAGATGACTCAATTATAAAAAGGAAATAACAATGTAGTAGGTGAGATCATAATGGGAATATTGAAGGAAAATACAGCTTCCCTATCTTGTGAGGGGTAGCTTTTGTCTGTTGGGAATTTTGGTGGCAGGGTGGACCATAGACATGTATAGACATGTCTATGGGGTGGACAGCTTCCTTGTTAATCTTCAGTGTTTTTGTTATCTGTACCCAGACATTATGTCTGCATCATTTTTCACAACAGTGAAATAATTTTTGGAACCGAATATTATTAAGAGCATACATTTTTTTATTTGTTAACAGAAAAACAGTGAAAATAATGTACTCTTCACTAACACATAAATCAGATATTTTGAATAAATTAGTCTCTATCATAAATAGATATCAAGAAAATGTAATAAATAAGTAAATACATTAAATACTTAAATAAATATAAATTAGCCGAGCATAAATAATGCACAGGTTTTTACTTTTTTGATCAATATGATCGTGTTACATAATTCATCCATTTCTTGCCTATCATATAATACTGAAAAGCAGATCAAAGTTAGCTCCGTTCCCTGCATCAGTTGCAAGGGCTGGATGACTCAATTCCAGACTTTTCAGGATCAGCAACAAAGGAGAAGACACGTGCCGAGAGAATAGAGAACGAGAAGAGACGCTCCACTGAGTGGCGCTGGAGGATGCAGCGTTTCCATTGATCTGTTGTGACCCGAGGCCCAGTCACCGTTTCCTATAAAAGAACCATTGCAAACATTTATCAGTGTCTTACTATGAATGGACTTTTTCTGGGATCTGAAAGGGTAGTACCCCGTGAGGGGCAGGTATGTGGTGAACATATATGCATTAAACTATTGACTGAAAAAAACAGGAAATGCTAGTTTCAGTTTGACAGAGTTCTTATCTGATTGGCACTGCTGAACATAGTAAGAATGTGCTAAGGTGTGTAGTGTAGAGAGCAGACACTGTGCACAAAGCATTTTTGACCAGATGAGAATATCAGTATTTCTCATCAGTGCAGCATTTTACTATACATAAAAAATATTTGTATCTGAAAACGTTATGATTTTTTTAGTTTGTTCTGGATTAATAGTTCCTCATTATAGTATGTAATTGTGCTCACTGTTTTGTCCATTTTACTCACCCCAAGTTCTCTCAGTAGCTCTGTGACAGCAGTGTTCACTTTTCTGGCCGTCTCAGTCAGGACACCACTTGTCTGAAAAAGCCCATCCTCCCCAAAGATGCCAGCGAAGTTCTGTAGTACATCTGTTATGCTCTCAACACATTTCTGAGGAAAAGAGCAGAAATCCTGATGTCACTTTTTAAATAATGAACAGATAGAACTTTCATTTCTCCACAGGCCTCATACTCTCACATTTTACGGATAGCCTCAGTCTAACTGCCATAATGAGCTGATCAAGCAGTTATTCCATATCATAGCCTATCCCGTCAATAAGTGCATGAAAATGTTAGGTTAAAATAGGTAGCCATCATTCTAATCAACTTTTATACCGATTTATTTAGGTCGAATCTTACCTTCGTTTGACTTATACTGAGAGGATCACACAGGTGACGGGCTTCAATCTTCATATTGTCCTTAACATCAGCTGACATGTTACATGTTTCATTTATGTTAATTTGAAATTCCCTCGCTAACTGATTTAGTGTAATCGCCTTATGTTTGCAAGTTTTCCAGTTGATTGCAAGTTTTCCAGGCTCATCTTCAAACCATCGATGGATTGGCGTTCCATTGACACATGTCTGGAGCGACATCATTAAAAAAAAAAAGGTTGTAAGACGCAGCTCCATAATCATGATCCCAATTGCTTGCTTGCTGGCTTGCTTGATTGTGTGATCTTTCATCCGTAAGAGGATTCTCTGAAGTTGTAAACTGCATGCCCCAGCTTAAATATGCTCTATGCGGTGAGTCATGAGAGGGTTTTCCAGTCGCGCCAGGTAAACTAAACCGGACAAGCTTTGCATTCTCAACCAGGGGGACCACTACCGCGAGGGAGGATGACTTTGTAGAACATTTTTCTCGCTTATTTCTGTAACAAAGGACGACTTAGGTCACGAGGCTTTACAGAATGCATAAAACTGTTTTGCTGAGTGTCGAAGTCACAACGTCACTAAATGGCAAAATTCTTTAGACAATGTGTCGACGACGTTACAAGAAAGTCGCTATACGCTATGTCAGGGTGACAAAAGGAGCAACTTTGCTGCAACTTTGCGTCAGGGTCTTTTGAGATACTTATTTTAGTGTTCAACGATAAACTATTCGGATTTTAAACTTCATTGTAACTAATTGTTCTTGGAATGACACATTTTGGATAGTAATGGAGTCTTAAATAAACCACGTAACCGAGAAGAGAATGCATAGAACAAGCAAAGAATGCATAAAATGTTATGTGTACAAAAAAAGGGAAACTATTGGAACGATGAACTCAGGTTGAATGGCCAAGTGGGGAAGTCTGCATGAGTAATCTTAGTATGTACCAGAATCCTCGTATGCAATTATTAAGGTCTATGAATATATAGCCTATCTTTTAATATTAAGGTCTATGAACATTTGTATTTGCCGTAACCTTGTTGTGCCGTGAACCATAATCATTTTCCGTCTTCCTTTCTGTCAACATATAGCCTAAGTTGACTCGGAAAGCGAAATGTAGTGTATGACTTATTTGTTTGGGGTAGCCTCAACATTCTAAAATTTGAGAAATAAATAATATAAAGGTAGCCTAGCCTAACTTGGCCTATTTTGTTAGAGGTGCTTTTTAAATTCTAAAATAAAATAAAACAAATGATGAATATGGACATGACTAGAATAATTATCTTCAGAGTCTATAAAAACGCCTCTTGAATTATACCTTAGGTTTACATTCTTTGCAGTGGCGGTATATACATGTCTATGATTTGAATCCTACAGGGGGGCTTCATGGAACCTGTCTAGAATTCCATGTCAGTTCCAAATGTGTCACTAGAATTTATGAATTGACTAATCACTTTCAGAATTTCCATCAAATTATTGACCCTTAAAGGTGTAGAAGAATGGTGTAATTTCCTCTTCTGAAAGTTGGAGAAATGTTTTCAGTGGTCATGTTTGCTTTGAAGCTGAGGAAGTGAGAACAACATAAACAGCCATAAAGGCTAAATCACTAATGCAACTGTTGGTGTGTGGTGACAGGTTGACAAATAGTACTAAGTGAAGGCTCTGAGTGTACTTTCTAAGAAAATAGCAACAGTCGCCATTTACGCCAATTACTGTCTATTGAAAAAGTACAGAGGCAAGCACCTTATTAGCATCAGCTAGCCACTTCATTTCTTTTTTTATCTGAAGGTCTGTTGTTCTTTGATGATCATGATAGGAAAGGGATGGGGGATTTATTCTCTGAAGACGAGATATGACCCATCATATCTTTAGGCATTATAAACTCAATTGTGCAGTGCTATCAGGTCTACCTTCAATAGCCCAAATAAATATAACCTGTAGAGTAGGCCTACTTCAAATGAGACTGCCTTAACTTATAAAATAAGCCCACTGTCTACAAATGGCCATTGTCACAGACAAATCTAATATGCCTGAAGGATAGTTTGTAATCGGCAAGCCTTGTTCTAATTGGTTATCTTAAACCCCAATAACCTTTGAATATTTTTTAATCGGTGGGTCTTTAATACATTTTGTCTTGTCTTTTACTTGAATTTGAACTATTTCTTTTGTCTTTTCATTCCCCTCAAAAGTGTAAGTGCACCGTTATATATTCAGTTATATTCAATGCAATTTTTTTGTATAAAACTCCCTGTTAACAGGAAGAAACCTTGAGCAGAACCTTTTCAAGTATTGTAGAACAGCTGGTAAACAGTGTGCTCGTAGATTTTTATTACAAGGGTAAGTAGAGTAATGGAACCGAAAACTATGTCGATGATGGCAATTATTTACATTGCAGGTAAAGCTATAGCACAGAGTATGGGGTAGCATAAGTGCACGGCAGTATGTGGGCGGTGGGTAAGTGTAGGCTAAAAGTTTCTTCAAGAAAGTTAGGTGGGAGACAATAGAAAGAGACAAATAAAAAGGGGAGGAAAGGAGGGGGGGGGGGGGGGGAAGTCAGTGCCTGCCAATATGCGTAGTTGTACTAAATGGATATGGTGATGAGAAACAATGTTTCCACAGCCATTGGAATTTGCGAGCAAAGATCACGCTATTAGAGGGAGAACATTAAGTTAGTAAACTTTAATTTGATCAACAGATAAAGAGATACATTTAGGAAAACAATTAACAGTAGGTAATATGGCCACTTTATCATATTCTATTGTGTAAAATATTTGTCTTTTATTCTTGTTTTTGCTATTTTGTTGGTATGTGATGTGTTTTATGTCCTATGCACCAACCACACTGAGTTCATTTCCTGTAGGCTATGTGTAAATATACTTGGCCATTAAAAATAATTCTGATCAGTATTTGCGTAATATGATATAGAAGGATGAGGAGAGGCTGCCCTGAAAGTTGTAAGGGAATTTAGTTTAGTTTAGTTTTGATGAGTTATGTTTGTGTTGGCTTGGCTAACATGGTGCATGTGAATTTTAGTTAGGATAGCAAGGGTGGCGAGATACACAACAGTGCACAACTGGCTGGCAACAGCTGCATGCAACTGCATGCTGTACCCGGAATCCGTAAAGAAATGCCCTTATCCACGGTACAACATGCGCTACCTGTAGCCCACTCCTCAGCATGAAGAAGAAATGAAGAATTTAGCGACATGTTTTTGATCCATTATTCATGACTATGGGATACATCGTATCACATAAGAGATTCTGGAGTGTTGTCCATGGTTACAGACAACTCTTAATTCACACCCCACAACAGAATGGTAATACTTAAAACTAAAAAGTTCCGGTCGACTCATATACTATAATTTTTATTTTTGTTTATTTTACTCCCATACTACTACTCCTATATCGCTAATGACAAGAAGTGACGTTTTCCTAACAGCGAAGATAATTGGCTACGTTCAAAGTGAAGTAATGACGCGCCTTTCTTAGAGGAAGTGCGCGAATGTTATTGTTGGTGAGACCATGGGCAACTTAATGTAGGGCAGTGGACTATCTCAGTGTTAAACGGTAGGCAAAACTGCAATAGATATGCGGGGCCATGCTGTATTTTCTGGAGTTTGGAGAAACTCTTCACTTGATCTTCACAAAGTTCATTTTAACCTCCCTTGTCTTAGCTAACGTTAGGTAGCTGGTAGTTTGAATTAGCTTGCCAGCTAACGTTACCCTAGCTGGTTTGCTAGCTATATAGCTAGCTGGCGAAAGTTGACTTGTTTTGTGGAGCATGCTACAAGAGGATGAATTGAAATAAAAAAAAACTGAGCATTTTGTTTATGCAGTGACTTAAAGGGTTGATCCAAACTCCTACAGAGTATCCTAAAATAAACATTATTCTGCAAGGGCATTATATGCAGGATGCTAACGTTAGCTATGGGTAAATAAAGTAGGCGAATGCCTATTCATTCATTCGTATGGTAAACGTTACAGTCTGATTATCCAACTCTTAGTTAGTGTCTTTATTTTCAGAATGAACTGGACAAGTTCATTCGTTTGTTGCCATACAATTTGCTCTCTTAGACAGTTGCATGTTGTACATTTTGTAAATGTGATAACGTTATGTGTCATTCAGCAGAACTGTCCTCATGATGAACTTCGAGGGACACGATCCTGGATTGGGCGATTACTCGTCCGGGTTACATGGTAGCCTTGAACAAGGTCTAGAACCCTCCCTAGATCCGAGGCTCGACCCTTCGCTGTTACAAGGTGTGGAGCTAGACCAAGATGGCCTCGAGGTGCCTGGGGCTGACTCTTTGCATCTTCTGGAGGGGATGTTTTCGGAGCTACATAGCGTCGCTGCGGAAGTTGGTATTCCCGTCACAGCGACACACTTTGATGTACAAGAGGAGCTTCTCTGGATGGGGAACCACCGGGTTAGGGATACCTTACGTTTTGTTCAGCTTGCACCTTGAGTTATTAGGCCCTGCTGTCTCTGATGTGTTATCATATTCCTAAAAGTATGTTTGACTCACAAGGCAAAGTTCCTCCACTGCTTACTAGAGCAGTTCAAATACTGATGTTCTGCCCATCACTAGATTGCACACCCACCTCATTGCAAAAATGAAAAGATTAGTTAAGGAAACCAGGTCACTAACTGACTCTGAAGATAAACTTGTATTGACCTTCCTTTTTTCTGACATACTGATTTCCTTTTCTGTAGGGTCATGTCAGTTCCTTCTTTGGTTCTACCATGGGCCGGTACTCTTCATACCAGGCGCATCTAACTGACGAGGTCCGTCAAATCCAGAGCATGGAGACAGGCGTGTTGTTCCTAACCAAGAGCAACCTCAAGTGCCATACTCGTGGTGGACTTGTCATGTTTGACTACCCGTGAGATAAACTTAATGATAGATTGTCATTTTATGTTATTGCAATTGCTTCATGATTACAAAAAGTACATTTGACAAAAGTGGAGCTTGAGACATCTGTCTGTGATGTGTGATGTAGAATGGAGGAGGGAGCTGACATGCACAGTTTGCTGTTGACTGACAACAACACATTGCTAATGGGTGGACTTCAGAACTATGTGTCAGAGGTTGACCTCAACACTGTGCAAGAGACCCAGAAGGTGAGGACAGTTGTCTATAATGTGTATATTTTCTCCAATATACAGCTGGATCTCGTCATTGCTCAAACTTTATTGCTTTTGATTGTATGGAATGCCTGCAACCATATGTGCAAGATGTATTGTGGTCTAATTACTTACTTAGTTTGACGTGGAAGCTCCAGGAGTAGCCATCATTAGGCAGTCCAACCGTTTCTTCTTCTGTGGAACCACATCTGGCAAGGTAAGATACTATTAATATGTCACTCAATAATTGGTTGCTTGATTGAGAGAATGTTTTTATCATTTTATGTTATACATACGTCACTCCCTCTACGCCCCATTCCACCCGTCTCCCTTCTTGCATCAACATGCAGATGTCCCTACGTGACCTTCGCTCCTTCAAGATGGAGCACGAGTTTGATGCCTACTCGGGCAGCCTGTCCGACTTCGACGTGCATGGCAACCTGCTGGCAGCGTGTGGCTTTTCCAGTCGGGGGCTGAACGGCCTGGCCTGTGACCGCTTCCTCATGGTATACGACCTGCGCATGATGCGTGCCATCACGCCGCTCCAGGTGCACGTGGATCCGCTCTTCCTGCGCTTCATTCCCACGTACACCGCCCGTCTGCTCATCACCTCTCAGAGTGGTGCGCTCCTACACTCCCTCTCCATACAGTTCTGTCTGATTTGATTTGTGGCACTTAAGTTGACTTGGCTTAAGTTGACATTTTTGGGTATTGATGTTTTGGATACTAGAGAACAGGGATTCTTTGGATAGATTTTCTGGATATTGCTACCATTGCTTATTTACCATCTATGGGAGCATCTGGAACGGTCCAAAACTGAAAAATGTGTCACAGTACACGACTGTACAAACTTCCTGTCTATTTATGCAGCGGTAATTGAAAAGACTCTTGTTATCAATAAATAGCATATCACTTAATACCTATATGTTGTCATCAGATGATGAGGTGAAATCATTATCCAACCCTATTGTGCGTGAAATAGTGATTTCTAATGTGTCTTCCCTCTCATTTCCCTTCCTGAAGGCCAGTGTCAGTTCTGTGAGCCCACTGGCTTGGCTAGTCTGGCCGACATCTTCCACGTCAACACAGGGGGCCAGCTGCTCATGAGCTTCGACGTGTCCTCCAACAAGCAGGCGCTGTCCTTTGGGGACTCGGGTGGCGGCGTGCACCTGTGGTCCAGCTCGCCCGAGGTGTCCTTCAACGGGTACTCGCGTGAGACAGACTTTGCCCTGCCCTGCCAGGTGGACTCTCTTCCTCAGCTGGACTGGGGGCATGACCTGATGCCGCTCTCTCTCATCCCCACCCCACTGACACAAGAGTCCCTGATCTCTGACTGGTCCTCCACACTGGCGACGCCTAGCCCTAGGTGCATTTGCAAAGCTGCCAAATCCTTTCTTTATTGCTTAACAAGTACAGATATAGTGTTTAGGGTTTAATGGTGTGTCTTTTTGGGTATTATTAGTGCTATTAGTAGTGTTACTGCCTCTATTTCTTTACTTGTCCGTATTCATGTCTTATATATTCAAAAGGTGTTGTGTTATTGCCGCTTAGTAGATATGTGTTGACAGGGTATTGTTTGTGAAAATGCATCTTATTTATAACCTTAGTGTTTCATTTGAACATGAACAGTTTGGTGACTGTGTTTAGAGATTAAGGTTGCCACCTGCTGATGGTAGTGAGGTATTGCAAGGGTACTTGACCTCAGTGTTTTCTTTTTTAATAAAATCCACAGACGTGCACCCGCTGTAGATGCAGAAATTCTGCGCACCATGAAAACAGTGGGCTTCATTGGCTACGCCCCCAATCCTCGCACACGCCCCCGAAATCAGGTAAGTGATGAACCTGATGAATTGGATATATATCCAATCTGTTCATCAGCTTTACCTATTTGGACACCACAAGTGTAACTGACTGAAGCTTTGTGCCTTCAAACAGGTTCCCTACAAGATCAAAGAGATCGAGCTGGAGTACGATAGTTACAACCAAGAACCAGAGTCCCCCATTGGTCGAGATGAAGAGCCACACTTATACATGGTCCCTAAGAAATATCGCAAGGTGTCAATGCTCTGACCTGAAATATAAATTTACCTTACTGTCTCTTGCATTTTCATTACTAGCTTTCTGATTCCATCTATTTGGTGTTTATGTCTAGGTCACTATTAAATACTCCAAACTTGGACTTGAGGACTTCGACTTCAAGCATTACAACAGGACACTCTTCGCTGGTCTGGAGCCTCATATTCCCAATGCATACTGCAACAGCATGATCCAGGTATAGTGGAATAGATTTCCATATGATATAATATGGATGAACTGTCAGATGTTACTGGCATCGAATTGAAATAATCTGTAATTAGTACGTTATTTCTGCTAAGATCTGTACCTCAGTTGTTCAGTTTAAGTACCCTACGTTTTGCCTCTTTGGGACGCGCATTGTTAGTAATTTTACCAAAACGAATTAAAATTACATTGTTGCCAAATTAAAACAAATTCAGATATTCTTGGATGTTTTCGACCATAGTCCCACATTATCTGTTTTATTTTTATATTCATGAAAGAACTTAGTTGTCTTTAAAATCAATTTGTTTCTCAAAGTAAAGAGACCATTCTAAGTAGAGAGACACATTTCATCATGACAACCCTTTAACATAATACAATCATTTATTATTAAAAAGTAACTGTTGGGGGGCACTGTGGCACAAGCAGTAGTCCCGACCACATTCGGGCTTGACGCCCATGGAGGACACGGGTTCGAATCCGGCCCAATGTCATTTCTCCAGTCCACTCCCCACCTCTTCTCCCTCTCATTTCCTGTCCCACTCTTAACTGCACTATCGATTAAAGGCAAAAAAGCCCAAAAATAAATCTTAAAAAAAAAAAAAAAAAAAAAAAGTAACTGTTGTCCTTTTGTTCCCCATATGCTGTGACCACTGCAGGTGCTGTACTTCCTGGAGCCAATCCGGTGCCTTGTGCAGAATCACCTGTGTCAGAAGGAGTTCTGCCTGGCCTGTGAACTTGGATTCCTTTTCCACATGCTGGACCTGTCTAGAGGAGACCCCTGTCAGGTTGGTCAGCACAGCCACAGGGCAATGTAGGACTCCAGTGCTTTTTTTTCATTGAAAGCATTATGGCAAACTATTCCTTGTGTGCATGTGGCAGTTGATGCATTTGTGGCAGCACACAGCGCTGTGAGCAGTGCATAGGTGTAATGCAAGCACCACTACAGGCCTGTCATTGATAGTTTTGGGATGCTTCTGATTGGGAAGAGGCCCACTGAATTAACTTGATGTAATGATGCCTCCAGTAAGTGG
Organism: Sprattus sprattus; assembly: GCF_963457725.1. Lineage (NCBI taxonomy): Eukaryota > Metazoa > Chordata > Actinopteri > Clupeiformes > Clupeidae > Sprattus > Sprattus sprattus. The sequence continues at coordinate 7,535,233 of NC_137914.1, forward strand.
ACATATATAGGCTCTATGCTTCCCCAAATTCCCCTTTCACAGTCTGTGTGTTCACCTTTCCTTCCCTGGCCTGCTCCCTTCCTGCATTTTCTTCTAACCCTCTTTTAGGCCAGTAACTTTTTGCGGGCTTTCCGCACCATTCCCGAGGCGTCTGCTTTGGGCCTGATCCTGGCCGACTCGGACGAGCAGACAGGCAAGGCCAGACTGGGCCGCCTCGTCCAGAGCTGGAACCGCTTCATCCTCACCCAGCTGCACCAGGAGACCCAGGAGCAGGAGGGGCCACAGGCCTACCGGGGGTCCACCAGCAGGTGAGGGGGGCCCTCAGGCCAGGTGGCACACTTGCAGAACTGTCGCTGTAAGAAGGGTTTATGCCGGGTTATTTCTAATATTGTGTACAAGCAGAAAGAAAACGGGGAGCATCACATTTTCGCCGCACCAAGTGAAGGGTAGCCTCGCCAGTGTTGTAATGTTTATTAAAAAATGTTTTGTCCCTGTTCTGTTGTGTCCCTGTGACAGTGCCCAGGGCTCATCGGCAGAGTCTGTGATTGGCCGTCTGTTTGGCTGTGAGGTGGAGAACAGCAGCCTGTGCCGCTGTGGGAAGGAGACTGTACGCTCCTCGCTGACGCTGCTCTTTACCTTGCACTACCCCGAACAGAACACCACTGGTCAGTTCCTGGACCCGCACTCACTCTCTTCATTCAGCCGGGTTAGCCCAAAGACTTTGTCCACGCTAGTTGCCACGCTGTAGGTCACTCATGCTGCAGAAGTGGACATCTTTTACGCAACTGACATGTTTTACACTACGGAGTTTAAAGACTTACACTTTCCTTATTTTAACCTGGACTTGATTAATCGGAGCAATCCTTGGACTGATGTGTCTTACCAGTCCCATTCCTGGCTCAATGAAACCATTATTGTACTTCATGTTTCCATTTCTTGTAACAATATTTGTAGCCTCCAAAAATATTTGAATAACTTTTAATTGTTCCTGTTTTTACCTCAGAGAAAACCTCCAAAGAGCATGAATTTACGGAGATCCTGAAGAAGAGCATCTGTCTGGAGCAGAGTACGCAGGCCTGGTGTGAGAACTGCGAGAAGTACCAACCTACAGTAAGCCCCCCCCCCCCCCCCCCCCCCCCCCACACACACACACACACACACACACACACACACACACTCTTCAGCACACCAGAGGTCCAACAGCTTTCTGTCTTGTCTGTCCTCAGGTGCAGACGCGTAACATCCGTTGCCTGCCTGATGTGCTGGTCATCAACTGCGAGGTGAACAGTGTGAAGGAGGTGGAGTTCTGGAAAACGCAGGCAGAGGTGAGATGCAGATGTTTGTGTCGAACCTGCTGTGGTCAGGGCTTCATCCTCACAGGCAATCTTCTGAGTAGTCCTACCATCTGTCTTAGCTATTTTTTTTTTTTTTTATAAATGTCCCCAAGATTTCTTCATGTTATATAGAGAGTCTGTCAGAATAGGTAAGCCATGATAGGCAAATCACCCCTCTTTTCAAAATGACAGATAATATTGCCCTATTCAATCTGAAAAGATTCTTCTGCAGCCCACGTGTATGAAGTAGTTTCTGTCAACAAACAGCTTAATAGGTCAATTCTCCAATAAGTAGGTTTTCAAAGAGCCTCACTCGGTTCTAAGATTGCGACTGAATCTCTTTGTGCTGCAGTATGCTTATAACAAAGCCGTGAAGAAAGAAGCTGCAGAACCACCAAAGCCGAAGCCTGAACCTCTCCCACCAACAGAATGGTGCTTAGAGTAAGTCAAAGTAATGCTGAATGAAATGCTAATACCCGACTCCCATATTAACCAAAACCAACACCATCATGTGAATATAATGATGGTTGTTGCCATTGAAAACGTCCGGATGTAGTATGGTATGAATGGCCACGTAAACATGGCGTGCGTTGTGTGGTCATCCAGTGTGCTTGGCTCCGTGTAGGAATGAGCAGCCTGTGGAAGGCCTGACCTTTGCCACCAAGGCGGAGGACCTGAAGCATGTGTGGATCCCGCTCAGCATGAAGATGTCTATCAGCAAGACCAAGGGTCTGGAGGTCAGCAGCTGGCCTGAGGGAGAGGAGGTAAGTCATGGGGCAGCCACAGCATGGCCGCTACCTTCCTCCTTAAAATAACCTGCCGAGATGGTGAGGCCAAGTTCACTGCCTCTTAATATAATACATTATAACTAAATGTTTTTGGGCTCTCCAGGCAGATTTCCTTTGAGGTTTTCATCCTTCTAGGATGTCTGTTCTCATCACTGACTCATCACTGACTCATCACTGACTCAGCACTGACTCACCACTGACTCATCACTGACTCATCACTGACTCATCACTGACTCAGCACTGACTCATCACTGACTCAGCACTGACTCAGCAGCTGCGGTGCATATTGTAATCGTGGTTAGCACGGTTCTGACAGTGCCGTGTGTAACAAGGGATGGCAACATTTGTAACTTACTGTGCTTTTCGAAAGAAACTGAGGAGATATTCTGTTGGCTAATTTGTAGCTAAGCCAAGCAGAGGAGGATGAGGGGGCTGCTGTTTATGATCTGGTGGTGACACTCTCGCACTTGCTGGACGCCCGCACCGGTGGCAACCTGGTGGCCCATATCAAAGTAGGGGAGACCTACCACCAGAGGAAGGAGGTGAGTGGGGCGCATGGACATCTGAGGCATCAAGGGCTTTTGAAGGTTGATTCCAAAGATTGACCACATTTGTTTGTGCTCAGGGTGTAACGCACCAGCAGTGGTATCTGTTCAACGACTTCCTGATCGAACCCATCGACAAGGTAAATCAAATATGGCTCCAGCAATTCCAAATCTTCATTAGACCCGCTTTACCCAGAAGGGACATCTCAACATGAATCTCAGACATCTAAGACCCTTGTGTCCTTTTGTTTCGGGCAGACTGAAGCCGCCCAGTTTGATGTGAACTGGAAGATACCAGCTATTCTCTACTACGCCAAGAGGGACTACCACTCAAAATATGACCTGCGCAGTAAGAGCCTCATTCACTTGCTCTCCCACCCTGGTCTACTTTTACTCCTGTGTTATTCAATTCAATTCAATTCAATTCAATTCAATTCAATTCAATTCAATTCAATTCAATTCAATTTTCAATTCAATTTTATTTGTATAGCGCCATAACAATACAATTGCCTCTAGGCGCTTAACAGAGCCCAGAGAGCCTAAATTATGAAGTGTGTCTGAGGTTTTTTTATCATTATTATTCTCTAGTTAAAAATCCCATTGAGGCCAGTGTGCTTCTGACCGAGGCCTCCCTGGCACGTAAGCAGAGGAAGAGTCATGCCACCTTCGTCCCCCTCATGGTCAGCGAGATGCCCCAGACGTCGGATCTGGTGGGACTGGACGCTGAGTTTGTCACACTCAATCAGGTATGGATGTGACGTGTTCAGCTTGGGAGATACCAAGAGATAGATCAGTAAATACCTCACTGGCCGTTAAACATTGATACATAAGTCATTGTAAATGTCAGAAGAAGGATATTCTAACATAACAATGAGTGTACGCAGCCCATATTGAGTAAAATGATGTATGGAACTGTAATGTAAAATCTACAACCAAAGTTGTTCCCTGAGACTTTTGGCTTGAGATGTAGCTCTAAGCGAGTGCTTGTTCTTCTCTTCTCTGTTGGACAATGGTAGGAGGAGGCAGAGCTACGCAGCGACGGCACAAAATCCACCATCAAGCCTAGCCAGATGTCTGTGGCTCGTATCACATGTGTCAGGGGCCAGGGGCCCAACGAGGGAGTGCCCTTCATAGATGACTATATTTCCACCCAAGAGCAGGTAACTCTTTTAGAGCACTGTACTGATAAAGGTTGCTGGTAGGCTATGAACAAGGTAGTACAGCAAGTCATTATGTAATAATGCTGATAATATTGCATTTTTTCACAAATTAATTTCTTGTTATTCCTAATGGTTTCTCTGGATCATTTTATACTTGTAGGTTGTTGGTAGGCTATGAACAAGGTAGCACAGCAAGTCATTATGTAATAATGCTGATAATATAAAAAAAATTCACAAATTCATTTCTTGTTATCCTAATGGTTTCTCTGGATCATTTTATACTTGTAGGTTGTTGACTACCTGACCCAGTACTCTGGAATCAAGCCTGGTGATCTTGATGCAAAGATCTCCTCCAAGCACTTAACTACCCTCAAGTCCACTTACCTCAAGCTGCGCTTCCTCATTGACACAGGGGCTCGGTTTGTGGGCCATGGCTTACAAAAGGACTTCCGTGTGATTAACTTATTGGTATGCCACATCCAGACTTCATGTTCAGAGTGACTTGATTTTTAAATACAAATAAATCTGCATCAGTTGTAGTTAATTAACAAAATACGGTCCATCGTATTTTGCCTTTACATTGTTATTTTTACTTTTTATAGCAGGGTTATTCGTTATATTGAAAATGCAAAATTGAACATCAGTCTGGAAAATATCCTGATATGTGTTCAGAACAGTTTGTTCTTTTACAGTGATGTAATAAGCTGTTTTATGGCCTTTGGTTTTAGGTGCCAAAAGACCAGGTTGTCGACACTGTGTACCTCTTCCACATGCCACGCAAGAGAATGATCTCTTTGCGTTTCCTTGCCTGGTACTTTCTGGGTTAGTATTTATAGCTCTTTTCAGAAATATGTGTGTTTGTCTATCTATGCGTTGTGTATTGTTTTACCGGCATAGTCCTATGAAACGATCGATCCTAGTCCCGGTCCTATATAACTAATATTGTACTGTTCATGTGTTTCACACCTCTAGGCAGTTCTGATCCCTGTAAAAATTACTCTTTTTTTTTTTTTTTTAGATCTGAATATTCAGGGTGAAACACACGACAGTATTGAAGATGCCCGCACAGCCCTGGCACTCTACAGGAAGTACTTGGAGTTGAGTCGAGGGGGCAATGATGATGTCCGGAAAGTTCTAAAGGGACTGTATGAAAAGGGACGCAAGCAGGATTGGAAAGTTCCTGAAGCAGACCCCACAGATGGTCAAGGTAGCCCAAAAAGTACGAAGCTGACAGGCAGCAAGGGATGTTTCCACTAGTGCTTAACTTGCACTTACAGCAGTTACATTCCTGCACTTCTTTTTCTGTACTATGTCGTTTTTCTATTTCTTATGTAAAGTAGTATTTATTGTTACACCAGGTTTTTATTGCTCTTAGCTTGACTGTTCTCTCCCTTGAATGTCACTTTGGACAAAAGTGTCTGCTAAATGACAAAATGTAAATGTTTGTCAGGGCTTTGAAGGTGGTCTGTGTTTGTCCGTTTGTCTGGCATGTGCTGCTGGATGTAATTGTCTGTCTGCTTGTGTCCCCAGGGTCATCGGTGTATCCCTCAGTGTTGGAGCTGTAAATAATGTTCGACCGAGACTCGTATCTGAATGGACCTTTGATAGAGAAATGGACATTGTGGATTCATATTTGCATTTTTCAAATGATTTTTGCTTTTTTCTTCAACCTTGAAATGCCATCAAAGCTCCAGAACACTGGATGTGTGAAAGACTGAATGATGCATTATACTTACCATTATGGAAGAGCTGTCTGCTTAGTCTCACAGCAAATTACCAACGTGATTTTTTAATATCGTATCAGATGTCTCTGAGAGAACATGGCAGCTCTGATTGTACTAAGGTCCGGCAAACCTGAAGAGGAACACAGAAGTATCATGGCCTCGCACTGAATGAAACTGAATTTTTTTTATGCACCTCTTTGCTTTGGCATTTGTTAATTTGTGATTTCTTTTTTTGTATTGCATTGGTTATTAAAGAACTTTAAAACTCATGTCATCAATGTTCAATATCAACTTATATAATATAAATAATATTATATATACAGTATATAATATTATATTAAATGTCAAGAATCAAAATGGAGAAAACAGAGGAATAGTAAAATCCCAGGGAACCCCCGCACCAATTCAGCTGTGTTGCCATATTACATATATTAAATGCAATATGTAGTTTTTTTTGCTATCCTAAATAAGTGTTTGGGTTACCATAATGTTATAACTCAAAGTGATAAAAAATAGTACTAGAGCTTTAAAAAAGGCATAGAGGGTTAAATGCATTCATTTAAAATTCAAAAAATTACACAAGCTTAAAACAGCCAATGAAAGATGCATAGACTGAACACTACTGTTTCAAATTACTGTATTTTAATTATGCTTTCAAAGTTACAAGTTGTTTGGGACTAGAAACATTTTTGCTTTTTGACCACCTGGAAGGCTCCTGTGAGTACTTTGGTGATGTGTATTATTAGAATCATATTGAAGGATCGTATGAGACATCTGTTCATACTCGTATGCAATTAATGTAAACAACCTTTTGTACTTGAAAACATAGTACAGAGGTGTCTTTGGTAAAAGTCAAAATGATAGCCTTCAACTCCGGGTTTACAGTCGCCTCTGCAGTTACTGACGTCCCTGTTAAAAAAGTAAAGGGGTTATAACAAATTCATCTTTTGGTGAGTTTGCTTAGTTTCACAATGAAAAGAATAGTTTTAAAAAATGTTTAAATTCTATTGAACAAAAAAAGACTTTAATAAAATAATTATTTATAACAAAACCATGTGCCACAATTATTGACACCCCTGCATTTAGTACTTTGTACATCTTCCCTTTGCCAATAAAACAGCACTGAGTCCCATTACATCTTTTAAGGTTGGAAAAAACAAAGCAGGGAGTTTGAAAGTTCAGTTTTCGTTTCATCTGACCATAGAACATGGTTCCAGTAACGTGTAGGAAACGCCAGGCGCTTGTTTTTGTGTTATAATGACAGGGAAGGCTTTTCTTCTGACATGTCTTCCAAATAATCTGTTGGTATGGAGATGGTGTCTAATGGTGACCCCAAGATGCTAGTAGAAGTGATCCTTCAGGGATTTTTTTCCCTCTCCTACCATCCCCCTCACTATGCATCAGGGCAAAATAAACTTGGGTCCTCTTCCAAGCAAGCTTGTTACAGTTCCATTTGATTTGTTCTTCATCACCATAACCATCATATATGCATATTAGGCAGCCAACCCCTACCAAAACTGACTTAGTACTTGGTGGAATAACCCTTGTTGGCAAGCACAGACGTCAGACGTCTTGTAGTTCGTCACCAGGTTTACACACATCTCAGGAGGGATTTTGGTCCACTCCTCTTTGCAGATCCTCTCCAAATCTTTAAGGTTGCGTTTTCAATGGGAGGGAATGAGGTTGAAGCCCAATATTCCACATTACATTGGCCCATCCATAGTCCCCTTTAAGCGGTGGAGTCGTCCTATACCCTTGGCAGAGAAACAGCCCCAAAGCATAATGTTTTCGCCTCCATGCTTGATGGTGGGTATGATGTACTCTTGGGGTCATATTCAGCATTCCCCCCCTGTCAAACACGGCAAGTCGAGTTGATTTTGGTATCATCTGACCACATTCTGTCTCCCAATCCTCCTTAGAATCATTCAAGTGTGCAATGGCAAACTTCAGATGGCCCTGTACATGCGCTTCCTTGAGCAGGGGGACCTTGCGAGTGCTGCAGTACTTCAAAAAATTACGCTGTGGTGTGTTGCCAATGGTTTTCTTGGCAACTGTGGTCCAAGCTGCCTTGAGATCATTCACAAGCTCCCCCTGTTCTGGGGTTATTCTGCACCTTTCGAATGATCACTGATACCGCACAAGGGGATATCTTACATGGAGCCCCAGACCTAGAGCGATTAACATTTGTTTGGTGTTGCTTCCATTTACGAATAATCGCACCAATAGTTGTCTGCTTCTCACCAAGCTGCTTGCCAATGGTTTTGTAGCCCATTCCAGCCTTGTGCAGGTCTACAATCTTATCTCTGACGTCCTTGGACAACTCTTTGGTCTTGCCCATGGTGGTGAGGTTGAAGGTGTGAAGTATGATTCTTTGGACAGGTTTCTTTTATAAACGTCACCAGTTGAGATCTGGTGTACCTTGTTAGACCTAATGAGGACTAATCTGTGTGCTTCTTGGGCACATAACTGGTCATTGTGAGCCAGAATTCTTGCTGTTTGCTTGGGGGTTCAAATACTTATTTTTTGCATCAAATAAAGTCATAAATGTTATAAAATGCAGTTTTCTGATTTTTTTTGTTTATATTCTGTTTCTCACTTTTAAAATACACCTACCAAAACAATTCTAGATCACACATTTCTTTGCAAGTGGCCAAACTTGCGAAATCGGTAGGGGTTCAAATACTTATTTTCCCCACTGTACATACATACATACATACATACATACATACTTGCATTACTAGAATTACTAATAGGCTAATGATTAAAGGTATGTGGGAAAATAGTCAAAGTTTAGAACCCAAAAGGTTTGATCAGTAATTGTATGCAGTTTCTCGTTCACTTTGAAATTATAGTAAATTGAATATGTTACTTTTGACTGGAAATGAAAATTTAATTAGATAATTAATTTTTCCATGAAAATGATTAATGAAACTGACTTTTAACATCAATTTAAATTAGTTACCTTAATGTAAACACTTCTAAAGGTTTTTACTATGTATACATCAATCAAATTAATCACCCTTGTTGCCATTGCTCCTCAGTAGCAGCCTTGATTGTGTTATGTGTAATCTAGTTTAATCTTTAAAAACGTTCTGGAAAATTATTTTAAGCAGTGTCCAACATTTCTAGCAACTATTGAGGATTATTTAAATACAACCTTAAGTCTTTATGTGAACAAATTTATGTGAAGATATTGTAAACAAATGACAAATTAAGTGATTAAAAATTATTTTACTGAAATATTGTCATGGCAAACAAAGACCCAGAATATTTTCACCATTCTGATGAAACCTGTTAAAACAACTTAAGTACAAGATTTTATATTCCAAGTATAACATTTTCGTATTGTTTTAAGGGTTTTTCTGATACATTTCAACCTCTCATATATTTCAAATTTGAATTATAATACTGCAATGTCATGAAAATAATTTCAAAACAGTGCCTTTGTTTTTTTCTTCCTATCACGAATCAAGTCTCATCTGTTTGATTGTTGTGATGGATCTGTAAGAACCAAAGAACAAGGATAAATACATTTTGAAATGCTTGTTAGTTTTACATAAAACACCCCCATTAATATAACTATCCATACTTTCTTTGAGTTTTCAAAATATTTTTTTCACTGTTGTCATTAGTTCCACAATCTATTCAATCTGGATGCCATGGCGGTTTATCTGTGTTCTTAAATGGTATTTAATTGGTTTTGCACAAACTCATAGAACTAGACTGGTTGCAGTGTTGTTTAGCAGTGGCACCCAAACGTCCTGCACCCATCTCTAGATCTAACCCCATGTCCCATATCTTGATCCCTGATTGCTACCCCTATCAATACCTACGTGAGGGTATCAAACAGTGGTTGTTCCTCCTTAAACTTATATGTAATTGTACGCATAATATCAAGATACAAGATGGCATCTTAGAATCTCCTTGGTGTTTTAACAGATAAAATCTCCTGTGCCATAAGGTGCTTCATTTTAAATCAGAACATTTCAACTGGTATGAAACACCTATCGTTTGGTCTCCTTAAGCAAAAGTGGTACATTTCTTTTGTTATTACACTGGGACGACTTTACTTCCTTTTTGTGAACTCATTTCCACAACACAACCATTCTCACCCTTTTCCCTGCCTTCCCCCTCCTGGTAATCTTTGTAATTTTGTTTCTAAAAATGAATTTATGTTTTTTTGCAATATTGTTAATGAAATTAATAATTTGCCATGCATTCTTTATTTTAAGAATGGTCCTAACAACGTAGAAAGTTGATCTTTTGTTGATAAGATATAGTTGAAAGAAGGAATGCACATATTGACACTGTACATATTTTCTTCTTTCCTTCCATTTTGGCTGTGTCATTGACCTGAAAAAATGCATGTTTTCTTTTAGCATTTTACACCCTTCTACTAAATGATACATCAAACGTGTTACATTTTGAGAGGATCCTGATTATGCATTTTTACATTGAAAACAGAGTTGCTGTGTAGCCTGAACATTGTAGATTGTACATTTGTAAAGAACTGTACATTTGAAGATAACTTGATCAATGTGATGCACATTTGATAACAAAGCAGCACCAAACCATATCCTAAACACTAACACAATAGCCATATTTTACAAACATGAGAATCGAATCATGAACATGATTCTACAGTTTGTGCTTAGATTAAACATAACCTACAGACTTTCATGCAAATAGAATGTACTGGTCAAAACCATCATGTCTTGACCTCACTCAATCCTAATGCCATAGACAGGAAATAGATTTAATATCAATAAACCATTAATTTGATGAAAGATCTGTCGAATTGTATGTAGCCTAATGTGATTCAGGGTCACATGTTGATGTTAGATATTGCTGGTCCCCTTTTCATTTATTGGTTAGGTTGTAGGCTAACGGATTCCCTACTATAATGCTACTCACACAAACTGAATACATTGCCAGAAGAAGATAGCTTGTTTCAGTTTTGCTCAAAAGTTCCAATTCAATAAAGTGTTAGCTTGTATGACTAAACAGCAGTAAATTGCAGACAACAATGTTGCATTAGCCCATTGGAACACTAGATGGTTAGACAGCCTTATTGAAATAACAACGGAATAAACAAAAGCAAACTACTTTTGTTAACTAGCACTAACTTAAACTACTTTCGGCCACGTGGGCTACATACACAGACTTTTATTTCTGTAAGCCAACTTTACTAATTTTCATTTATTTTATTTTTGTTTTAACATTGACTGCTTTGACTATTTTTTCTGAGTAAAATCGGGATGGTGGGACGAATAATGGGATGGTATAAATGTGGCTTTTCAGAAGACCTGCCTTCAGAAGTTCTTTTGTTTAGTCTTTACCCTTATCCCTTGCAGCATTTTTGAATACAGCGTTGAGTCTCCTAGGAAACAGTACAACAACCTTTGCGATTTCATAGCAGGAATTGTAGGCTTTGAGAATCTTTTTAAAGTGCTTCAGCTGAACATATTTCATTAAATGTAATTTTCAGTTGTTTGTTAGGCTTCATACTTTTTTTTGCTATATTTAAGGCCTGAATAGCAAAGGCTATTTGCATCAATTAGGACAATAAGGTCCGTTTGACTGCTAGCCGATACCTTACTGGTGAGTCTAGTAAAATTATTTTGTATATAACACGTTTGCTTTATCTGTAAACTTTGTTTTGTGACTATCCTATACGCATTGTAGTCTAAAATATGCCTGGCAAATGGTTGATATTTTTTGATTGGTATTTTCCAAATGTCTATTTCTCGCTCCAAGTCATTTCGATGGATACACTCTGATTGTGGGACTAGATCTGCTGGGGGAAAAAACCCTCAACCACTATTCCCCCATCCCAAAGTTAACTCAAGCTGTCTGACGTCATACTCCCACAATGCACGCGCTCAGCTACTCGAGCGCTGCGGTATGTAGAGGGAAAATAACCCAGGCCTCGAAAATATCAAAAAATCTAAAAAATTTAGAAAAATGTACTACAGATAATGAATTATGTGTACATGGTGGATTTGAAAGCGACAGCACTTCGGCAGAGCTTGCGCCCGGTTGGGATTTCGAAAGTTGCCTCCATCGACAAATGCAGTCCTCGAAAGTTCGTGGTGAGTTTATGCCTAATTTATTTTTTTCAAGTTCTACCCGTCTCCATGCACTTGCTAATCGCTATGTACTTTAAAATGAATCGGAAAAATGGAAATGAACTTCATCATCCGTGTTTATACTGAATTATACCACTTTCGTGATCACGATTTTGTTGATGGAATCGACACTGCCATCATAATTGATCTTTTTTGTTAGATAAATGTGGCCTCTGCGTTAGCAACCGACAATGTGGACATAGAAGCAATACTTGAGCCCTGAACGAAAATGGTGTGTCCTCTAAAATAACACACTCAAATGAACATTGTATCACTTTTGTTAGTAGGCCCTATCTGCTTTCCGGTGTTATTGCCCTTGGCTTCAGCCAAATTGTATACATTTGATGAGAAAACATAAATAAGTCTGTATGAAAGTTGTTGTTGAACTGCATAGCTACAAGTGTAATCATAAAGAAAAACTTCAGATATGGTTTTTCATTTTTAAACACACAAGGTAAACTTTTCAGAGTGAGTGATAATTATCCTTACTAGCTGACTCTTTCCACTACCTCATTGAAGTTATGTTATGAAACACATAGGGTAAATGTTTGTCACATTAATGTTTAAGTAGGCTAAAGCGATGTATAGGTTTGGGTAAATGAAATGTAAAATATGTTAAACGCTAAAGCTTACAATTATTTAGAAAACTTTTGCCGGTTGACTATATTTTAATAGGCTTTGTTCAGACCATGTCAATAAACCGATCCCAACAATAGCATAACAGCACCATAAAGACATTAGTCTGGAGTGTATAGCCATATTCATTTATAAAATATAAATAACATTGTATTGTGTTTTAAATGTATTTTAATGTTGAATAGCATTTACAAGTGAACATGTAAGCCTTTTAAAATTATTTATTTTTGGGCAAAATGAATGACAAAATTGTGTTGGTCTTTGCTGGACTTTTTAAACTCAAGTGTTCAGTGGCATCTGTATGCATTCTCAACCTTTGCTTAGCAGTGTTTCATTGAAAAAGGTTGTAGAAATGAGGTCGTAGTTGCACACTTTGTGACTCCCAAGGTGTATATCCAATCCAAGACGAACTCATAGAAAAAGTGCATTTGAAGGGATCATCAGGTTTACTGGAATACTGGGTTGAAATGATGGACATGCCCCAAGACCCTATCCTACAGCCGACTGCCGATACAGAATTTAGCCTTACATTTGGTGGGAACATTCAGCATGTTTCCTGTTCGAAAATTGCGAACCAATTCTGCTTCTTTTTATGGTGAGGCAGAATATTTTGCTAAATTAACAGAAAGAAGTGTTATGGTGATTGATGGTTTAGGAAAACACTTTTAGATAAAGTGCCATCCTTGTATGTGGTGGATTTTCGCACAGACCTATATAGGAAACCTTAAGTCAGTCGCCTCCTATTTTGTGTGTGTTCTCAGCAGGAACAGTAATCAGTAACAACAGATCTGATATCATCAATAGGAAGTTTAACGGTTTGGTACAAAATCATGAGTGAGTCTTGGTAATCGCTATAGGCTGTTTTTACAGCAATAATAGATGTCATTTACATCATACATTACAAACATAGCAAGGCTGCATGTGGTGTTTCCTAGTGTTGTATGTATGACGAATGCTTTGCGTTAAATTTGTTTTAAAATCAATTCGTTTTCTACAAACTTTGTCTTTCTCTGTTGTGCTCAGTTGTGTTCCAGGGATCCACATAAACAGTGTAATTTCATACCCTTCATTTTGTTACCTGCAGGACGATGCTGATTCAAAACTTCCCTCTTTTTCCTACAACTGCTGCACTAGGAGTTGGATGTGTGGTACGTCGTTAAACTTTTTTCTTGTTTTTAAAAAAAAATGTATTCATACAACATAAAATGCACTTAGTTTCTAAAAATCTTGTATTTCTCTTCCTCCTGCTGCTTAGACATGTGGCCACTCTCTCTCTCAGAATCTGCCTCAACTCTTTCTGTGAGAAAATGTACCACGGGAAGGACCACTTGAACAGCCATTTGCAGACCCACGACCCTAATAAGCAGAACTTGCAGTGTGAGGAATGTGGTAAGCACTACAACACCAGACTGGGTTACAGGCGCCATGTGGCTACACATGCTGCCTCCCGCACAGGTGACCTCACCTGCAAGGTTTGCCAGCAGAATTTCGAAAGCATGCCGGATCTCTTGGAGCACCTGGGCACCCACACGGGTAGACCACCACCGGCAGGCACCGCTGTGAGGGAGAGGAGACACCCCTGTGACCATTGTGATCGCCGCTTCTACACTCGCAAAGATGTGCGGCGCCACGCTGTGGTGCACACGGGCCGCAGGGACTTCCTGTGCCCGCATTGTGCCCAGCGATTTGGCCGCAGGGACCATCTTACAAGGCATCTGAAGAAAAGCCATGCTCAGGAGCCGAGTCAACTTGCCTCCATGGCCCATGGCGCTATAAAAGAAGAGCCAACCCCCACTTTTGGCCCTGTGACACTTACAAAAGACCCCACAGAGGCCTTTTCAATGAGCTTGTACAACTCTCAGCATCTGCAGAGTGCTTCTACCTCAGGGGTACGCCACCATCACCACCACTCTTTGGTGCCTGGCTCCCTTTCAGCCCCCTTGGGGGTAAGTTGCAGCATGGAGCCTCCTAAGCTCCAGCAGCAGCAGCAGCTTCAGCAGCAACAGTACCTACAACCCCCTAGGTATCAGTCTGGATCTACCTCATACCTGAAGGCAGAAATGGAGAACCTTCTGGCAGAGCTGCAGTGTGGGCCACCTGCCCCTCAGGCAGCAGCCCCTGCTTGCTCATCCCGGCCAGGAGACTTGTTTCCAGAAGGCCTTGGTCAAGACCCTCACTTCTCACTCAGGAACTCCGCCTTCTCTAACACAGAGCACACCTCTGCTGCTAATATGGACCTCTCCCATCTTCTTGGGTTCTTGCCATTTGGATTGCCCTCTTATAGTAGTCCTTTGGGCACGGGAGGTCTTGTGATGGGTTACTCAACGAACGCCTCAGCTGCCAATTCTTCCCCCTCCTCTTCCCAAATGTCTGGGCCGCTCCCAACATTTCAGCTACAGCAGCATCAGGAGCACCAGACCTCAGGCCCCCTGAACCAGATGCCTGCAGTGTTTAGCCCTGGTTTCAGTTCTCACACACTGCCACGATTCCACCAGGCTTTCCAACAGTAAAAACCTTTCTGGATGAAGAGGGTACAAAAACATCAAAAATATGATGTAGAGCCTGCTGAATGAGAATCCTATATTTTGAATGAACCAGACACATAGTTTTCCCGGAAGTCAAAGTGAACATCTATAGGCCTAATTAGATTAGTTTTAGTTGTTCCTCTCTAGTGTTTATAGATTAACTACTTTTCAAGCAGTTATCCCCTTTACTATATATTGTGATCTCTCAGGTTTAAAACCCAAGAGGCAAATTTACCCACAAAAGTCAGATACTTTATTCTTGTTTTACGCCCATAATGAATCTCATGAAGCAAAGTGACACAGTGTCTTCTTCTTGAACAGTGGAGCACTTTTATTGCCTTTAGCACTTCTTCGACTGAAGGTGGAATTCAGTCGAGTTCTTCAAACTTTAAAAAAAAAAACTGTCCAGAGCCCAAGCTGGATTCTGTTATCTAGTTTTACCTCACGGACTGCACTGTCAAACATCTTGTATAGCACATTAAGTTGTCGCAGGATTAACATGAATTTTGTTATTGAAATTCTAACAGAAGGGCAATACATCTTTCAAAATTTCAGAACATTTTAGAAGCTACTCTGATAGGGGTAGAGTTTCCTAAATTTGTTTTAGTATAGTGAGATTTGACCTATTTTAGCAACAGGATGATTGATATCCCTAAGTAATGGCATATTTAGATTTAGTTTGTGCTAGATTAAGAATCAGGTGTGTGAACTGATTGAAGCAAAAAATGATCTCTTATCTGCAAACAGTGAACTGGATTTTTGTGATTGGTTGGTGAATAACTTTAGTGTACACCTGGACATTAGCATGATTTTTGAAATTACTATCATATAAAAAGTATGGAATAATGTTGAATAAGCAAAAGTATTCAAAGGTTTTGCTGTGAAACATTACTGTAAAGTTTTTTTGGGAAATCATTGTAATCAATTGTTTTTAAGTCTGAAATTGCTGCATTTATCAATATTATCTCCTCACAATTATCATTTTGTTATTATCTAGCATCAGGCCAGCCATCAGGGGGGGGGGGGTCAAAGGTTAGAGATGATCCTCGGCCGAAGGCCAGGGAGGCCCATGCGAAGCTCTATGATTAAATAGTGCGTTGGAGAGGAGAGCTGTTTTGCCGTGCGCAGATGGAACATGCGTTGTGTGTGCATTGCCGTGCGCAAATGGCCAGTCAGCGATCTGTGCAAGGGGGCGGGGGGAATTGGTGTTTGGTTGTGGCAGTCAATGATCTTTGCCTGGGTGTGTGTGTTTGTGTGTGTGTGTGTGTGTGTGTGTGGGGTGGGGGGGTGGGGGTTTGTTGGTCAAGGGGGTGGTCTAGGAGATCATCTTGTCCCGGGCCTGAGCAAGACACAAAGTGGGCCTGTGTGGTTTCTGAATATCTGAAAAGAGAATATATGAATAATAATGAATATGAAAGGCTGTTTCCAGAGAAGAAGTGGTCGCATGTGGTCTTGTTTTTAGAAACATTTAATGACTTGCATATGGTAGGATTATCTTTGTAGATTTCAGAAGCCTGAATATCTACAATGTTTTCAGGGATTCTACACTGAAATGTGGGCCCTTTAAAGTGAGCTTTGGCCTCAGATTAAGTGAGCACTTCTGTGGGGACTCTGAGTTCCAGGGAATTGATGCTGTGTATCTTTTATGTGACCAATAACATGAACCGCATATTTTGATTTGTTATTTGTTAGCATTGTAGATTTGACTTTTTTTTGTTTTTAACACAACATACCTCATCAATCCTACTACCTGAATCTGCTTTACAAATGCAGTATCACTTGAAACTTAAAATGGAAGGTCAGATTGCAAGTAATGTACAGTGGATGATATCAAAAATGTTATCTTGACTGTTACTAGTTGATTTGAGAAGAAATCACTCTTGGGGCTAAATAGACTACGTGTTAGGACATGATCTTATCATGCAGTTTACTCCCTATAGACATCAGACTTATTATTCAGGGAGTGACACTCATATTTAAAACTAATATGAGGGTGCTGCACCTACCAACGTTTTGTATAATAATGACATTTGAGAGGTCTGCCCCAGATGTTTAACTCTGATGTTTTGTTTGGTCTACTACAGTATATATACCTCACCCAACATTGTGCCAGTCACACAAAGGCAGGGATATCAGTACTTGTGCACTTAACTAACAATATTATGTTAGGCCCATAGCTGTACATTCCCTGGTATTCAGTTTTGTAGTTAGATATTTGTAGTTACTGTGATTATTTTGATACTGGCTGACTACCTCAGACAATAGCACTTTGGTGCTACACATTGTACCTCATGATGAGAGAACTGTGTTTAGAAATGTATATCTTTTAGGAAAAGTGTTGTGTATCTGTACAAGCGCAACATGGGCATTGACAATACTGATGTTTTATCAATCCTTTTTAAAAGAGAATAAAAGTGAAAAAGCTATATATCTTTTGCCTCTTTGTGATGACACACACACTATTATCACTTTAGTACCTGAAAAATTATTAATGAAAATCTTTTTGTATCTCTTTGTCAGTGCTAAATGTTCCCATAACTAGTTTTGCATTTGGCTGTTCATTGACAAAATCATATACAAAATGACCAATTGTACTGTAATGCATTACCTAGACTAGAGATGGACAGCAGCACCATTTGGGCTGTTCTCTACTTAAGCTCTAGACCTATTACAATTATCTAAATGTGAGGTAATACATATGAGCTATGTCTGAATTCAAATCTGCCTTTGTTTAAACTTGTAAGAATGGACTCAGTACATATACACGATGCAAGATGTTTAATCTTGATTAGGCCTACACAGAAACCGGCTGCACAAAGACTCCAGGAGATATGCCCTTCAAAAAACAGGTTGCAAGGGCATATTTCAGTCTGTAACCAGTATTTAAGGAGCTATCATCCAATCAATTATCATCATACCACAACTAGTGGAAGAAGAAATGTTTGTTACTTGTGTTTTATGTGTTCTTTTTCGGTTTTGTCTTTTATTTCCTTTGTCTAACTAAGATCACGAGTTATTATATATTTAAACTGAAGTATTATTCACGCGTGTTATACATTATCAACCCACAATAAGATATTTTTTATAAGGCTACTTTCATTCTTCACAGCAGTAGACAAATGAACCACACTACAATACAGACAGGCAACGGCATAGGCAGCTATAATATTTACGGAAGCTGAAAGGACCTCTGTTGTCAAATGATTTGTGCTAGGGCCGAGTCGGGATATTCTGTGGTTAGTTGTAAACATGGTAGCATAACTATTCAAGTTTTAAAACGTTTTATACGGTTTTAACACTTTTTCCATTAGTTTTTTAAACTCCAGTAAGCCGTGACGTCGAAATACACTTCCAACGTTTAAATCACCAAGTCATAACTAACGTTAGCTAGCCTTTTCCATCAGAGCGATAGCCGGCAACGAGATGATATTGACTAACTTTGCTGTGTAGAAAAAAAGTAGAGGGGCATACCCAGAAAATATATTATTTATGAATATTTTCAAAAAGCGTTGTTGTTTGGTATTTTTCCGGAATGGCAGACGAAGCTCTTTTTCAATTTCTCCACAATGAAGTAATTCAATATGTGTACAAATCAGCAGAGAATGGAGAGACGGTAACGTAATTTTTTTTGTTTAGGGTACTTGCGTTTCTTTATGATAGTATGATTTCTGTCCAATCTAAGCTATGCTTATTCCTGTGGTTATAAATAATGATCTTTACGAACCTTGTTATATGTTGCATCCGACAGGAAAATGGAAGATGTATCACCAGACTGGAAAACATGGGATTTAGAGTCGGACAAGGACTCATAGAAAGGTATCAGTTCATGAAAGACAACATTATTATTGTGTCTCTTACAGTTCATGTCTAGCTAGTAGACTTCTAAAGTGAGGCATTTTTAGACCTTATAGAATCTGACATCGGCGTAACTGCCTTGTCAATACGGGGACTTGAGGTATTGCCTCAAAATATGAACGTGGATTACCTTGTTTTACAGCAGTATGTGAATAAGTTAAATCGGAACCAGGACACATCTGACCTTAAATTAACTAATTTCTGTATAATTTGCGTGTGCATCGTCTAGAAATGATGTAGTATACATGCAGATGTCATGGATGTAGAAGGAAATGACAGAACTGGCCTATTTCAGATTTACAAAAGATACTGCACGCTTCAAGGATGAACTTGACATCATGAAGTTCATCTGCAAGGACTTTTGGACCCTTGTCTTTAAAAAGCAAATTGACAACCTGAGGACAAATCACCAGGTATGGGTCAAACACCCTCACATACACTTAAATGAGCACCCTTTTAGATCTACAAATGTGTACTGAAGTCACATCTGAAGATTAGACATTGATTCCTTCCCCTGTTGACAATGTTTTGTGTTCTTTGTTAGGGTATTTATGTGCTTCAAGACAACAAATTCCGTCTACTTAATCAGCTGTCTGCGGGCAAACAGTATCTGGAACATGCGCCAAAGGTGAGTTGCTGCCGCTGGACACACTGATATACATTTTCACGTTTTTAAGTATTTGTTGAAATCCTGGGGGGGCGGCGGACACGGACACAAACACTTAAATGAATTATGATGTTCATGTGTTTCTTTGAATGACAGCAGTCAATAAGTATAATTTTACTTTACTTGACCTTCCAGGGGGGGCGGGCGGGGCCGTTGGGGGGGCGGGCCGCCACCCTAATATCATTGTAGGGGAAACACTGCAAACCCTGATCATTTTAAGACACAGAACCCCGAACCAAAGACACTGAACCCATGAAAATGAAGTCCATTTACCATTTAGGCGCCCAAACATCTAACAAGAACAGGCTTTTTCACGTAATGGAGATTCATTCACATGTCCCCAAATAGTCTGTGAGTGCCTCAGCCATAACCACCGGCTGGCTTTTTCAGCAGCCTCAGAATGTAGGTTATAAAGGTTCTTTGAGTGACCGTCCTCAAACCAAAATCCAACAGAAGCATTGTGGTTGATTTCGCTACAAAGCCCTTTAACACTTATTTCCAGAAGTGTTGTGTGTGCTTGCTAACCCGGTTCTCTTTCCTCCGCTACCAGTTCCTCATACATTAGCATCTTCCTTTCAAAATCTGCCCACCCAGTGTCTGAAGTTCTGCAACATTAGGACGACATAAATTGGCTCCAACCACACCCTAAACTAAACTAGTGCATGAGCTGTCATGTCAGTAGCACATAATTGCAAAGACTAAAGCGTCTGTTCTAATTTGATTTACCTGCTTGGAAACGTCTAACATTTGCAACATACAAATATTAATGATAATAGTCATATAATGAAGGATGACTGAATGAAATGTGTTTTGTATTAGCTTTATTCAGTCAGAAAAAAATCAGCAGCCTACTTGATGCTAACTAGCTGAAGCTAATCCTCCAAATCCGGACCCACCAACACAATTCTTATTGCCACCTAATTCGTTACCAAAAGTACCAAGCGTATTGCAACAGAATTCAGCACCATAGTCACTTTGTTTAAATTAATGACATCTAGGGTTCTGCCATCAGGGGTCTGAGGGTATAGAAAGATATTGAATTTGTTCAAATCTTGTCATTTTATTCCATATAAATAATAAATGGAAAGCAAGTGTAATGTATTTCTTTAACAAAGCTGTAGTGGTAAGACTGCTGTTAATGCAAGCATACATTAAATGACTTGTGTGGTCTGGTCCTGAATACTCTGATTTATCTCACCCTTGCAGTATCTTGCGTTCAGCTGTGGCCTGGTGAGAGGGGGGCTCTCAAACCTTGGAGTGAAAAGTATTGTCACAGCAGAAGTATCCGTCATGCCTGCATGTGAGTGATGCACACATACAGCATCAATGTTCTTGATTTGCTAAGATTTTCATTTTCTTCATCTGCAAAAATGTGCAATCTTGTTTCCTGTTTTGGGGATGTTTAAGTCAGAAATGTCCGGATTGATTGTATATCAGTGCTCAAAGTGGAATGTTGAGTATGAAGTTTTCTGAACAGATTAGCTGTGTATTAGACTTTTCAAAGTTGCGTGGATGCAAGAGGCTTCTGCGATTAATCAGGTTCTGCAGATGAAAAACTGAGCCTTTCATACCACTTCAGCTCTACTGACCTTTCTTTCTTTTTTTTCTTCAGGTAAATTCCAGGTCATGATTCAGAAGTAAAGAAAGTGAAGTGGACACTCCATCCAATATCCATAGATTCAGTGATCATCCTTGTTGCCTGTTCTGTTGGTTTTAAAAAGGAAAATTTAAGTATTCCTGCATGAAATTAATGTTATGATCTATTTTGTGTCTTTCTTTCATTATGTTTTATTGTTGCATTAATTGTAATCAGTTATGGTTTATTAATTTTCTTGTTAAGAGTACTGTCAACTGATTTGACATTCATAATTATGTTTGCACTGAATATTCACTAAAAGCCTATAATTGCACACAGTTAAGGATTGTTATTTTAATGGTCTTGTTGAAATCCCCAAATAGTTTGGTATTATTGGGATAGTAACGCTCACATTAAATACACATCCAGATATCTTTGTCTTTTTCATCATGTAAATTGTGCATTTCTAATTATGTGTAATTATATTTCTAATTATGTGTTATTATGTGGTGTCAAGGCATCAAAGGTCCATCATGATAAACTTTATTTTAACTGGGTGTTTTGTGCAGTTTGCACTGCATGTGTTAATTGCAACCCACTTCAGACCAGAAAAGGCCTAGAGGTTGTGATGTATTGAGTCAAGCATTTTATTGGGTAGATGTGTCATGGTCCATATGTTTACTTTTAAGCAATGGCATCAACAAACAAAACCTGCTGAAATAAAAAATCCCATGTTTGGATCTCATACCTTCCAAGAACAAAATATACTGGAGCTAGTGGTCATAGTCAGGTAGGGATAGTGGAACAGATAAGAATGGGGATGTGTGAGGCTGCATGAGAACTGGTGTAGGCCTGCACTTCCGCGGGTCCCTGCTCAAAGGAGTCATTTTGATTGTGAAGTGGGGGTGCGGCAAGGGAAGAAACTGATGTGTGCGGGGGCAGGGGAAACACATTACGCACGGGACTCCAGCAACAAATAAATATATGTATAAAATGAATAAATTAGATAATTTGGCTTCGCCAGAATGTTATTCTTGTTTGTTATTCACTAAACCGGTGTGAAGTTGCAGGACAGCGTTAAAGAAATGCTGTTGGATTCAGGAAATGAAAAGTAAAATACTGGCTGCATAACTACAGTGAACATCTCAACACCCATCCGTACACTACGTGAAAACAAGACTACTGATAAATCGAAGGGGCTACGTGGCCCATTTAAGAAATTGTCTGGCTCTGCCTAGAAGTAGAGATTTCGGGCTCTGCTAAAAGTAGAAAGAATTCTGGTCACGTGATCGTGCATTACCTGGTGACGTAAGTGGTAGTCGTCCAATAAAAAACGAAAGAATTTTCTAAGACCAGTGTCATTGGATGATTTGAAGAAATTTAAACGTCAATGCAACGGCGCTGTAGTTTGTAATTTTGCAGTACTTCGACGGCGTAACAGTTGTGTCTCATAAAGGGAGGACATATTTCGAATTTAGGTATTCGTGAGTACTGGTTTTATCAGCATTATTCTACGAACTGCATGAGTGGATAACTTGGTACAAAGTAGACACTCTTACTTTCAGGTAGTTTGTTTGTTATTCAATGTGAACTTAATCGGAAAGCAAAGCGATCAACAACACATCGCTAGTCAACCAGTAACGTCTGAGCATAGCTAGTCAATGTACATGATTGAGAATCTTACCCAGCGAGTTGTTCCCTACATCGTATGTTAGATACATGTATTGTTAATTTCCTCGGTAACAATTCGATTTTGTACCTGTCGGGTATAGTTGTTGTTATTAAGTTCCACTAACTGACTACACTTATTAGATCAATTGGCTAACACACAGCTAGCATAGTGATAGCGAAGTTATCCTATTTATATTTGTGATGGCTTAACTGGCTAATCGAAAAACCACGTCTGATATAACGTTAACATGTGTAAACGTGTAACGTTCATTTTATATGGGATAAGTTAGACGAATAGCATGTGTCCTTTTGAGTAACTGAGTTCAAGCTACCAGGTTCATCATTTGTTGACGGGTGGTAAAATGTGCTTAAAGCACACGTTTAGTTTGCGAAACAATCGAAGAGTGCTTTGATGCAATGTGTTTCTGCAACAATAAGGAACACGAAATGTACACATTTCCTTGGCAATTACGATTACGAAGAACTAAGTTATTTTTAAAATCCCTTAGATATCCGTCATCTGAGAGACGTTATTAGTTTGGAAAATGGACATGCAGCCTGCTGGGACTGCGGACCCTTACGAGTTTGATGCACCTAGCCATGTTATGGATTTCAAATCTCTCCAGGCGGATGATGATGCTGACGCTGACCAATGGTTTGGTGAGTTGTTAAACATAATGCAATTAATTTGTATACACTTAATTTTGCAATAGCGACTTATTTCATAATGTTCGTCATTTGATTTTATTAGAAGCCTCTAACTTGCCTGCCGACCGGCTAGTTACCCCTAAACCCGATAAGCCAGTTGGAGGGACCAGAGGAAACCTGTCTACAGCTCTTCCATCCAAGGAAAAAGAGGGAAGCTCAAGTAAAGGTGTGCCCCGTCCCATTTAAAAAAAATGCTCAAAAGCCCAGCCTGCTGCTTTGCTTAATACAAATACTATCTCTTCCCAGAGTGTGTGGCGTGGAATACTTCAGAACAGTTTCTTCGTTGATGATTTGGCATGAATCACTATTTATAATTACATAATAATATAACATTCGGAAATGTAATTAGATGCAGCAAACGATTGTGAAGAAACGATCAATATTGAAATGTCAAATGCCTATTCGATAAATTGCCCACATACCAAAAATAGTTAGCGTGCTGGATCCGCATCGGCTTTTCATAATGCCACTTGTACCTCAAGAGGCGCTAGTGAGTCTGTAGCGAAAGCGCCAAGACAAAACAATGGGCTGTAAGCCGCACAATTCATAATGTCTAGTACATTTGTGGGGAAATGGAACCCTCATATTTTTCAAACTGCAGAGCGTCAGTCCATTTTCAGATAATTAAATATACCAGTGTACCCAATTAAGCATGAGTGTCCTGTAGTTGTTAGCAACAAGTAGCTCAGTAGCAATCCCATCTGTTAACATTAATGGTTAGGCTATCGGATAGCTCAAAAGCTTGAAGATCTGTTTGCCTCTACTAAATGAATGTAACATAAATATCAATCAATGTTGATGGAGACACTGAGAGCCTAGATGTCTTTCAATCATAAACTAGTTACTAGTACATGCAACATGTAGCCTTTGGCCTCAGCCATCTTGGCCAAACCTTTTGATTACTTCTGCAAAGGAAGAGGATCTAGGGATGCACAAATGTTGTATATTACTGCACTCATTTGACCTAGTGTAGGACATAATTTAGATTGCTATCTGAGAGCTATGCGACACATGCTACCTTTTTTAAGTGTGCTGATTTCTTCTGTTGCAGAGGATTCAGTTGAGAACAATCCCCCTTCAAACATTGTTCTTTCATGGGGTAACAGCAAGCCAGCAGCGCATGCCCCCACCCAAGCAAAGGCTCAGCCACGCAGGTAAAGTATGCATTCAAAAGGGTGTGTGTGTGTGTGTGTGTGCTATATAGGCCTTTATTACAGGATTTCATATATGGCATTATGTGACTGATTTGTTACAGGGTGTCCAAGCGACCTGTAGTGGAGCCCAAGGCTGCAACTCCACCAGTGAAGAAACAGAGGAGGTCAGTTTTGTTGTGATGAATTTATTTTATTTTCTCATGGTCAGCAGCGCTCTCAGTTTTAGATACATGACGGACTATAAATACTGATTTGCAGAACTTTTCCAACACCTAAAAAAGGCCTTCGTCCGTTGAGGTAAAATCTCTGTTTGATGAAGAATACCGGGATTCTTTATTGTGCACATGATCTGGTGGTGTTATGTTCAGGAAAGGTTCAGAGTGGTTCACCAATGTGGCAGTCATGTTTAGCTGTTAGCATTCCTGTGGTTAATGCACCGTCTTTCTAAGCATTTTTTTTTTTGCTAACTGTGTGGTGGGTTAGGTGAGATGTTTGTTGCACAAACTAAATTCAAATGACTGATTTGGGCGTGTCGCTCCCATTTTTGGTACTGCGTTATTTATTTTTAACCTAATTTGGTGGTCTTTTGGCAGGAGCTCTTCCCACACACAGAGGCAGAAAAGAGTTGTGAGGAGCAGCCACAGACTCAGTCAAAAGCCTGCAGCCTCCGCAGCTAAGATCCAGACTTCCGAAGATGCTGCTACTTCCACTGTCCAGTGAGCAAAAAAAAATATTTTTTTGATGCCAACAGCCAAACAGTTTCTTTTTAAGTTATTTATTCATTCATTTATTTGTGTATTTATTCATTGCTCAAGTTTTTTAAGGGCAAGTTTAGTGGAACGTATTTTGCATGTGGGGATTTTGGCCTTTATCCATAGCTAATCAAGGGATGATTTGGCCTACGTTGCTTATCCTTAGAAACTTGGCATACATAAGTACAAATCAACTATATGAGAACCCTGGCTTCTTTGAACATTTCCACATTAGATCAAGGAGCACCGAGCAACAAGAGATGGAGCGTATTGAAGCTCTCCAAAGTGAGGTTGCTGAACATCGACGAAGGAACGAAGCCAGCTACAAGGCAGCCCTGGCCGGCAGTGAGTACTATGTCTTTTCGCTTACACTGAATGTCAGAATGATTCAATGGGAAGGCCCTTTTCCAGTGATGAGTATGGTGTGCTTTGAAAATGATTGTCACAGGTATTGTCTGATTTCTCCACTTTGAGTTTTGCCTAGCCTACCATAGCTGAGTACCTGTACTGATTTTGGCTATGTTTCTGTTGGGGCACAGCGTGCACCAAATGGGTATGATGGGGGTGGAGCTAGATAAAATGCAGACTAGTTATTTGTCGTACTTGATATGTTCGCTACAGCTGTCACAATCATGCCTCACTGTTGCCATGGTATTGGGCATGTGATGGAACGTTGCATGGTTGTTTCCAGACATGATGCTTAAAATTGAGACCAGACAGTTACGTCTTTGTTTCATCAGACAGACTGAGTATCCTGCTTCTCATAGTCTTGGAGACTTTAAGGTGCTGATTTAAAAAAAATCACTTTCACTGGGGAGAGGCTTCTACCTGGCTATTAAATTCAAAGAACGGTGGAACATTGCAGTGATGGTGGTTATCCTGGCAGTTTCTCCCATCTACACTACGATGTTTGCATCATCGTTAAACTTGTTGTGGTTCTGATCTATGACGTCTGCTTGGATATTATTCAAAATAGGGTACCCAGTTTTTAAAGCACCCACCATCCTATGTGTACGTACCACAACCTTTATTTAAAGAAAACATGCTAACGTTGTTCTCAGAATGCCAGGAAGGAGTCGTCCCTAGCCGCTGATGGAGTCTTCCTATAGTATAGACAATTGTGTGGATTATATTGCGTCATTGGATTTGTCTCCTTTGATATGCCCCTGTGGAAATAAGTACCAGAGTTTTGTCGACTCAATGTTTAGCTTTATTACCCAGGTGAGATCAGATCAGAGATTCGGTTTTTTTCCCCTTCAGCAGTTTTGCCCGGAATGTATGTATATATTTTGATCATTGACACTTGAGGGCAGCCTGAATAATAATAATGTTTTGGTCTTTTTGTTTCGTGGACTGATGGGCGCAGACATTGCATATTTTTATTTCATTAGCAGTGACGGGAGTCTTGGACATTGCCCCTACTTTTCACCTTCCTCCCCACTCACTCAAATATTTATCCTTTACCATTTCAATGAAGCTGTGTTTTACTAGAACAGGAGACTAATTTGTGTGACTACTCGGATGAGATGTAACAGTTTGTTTACATGGAATTTAATTTTTGCGGTATTCAAGCTGCACGCTGCTATTCGTTTAGTTTATTCTTTCTGCCACGCAAAGGGTGTAACCACATTGACTTGCGCCTACTGTGGAGTCATGTACATATTGACTGCACGAACCTGGGTCCCCTTGGGCGTTCACACCCATTAGTGCTCGGGGATGCTGCCACTTGCGCCACATCTCCCCTTCCTAAAAAGTTTTTGACCAGATAGATGTCAAACAGAAGTGTTTAATTATTAGTCCTGTCAAAATATATGCCGCCATTTTCGAAATTTAATTTTAAATATTTAAAGCGTTAAAATGAATGCCTGCTTTCCGCAAGTATGACTAAGTGAAGGCGAGGAGTTCACATATGGCCTTGAAACTGCAGATTACCAAAAAAGTTAGTTTTACACAACAGGATGCAAATATTATGAACCGCATGTATGTGATACTTTTTGAGCAGTTGATGTTTTAAAACTACAGTGGGCTACTTGATCTTTTTGTTTCTCTCTCTTCCACTAAATGACCCCGTCTCTCTCTAAAAGTGACTGCTGCATGACTAATATTTGGGATTTCTCCATTTATATTGATTCCTCTGCCACCATTCCTTGCTACCAGATCCAAGTTGCTTCCATGCAGAAATATACTCCAGAGATGCGTAGCATTCATAAAAATATATTGAGCCGGTGTCTCCCCAGGTAGTAGTGACGACTCTATTTTGTGGATGTACAACTGTTAACAAACCTGGCCTGTACTGTGCCGGCGGAAAAGGGCTGAAGTGTGTCTGTCTAAAAACAACGTTTCTGGTTTCAATAGGTCAGCCGCCAAAGCCGAAGCAAGTTCTTTTGACGACAGTACCAAAAGAGTTCAGCTTCCGCTCAGATGCACGACCCAAACGCACTGCCACAGCTGCTGTTCCTGCCTACGCAGAGGTGGACTTTGCTTCCCAGCTCCGCAAGCACCAAGCTTCCCCTGTAAATATAACTTTTCTTATTATTGTTCTGTACCTATTTAATGTAAATTGGTGCTATGATTTTTAGTTATTTTTTTTTTGCTTTAGAGATGATTTGATTACCCATATCATTCGCCTGCCCTTATTCTAGGTAAAGGCAACGAAGGGGACCACTATTCCAAAGCCATTCAACCTGTCTCGTGGGAAACGAAAGCATGAGGAAACCGCTGCCTACGTGCCCATGGCTCAGAGGATTGAACAGTACCAGAGACGCACACCAACGCGCTATCATTTACGTAGTCGCCAAAGTCAAGAGAGAGGTAATCTATTGGACTGACATTAAAGCCTTCTGTTTGTTATTTTGTATTACACTACACCCTCAGGGTGACGATCTTGCTATGAAGACTTACTTTTGACCATAAATACCTTTCTGTCTCCCAGGCCCATCACCAGTGAAGACCGAGCGGCCAAAGGTTACGAACCCAATGACCCCTCAGCTGATGACTCGCCAGAGGGGTCGTCCACAGGTGGTGAAGAGCACTGCTGAGATTGAGGCTGAAGAGCTGGAAAAGATTCAGAAGTATGTTCATCAGTCATGCAGCCTCATTGAATGTTTGATCTTTCCCATTGATCTCTCGGGAACATGGAAGCGTGTCCGAGGTCCTTCTGAAGGACTAACTTGTATATATTATGTGGTAAATATCCTTACTTTCGTGTGCGCCGTTTCTTTAAGGTTCAAGTTCAAAGCCCTTGAGCTGAACCGGAAAATACTGGAGGCAGCAATTGTGCCCAAGAAACCATCAGCAAAAGAGTCCACCCAACCTGAGTGCTTCCACCTGGCGATTGACAAACGCCTGCAGGAGAGGCAGGCCAGCAAAAAGCCAAAGGAAGAAGAAGACTACACCTTTCACTCCAAACCTCTGCCGGCAAGAATCATGGACGAGGTGGTGGTATGTATCATGTGTCCCAGTGAGCCAATCTTGTGTTCATTCAGTCTTGCCTAAAGTGCCTGTGCATCCTAATAGAGAGCTGCACTCGAAGCTGCTAGCTTTTAAATTCTAAATGAAGTATAAACTGTGTGGTCATCTGCAGGAGCTGTTTTCCATGTTTTTTGAGATCCTAAATGGAACATGCCGGTTATGTTTCTGCTTCTGTAATATGTCCTATACCTCATTTCCAGGGCGTCCCAGACAAGCGGGTGGCACCTCCAACCGTACCAGAATCACCAGCTTTCGCTCTGAAAAACCGTGTCCGTGTGGAGCGCAAGATTGAAGAGGTGGGGCTCGCCTGGTTTCCACTGATGTTTTGCAGTTTGCACTCAAGGCATCTCCCTCAGTCACTAAAATGGATTTATTCTTCCGCCTTAGGTTAAACCGGCCCCCATCAAGGCTGTCCCTGTTCCACACTCGGTACCTTTCCATCCCAAGCTTCTTGCAAGAAGTGTTGTGGAGACGTGCCCCTTTTCCTTTGAGGAGCGAGAGCGGGAAAGGAGGATAATTAAGGAGAAAAAACTGGAAGAACTTCGAAAGGGGGAGGTAATGTAACAGTGTAATAGTGTATGTTTGAACTTTTCAGAAGTTTTTTTTTTTTTGCGGTCCTTTAGTAACCTTTGACCTCAACTGTATTGTCAGACTCATGAGTTCAAAGCCACGCCACTCCCAGACTTCAATGAGATCAGCCTCCCAGAGAAGAAGGTAGTGGAGCCCACTAAACTGGAGCCCTTCAGGCTGCAGATTGATGAACGGGGAGCAATCAAGAGTGACCGTTGGGAGAGAATGGTGAGGTGCCATAATGTATGAATAGCTTGTTCCATAGTTTCCACTTGTCGTCTGTCTAAGGATGATTTGCTCAGGCCTCTTCTTACTACCGACTTTATGGCAGATGAAGGAAGAGCTGAAACAGCAGGCTGAGGCGGCCACCTTCAAGGCCAGACCCAACACGGTTACACATAAGGAACCATTTGTCCCCAAGAAGGAGAATAGGAGCATTTTGGGTAAGTAGCTCCTGCTAGCAAAGCGCACCCCCCCCCCCTCCCATGCACACACGCGCGCACACACACACACACACACACACACACACACACACTCGCATTTAGGGCTGCAATGATAAGTCTGATGTGAGAAACCCCAAATGCTTACAAAATCTAGTATGAATATGAATGAGTATGAATCGGACTGTGTAAGAGAGGAGTCCAAATGATAAAAAATGGTTGTGGTAGTTGCCCCAATAAGAAAATGAATGCATGAAACTTTTAAATTCCATATATTCATAATAAATCAGCAGTTGTGAATTAACTTTTTGTCTGTAACGATAAGATACAAAATACCAATCAGTTATATTTCCCAGGACACGTCCTGGTCAGAAAGCTTGATCATTGCTTAAGTAGTTGTTAGTTGCAGCCCTACATGTGATGGACCCCAGGGTATTTCACAGTCAGTGTTGATCTTAACACCACCACCACCACCTCCCTCCCTGCTTCATTGCACTCTTTCCTCTCTTCAACTATTGCCACTTTCTCAAGGTAATTCCACTAATTCTGCAGTCACTGAGGAATTTCACCTGTACACTGAGCGGCGAGCCAAGGAGCGCCAGGACTTTGAGCAAGAGAAGAGTGAGAGGGAGACCCACAGAGCTCTTCAGGAGCAGGACCGTCTTCAGGAGCAGGAGGAGCAGCAGCGTGAGGAGATGGCCCGCCTACGGCAAGAAATGGTGAGATGCCTGACTGAGTCCTTCAAAGTGCAGTCTGGTTTTGTTGAATATGAATATTTCTAGCCCTTCAATCATGACTTCTATCTGAAGGATGATTGACATTTATTCCAGTGGCTTCTGTACATTGTTAGTCTTCAGTTATGCCTTTGGAGGACCCTGACATATAAGCGAATGCATAACGTGTGCTTAAACAGAAGGCAAACTAAAGTGTTCAATAACACCCACCATGCCTTCAGAGTTTAAGTCCAGAAGTGTTAATCTTTATCAAAACAAAATTAATTTTTATTGCGAGAACTCCTTGTGGCTGTGGAAGTTGGTCCATTTCTTGAGTGACCACATGTTAAAGCATTCAAAGTAACATGAATGAGTGACTGTCTTAGTCCTGAAATATGTTCATTTATATAATACAATTTATTTAATTCCCTTTTTGGTTTCTGTTTGTCAGGTTCACAAGGCACAACCAGTCAGGCATTACAAGCAAGTGGAGGTGAAGAAAAGTGAGCTTCCACTGACTATTCCACAGTCTCCTGCCTTTTCTGACCGGTTCCGCATGTAAATTAGCCAGCACTGTGACTTGTTCTTAACTATTGTGCGCTTTTTGTTTACGCTTTGTTTTTAATTCATTTTGTGTATATATACACCATGTACTTTTACTTTTACTTTCTTTGTTTGATACCTTCATTTAACAGCCTTTGTCAGTGTCATACTGCTGTATTACATTACAAGCTTCAACTTGTATCCTTCAGTCATGAGACACATATCTTGTACAACTTCCTTTTTGTCTGTCTTTTATGGAGAATAAAAAAAAACATCTTCTAAAATCGACTTTGACATCACAACTGGATGTTGTTGAAGACCAAATGGTTCTGGGAGTAGAGCCGTTTTGAACCTGAAATGTTTAATGTGGCTGTGGACGGGACGCTAATGACATGTAAACCTGATGTAAGGAAATTGTGAAGGCAAAGTCTTTCGTTAAATATTTAGTTTCAATACAATGAAGACTTTAGAACCTGTTCTCATGTCATCCAGAAGGTAATGAAGTAAGGGTAATATAGACTTGGGAAATAGCATTATGTAAAAGACATCAGATGCTAATTTATTAAACATGATCTTAAAGGGAACTGAACAGGTGTTCATAGCACATAAAACGTAACCAGCAAACAAATACAAAAAGGAAGCACACTGACGTGAGAATTTACATGGCCATCACTACAGGACAAGAACCTGTAAGTTATTTTGTGTTGTGCATACAACATCTGTACCATAATAATGCACAGTTAATCAGAACGGACAGGGTGTAGCCTTTCAACCTCATAGTGCTTTGATAGAAACACTAGGAGGGCTTTTTAAAGCAGTTATATGAAGTTCTGATCCAAAACTAGCAAGCTAACTACGTAAAGGGCATGCAAACACCACCAACAACCCAGGTGACACTGATAGAAGTTACTACTACGTGTGAAGGCTTTTCTTCCCTTTTAGCAGGGTGTTCCAGCGCGGTACACAGAACTACATAGGGCATATCCTGGATGGCTAGTGGGGAAGACGGGTGTTTTATCTGCCCTTCACATGGCCATATGCCATCAAAATAAATTTGAAGATGGTACCAAAACTAGTTGCCTATAAAACCATACCTCAAAAAAGTGTCAAATTGTTGCATAGCGTTACTTTAAGGAAGGATAAATGAGGGGCATCTCACTGAATCAATTACAGTATGAAAAAACATGCTTTACAGGTCATAATTAATTTTTAATTGTGTGTGGTTGTGAATGTTTTACATTGGAAAAAGGACACATCCTGTTAGACGCTTCCACTGCCTGCTTCACATACTTTTGTTATCAGCTACTATTCAAGACCCTTGCCAGTTCCCCCCCACCCCCCTTTTAGGGTTGCCTATTTCTGGTACATTGGTCACTGCACTGGCAGATAAAGGTGGAATCTAAGCTTGACTGTTCCTGTCCAGTGCAGAGAGGACCACATATGCAGTTCATACTCTACTTTGCCTGTTTTGCACCTGTGCCCAGGCCTTTGCTATGAAAATGTTTTTGATCTCTTCCTCTGGCTGTCCACCAGTATCCGGTATGGAATCCAAACATTTAATGGTTGTTTTTGGATGGCAAGACTTCATTTATTTCCATGAGATTTCATGTTAAACTTAAGTGCTGGCTTCTAGCATCATTTAAAACTACTTTATACTGATCCAACTTTAATATACAAGTGGAAAATCAACCCTGCAACAGGCTTAAACCGTCTCGATGGAGAAAAAGCAGCCCGCTGCTCCTGCATATCCATGGCGGAGTGCAACTGCAGGAGCAATGGGCTCAGGGCGGTGTACAGCCACCCAGCCAGCTGACTCAGGTAACCTGAAGATTTGGGTGAATAATATGGAGGGTAAACCCAAAGAGCCGTTGTCTCAGCCGAGCGGGCCCTGTGCTATGTGCAGCACATGCAGCAAACACAAAAACCAGCAAGAAGCCATGGCCAGCATGCTCTCTACTCAAGCTAGAGTCTTAGACTCACTCCAAAAGAATGTTCTGGAGATTCAAAGGACCTTGGAGAGTCTAATGCGAGGTGAGCATGACCAGGATATTGAATTAGGGTAGATTTTGTAATACATGTTATACTTTGCACCATTGCCTGTCAGATTGCCAGATACATTTTTCACATTTATATTATTACGCCTTTCTGTATAAATGTGATTTTGTGATGCTGGAATTGATGGAATGTCATGTTGTCTTTATGAACACAAGTTCAGTTTGTATTGAATATTTAAACACTTTTTCATGTAATGAATGTCAAGGATCTGGATTTGCAAACCATGAACGGTTAAATGTATTCTGCCTTGGAGGATAATTCTGTTATAGACCTGGATGTACAAACCAACTGATTCTGGCTTGGATGTCTTGTGGGGAATATCTTCATTTTAGACATTCACCACATAAAAATGTGGTACCTCTGAAATCCAGAAGACTACAATATAAATCTTCAGAAATGACACAACATATAACAACTTTTGATATTATGCAATATTGTCTCATAATCATTATTACACTTGCAGTTATCTGTAAATATATACCATTTTTCATTCATGTCAAATTGAAGGCATGGAAGAGAGGGGCTTGCAGACTATTACTGAAAAATTGTCCTTACCTGTGGGGCTCCAACAAAGGAGAAAGTCACTTCCAATGAGGATGTTGGCGGTGAGTGGAGAGCAGTGATCATATGTGGTTGTTGTGTGTGAACAGATATTTATTTATGAGCATGCAACTGCCAAAAGTGACTAATGATATAATGATTCTCTTGCTGGTAATTTATTTCAGGATGAAGTTTATGTGCAGCTTGATGCCAACAGACATGAACAGAGTGTCTTGACTGGCCCTCTTAGGGATATTGATTCTAACAGTCCAGGTACTTTTTAAGATATACCAAAGTTGTCTGTTTTTAACTATTGAAACCTCAGTGGAAACCTACTGGAATGCAATAAACATAACTAAAGCCAACATTACATAGCAGGTGAAGAATGATAATGAGGGTGATGAAGAACCTTGCTGTCCTTCTTGCAGACACAAGTGGTCATAAGGAAGCAAAAATGGCTGCTGTGCCCAAGACAAAACAGGAGAGAGGACATCAGTCACCAGACAGAAGTGTTGTAACAGTTGTCTCTTTGAAGCAAATTGGGCCCTCCTCCTCAAGTCTGCAGACCAGCCTAATGTCAAAGAATGCAATTTCAGAAGGAAGACCAGTCACATCAACATCTGTATTAAAGACAACAGTGACCAGTTCTTCACGACCCATAGACTGCCCTGGTGCCAAACAGAAGAGCGCTTCAGTGTCTCCAGCCAGGTCAGTGATTCACTCACACAAGGCACATAAAGCAAACTTTTTTTAAACTATCACAGTTTGCTATCAGTTTGAATATAAATGTATGTTTAGTATTTGATTTACCATCCTGTTTGTTGCAGCTCTGAATCAAAACCTGGCCTGGCCACTAAGGATCCACCACGGCAGCCACAGACGGGTGGTGTGGGGGCTGGGACAGAGACTACTGCAGCAAAGACTGATCTGGGCCAGGGGTCAGGCACTCTTCAGTATGCATATCTAACTGGCATTGTGTTTGAGGGTTAATCTTTGTAGGATGTAGGGGATGAAAATGAAACATCAACATGAAATTGATGAATCATTAAACATCAGGTGTCTCGTTTACAAGCAGTCAGATTACGTCTGGATTCATCTGCAGCTTTTTGGGTCAGCTACAGTTCTTAAAAACAAATCCAACCTGTTGCCTAAGGGTAGAGACCCACCAAGCCAACTGGTTCTAGTGAAGAACGACAGTTTATTTGCCTCCTTTGTCTTCCATTAAAATGAAGACTGCACGCATCACAGCCAGCAGACAACAAGCAAATAGATTCTGCACTCATGTGAATGAATTAACAGCAATAGGCTTCTGTGTAAGCGAGTGCAAGCAAGTCTACAGTGTGGCACATACTCAGGATCCCTCTTTGGCTCCTTACAAAAAAACAAAACAAAACACAACGGCAAAACATTATGCAATTATGTAGTGGCTTCACTACTCCTGTGTAAAGACCATGGGCTGCCCCATTGTGAGTAGACAACTAGCTAGTGTTTTACTATCTATGTACCTACCTCAGTCGCTTGCTCAGTATATTCATGCAAAGAAAAAGGCGGTGGTGGTGGTCCTTATGCCTGTGGTCTATGCATGTTGAATAACACCATTCAGAGAAAATAATCCATTGACAGAACAACCCTTCAGTATGCCCAAGAAACCAAAATGCATAGGGCATATGACGACCAGTCATATATGGAAATGATTTATGTCAACTACTTGCCAACACAGGATGTATTGATTACTTCGTCAAATATAAGAGCATTTTAATACCACAAGGCTGCATTGTTAAGTCCCATTTCCTGCATCCTACGCGTGTTGGCCATCTTGTGTTGGCCTTTTTATGTGGGGCTCAGTTGAGCTGAACAGACCTTATCGGTTTCAATTGTTTGGTTTAAGACAATTCACAAGGCATGACTTGGTCAAGAATATTTGGGACAGTAAGTTCATTTACTTTTGTGTTTCACAGCAGACTGCAAAGTTCAAAGCCAGCACCAGAGCCAGCTGCTAAATTCCCACCCCAACCGATGAAGATGAGAGACCCATGCACAGAGAAACTTGTTGCAGCTCCAGCTAATGAAGGCACCAGCGTGGGCAAACAGATCAAAGTTAGCCCTGCCCAACCCACAATCCTTGTCAAGTCATCTCCTAAAGCTTTCCCAAAAGGGACAGGTAAAATATCACATCTGCATATTGTGTAAATTCTTTTTTATCTCTGTCCTTGTATGACTCGTTGACCTTTGTTCATGCTGTTTTGTGAGTACAGCATGTTGGATGAGGTGTGTATGGTAAACCATCATTATTTCATTGTCTTGGTTATGCTGACAGAAAAAGCGACAGTGTCTCCGTTGAGTCTGGCTCCTCCCAAGGAAACACAACTGGCTGTTCCGTCATTAACAATAGATGTGTCGTCCCTCAGACATGTACAAAGCTGTCCTGAATCCTTGCAGAGGTTTGAACATTTCCATACAAGGACCCATGCCGATTCTCATGAATGTACAGGCTGTTATTTGGGGGGCAGCCAGCAGATTAAAATCATCAATTTGTTTCAAAAGATGCAACACTTTAATTTAAAGTGTTAGACGTGTTTGTCTTTTTAGATTGCATTTTGAGAGTTGCACTGATTGTAGATTACAGAGTTTGCCACCAAAAGCTGACCCTGTGCCCAATAAGCTGCCACTGCTGCTGAAGACTATTTCTACAGCAACAGCTGCAGGAGCTGTCTCCACTCCTGCAGCTAAAGTACCAGCCAGTGGCATACAGATCAGAGTGAGTCCAGCTGTTGACGAAAAGACCACCGCAACAAGAACTCAATCACCCCCCAAAACAGCACTGAAAGTCATAGGTAAGTGTTTATCTGAGTAAGCTAAGTAATGCTGACTGCAGTGGTGTGTGTTAGTCAGAAGCTGGCTGTGGATGGCTTGTGTGCATGGTTACAATGTTGATTGATGTGGAGTGACAGTCAGGCAATGTCAGTTTGGTTTGACCTGATGTGAAGTATCTGGAGCACTATAATCCTTTTTCCTTTTATTACCTATACCCCCCCCTGCCCTTTACCAGCACCTGTTCATCCACTGGACAGACATGGAATGTATTTTAAGTATAAATATCATCACAGGCGTGATGTTATGTCTGTGGTCATTAAAGGCCAGTTTTAATTTGGAAGGGCCTGGTAAATAACAATTATCAGTACATTACAGACTACTTAATAAGTACTACTAGTAGGCCATTCAATAACAAACATTTTGTCTCCCCTTTGCCATGAAGATGATATTCCTCCTCAGCCTGCCCCCTTCTCTCACCGGTTTGTTGCTTTGAAACCCAGTCCTCCATTTGAGTACTTCACTGTCCACGCCAAAGAAGTCCTGGGCGGGTACGTTTAACACTACCTTTTCTAAATATCCACTTATTTGCCACACATTGCCCCTTGCCTTATAACTGCTCTATGCAAACAATTCAGAATGGCCTACCAAGAGAGCACAGTGGACCACAAAGCTGGAAACGTAGTGACCTCGCTGTCATTGTTTTTAAGTGGTTTAAATCAGAGGAATGTATACACTTGAAAACTTGCATGAATAAGCTTGCAATGGTGCTCTTGGGAACATATTTCTATCCATTGAAACAGTTATCATTCAGCATAACACTCCAGCAATAAACAGCATAACGTAACAAGATGATACTACATCTTGAGTAAATGTCAACCAAAAGCACTCTGTGCTTAAGTGGTTGGGTTTGGATATGGGTGAGCACACGCCTTGTGCTAAAAGTAGGCAATCCTACATACAGTGTGTTCAGGGCTTTTTGCAGAAAGGAAAAACACTACCTCAGACAGACAATGTGCATTTTGGCAGTGAGTGGTCAATCCTTTCCCCTACCTTATGATGACTGGTGTAGAAGAAGCATAGCAGCTAAACTCCAGACACCATTTTCTGGAAACATGCACTTCAAATAATGGGTACGTTCCAACAGCCAGTACCCACACTGCCCACAGACTGTATTGAAAATCTCTTTCAACTCTTCAGGATAATTGTGTAGCATCTCTCAGTTTGCATAACCTGTACTAAAATGTGTCTAGAACTCAAAATAAGAGGATTTATTTCATTGGAAAGGAAAGTTACTGTTATTGCGTGTATTGTGTGACTTTGCTATTTGCCATATTAGTTGTGGCTTTGTTATTAGCAGCAACATAATCATGTGAAGATGTTTACGTTAATTGCAAAAAATGCATTGTGCCGTTACAGTGGACGATTTGGCAAAGTGCATAAATGTACAGAAAATGCTACTGGCCTGAAGCTAGCCGCCAAGATCATCAGCACACGAACTGTCAAAGAAAAGGTGCCTTAACCTTACACTAAATACACTGCTGTGAAAGTGTATTGCCAGTTGTGGCAGTTATATTTATATACAGTAGCATACAGTCATTTGGATGAGGGGCTGGGAAAGCTGCTTTATATTTGAATTGTTTTACACTTGAACATAGGCAAACTGAACTAATGTCAAATGAGTTCTGCCAAGTTCTGTCAAGATGACTTGTTTAATTGTGTCCTGTTCATTTTACAGGAAATGGCTATGAATGAGATGCAAGTGATGAACCAGCTTAGTCATGCTAACATCCTACAGTTGTATGCAGCTTTTGAGGTTAAAAACCAGGTCATCCTCATAGTTGAACTGTGAGTAGGTATTTTCTCTATCACTGGAAATGGTCATGGCTAGCCTCCTCTTACTATCATGTTATAATATGTCATATCATTTTTTTGGGTTTATCTCTCAGTGTTGAGGGTGGGGAATTGTTTGAGAGGATTGTGGATGAGAGTTCACCGCTGACTGAGGTGGATGCAATGGTGTTTGTGAGACAAATCTGTGAAGGTGTCCAATACATGCATCATATGTATGTTCTCCACCTTGACCTCAAGGTGAGATGTGTTTTATACTTGTATTACATTGCCTTATAACTAGTATTTTTTCAATGCTTTGAGTCATTGTCTAAACGGATGGCATCCTTTCTGATGCTTACAGCCAGAGAATATCCTTTGTGTAAATCGCACGGGTCATCAAGTAAAGATTATTGACTTTGGGCTGGCCAGGAGGTATGTACTATCTCCTTCTCATGTCTTAGTTAACTTGTGCTGGCAGGCATAGAAACACATTTTATAAATCTAAAAAAATTATTTGGATGACATTATAAAAGCTATTATAAAAACATACCTTAAAGTAACATTATGTCACAATTATACGTACCTTAAAATAACAGCTTTGCCACTACAATTAAATATGGAGAATGGCCTCTCCGCCATTGCCATCAGGGGTCTGTTTGGGAAATGACTGCGCTCTGTACGATTACTGCAGCCGCCTGGTCCTTTGTGTATGAGCATGCGCGACTAGGATCGGGTAAGGCAAGGCACTATCGGAACAGCTTTTGCCAGTGAGCAAGAGCTGATAGACACATTTGGATACAAGTTGGAAAGCAAATGTCAACAGGTTTCTCTAGATTTAGCCGCTAGGGGGAGCTCCAAGCCAAATACTCCTTACCGCTGCTTTAAGAAAACACAAACACCTGCAAAATATCCCCTTAAATATGACAGAGAGAGAGAGGGAAATAAGGCTTATTTAGCACAAGCATTCTTGTATGGGGCCAGCGTCCAAAGAAAGGCGTGTCCTCTTTCTCAT
Source organism: Sprattus sprattus (assembly GCF_963457725.1). Lineage (NCBI taxonomy): Eukaryota > Metazoa > Chordata > Actinopteri > Clupeiformes > Clupeidae > Sprattus > Sprattus sprattus. The sequence continues at coordinate 7,574,444 of NC_137914.1, forward strand.
GGCCTTAAACACTCCATATCACTTGCTAACTGGTAGTGCATGAATGACTCTACACATTCCCCAACCTCCACATGCCTCTGGAACAAACAAAAAAAACAATGACTAAGAAGGAACACTAGATCAAGTTTATTTCAACCCTTTTTCTCCCTTAAGCATCATCACGTCACCTGATTCTTCAGAATACATTGCACTGGGTCATTTGAAGTTGTATCAGAGGTTAACTGCTCCATGGCGGTTGAGATGACAGGCTGTTTTCTCCTTTGCTTCTTCACCTTTTGCACTAGGTACAAGCCTCGGGAGAAGCTTCGTGTATCATTTGGGACACCGGAATTTCTGGCCCCAGAGGTTGTGAACTTTGATTTCGTCTCCTTTCCAACAGATATGTGGACTCTAGGGGTTATCACCTACATGCTGTGAGTCCCATCATTGGGATATGCCAGATCAAGTGGCATATTTGACCACAATTAATCTATTTTATTTCTACTCTTCACAATATGTTAGGATCCCATTAATGCAGTGTATATACAGTATACACAGTGTAATTCTCTCAACCTGTTTCAAACATATAATTTAAACTAAAGATGTTTTGCATAGTCCTGCTCTTGGAGTGTTACATGATAGGGACGTGTACTATGTACACATTCACCAAGACAATATGGCATTGATATGTGTTACACCCTATATGGTAAAGTATAACAAACAAGCCAACAAAATTAGATAATTTCAGGAAGAGAAATATGATATGAAAGAGTTTCTTCCGCTAGATCCCCCATCTCGCTCACATAATAATCTGATATCGAAAAATTCTCTGATAAACCTTCCCTGTGGCAACATATTTACCATCCTGGTAACCTTTACTGAACCTCTCTCCCTCAATATTGCCAGTGGTCTGTAACCTTTACTGAACCTCCCTCCCTCAATAGTGTCAGTGGTCTGTAACCTTTACTGAACCTCTCTCCCTCAATATTGCCAGTGGTCTGTAACCTTTACTGAACCTCTCTCCCTCAATAGTGTCAGTGGTCTGTAACCTTTACTGAACCTCTTTCCCTCAATAGTGTCAGTGGTCTGTAACCTTTACTGAACCTCTCTCCCTCAATATTGCCAGTGGTCTGTAACCTTTACTGAACCTCTCTCCCTCAATAGTGTCAGTGGTCTGTAACCTTTACTGAACCTCTTTCCCTCAATAGTGTCAGTGGTCTGTAACCTTTACTGAACCTCTCTCCCTCAATAGTGTCAGTGGTCTGTAACCTTTACTGAACCTCTCTCCCTCAATAGTGTCAGTGGTCTGTAACCTTTACTGAACCTCTCTCCCTCAATAGTGTCAGTGGTCTGTAACCTTTACTGAACCTCTCTCCCTCAATAGTGTCAGTGGTCTGTAACCTTTACTGAACCTCTCTCCCTCAATAGTGTCAGTGGTCTGTAACCTTTACTGAACCTCTCTCCCTCAATAGTGTCAGTGGTCTGTCCCCTTTCCTGGGTGATGATGACACACAGACCCTTAACAATGTGGTCATGGCGAACTGGTACTTTGATGAGGATGCGTTTGAGCACATTTCCGCAGAAGCAAAAGACTTCATATCCAACCTACTCATCAAAGAGAGAAGGTGACTGTTTTGCTGAAGAATGTTGTGGCCATATTTTGGTGTTATATGTATTTGTTCAGTAAAATGAAAAAAGTGCATCTTTTGCATAAGGCAATCATATTGTTATGTGTATTTAATGCATGCAACTCTTTGGGTTAATTGTGTGCAGCGGGCGATTCAGTGCTGCCTCGTGTCTCAAACACCCATGGCTCAACAACATTTCAGAGAAAGCAAAGTGCAGCAACATTGTACTGAAGTCGCAAGTTTTGCTGAAGAAATACATGGCCAGAAGGATGTGGAAGGTCTTGCGCTGTTATACACATACACTGGAAGAAGAATAAATTACATTAATATTTTTGATGAAACCATAATGTCTGTATGTTTTCTTCCACAGAAAAACTACATAGCTATTGCAGCAGCCAACAGGTTTAAGAAGATTGCCAGTTCAGGATCTCTTACATCCCTAGGGATCTGATTTCACCCTGACAAGTTTCATGAAGATTGCACCTTTGAGTGGAGGCACGCAGTGAAGGCCTGAATCCCTTCTGTTTTGTTTTCTGCAGTCATTGTCAAGAACAAGTGGCAGTTATTTTAAGAATATTTATAGGCCTAGAAAAAATATGCATGTTTGGTCACTTTAGTAGTCAGTTAATAGTACTCATGGTGTTTGAAAAGATAGCCGATGTGGCAATAATTTGTGTCTTTCATATAATTTGTCTGTAGGCCCAGTTTTACAACAAATGGTGTTCAATATGTCCAAAATATAAAAAGCAAATTCCTGTGGTAATGTATTTATCATTATCTTAATGCTCCCTTGGTTAGAAATAATGCATTTTAGCTATTTTTTCTTTTCTTTAAGGTTTTGTGAATTGTCTGGGTGTTACTGTTGTCAATCAGTAAGATAATCAATAAAAACCTTTGTGCCTCTGTTACGTTTATTAAAAAGTGCGTTGTTTTATTAGTAGCCTTTCCTTCAAACGTGATAGATGAACAGTGCAGATAATCCCAGAGAATATTAGAAAAGACCTTGACCTGGAGGGATGCTTCCAGAATTACATCATTGTTAACGAAGCATTTGTTTTACGGTACAACATACTTCTTTAAAATATTCGAGCAGCCAACAGGCATTCTGGTTAATGTAGTTCCTTGTGTGGCTGCTGGAACTTGCCGTGTAGATACACATGCGTGCGGATCATCCTCTTGAAACTGAAACCAAAGTAGCACATGCAGTACACATACTAAACCATTCAAAACTGCTAGTTCTGAGTTGGTTTCAGCCGCTGTGTGCCCAATACCGATATGCAGTGATGTTTCATGGTTCTGTTTGAGATTTGTGCACCTCTGCTTCCGAAGTGTTTTCCTCCACTGGTGAGTTGTACGCTCCTCATGTTTGTAGTTTGCAGGTTAGCTTTAAAGCTAGCTAGCTGGCTAATGTTATCTTGTTAGCTACTTGTTGCTACAAGTAGGCTAATATTATGTTGAAAATTAACATTCACACTAGCCTTTTCAAACACATGATTTGGCTCAAGGCTCCAAAACAAAACTGCGTGCACAGTCGTTTCAGCGTCCCTTGCACAAACTGCGAGCGTAGTTTGGGCACTTTCGTATGTCAATTGGATTCATCACACTTGTTTCCCTCTCTACTCATAGTTAAAATACCTAGCGTTCAAAATACAATTGAGGTGGTCTTAACCATTGGTATCTCCAGAGCTCCTCGCATAATGATGCGTTAGCGTTGTATAAAAGGCCTCAACACTAGTTACGAAGAAAATTAAAAAAATGTGTCCATAGCGTGGTATAATTTCTGTGCATTTTTATTTGTGTGTTTCTAATGCGGTTGGTTATATTTCTCACGGATTCATTAAACAAACAAACGCAACAAATTACCTGAAATTATGCATATAAAGCAGAGGAATATTCATAGATCCTTCCTTTGAATCTCAGGAAGCCTATAGTGAATGACTGTTAAAGCTGTCACCTTTTAAACAGAAACGATGTTATTTTTCTTGCAGCAACTTTGTCCTTGTTGTAATCACCAGATGCAGTTTGTTGATCAAGGATGGATGTGGCTTCTCACAACTGGGATGCAGACAAAGATTCAGAGGACTTTGTGAGGAACAGGCAGGCAGGGGATGCTTTTTCCAAGCTGGCTGAACTGATGGCTCAAGCTGAGCAAAAGCAGGATGGTCACAATCCAAAGTCTCTGCAGTCAGGTTTATCCACGTGTGAAGAGTGTCATCAGGACTTCCCAGATTTGTCAGGACTTGCTCGCCACCAACAGAAACTGCATGCCCTGCGGAAGCCTCATCGCTGCAAAGCATGTGGCCAGGAGTTTGCTCTACCCTCTACTCTTCAGTTGCACAAGTGCCCCAGCTCTTCCTCAGTGTGCCAGCTGTGCCATGGGAAAGCCCAACGTGGCGCCCCTTGTTCCGCGTGCTCTACGGAGCTGTCAGACCCTAAGGGTCTGCAGGAGCAGTCCCACCTCTACCAACTCCGCCATCACCATGACAACAGCCCCTATGCGTGTGCTCCCTGTGGTCGTGCTTTCAGCCACAAACAGGAGTTACTTTACCACCAGCAGGCAGGTGGATGTCAGCCTGCTCCGCTTAGTCCCAAGGCTCTCAAACCCTCCACTGTGCTATCATCTTTCACTCCTGTCCCTACACCAACACCCTCATATGCTTCTCTTCCCCCATCTCCCCCCAGGCCGGGAGTGTGCCTGTTTTGTCCAAGGGTTTTTCGCTCGGCCGCAGGCCTGGCTAACCATCAGCGTTTCTGGCATCCAAGCCAGTGGTCAAAGGTTTCAACTAAACGTTCACAAAAATCTGCAGGGAAAATGAACGGTAAAACTTTGGAGAAAATGCCATATTCAGAATGTAAAAATGCCTCAGACTCAGTAAAGAAAAGCGATGTTAGCCAAAAGAAGGGCAAGCTGTTCCCATGTCGCTCCTGTGATAGGGTGTTCTCCCAGACAGCCATGCTGCATCAGCACAGGAAAGAGGTGCACCGGCGAGAGAAGAGACCCTGGCGGGAGCACAGACCATCAGCTAAAAGCACAAGACAGATGAAGAAAGGTGAAACTTACCCATGCCTCATCTGTGGCAAAGTGTTCCTCCACCACCTGACGCGTTGGGCACATCTTCGCACCCACAGCGCTCAACAGCAGACCCAGATGCGAAAGGTTGCTAAAGTAGTGAAGCCATCAAAGCTCACCAAGGAAACAAAGGCAGCTGAAAAGAATCCCGCCAGAAAAACCAAAAAGACTAAATGCAGCTCCACATCAAAAGCAGGAAAAGTAGACACAAAGAAACAAAGGAGAAAGAGAGAGAACCCAGAGGAAGATGGAGAGTTCCCGTGCCCATCCTGTCTTGAGATTTTCAGCTCTCCAGCTGCCCTCTGCAAGCACGAGGAGGTTCATCAGCCAGCAGAAATCATCAATAATTGCAGTGTTTGCAATGAAGGAATGACCCCCATTGAAGGTAGAGCCACTATGCCTGAGCTATTATACCATTGTGTGCCATGCAGGGAAGCCTTTTTCTCACTGAACAGCTTTTTGCAGCACTGCCAGATACATCTTCCTAGTGATGATAATGGTGAAGGATGTGACGGTGATGACTGACTAAGTTTATTAAGGGTTTTTGTGAAGCCATCTCTCTCCTACCCGTCAGTGTTGTTCCTGGGCGTTATACTTTAACTCATGGTGATGGAATACATGAGAATGGTGAAGTGATATATTGATGAGTTTATATGATGGTTCTAAAGTATAGTTATCACCAGCAACAGAAAGGGTTGGCAGTGTTTTTTTTTTCCAGGTTTGCTAGAATAAAATAAATTGCTTTGATTTGCGTTGCCTCGTTCAGTTTACATTTTCTATAGGGTCTAAATATTTTTAAAGAAGTCCTTCACCTGAGCCTTACATTGAACCAAACTGTGCTTATTGTATCGATGAGAGATGGGGTTGATGTTATGCATCAAGTGTAATGGACACTGTGATTCTTGTTTTGTACAAAAAGATGGTAATAGATAAAAGCCAAATGGTAGAACATTAAAATGAAATATCTCAAGCTTTTGGTATTTTGGATCTGTGTTTCCTTTAGAATTATATTTTCAGTGTGCAAGGTTCCTTATTAGTGAACATCATATTTAACATCATAAGGCATCACACTGCTGTGTGAAGAGTTTATTCAAGGATAATATAGAGGTTTTGGTGGTGGCATTGAAAGTATAACTATGGTAACTCCTAAAAAAAAGTCCATCAGTTTGTTTGAGATGAAAGTATTTTTCGTCCATTGGTAAGTATTTGTCATTTCGTGCACCGTTTCACTTGACGGAATTCAGCCCTGACATTCATTTGTTAAGAAAATTTCGCCTGCGATTTCAAAATTAAGTTATTCTTTAAATATTACCCTTTTGAGTCTTTTGACTTCTTAATCACACAGTTATATTTTGCTGATGTTTTTTCCCACAATTGTTAAAACCAAAATTAGTTTGTTAGATTCAGGGATATTCAGTCTCAGAACTGAAAACACTTGTATGTAAATGTCCATCACTGTCCGTCAAATATCTGCTTTGTCTTTTTCAGTATACATTCATCAACTTAAATAAATCATGAGATCCAGTGAGACTGCCACAACACCATCTGAAACCATATTGTCTTGCTTATGTCCAACCAAAACGATGGACTGTCAATAGAACTGTCATGAAATATAGTATACCAGTATGCCGTGTGGTGTTTTGCTGTTTGTCCAGATGGCTTGTCCTGCTCATTTGGTAAATAGGATTACAGTGGTTTAGATAAGTACTTCCAATTAGAACAGGGTGTAGAAGTAAATTCTGATCACATAAGTTATCCTGCATGTCTCATGAAGAGGAGATATATTATAGATCCAAGCGCCTTAAAGCGAGGTGCAAGGTGTTGTAGTAGAAATTCCACTCCAGCACTGCAGGCGGCGTCATGAATAAGAGCAAAGAAATAAACCTACCCGCTCTTTGGATGAGAGCAGGACGGTGTTCCGGAAACTGCGACTGGCGTGGGATTACGATTTGAGAGCGTTTTGAGGTAGTAAGAACAGCGTGACAATGAGTAAAGCACATCCACCAGAGTTGAAAAAGTAAGTCCCCCTTTGTTCAGTAAACATATTGACCACATGCAATTATTTCAGTTTTAGCTGTGAAATAGTTTTTTTGTTGTTGCGAGAATTTTAGCTTACCGGTTTTGGCAAAAGCCATAGAATGCTAATTTGCTAGCCTGCTAATTCATGTGTTTTACCAGTCTCTTGTTTACCGCATACAAAATAACAAGGCCTTCTGAATGGAAATATGCTAGTGGCATTAAGTCATACAGCAAATCCTTATGATGAGCTAAAAAACAATAACGCTATAATGTGAAGTCCAAAGAGATTCTTCGAATTTAGTCCGCAGATTAAATTGAATGCTGATTGTCTTGGTCACTTTCTATGTGGCGCAAATGCTGAAACTAACTTTGCTTTCCTTCCCCCCCTTTTAAAAAATCTTTTTAGGTTCATGGATAAGAAGCTTTCACGTGAGTAAAGGATACTGTTTACATTATGTTAGTAAGATGAGTTGTTGGAAAGAACATTGTAAAAAAATAAATATATGGAATAAGATTCGCTTGTTGTGCATGGATGTAACTAAATCGTTTCTTTAGCTTGATCCACTTCGTTACATTGAGTAGTGGAGGTACTTCCCTTGAATTACAGAACTCCTTTTCACCTTTTTTCACCATATCACTCATTTGCCACATTGTTAGATTCCCCCTCACTTTCAATCTCATTTCGAGATGCCTTGGCAGCTTGCCTGCCATGATTCCCTTACATGCAAGGTGAAATGTCCTTTTATAGTCTGGGCATTAATAACTTTGCACATGTTTCTTCATTTTCTAGTAAAGCTTAATGGCGGGCGCCATGTCCAGGGAATCTTGCGTGGATTTGACCCGTTCATGAACTTGGTGGTGGATGACACTTTGGAAATGGCACCAGGGGGACAACAGAACAACATCGGCATGGTGGTACGTATCAGTTATTGGCCCATACAAATGTGAAGTCTGCTATAAGCGTGTTCCTGGGGTTAGATGGGTGGGTTTTGGACTGTGTGGGTTTCAACGGCTAAGAAAACTAAATCATGTATGTTGCACTAATGGTGTAGCATTGTTCATTGATCTCTAAGGAGAATCTCTCTATTTAAGGATGCGTGTACAGGTGTATAAACATAAGTGTTGTTGCAATACTCAAAATTTTTACTGTGGTGCACAACACTGGTGATATTCCTTTTAAATCTTTTTCTGCTGTTTTCAGTTTAGACTACATTCTCAAGTTTACATGCTCATACTGTTATTGATTATTTACAATCGCTTTCACCCAACAGGTAATCAGAGGAAACAGCATCATTATGTTGGAAGCGCTGGAAAGAGTATGATGGGTTTTGAGCGACGATCCATCCGTGCAGGATGAAGCAAGGCGATCTGTTTGTCTTTTTCTACGTTTTTATTTGAAATGACTGCGTGTAATGTTTGTTATAGCCAAGTGGTATGAACGGTGACCATGAGAAACATAATGGAAATGTGATTTTGTTTTTGTTTTAAGCTTATGTTCGAATTGGATACAATAAAATGAAGTTTGTCTTTGGTCAAAGTTGTGAAATGTGTTTCAATGTGTCAGTCTTATACAGAGGATAGTTTTAAACATCACCAGCCTTGTCCTTTTTTGTGTATCCATTTTGCGGATAATGAAAGTGTCTTAACATCGGTTTATACCTGTGCACAGTTATAAGGATGTTTTGGCTGGCACTGTCAAGATGGTGTATACACCATGTTTTTGTTTTCTTGTAAAGACTGCACGCTTTCCAAATTAACATAAACGTCCAGCTTTAGTATGTCGGCAAAGAGCCAGAAAGGTGGTGTTGGTCTTCTTTAACTTTGGCTTAAACACCTAACAAAAACACTACTTCTAATGTCACTTCCCTACCTTTCCAGAGGTAAATTATTAAACCAATTGGTTTGGCACCACCATCCCCAGAAATCAGGTTTAAACAAAATCTGAGTCTAGCCCTGAACTGATTTAAAGAACCCCAAGATGGGAAACTGAGTTTCTTTCGAATCCAGAGCATTAGGTTAGCATAGTTCAACTACTGAGCATGTTCATTCTGAGTTAGGCGCGAGACAGTACAAATCCGACACTACGAGTCAATGTGGCAACCGGCGAGAAAACAAGGTCGTCCTACTTCACCCAGTTTAGTTAGACGGTCTGATACATGATGGAGAGTTTGACTACAGTTCCTGAAGAAAAGGAGAAAAAAAAACACAGTGCAGACCTCCGTTTGTGCCGTTAACATACTCGTTTGTACTAAGGGTTTTATCTTGCTAAGTAACTAAAGTTAAAATTTTCTGACCAGTGACCCTAGCTAACGCAAAAAAAAAAATGAATTATAAATATTTGGGGACTCAAAATCCTATCTCGACAAAAAGCGATGCAAATATTAAAGACAAAAAGTTTAAGAAGCAAGGTGTCCGTTAGATCTGTTACTGCTCTAGTGTGATGAAGTTCATTTACACACCCTCTGGCAGACCAATGAAAACAATCCATTGAAAAACGTTAAGGTTGGTCCATAGTTTCAAAACCTCAGGTAGTAGAACACTTTTATTGTGATAGAATGTGACCGGATCTGTATCGCCCCTGCTGAGTCGTCGAACTGTGGTATTGGTCGATCTTATGTATTGAGGCTATGTGGAAAGTAGTAATGTCGGAAGAGGTTGCAAAGGCGGTGCAGTCCGTTGTGGACAGGGTAAATCAGGCGGCTGCCCGTCGCCCGAAGGTTAGTTCTGCAAAATTAGCGAGAGTTAAAGTGATTTTGACAGAGTTTTGCTTATTGCGAAGGATATACCGACATTCATTGCCCTGTTTTTTAGCTGTGTGGGCTTTACCTAGCGGTTACGTAAGGCAACCTTTGCTCAGTTACTGACCTGGCTCGTAGCAATTTCTCAGCAATTTGGTAACATTTTGAGAGTTAACAGTTAGATCTCTAATTCAGGTTGGAAAGGCAACGGGTTGCATGCCAGATTTGCAACACGCCTAAGGGAAACACTTGCTGCTGCTGACATTAGCGAAATGCTCAGGCTAGCTGGCTAGCAATTTTACCATTGCAATGTCATGTTCTTATTTGGCTGTTTTGTTTCTGTATCAAGGGGAAATTGTATCTTAAATGGTATCAAAATTGACCAAGACATGCCAATGTATAGATATGCTAGCAACATGTGTGGCACACCGCAGGGTGTCACGAGCCAGGTACGAGTTTTGCTGGATCTCCGCCAGTTATATTCTATACATTCTGCAGGTCAGCTCTGCAACTCACCCTCTTGGGAGTCAGATGTCTAATGACATTTGCGATTACTGTCCTGGCAACGGTTGGGTTTGTGCATTGGATTGATCTCAAATTAACATTACCAATGACGCTAGACAAAAATAAATACCTATAAGTCCAGATGTTTCATATTAAAAGTTTGTGAAATCATCCACCAGATTAATTTGCGTGTGTAACCAATCGGATTAAAGATACCAGGTTACCACCATTAGTCTGTTTCAGTAAACACAGAACTTGCTGCAGGGTGGAATGGCATGCGAGCAGAGTATATCTAACCAATGTAAAATTCACTTCACGTTATGGTATTTTAGACACTGCCATGTGTGGCACCGCGTCTTGTTGCTGTGAGCAAGACAAAGCCGCCTGAGATGGTGGTGGAGGCCTACCAGCAGGGCCAGCGGAACTTTGGAGAAAATTATGTAAGTGAATGTCCATTCATTTGTGAGAAATAGAGGCTGAAGTCATAGTGAGCACTTAACCTAAGACGCATTCCAAGCCTAACTGTCTCGACTTTGTCCCTTAGGTAAATGAGCTTGTGGAGAAAGCTTCTGATCCCCAGGTAAGGTGTTTAGTTAAGGTGATGATCTCTGTTGTCCATGATTTTTAATAATCTGACTGATCACTGGTTGAGCTCAAACAAATAACAGGAACAGCTCTTGGCAGTAGGGCTGGGCGATATGTTTTCAGTGTTATGGACTATTAAAAAAACTGTAATCATTCTGACAACTCAAGACAAAACATGATTCAAAAATCGGTTTCTTTATTAAAACTATAAGCCATTTCCCAGTGACTAGGGCATGGACCATATTGCCCATTAGGCTGCATACGGGTTTTAGTATTTACAACCAGCAATACCAAGAAAGGTCAGCAGGTGGAAATTGCACGCAGCTCACCAATACACCAGGTTAATCAGACATGCCTCAATTCCATAATATGTATTGAATGAGATTTGATCTGCAACAACATAGCCAAACGACAGGGAGAACTGACACATCAAGAGGACATGCAAAACATACAGTCAAGTGCAACAAGACGACAGAAGTACAGTTTTACAGAAAGGCCAACTGAATAGGAGTTGCGAAATGTAGTTATATTTTCAAATAGAACAGTATGTAATTTATTTCATTTTATGTGTTTTATATATGTATGCATTGGGTAGCATTGCAAATCTGATCCAAAATGACATTCTGATTTGTAAGACTTTGTCTTGTAAGGTTAAATCCTGGCCAGGTAGACCCTGGCCCTGTGTTGATCAGATAGCATGTATGAGTAAAACATATACCTGTGTTTTAGATTTTGTCATCCTGCCCGGAAATTAAGTGGCATTTCATTGGTCACCTACAGAAGAATAATGTCAACAAACTTTTAGGTAATCAAAATTCTCATGCATTACATTATCTTTTATCTTGCTGCCTGTAAATTCACCAGTATTACCATGTCTTTTTTAGTTTTAAAGCCATTTTGTGACACTATCTGGAACTGCATTCTTCTTATATGAACTCGTTGTACCTTCAGGTGTTCCTAATCTATTTATGGTGGAGACTGTAGACTCAGCGAAGTTGGCTGACAAAGTTAACAGTTCCTGGCAAAGGATACGAGCAGCTAACACTCAGAGGTTAAAGATCATGGTCCAGATCAATACCAGTGGTGAAGGAAGTGAGTAATTATTACTTATCAACCATTCAAATAAGCTTAATTGGATACAGGATTAGCTGTTTTGATTTATTGTGATGTCCAGTATTTTTAAGACGTATTTGCTGCAGTGCGTACTAAATCAACAACATATACTACTATGACCTTACTTAATCAAAAGAAGTTGATTTTCTAAAGGAAAGTACAAATGGATTGTTTATGAAGGTTCTATTGCTATATATGGAGTTTACATGCTATGGAATATAAATACTGTGTTCTTAAAATCATCATTTAGGCAAACATGGGCTGCCACCTACAGACACAGTGAATACGGTCAAACATATCATTTCCAAATGTCCTACCCTCGACTTTGCTGGTCTTATGACCATTGGTCGATATGGATATGACCTCAGTGAAGGTCCCAACCCAGATTTTCAGGTATGGTTTTCCACATTCCATATGTCACATGCCGCTCACCTCAAGTGAAATCGAGGTCATCTGGTTTGGGTATTAACCGAAAAAAAGTACTTTGAGACATTTTCTTTCCTTAAGTGAAACATTGTGCATAATGTGTTTGTGTTAGTTACATTTTTAAATAGAATGGATAAGGTTTTAAAGGCTATCTACTGACTGTTAGTCAAAATACAATTAATGAGCATGTCGAATTGGAATCTGATCACATGAATCCGTTTTTTTTTTTTTTTTAATCTGTTTCGAAATACTATACAAATCACATTTATGAAAATCCATTTATGCCAGACCGCTCTGGAATGCGTATTCAAGAATATCTCCTTGCTGAATGAAGGTGGTACTGTATATGGCAGCAGCTGGATTTTACTGTCCTAAGCATTTCGAAATTTGATAATCTTTTTATTGGTGCCACTTGGATACTTGCAGATAACCTTTCTAAGCAAAAAAGGCTATTCACCGCAGCTTTTGTCTCTTAACCATTTTCACTGAAATGCAAATCGCTGCTTCCATTGTTCAAACCACCATAGAAAAAAAAGTAATTTACAGTCTTTGCCACTAACAAACAAAACAGGCTTTACCTGAGCCTACAGTTATTATATTTTTTCATTCCGACCATGTTTGCGATCGGTCGTTGGACCTACGCTTTTAAGAAACACCAAATCGCTGAATGAAAGTTGTAACAACGACTTTTGGCCGAGATCTAGCTTGTGACCCATAAATGTGAAGGGTGACATCATAAAGGATGTCTCGTCTATGGAATTAGGGTGAGGAGGGGGGACGGATAAGCGAGAAAAACACAAAAGCATCTTTACTCCTACCTCCTCAGATGTATTGTCACTGTGAACAGTAATATCTGAATGCAGGCTATTGTGCCTTTAAGATGTTGACATGTAGGATTTTAACAGACTCAGGACTAATCCATGCTGATGTTGGTTACCTGTAGATGCTGCTGAAATATCGAAAGGAAGTATGTGAGTCCCTTCAGATGCCAGAAGAGGAAGTAGAGCTTAGTATGGGCATGTCAACTGACTTTGAGCATGCGGTGAGTACATTTCTTTTGTAAGCCTGATGTAACACCTAAAATCAAGTAAAATCTTGTTGACTTTTGACAATCTAATTGTTGCCATTATGTAATGACCATTATCTGAAATTATGAATCTAGTCCTTTGATGAGTACATGCAACTACTTACTTTTGGTGTTACGCTTTTGGGTCCTCAGATTGAAGTGGGCTCAACCAACGTTCGTGTGGGTAGTGTTATTTTCGGTCATCGAGAATACCCTAACACTCCGGACACAAGTCCGGAAAAGAAGACAAAGGTTGTGACAGAAGAAGCTGCCAAGAAGTTGGAACACCTTACCGTGACTGAACAGTGAACACGCCATAAAGAGCCATACACACACACAAACACACACACACACACACACACACTGAAACTCATCAAAACACAGAAATCCACCACCTAACAAAATGCATCCATCTTGTGTCTTAAAACTTATTTATATTTTACTAGTCTCAACTAGACAATCCATTTTTGAGGAACGTTGTTAAACTTAAAATCAAATAAAGCTCAAACCTTCAAGTTAACCAGTCTTTTTGTTCAAATATCTCAGCAATGTCTGAGGTTAACAGGATGGTTGAATTCTTAGATAGTAATGCTCTATACATTGTATAAAATTGCATAAATGCCTCTATTTTCATCGTGTGCCAGTAACAGTTGCAGTTCCAACATCCTTGCTGTTTATGTAGGTGTTTTATGGTCCAGTTACTGTTTGAAATTAATTATTTTTTATATGTATTTAAATACATATGGATTCACTATATTAAGTTGTGGTGACGTAAGTACTAATAACACCCTCTCCTCTCCGTGAGTTGACTGAGGAGTTGACAGTCACAGCTTACCCGCTTTGACTCTTCTGAGTCAAAGATGTGTGGTGTTGATAAGATGTGTGTCAACATTTATATATAAAATTTATACTATAATAATGTTCTGTCAAACAGACAAAATATTGTTTTGAGAGTAACGGACATGAAATGGTGTGTTTGTAATCCAAATGTAATTGAAATAACTGATGTCCATTAAGTTTATAAGATTATGCATTTCTCCAGTGGTCTTCATTATGCCACCTTAGGAAATAAGTCATGTTACAATTGCACATAGATGGGTATTGAGTTCAGCTTTACTGAGAAATCCATCTCTGTGTGAGGAGCTGGACTCAAATGAGGATGCAGTACAGACCCAAGCAAAGCATGCTCTCAGAGAGGCTCATTGGGTGTAAACACAAGATCGAGTAGTCAGACATAGCGAAACACTCTCCTATGCAACTCTATAATGGGTTAGATAATATGACACGTAGTTGCATCATTAAATGTTGTTTAGTTTTGTATAGGATTTATTTGTGTGTGTGTAGGGTTCTTTTACCTACTGTTTAAAATATATCATAGGGAAATAAATGACAAAGAACATATCTCTAGTCTTTGAAAATACTTATTGATCAGACATCTTAGAGCTTAACAGCACTTATTTTGTTACAAACGAGTATTTCATGATGGGTTAATTGAGTCTTATTCAGTATGGTAACATTCCAACATCAAAAAACCATAAGCAAATTTTAATTAGGAGGACCTTTATTTGACATTTTTTTTATAAGAAACCTACAACATGGACTTCATTTGACTAAATAAATGTGTTTAACCTGTTTGATCTTAGTGTGTTTACTGTACCAGCCACTGGAAAATGTGTCGTTTTTGGCATTAGCAACATTTGTGGAATATAAAAAAAAAAAGGAAGCCATGCAAAGGTTAGCAAAATTACCGTGTAGTGAGTTTGTGTATCAAATATCAACAGATGGTAAACTACGCCACTTTAAGGCTGTGTCCTTAATGTTGCACGGGTGCCACATAGCTGAGAAAGAAATGCTTTAAAGAGCAACATCATAGCTTGACTTCATGGCCTATTTATTATCAGCATATTGAGAGGCAACTTGACGTTTATAAATATTCACAACACATATTTTAGTAGTCTGTAATGTAGTCTGCAATGATAACTGTCAACTTTAAATGCTGTCCATGGCCATAATAAATGGGTAAAGGTGAAGATGATTAGGTGAAACACCTAAAGCCCAGTGTTCCATAAAGGTCATCATTCATACAGAAAGAAAAAAAAGCTACAGCTGAATTATACTAGATAACAGAAAGCCATATCTACCTTATTTCTAACATCAGTTTTAACTAAAATAGAAAATTCCTATGGTAAGTACATACTGTTCTGACATAGTATGACACAAACTTAGCTGAGAAGTTGTTCTTGTACATATTTTACCCTATTCAGCTTTTCCGTTATGAAATACGTCTAATCTGTACATTCCGGAATGTGTCAAGTTAAAATCCAAAGGAAATGCTGATCCAGTCACCCTCCTTTTACTTCACACATACACAACTGGACACTACACATAATGTTTAACTACTGAATCCATTTTGTGAGGTCATTTTGAGAAAAGCTGCAGCACTGATAAAACACATGTAGCATATATACACGGCTCATCACATGAATAGCCAGTAAGTACACTTTTAGACCAAACACAAATCTAGGTTATCAAACAAAAATGGACAGGTCATACTTGAAACTGTCAACATGGTCAAAATATCTCTTGGGTTATGACATGTTGCTAAGTACTTCATACTTTAGGAAATAAATAAAACAAAGCCAAGTGACACTTGACAACTACAATACATACAGATGTAGACCGGGGACATGTATGAAAACAATATATACAAATAAAAAAATTAAAAAACAATTCATATACTATCAGCCTAATGTTCTAAAGATATTTTTTTCCTTCATTCCACAGCCTTATCCTGTCCTATGTTTTGCAAAGTAATGTATACTGGGAACATTTCATCATTTATTTTCAATTATTGGTCACGAGACACTGCTTAATTTGATGGTATAAACCTGATACCATATCACATACATGGCTCTTTAGACGTCATCTAGTATGCCATAGTAATTAGACTAAGTACTACACATAAGGTAATAAATAGATGTGAATATTTAACTGTAAATGTGTAGTTGTCTGTTATGGGTATGTAATAAATGTGTGTGTGTGTGTGTGTGTGTGTGTGTGTGTGTGTGTGTGTGTGTGTGTACATGAAAGAGAGCATCTTCCTTTGTAAACTTGTTCACACTTCACACAGTCCTGGGTGGTTAACATTACACAAGCTTCTTGGCCTCGAAAAAGCTCTTCAGGTGCCTCATCTGCCAGATGCCTGTGATGATGAGGATGAGAGTCTGGGCGATGGACCACCACAGGACGCGCTGGTTGGTGCTCTCACTCGTCATGCGGAAGCGCTCCTCGCGATACTGAAGAAAAATAAATGACAGACTCGGACTTGTGAAAAGACGTTCTGGCTACGGTTTGATGTTGCTGGTCTATGGTTGAAATTCAACAGGCTACACTTCATCTAAAAAAACACATTATCATAATGTAGCTTTTCAGGGTGTACACCACTGTCTATTTTTTTTCCTGTGAATATTTTTTATGGGAAAAACTCACCCTCTGATAATTTTGCTCTTTCTGGATCTGCTCAATCTGGTCCAGAAGCTGCCGTACCCGTAACTGCAGCTCAGTCAGCTTGTCCTTGGCTGCAATCTCCGGGTAGTTGTTGGTGTGTTCACCAACCTGAATGTCCAGATGTACTCGCTGTGAAGAAAAAATATTTTAAGCGGATTAAGTGAAGAAAACAAAAAGCATGACATCAATGAACACACTTCTATTGAAAAGTCTGCGTGGCATTAAAGTCTGCATGTTCATCATTAATATGCCCCTTACCAATTTGCCCCCTGCAAAAAGAGCCATCTTGGTGGAATTGGAGTGTAAACATATCTGGTGTTCTCCAGGGGTGTGGGAGGTGAAAGTAAACCGTCCTTCTGAGCCATACTGACGAGAAAGAATGATCTAAAAAAGACAGAGGGAGGGCAGAGAGCAGAAGGATGTTATCTTCAGCAGTTGAGAATATACTAATGGAATTTACCGGTTAGATCCTATCCCATTAGAGTAGAGTGGTGTGTCGGAAAACAGATGTCATACAAAGTCAAAAAGGCAACAGGTGAAATTGATAAACGGGAGAGAGGGGGTAACCTTAGTTTCTGGATCCCTGATCTCCACATGCATCCCAAGTCCTGGAGTAGAGGGAAGGAATGATCCAGTTTGCTTGTCCCATAATTGTGTCCTGTATTTCCCTGTTTGGTAACAAGAAACATTACAACATCATTCACATTAACAACTAGACTGTACTGAATAAAACAGGTGTGGCCTGATGTCTATTATAGCCACGAGGTTCTCAAGATGTTCATAAGTTGTACAGTACGTATATCCACAACACTACCAAACAAAGAACTATACATTTGATTCATCATTTCAATTAACTTTATTCCACTGAGCGGATTATTTTAAATCCTTCACCGACACATCTCCAAGTAAAACGGATACTTTACAATAACATATGTACACACAGAGCAGCCCTTTCCTCAAACAAAATCAGTTTCGAATTACTCGAATACGACCACACGTCCGTATGAGGAGAACAGGTTACACCTGTCCTCCTACTCACTTACGTTATCCTGTTTAGCAGGATGCTGGGTGGTGCACACTATCCGGGTCCACCATGCAGCAACATCACAGCTAGCTAATCGTCCTGCATACGGCTATACAGGTCACAGTAATTTATGACTGCTTCAATTCATTCCAGTTAAAATGAAGGCGGTGCACATGCACAATACAATATCGATCGCACACAAAGCGACCTAAACCAAAAGCTAGCTAGCCAGCCCACAGGTTAACTTATCACAGATCTCCCTAGCAAGCTAACGTTGCAAAGACCACTAGCACTAACGAAGGTGGCGAGGCTTTGAGGCGAGAACCCACCTATAACCATGGTTTCATCCGGTATTTCTTCTATGAAACATTTTTTCTCAGTTTCACCAATATGGAAGTAAAGAGCGTTGCTTAGAGAAAGCCAAGCAAACGCTGCCAAAAAGCCGGTGAAAGACACCACAGGCGTCATCTCAAACTCACCCTCACTGTAATCATCTGAACTGAGCTGAATTGACAATACTGTTCCAGTGCACGTCATCTTAAAGGAAACGCTGCTGAAAAAAATGGAAATATTAATTTCTCTCCGACTCGGAGGGGAAACTGAGCATATAATAAATATTCATAATTATTATTTTTTGTGAAGAAATTGATATGACTTCTTTGTTCACCAAAATGTAAAAATGTTGCCAAGTATAAGCATACCAAATTTCGAAAATGTGCCTGAGATCTTGAAATGTGTCAGTTATAGCGCCCCCCTATGGACAACATTTCACGTAAATTGGGTCGTCCAAAGAACATTTCCTCAAATTTGAACTTATCACAAGATATATTTATTGCTTTGGACATTATTTACTAGGTGGCGACACTCCACAAATAGAAAACAAAATAGTTATAGAACTATTGTCCAAAAAGGGCTTTGAGCCTATTCCACCTTATGGGAATGCACCCTATAGGGACAAAAACATTATAATCCATAAGCCATGTGGAGTTACAACCATACCAAGGTTCATGTGGATTGGTGAAGTCTAGGTGTTTGATATCGTCAACCAGAAATTGGTGAAAAAAAATTAAGTATCGGAAAAAGCAGTGGCGCTATGATAGTCATACTAACTGTGATTTTATCAGTCATTTCCCTTACAGGGAGCAGATGACACTTGCTGCGGGATCTTCATGCTCATTGTGACCTTTTGCATTTTCAATACAATGTTTTTGTGTAAGTAAGTTATAACTCATGTAACTTAGGTAAACACAGAAATTGCATTGCAGTTCACCCACATTGCATGTGTATGACCTTGCGTGTGGCAGTGGAGGGAGAGGACGTTGACGCTAGGGCCCTTTTCGTTTTTTGTGTTTTACTCACAGCGTTGTGATCAGCAGAGCCTGAAAGTCAACTGTATGTGTAAGTTTTGGATGGACTCTGGTTGAGTGCCCCAAACATCTACAAACCCTCACACTCCCTGGTGGCGGGATACTGGTGAAGTGCCCCCCATGCACCCTCACCCACCCTTTTTTGTTCAAACATAGCTAATGTAGTTCCTGCTAACTGAACTGAGTCACGTAAAATAGTATAGAATACTAATAAAACATATTATACGCAAATTAAACGGCAGTGTGATGTTATATGGACAAACAAAAAACTATCCTTTCAGCGGCCTTGTGTCATCATATTCCATTTATTTCTGTATTGATCACCACATAATGTAGTAAAATATGGAGGATTGAAAGTGCCAAAATTCAATAAATAAATACACCATCAATAATATTTAAATGTGTCATTAATTAATTAAAATGGGAATTAAATACATAAATGTTTTATTAAATGTGTCATTAATTAATTAAAATTGGAAATAAATACATAAATGTTTCATTAAATGTGTCATTAATTAATTAAATACAAATTCATTTTATGTCAAAAAACACATTTAATTATTTCACTATTTAATGAATTATGTCATGGTCCTGTGTTGCAGCGTATCAATAATTTATTTTATCTGTCAAACCCATCAAAGTCAGTGGGCGGATTCCTAAAACCTGATTGGTTACCCTGCACATCAAGTCAAGGCTTACCGATTCAAGATATTTGGATTGACGCAGGCCTCATTCCTAAACGCTGTGTCAAACAAAACTTTTTCTTAAACGCTAAAAATCCAGAGCGTGCGAGATGAAGAAAACGGAAAATCGATCCAGTAGTGGACCATGGATTAAATACCTCGAAAGCAATTTAGCCATCAACAGAAATGCAAAACAAAATTGAAAAGTCAGTAAGGAAAGCTAAAATGTATGGGGAAATACGAGGAGAGTTGGATTCAAAAGGACAGGGTTCAAAAGGACAACAGACCTAATAACAAACACATTACAAATAATAAAGAGGGCTTTCATCCATCAAAATGTGTTGGTTTGTCTGCTTTGTATACATTATCTCTTTCAATCTGGCTTGTTGTTTTTGTGTGATATTACACTTGATATTAACAGTTGACTAAGCAAGTTCTTGTAGCAGCTAGCTGCTAGCTGTCGTGAGGTACTATGCTAGTCAACTCCCATCATGAGCTGCATTGCCTGCTCGTAGAAAACCCGTAGTTGCATCATTAACTGAGACCGTGATGTAGTGCTGGTTTTGTATTGTGTGTACTGTAGAAGACTTGCCACTTGAAAAAAAAGAAGCTCTTGACTAAGCACGTTCGTGTAGTAACTAGCACTAGCTGCTGTAGGTTACTGCTACAGTTGTTAAGTAGCTAGTCAACTCCCGTCATGAACTGCATTGCCACTCGTCTGATCTACGTGAGAAAATATAGAAAGCCATGGCCAAGTAAACAGAACTTTTATATGTCGTGGAAAATTCTAAGAGTTCTCAAGAAACTTCTCAAGGCAAATAGGTGTGAATATGCTGAAAGGTTTATTTCAGAGGAATTAACTACTGCTGAGCTGGTCCATGGAGCATCTCAAAAACTCTAGTCTAAAGTGATCAAGTAAACAGAACTTTAACTTTAGGTCCATGGTATTAAAAAGTTAAACAAAATTTAAGTTTTATCGAAATGAATTTGCGTTCTCGCTGGAAGAAGACCACTCGTGAATAACTCACAATTTTAACCAAAGTAACATGTCACAAGATTCCATAACGTTAAGTTTTGGTGCTGGAACCGGTGGAAAAATGTCTCTCTCCAGGCACTTCAGACTAAAGCAATGGATCAGACTAAATCAGCGTTAGCCCCGCCCACTGACTTTGATGGGTGAGTTTGACAGATAAAATAAATTATTGATGCGCTGCAACACAGGACCATGACATAATTAATTAAATAGTGAAATAATTAAATGTGTTTTTTTTTTTTTACATAAAATGAATTGGTATTTAATAAATTAATGACACATTTATTGAAACATTTATGTATTTAATTCCAATTTGAATTAATTAATGACACATTTATTGAAACATTTATTTATTTAATTTCAATTTAAATTAATTAATGACACATTTAAATAATTATTGATGGTGTATTTATTTATTGAATTTTGGCACTTTCAGTCCTCCATAGTAAAACATCTTTTCACAATTAATGTTAATAAAACAACAGCAGTCTTGCAACCTATCTCTTTTTTGATGCTGGCTGATATCAGCCAATTCACAAAACAAACAACCAAACAAAAAAACATCTGTGATACTTTTAACGTTTTAAAGAGGTACTACACCCTGGTTCTAACTCTGCTTATTTACTGTTGTAAATACAATTATTTGACTGTACTATGATGAAACACGTCAACGGTGTTAATATTGACAAAATTAAATGTTCTCATTTTCATTTACTGATCTATGAGGCCCACCATTCACAGGAGTTTTTGGGCCAGTAGGCATGTAGTGACCAGTATTGCATTTCAGAAACAGCATATGCCTGTAAGAACTGAGAACTATGTTACCTATAAGAACTAAGAACTATGTAACATGACAAATATGCTTAACCGTCTAGGTGTGGACTTTTATTTAGAAAATTAATCCAAGCAGGTCAACGTCACTTCCTCTACAAGTTGACCCGGAATTGAAGGTTGACCAGCAGTCGGTGCGAAATCGCCATAGTGTTTATTATTGTTTTGTTGGTTTGTTGGTTTTCTACTCGTAAATTGTGTGAAAATCACATACTTTTGATAGTTGACTGAACATTTAAAGCCATGGCGCAGTATAAAGGAGCAGCCAGCGAGGCTGGACGAGCCATGCAGTTGACGAAAAAGCGTGAAAGAGAACGAGAGCAACTGGAGCAGTTGAAGAAAAAAATTGCGGAGGTAATATATAACAAATCTAATGTTATTTAACGAGGTTTGATCTAAACAACCCTTCATGTACCAAGCTTCATATAATGTACCAGTCCGAAGATCTGGGAAACTGTCGGTTTGCAGAGTTAAGATGCACTGGAGTTGTACGTGATAAACTGTAGTCAATGTTGTGACAGCGCCCTCTGGAGTTCTTAGCTATATTGTGATAATGCATATTTAACCAAAAACGCAGTAAAAGGAAATCTGTTTACAGGGCATGTGCATTTAGTATGCAGATTTAAATTACTGGGCAGCAAAGTATTGCTATAATTAAATATGGCTTTTTGTGTGAAATGTATGCATTCAACATATCTGCAAGCAGCGATGAGGGGGCCAAGCAGAACAGCAGAGCATAGTTGCCATGGACACGTTGTGTCATTATGTCAAGGGCATGGCTGTATGCGTTCACAGCAAGTTTAAATGACCAAAGATCTGAAGATAATCGGCCGCGGCTGCATCAGATAGGTTGACATGACAAGTTGCCATGACTTGGCCTTGGGACCTCTCGCGGTACACAAAAAAGCTTTTTAGCTTATTGCAGCACTCCCTACTGGTCAAATAATGCACATTTAGTAAATGCTTTTAGAAATTGGGTGAATTGAACAATGCTTGATCCAATGACTTATTATGTGGTACCTCATTTTTTAAAGTTGGGGACACGGTTCAAATGTGACTAGTGTAAGTGTATGTCCAACCTGTTGGTGGAGCTAGAATGTTTGAGCAGATCATGTGACTGTCCCATAAAAGTCTGCCACATTTGGTACCATGCATGCTGGGACTTGACTAGCCTTTATTTTTAGTTTTAGTTTGTATTGTGAAAACAAGGACATGGTTTCTGACTTATTATTATGCACTTCTAAAGGAACTTTGCTGCTGTGTATTATGTTTGCTTTGATTCATTGTCATTTTTGATTAATTTGCTGACTGTTTAGAAAACTAAAAATTAAGAATCAAAAAGGGTAAAATGCAATGATTTACGAAACTCTGTTCACCATGGCTTTGTCATCATTGTAAGTCCAAACCACAAGAAAACAAATTGGCCTACCTGTGCCCTTTTTGTGGTCTGTGTGCTGTGTTAAAAAATGTTTAAATTATCCAGGGCATGCATGGTTCAAGTGCAGGCATGCTTGAAGTGGAAATCACTTTTAAGTGCCGTTGACTGCAGGTTTCAGGATTCAACTTATGAATCAAAACATCAGTGTAATATTTGTTGATAAGTTACACCCTCTTATTTGGCTCACACTATCATACAGTGCCATCCACAATTATTGGCACCCTTAGTGAATGTGACCAAAACAGGCTGTGTAACCTCTTGGTCTTTCACTCAAAATATTCACAAAAATTATTGAAAGAACAAAAAATGTTGACATTAAATAAATATTATCCTCCAAAACAGGTGTGCCACAATTTACTTCAGTTAGATTTCAATTATAGGATTTGGGGAAAAATATTTTCTCTAATGTCAAAAAGAATATTCTTTCAATAATTTTACTTCAATAAAAAGGTAAGAATGGTGTGAATATTTTGAGTGAAAGACCAAGAAGATACACAGCAAAGATTTTTTTTTCATCGCCTGTTCTGCCCATATTCACTAAAGGTGGCTGTAGGTCAATTGAATCAAATATTCTGTCCCATGCTTAATGTGGCAGATGTTTTATCTGGACAGTGCTGTTGCTGGTTATGAAATAGAAATGGAGACTGTAAACACATGCAGTAATGATCAGATGCATGTTCTTTGCTTGAAATATCTGTTGTTAATGTGAATGTGCTTTGTTTTCTCCAGGACAATATGGTGAAGTCCAACATTGATAAGAAGTTCTCGGCTCATTATGATGCAGTGGAACAAGAACTCAAATCCAGCACAGTGGGTAAGTTCAAAGGTCAAACTGTTTGGGATGTAAACAGTCCCTCAATTTGATTACTTACTTAAGTTAGAACTTTAATATATTGCTTTTTGCCCAAAGGTCTGGTGACACTTAATGACATGAAGGCAAAACAAGAGGCCTTAGTCAAAGAGAGAGAAAAGCAGCTGGCCAAGAAGGAGCAATCCAAGGAATTGCAACTGTAAGTGCATGTTCCTCTTCTGCACATGTTTCCAATATATTTGATTTTATTTCAACTGGTACTTGTGTAGTAAGTGTTTTGTTCAACATAAAGTTCCTTTTATTCAACATAAATATAATTTAGTTTTCTTCTTATGAACATGAACTTAATAATTGCAGTAATTGTTGAAGATTGTTTTTAGTACAATGGAGCGAAAACATGTAACCCCTATCCTGACCTTGTCTTTGCACCTCTAAACCAGGAAACTAGAAAAGCAGAAAGAGAAGAAGCGGAAGGAAGAGCAAAAGAGAAAGATTGCTAGCTTGTCCTTCAACCCTGACGAGGGAGAAGATGATGATGAGGAGGAGGATGAGGATGACAATGAGGAAGAGGAAGAGGAGGAGGACTGTGAGTAAAGCTGTGTTCTTTTAAAATCCACTCCACAGACAGTGACATTATCAAACACTTAATTTTTGTGACAGACTTTCCAGTGAAGAAGAAGAAACTGGGCAAGAATCCAGATGTGGACACCAGCTTTTTACCCGATCGAGACAGAGAGGTGAGGAACCAGGCTCATGTTCCCTGTTGTGGTTAGTTCAAAGCTGCCATCTGCTTTGGATGTTTCATGTCTCTGCTGTGCAGGTGCAAAATTACAAGTGTGTGTGTGTGTGTGTGTGTGTGTGTGTGTGTGTGTGTGTGTGTGTGTGTGTGTGTGTGTGTGCTCACATGTCATCACATACAGGAAGAGGAGAATCGTCTACGAGAGGAACTACGGCAGGAATGGGAGGGGAAGCAGGAGAAGATCAAAAGTAAAAAGAGTTTCACAGTAGTGCATCATTGCTTAAAATACTGTATTGACTTGTAACAGCCAAACCAACTAAAAGACGACTATGCTGTTCCACTGTACAGTAAATAACACTTATCACTATTAATGTGTATGATTGCCTTTTAGGTGAGGAAATTGAAATCACCTTCAGTTACTGGGATGGCTCAGGTCACAGAAAGACTGTCAAGGTAAATATTTTTCAGGGAGATTCCAACCGCCTGACAATTTCAACTCTTTAGATATGGTTTGGTGAATAAATACATATAATGAAAACAAATACAAAATATGACAGATTAAAGGACAGGTGAATAGAAAGAGTCATGTCGTGAAATAGTGGTAAAAGTGAGGTAACATTGCTATGATTCCTCACCTGCATCACTCCTCATCAATGCCCAATGTTGGCCCAGGCAAAACTGTCTACAAATTGTAGTAGAAAGCTGAAATTGTACCTATGTCAAACTTAAAGCCCTGGTTTCATTCACGGGCAACTGGCAATGAGCCAGGCAACAATGCAAGGTCCGCCACTCATGAACTAAAGCTAAGTTAATAACTTGTCAAAAACGTTTTGCTAATTTAACACCATGAGCAAGATGATAACTGCAGACATGATAATAATAATAATACA
Organism: Sprattus sprattus; assembly: GCF_963457725.1. Classification (NCBI taxonomy): domain Eukaryota; kingdom Metazoa; phylum Chordata; class Actinopteri; order Clupeiformes; family Clupeidae; genus Sprattus; species Sprattus sprattus. The sequence continues at coordinate 7,599,895 of NC_137914.1, forward strand.
TTTTATTTAAAGCGCCTTTTATGACACCCAAGGTCACTTCACAAACAGGTTGTTAGAATTACAATCATCTCATAGAAATAAATAAAAATAAGAAAAATAAATAAGACATGAGTGGGTCAGCGCAATGCTCCCACACGCCAAACATTGCTTCACTTCATGGGCTTTGCTTATTGCTTTGCTAGTGGCCCATACATTAAATTATGGCCCTTAATCTCACTCTGTAAATTGATTAAGGTGATATGGGTGCTGCCCATGCAGTTGGTTATGAAAGAAGAGATATAAAAACAGACAACAAATGCAGACACAGAGCTTGGCTACAGCGGCACTAACTTTACCAAGCTCAATTTTATCTTCTGTAAGTTGTATCAGACCCCAATACTGTATGATGTATGCATGCAAGAGAGAGGTGTTGCTTCATTAGTTTGTAACTTACAGTTTAAAGGCACAATATGCAACAATTATGCTTCAGGATTAGGGTTAGGATAAGCAGTTTAACCTTAAAATAACAGCTTAAAAGAAATTGGGGCGCTACAATGACTTTTAATGTGGAGAATTGCGTCCGTGCCAATGGCATAGCAGAGTCGATAGGCATATAACTGCCTTCTGTAGTTTTGCCTGCCGATGCCCGCCGATCTAGTAAGTAGCTTATTTGCCGTCTTGCTTAGTCTTGTGTTGCACATGATTGATGTTTGACTGTGTAAGGACAGTCGTTGAGTAATTAGTTCGTCATAATGTCAAAGTCAGCACATTTCAAGAGATTTCGTTAGTTTTAGCTGCTAGCATACCTTTAGCGAATAGCTATTAATCCTTAATGCACCTTTAATATTCTGCAAGAAGGTAAAAAACCAATCAAATTACTGCTCTGTTCAGTTGTTAGTAATATGCTGTTAAAAATGACATTAATCATCCATCAAATATGACCTTCTGTGCATATTTGATGATGAGGGTTGATTTGTGAGTAATGCTGAATTTATTTTGTTTATGCAGATGAAGAAAGGTAATACTATTCAGAACTTCTTACAAAAGGCGTTGGAAATCTTGAGGAAAGATTTCAGTGAGCTAAGGTAAATGTTTTTTTATGACCTGTCATCAACCATTGCTCAGAATTATGACGATTGTGGGCTTAAGGCATAAACATACGCTAACATTTATGTATGTGTCTGTAACGGTCTATAAATTATGAGAGAGGTGAGATGTTTCCGTGACTGATTTAAGAGTGTATGCTGCACTTGAAACACCTGAAACACTCCGTACCGATTCTTTTGGTCTTGGTACAATCTGAGCTGTGTTTTCTGAACGGTCAAGAACATAAGTTGTTGACAAGTCTGTCAAGTGTTGCGAATCTACTCAGTGCAGTATACCCTGACACAAGTTGAACCTTTCTGTCTGTTTGCCTCAGATCAGCTGGTGTGGAGCAGCTAATGTACATCAAAGAGGATCTGATCATTCCCCATGTAAGTGGAGGTTTCCTCTGCCCTCCTCACTTTCCCCACTCACTTGCTGCCGTCTATGCTTGACATGCTCATTATAATTCAGAACAACAGAAAAATAAATTAATTCATGACTTGTGTCTTTCAAATATCTGTTCACAGCACCACAGCTTCTATGATTTCATAGTGACAAAAGCCAGAGGCAAAAGTGGTGAGTGGCTTTATTAAGTTATTGACAGGAAATCAATTTGTTTATTATTTATTTATTGACAGGAAATCAAAATGTGCTCATTTGTCGAGGGTCTAGGGGTTGGTTTTCTCACAGAGAAAAGGAAGTTGAGTATCTGTAACGCTACCTTACAGCAAACCATTTTGATTGTCTGCTTTTTCTCAGGACCGCTCTTCAGCTTTGATGTGCACGATGACATCCGATTGATAAACGATGCCACCGTTGAGAAAGATGAGGTAATGCTATTTTGATTGCAGCAGTAAATAAGGGCCCACACCCTATTTAAGAATGCTCATTCAAGATGAAAAGCTATAGATCTGACATTTGTCATGGCATTTACTAGCAAAGACAGCAAAACTGAAATTGACAGCTTGAAACCGACTTTTTAGCCGACTACTTGGACCGACAGGTTTTTATGGCGAGCAGAACTGTCAAAAGAACTTTTTCTCATTGCGCGCCTCGCAATTCTCATGCAGCTCACCAAACTTTAACTGACAGTTTGCATGGCACCTAGTAATTATCTGATTAAACCGCCAAAACACATAATTCATAAAAAATACTCAAAAAAGATATGCTATTCCTACACAAGATGGCAATATAGGCTACAAACAAGGAAGTGTTAAAACCTGACCAACCACAATGGCGATAGTGTTGTTGGACTGGTAAAGAAATAGTGAGCTGGGGCCGTATTCACAAAGCCTTTTATCTTACCACTAGGAGTGCTCCTAACTCGCGCTAAAACCTTTTACGTAGGAGTAATTTCTTAAAAGTGATTCACAACGGTTCTGAGACCTACTCATACTAAGGATAATACCAACTCCTAAGCTTAAGATAAAAACTCCGTTGCTATGGATGACGTCGCTTCTCATGCACGAGTTTAGAAGGGGTGAGGACGGTGATTGGTTGTTGACAGGCTCTCTCATTAAAAACTCATTCGTGACGTCCCTCTAACAATCCCACTATATCAACTGAAAATAAGAGAATAAGCTAGGCTTCAAATTAAGTCATATTAAATAGTTATGGACAGTGCAGTTAGCAGAATGCACACGCATGATGACAAGTTTGTGCATCCAACGGGAATGACACTTTGCACGTTGAGAGAAAAAGAACGCGATCAATATAAAATAGCCTATGGCAATTGCATGTAATCAAGGCAGTAATAATTAAAGCACCCAGCAAACTGTTAGGCTATTATATTTCCAGCCCTTGACCACTTCAAATATCAGCCATACGGCCCTTCAGGCGAAACGAACGTGAAACGTAAGCGAAAGCCTACTGGTCCCAGGACCAATAGCCACTGTCACCCCAGTGGCATCCAGCTGGTTAGTTCTCAAAAACCTGCTGCAGACCGTTCTCCGTTGAAATGTGGACGAAAACGTCTTCATCTTTTGATGGGGCAATTATTGTAATGTGTGTCCCGTCACTGGACATTCCTGCGATCGCCATGGAATTTACTTTGATCTTGTGTAATAGGCGATTGTCCAAATGCAACTGGATAAACTGTTGGATGATGTGGGGTCTACAGTGCGTTGATAGTTTGATGAATTAAACGGCTGAATGATGATTCCCAGTGTCGTCATTTGCGTTTTCCGCGAAGCCAAATAGGCTATCTTTATGTTTCCAAACATGTCACTTCGGGACACATCGTTGTTTAAAGGCGTCATTGCATCCCGCGCTAATTCTACGACAATATTAATACCTTAACGGTTTAAGCAATGTCTTTTATCAATTCCAAGTCGGCTGCAGCCATCTTACGATTTTTTGTGAATAGGTCTTAGTGACTTAGGAGTCCTCATGAGGAGTTTTAAGCTGTCCTAGACTAAGGTGCTACTTTTAGGGATAAAATATTTTGTGAATTGCTCTTAGTAAAAAAAATTAGGAGTCCTAAATTTAAGACTGACACGCCCATTATTTTTAGGAGTTTCTCCTAAATTCGCCACTTATGAGCTACTTTTAGCCCTAAGATTCTTTGTGAATACGGCCCCTGGTGTAGAAAAATTTGGGTTGATTCCAGGAATGTTATAAACGGAACCCTACACTACAACTATGCCACATTTCGCACATAATATTTGGGCTTTTTTCTTGATTAATGAATTGATACTGCTAAAGGGGTGGAAACTGTTACAAATCTGGCAACACTGCACACTGGCATTGTAGCGTTAGTTACTATTGGATATAGGCTATTGCAGCGTCTCGTGCTAGTTAGTGTGACCTGCACGGACAATAGAAATTAATTTGTACTCAAACAAAGGAGTAGCTCCCTTTTTGGACTTTGTCCTGCCAGTGTTGGAAAATCATGGAAAAAATGAATGAAAAACTGATGTAGGTCTATGTTGAATTTTAGCCCTGCATATGGCAAATGTGTTAAAGTCTAGAATGTGACTGGGTATGTTGTACTCTGAATAGTCCCATGCAGGTAAAGTGGTCCTGCGAAGCTGGTATGAGAAAAACAAGCACATCTTTCCCGCAAGTCGATGGGAGCCATATGACCCAGAGAAGAAATGGGATAAATACACGGTAAGCAGTTCCAGTTCCATGGTAGTTGCACAAGTGAATTGATTCATGAGTAATATGCATCCTTCACATATTAGTTGCGGTAGGTCTGGGAATAAAGTGCTTCAGGGAATAAGATTCTGTTAAGAAACAATGCATGTGCTTGCTTGCTTGTTGTGATTTTTGGCTCTGGGTCTTTCTAGTTCAATCATGTCTTCCATAACCCTGAAGTATGTGGTGAGAGGTTCATAGCAGGATAATAGATTGTCATAATAACCACTTCTATGGGGACCATTGAAATTGCACTTCAATTTGAAATGTTTTTAGTAAAAGTGACAACTAAAGCTTGGCCTACTTTATGTTTGCAGATCCGGTGATGAATCTCCCTCCAGTATCAACGTTATGTTACTTACAGATTTCATATTCGCGTTATCAGAACATTTTATTTCCTGTCTCAAATACCAAGGAAAGGAGACTGCCCTCAATTGTTTTTTTAAATGTATATATTCATCGACCAGATCTGTTCCAGGTCTAGGTCATAGATTCATTGAACTGTATTTAGTTTCATTGCAGAAGTTGGTGTCGTCAATAAAATATTATGAACCGTTTATTTATCCTCATTCCTCTCTGTCTAAATCATATAACTTTGCAAATACCAACATAGAATTTGTTTCAATTTTTACTATCTGGGGATGCTTAATTATTTGATTTGATTTGTGATTTGATTTGTTTATTTGATGAAGAGGGACAGTGTGCATTAATAAACATTAAAATGTAAATGCACCCAACTTTAGCCAAAAGGCTAGTTTTCATTGGCAGTCCCCCTGCCAGGGTGAAACTGGCTAAAGATAGGGAAGAATTACAGCATAACATTGGGGAGGGGAGGAGAGAAAAGACCCAAACTATGCTCCTAGAGGAGTACAGTGTGGGAACAGTAAAAAAAAATAAAAACCCGCACACTTAAGCACATACAACTCACAAACAATACATACATGAATACAAAACACCAGAGCTACATGAAAAAGCTGCCACTTGCGTTGGCGCTAGGGATAGCCAGGATTCTCATGACATGTAGGCTACCAGGACATTACAAACACAAAAAACACACCTCAGCACATAAATACATACAACTCACAAACAATACATACATGATTACAAAACACCAGAGCTACATGAAAAAGCTGCCACTTGCGTTGGTGCTTAGGATAGCCAGGAGTCTCATGACATGTAGGCTTATTATCATTATGAAGATCTTGTAGAATTTGACAAATTATTAAATCAATACAAATGGTGGAGAGTGTTCCATTCAGTTAATATTATGTGGCTTAAAAAAAAAACAACTTAAAACCCCATTATGTGATAATTTGTATTTTTTTGCTACTGAGCAAAACTGTAGCTCACTTACACCACTGTTGTAAAACAAGTAACCCTCTGTATTTGTTGACAAGCTGCAGGATTGGCAAAGACAATGGCAAAAGCCAAAGAAGCATGTTGGTAGATTAACACAAGGTAGAGTAATATCACAAGATTTTACACAAATAAGACTGCATACTGTTTATTTATTGTGACATCGGAGATGAACGCTAACATGACATTTTACTTTTACTAAAATACTGCTTGCGTTTTTCTCCCATATTCAATTAAATTCAATTAAATTCAAGTGCTTTATTTGTCACATACATGAATGTAGTGAAATGTAAAAGGGTCTACGCTCCACACTGTGCAAAAATAAAATAAAATAAATAAATAAAAATAAGGAAAGAGTGCTGAATGTAAAAAATTGAGATCAAGCCTCTCACTTCCTATATTCATTGTTTTATAAGTGTTTGAGTGTGTACAATTACGTTGGTGACATGCTTAATACACACTGGAGTGTGTATTTATTACAAGCTAGCTGATGAGAGGGCCAAAGAGAGGAAGCAGAAACGAGGCAAATGTGCCAGTTTGGGAAGTTGGCTGACTGATGCCTCGCAAATCACTTCAACCACAATTGCTGGTTACTATAACTGTGTTATCTGATAGTACAGTGTCTATTTCTCGGTAAACGCCAAAAGATGTACAACCCGAATTCAGTAAAAGTTGGTGCGATTTTTAAATTTGAATAAAATGAAAAGTAAAAGACTTTCAAATCACCAGAGCCAATATTTTATTCACAATAGTACATAAATAACATATTAAATGGTTAAACAGAAATTTTACACTTTTATCCACTAAATGAGCTCATTTCAAATCCACATCCTCCTTGGTTTCTTCGTCAACTCTGCCATGATGTCCATACAGAGAATACTGCACTAGCTTGCTCTTGGTCTAATTGTTGTTGCATAAGGTGGTGCCATAAAGCATTACGTAGTTCTCGCAAGAGGTCTTGCGCCCTGTACCCCAAAGTTACATGTAGTACATGCAATACTAGGTGTGCTGGGGCAGTGTCACAGATGCCATTTCCCTGTATTACAAGATTGTGTACAACCAAAATTATTTTAAAGGAGTTACTTTAAAGCAGCAATAAGGAGTTTTGTTACAAAACTAGCAGGCTAACTACCTAAAAGTCATGCAAAAACCTTGCAAGCACCACCAACAGCCCAGTTCACACTGATAGAAGCTTGGCAGTATAGCTGGCAATGTCATGCTTTGAAGGCTTTTCTTCCATTTTTGCAAGGTGTTCCAGCCAGGAAATACAGAACTCCATATTAGTGCATATCCTGGATGGCTAGTGGGAAAGACACAGGTGTTTATTGTTGTAGCGAAAAACAACTGTTTTCAATTCTTAGTGATAATATTCAATCAGAGTCCGGAGTGGGATAAACTGAAGTTTTGTTCAATCTTGCAGACATTTCATCCAAAACAAGAGTGGTGGTCCATGGAGCAGCTCTGACTAAAAAAACTAGCGCAAAGGGCATATTTCGTCACTAAATTCTAAAACATTTTTCAAGATGCCGAAACAGCTGTGTCCTTATCAGTGGTTTGACCCCTCTCGGTAATGATGTCAAGGCTATTTTGTGGGAACTTTTACATGCTCTTTGATGAATTTGGCTGTGTCTGTACGCCTGCCCCTGTGGGAACTGTGTGATCTTGTTTTGAGAAAATAGGCATCTCTGTTTGGCCTGACCTCCATCCCGCCACACAGGCCTCTCTGCCTGGCACACATGCTTCTCTGTGCGTAGGTCTGGCTGGCCTGACCTTGGTCCGGCACACAGGCCATTCTGTTTGAACAAACAAACTCACTCACTCCTGCACACAGGCTATTCTGTTTGACCTAACATAACACCCATTGCTGCACACAGGCCTTATGACACTTGTTGTTGCAAAACTGCTTCATGTTCACCACAGCACTGGATTATACCCATACCCACACTTGTTGTTGCAAAACTGCTTCATGTTCACCACAGCACTGGATTGTACCCATAATTCTCAACATTATCTTTCCTCCACATGACAATATGCTATCAAAATGAATTGGAGGATGGTCCCAAACCTAGTTGCCTATAAAACTATACCTCAAAAAGTGTAAAATTGTTGCATAGTGTTACTTTAAGGTAAAATTGTTGCATAATGTTGCTTTTAAAGGCACCCAGTGCAACTTTCGAGGCTTAAAAATAAACATTCAACTTCTAGTCTTTTTTACACGTAGTAAGTTTCAATAACTCCATACCATTACCTACCGACATTCAAGCAGCAAAGATGAGACGTCGTTGTGTGGTGAGAACTGATAGAAAATCGATAACAACAACAATCGCCGCCATTTTCTTTATTTTTTGTAACCTACAATAAATAAAGCAGGCTTCCAGTCAATGGAAAAAGGGCTTCTCCCCACCGGCGATTGTTGTTGTTTACGATTTTCTATCAGTTCTCACCACACAATGACGTCTCATCTTTGCTCCTTGAATGTCGATATGTAATGGTATGGAGTTATTGAAACTTACTACGTGTAAAAAAGACTAGAAATTGAATGTTTATTTTTCATTGAATGTTTACATAAAGTTGCACTGGGTGCCTTTAATATGTATGGCAATATACCTTGCCCACCACAATATTTTGCACCTTAGACAAGGATAACACCGTCATTCCCAGCACAGGAGGTACAACTGTCAAGGGGACCGCATACCTCGAAAACGAGATGGCGCATCTCAAGGGGCTATCCTTGTAATAAATAAATAAAATAAAAAAATTCAATAGAGTGGTGTTGTGTAGCCTTAACGTAAGAATTACCTAATTCACCCATAGAGTTGTAAATACCATTCTATACGTGGAGTATATGACCAATACCAATTTTAATGGCAATGTACACGTGCTCTTTTTTGCCGCGCCTACTGCACTCTAAAGAGACCTCTAGTGTACAGATACTGCCCAAAGGCACCACTCCCTAAACTTTCTCTGTTTGTGCAATCTTTTCTCACCGTTCAACATAGTTGGATCGCAATTGGTTTGTGCTACGGGTGCGATTTTGAGAGCCAGGCATTTGTGTTTGGAATACTTCTGTACTACGTCCGCCACCTTGGCACCTAGGTGGTTTGCAATGTGGCGGGGCACACTGACCCTTTGCCTGTCTTTGCTCCTTCATTCTGGATCTCTCGAAGAGCAAATCCACCCACAAAACTGTACACTGAACTGCATTCGGAAGGTAAGCCTGTGAACTCGGTACAAATAATCTGAGGTTTAAACTTTATCTGGCTGACGAGAAAGCAGCTGGCTACAGCCCTATTGGGTCTGTTTGGTTATATTTATCAGTATGAAGTTAAATAGCTAAAGTGGTTTGCTTTCATGTAGGCTGCTGTGACGCTTCTTTTCTTAGAATGTGTATTAGGCTGTTGACACTGAAAGATACAAATAGGATAAAGGTCAGGGGTTGGCTACCCGCGGATGCTTTTAGCTCCTCTAGTGGCTCTCGGCTTTGTAAAAGCAAATTGCAGACAAAAAAAACAAATCCTAACATTATTCAATTGTAAAAATATGGAGGCTAGACACTGAATACAAAATAATGTAACATTTCATGAATTGTGGCTTGGTGAGTTTTCGTAAGCTAGCTATGGATGAAAAACATAAGTAACCTACCGCCTACCTATATAGTAAAACATATGAACGAATGTTTGTTTAAACCTATTAGTTGGCTCATTAGGATGTAGTACCTGCATTTAAACGCCTTAAATCTTTTTTTGACAGTTTGATTTATTTCTTACCAAAAAATAGGTCTTCATATAGTAAAGTTTGCCGACTGCTGATATAGATTGTAACACAAGTTATTAGACTAGTTGGGCACCTTTACTAGAAGCTGAGGTCATGCATTGTGTACTGGGACATATTTAGTGTCCTTTCCTCTAGGCTGAACATTTAATGTGTTATTTCTCTGTATGTATCAGTTTCAGTTATTCATACTTGTATCTGTATATCTTTATTCTTTACTCTCCCAGGGTGAACTTGAATGCAACTACTGCCGAATAACACAGGATATCGTAAGCACGATAGCTGTTGGCTTTACCTCTCCATTTGGAGGTTAGTATGGAGGTATTTTGTGGTCCACACATGCACCTAGAATTCTAATGTTAATTTTTGAGTCTGCAAAAACAGATTGTGTCATATATTTAGTCTTTAACAAACAATGAAGCTGAATGCCCCAAATTCTTAAAATTACCACCTCACTTATAAATATACAATGCTTTATCTCCCCTCAATGACTGATTTGTTTCTCCCCTTATTTTTATGATGAATTGTTTGCCTTCCCAGAAGTATTATAATGATTTGCTCTTTCTCTCTGGTCAGCTTGTGTTCCTTGGCCATGTCATGCTTTTCTAGGTGAAACACCAGACATTTGTCAGCATTATGTTCATGCTCCACAAAATGTGGCCGTTCAGATGTTGCCCAATCTTGATCCGAAACATGAGACTGCCGTTATATCATGGAGCCCCAGTAAATACGGTAATTCCAGGAATGTCAACTAAGACAATTTTTCCCCTTCCCTGTAAGAAGTCATTTAAGACATAGATTGGTACATATGACAAACATTGCTCCTAGTACATAGTTCAAAGTCTAGATGATAGCAACAACGTCTGAGTTATAGATATATTTGCCTTAAATGTAGGTTTGGCAGAAAAGTTAGACCATGATCTGATTATTGATTAGAGTAAGACTGTTATTGCATTAAATATTATTTTATATATTATAATTATCATATATCATTTTCCTATAAATGTTTATGCTATTTAATTAAGTTTTCACTTAAATGCATTCATAGTTTTTGTTGTTTGTTGGTTTGTGGTTTGTTCTGTGGCTCAGGGATTGACTTCCTGCGAGGATTTCAAGTTTCCGTACACGCCTTGGGTGGGGCTCAGGTGGTCTGTCAGCTTTTCTTGATGCAGCAGAACCTGTCCCTGACACCAGCTCATACCCAAAGGGTACAATTAAAGCTACTCTAAAATAGTAAATTGTTCTTGGTTAGAAATATTTACCACAAAAATAATGACCAGAATACATACAGAATTATTATTATTATATATTTTTATTTACATGTTTACAAAAGTTGTTTTCCTTTCTAGATTTACTACTCGGACCCAATCCCTATGTTGACTCTGGATACTCAGTATGCAGTGACAGTAATGGCATTGCCCGTGCCTGAGCAGTGGGACAGGTTTTACCATAAGAAAGTGTTCAGCACAATCAGTAAGTCAGTGCTAGTCCGTGACCCAAAGGCTTTTTAGGTCACACTACACCAAAACACATATTTTACTTTTCCCTCTCCATAACAGTTTGCTGAAAGAAGGCTGCACCCTCAGCATTACCCTCAACACATAACTCATGGTATGCCGAAAGAAAATTACAGGCAAGGGATCGTAATGTATAACTTTTTTCTCTGTAATTATACAGCATGCCCTGAGAAAAATGGACTAGAGAAATGCAAAAAAGGTGAGTAACCACTGAATCCTCAAATACATACATTCCAACCGAATTATTTAATACATAATATTTCTGAAACCTTTTTATGGTTTACACGGAAATTGAAACTGGTTTGACTGGTCTGACTATTTATGACCTTACACAACACCACGTTGGTAGGAGTGGGGAGCGGAGACGGATGTTTAATGTTTGAGCCACTGTTTACTTGGTTTTCCACAGACTGGTTTCCGACATACCTCGTTGTAGAGCAAGATGGTCATGACATCAATGTAACGTTCAACCTTGCACCCCCAAATCTTCAGTTTGGTCGTTATTTTTCATCGTGCTATGGTGGGCGTGAAAGAACATACATAGCACTGGAGCCAGTAAGTAGGCTTTGCCTTAAAACAGAACGATGTGTAGTCTATGTCCCAAATGTTCTTTTTTTCAGGACCTCAAAAATGTCCCAAATGTTCTTTTTCAGGACCTCAAAAATAACAACACACACTGTACGTATCCTTTGTCCCAGCTGAACCCTGGAGTAAATTACACTTGTGAGGTGAGCCAAAGTAATGAATAAAATTACATAATTCCAACATTTAAAATTTTTATTCCGGTGAATGATTCCAGTAGCTTGGTGTTATTTAAACCGTTACCATAAGCACTGGTGTAATATAATGAGCATTGTTTTGTTTTTCTGAATGGTCACACTCTATTTATAACAGATAGCAGCTGATGTGGTAGATGCAGTCAAGAAAAAATTCTTTATTGAGATACTGCCAATAACAGAAGGTAAGTTTTGTCTTAACATGTCTGACTTCATCTTTATTATAAGGTGTGTTTGTAAACAGTGGGCTCCCCTTTTAAAATTGAATCTTCAAACCAAATGCAGGGTCTGGCAATATACTATATAAGTTCTCAACATCAAAATGTTCCCAAGAAAGGTTGTTTTAAATGACTATACTACCTTCCCATAAATATAAATGGAGATGTTTCTTTCACTGTAGATATTTTAGTGTGACTTCAGAACTAGTTAAACATTGAGCCGATTGTATTATGTGCTTCCACAGATCCCTCTTCATCACTTCCAGACCTCATCCTCCTCATCTCCCTGCTCTCTCTTGGCGTTTTCCTGGCCACTACTCTTGCCGCTCTCCTTATAGTTCTGCACAATAGAAAAAGGAGAAAAAGGGACAAGCTAAACAAGAAGTACACAGCTCCAGGTGGGAAGTGTTTGTGTGTGTGTGTGTGTGTGTGTGTGTGTGTGTGTGTGTGTGTGTGCGTGTGTGTGTGTGTGCGTGTGTGTGTGTGTGTGTGTGTGTGTGTGTGTGTGTGCGTGTGTGTGTGTGTGTGTGTGTGTGTGTGTGTGTGTGTGTGTCTGTGTGTGTGTGTGTGTGTGTGTGTGTGTGTGTGTGTGTGTGTGTGTGTGTGTGTGTGTGTGTGTGTGTGTGTGTGTGTGTGTGTGTGTGTGTGTGTGTGTGTGTATTTGTAGTCCTCTATGTTGGATATTGGTAGGTTTTGCATACTAGGCCATATCAAATGATCCCTGTCCTTTGTCCTAGCCACACAAGGTGGTGCGAGTCACTTAACAAGGCTTCGCATAGCAATTCAATCCTGCCTTTCGTCTGAGCCCCGAGTAATAGCTGAAGCCAGGCCTATAAGCATTTACATGATCGTGGTCAGCAAGACCCTTTCTGCCTGGTGTTCATACCTCTCATATCCCCTTTCCTACACACCCCCTTACACCTTTAGACCCACAGGCACAGACACCTTCCTTTTGGTTTTCTTATCACCATGAAGCAATACACCTTTACACCCATCACGTTAGGTTAAAAATCCCCTTAAGTAGACATATTGTTCACATTCTCTTCTCCCCCCATGGAACGAACGAAGCATTTACATCAAGAACACCCAAACATCAGAGACCGCCACACATTTAATTAAAACACTACACAGTGACCCCCTCCCTCAAATGATAAATTCCTGCCCAAAAGGTGCAGTGTAAACCACACCTTATATCACCTAAAAGACAACAACGAAGTGTATTCTCAGTAACCTGTAATTGTACAATCTGAGGTTACAGTGCTGTGCGTTAGAAATTCCGAGGCTAAACTTTGTCAGTTGGAATAATCAGGATATTTTCGCCAGCCGGCTTCCCGAGTTATTTACTCACTCCATCTACGATCAGCTAACCTGACTCTTTAATCTAATACATTGTGAAGATTGGTTTTTTTTAATCAGTCATGAATTGTTTCATGTCTTCAGATATTTGTCAGCAATTGCATGACAGACCTGAGGAACAGTGTGTGGCTGTGAGCAGTAAGTCCAGTCCACCAAGCCTGCTGATAGTCTATTCAAGCAGAGATGGTCCTGCTCATGTTCGGGTTGTCCTACATCTTGCAGCTTTCCTGCAAAGGCATATGGCAATTAAGGTAAAAAAAAAAAAAAAAAAAGAACACGGGACAAAATACACACTGGGTTTGGTACTGTAAAGAAATTTATGACTGAAATCCACAACTGCTTTCTGATCAGGTTTTTCTGGATCTATGGGAGTCTCTCAGTTTGACGGAGGACGGTGTGCTGGGATGGTACAGCAGGAAGATTGCAGAGAGCGAATTTGTGCTGGTCATCTGCTCCTTGGGTCTCCATCAGAGACCACAGGAGAAAAAGGATGGTGGGGAGGAAGAAGACCATCCGGATCAAAACATGTCTTCAGCCATTGTGGCTATGATTGGCGAGGAGCTCTGCCGAGCCAAAGCCAGGGGCCAAGACCTGTCGAAATACATTACAGCAAACTTTGAATACTCTAAAGAGACAGATGTGCCAGCGGTTATGGGTCTGGCATCCCACTACACCCTCACCGCAGACCTCCCACTACTGTTCTCCCACGTTCATGGACTGGCCCTCCGGCAGCCTGGGGTCTGTTTGCAGATAGAGCACATTTCTGAGGACTACTGCAAACTTCCTGCTGGGGAAGCACTGCAGAGAGCCATTCTGGAGGCTAAGACTGCGCTCATTGAACAACATGAATGTGAAGATATGAAAGGACCTACAACTACCACTACTACAAACGGATGGATGATGTTATGAATGGAAATCTTAATGATTTTGAATGGGAGAGTGTATTTGGTCCCATTAGCACAGAATAATCGCATGGTCTAAACAGAAGGGGGTACAGTATTTTGAAGGCACACATTTATAGAATGTTATTTGCAGAATATTCTGTTTTGGCTATTTCAGCTTTCTGAGGGGTAGTTTGTACCATCATTATTATCCAGGGGTAATAGACTCCTGACTGTCCTTGGGTAATAACAAATCCCGGACAGAAAAGATGCCAACAAGCATGTTGCTGGTCCAGTACTTTGAGCTAAACTATAATCCTGCTGCCTGAACAAGTTATGTGTTCCAAACAAACAGCTGATGTTTCCTTAATGCTTGAAAGGATTGCAGATAAATGTTTTTTATACTTTACATAGCTTATGTTCATCGATACATTGTAATTAATAAGCAGAACACCTCGAGATTTGTCTTTTGCACTTTTTAACAGATCACTGTGGTAGATTTTCAAAATGCCTCATTCAGATACACTTACATGTTAAAACATTTAACTCTGCTGCTGCTAAATCCTGAAAGCTAGACATCACAGTTTCTGTGATGTACACCATGTACTTAACCTCAAGCAGAACTGTTTTCATATTTGAAAGACTTTACTTGGTGAATTATTAAAAAAAAAAAAATCTAAATACAAAATGTATATAGTAAACTTAGTGATGATATTAAATTTGTGTTGTTGCACATAGGCTAATTATGTTCTATTAATGTTATTTTTTGTATCTTTGTCGCCTCATACTACAAATAAGCTACTTTGGTCATGCTTCCTGTTTTATATGATTGGACTATTATGATGGTAATCAAATGTATCTTGACTGTTCTCATTTTCAAAATGAGGCCTTTCTAAATTAGAAATTGTGTTTAGTATTTGTTCCTTGGATTGCTATACTGACGTTTGTGAAAATATTATGCAGAGTTTTGCCTGCATAGTGCATTCATCGTTCATACTTCAACTGTGAATAAAGAAAATGGTTTAAAATGGATCCAAATGGCAGCTGTCAAAGTGCTTAGAAGAGACACTCTACTTAAAAATTGATGTACTTCTTTAGGTTGTCCATATTGTTGTACTGTTTTTCACCAGTAGATCTACAAATAAAATGAATTAAATTAAGTGGTTCAATTAGAGGGCGGCTGGTTTTTAGGTGTATGCGTAGATAGAGACATCAGGCCTTTATGTTAGGCCTTTGCACAAGTATCCATCTTGTCCGGCATTATTATATGGCTTTAACATCTATAGTCTCTGGTCTACACACCACAGGCTTGCAAAATGGACTAAACATAAACCAACATTACAGAAGAAGTGTGTGAAGGTAAAGTATTTTCTAATATGTGGAATTATAGACCTGTCACCCTTCTTTCTTTTTTATCGTAGATCCTTGAAAAGGTTGTCTTCAAGCAAGTTTCTGATTTTGTGTCTCAGAATAAAGCTAGACACTGAACAGTCTGGTTTTAACAGTGGTCATTCTACTGAAACGGCAATTTTTTTTGCTCAGTCATCAGCACCAATTCTAATAGTCTTGTCAGCAGCCTCTGGCACTGTGAATCATGACATCATCCTCTCTACGCTGTCCGAATTGGGAATTTCGGGGAAAGCACTCAATTGGTTTGTATCGTACCTAAGTGGAGGCTCATTCAATGTGTCATGGCAGGGACAGGTGTCAAAATCTCCCCAACTCTCCACTGGTGTACCTCAAGGATCAGTTCTTGGACCCCTCCTGTCACTGTTAACAATCAAGAACATGGCAGATGAAATCATCAGGATGAGAAAAGCATACATGTGGTAAATGTACAAAATACATACAAACATAACATGGTATGTGCATGATACATACAACATTGATAGAGGATAAGGTTCGGGAGAGAGTATTCAAGTATTGTAACAGCTTAGTGGGTATACCCTGTGATCTTAAGGTTACCATTATGCAAGAATTTACATTGCAGGTAAATGCTAGCACAGAGTGTATGTGGTAAAAAAAAGTGTATGACAATTAAGCAAATATCACTTTACAGAAATCATGAATAAAAGAATTGCCCTGGACCATATGCAATTGAGAAAAGCAATTATTCAAATTATAATATAATTTTAATATATTGTAGTGCATGGGGGCTCAGCGTTTACGTGCCTAAAAGCTGTGTGTAAACAGTCTGCCACATAATGCATTGCATGTGTGTTAGTGTGAGTGATTAATGCTTAATTCTGTGTTATATGTTACGCTGCTAGATTTTTAGATCATGTTCACTGTTTAATGTTATTATGCGTAAATGCCACAGTGTAGTTTACCTGTGTATTAGCGTCCCTGTGTACTATTAACTACTATGTTATGTATAAGACCCTTTGCGTTTTCTGTACCCTTTCATTTCTTTTATGCTTTATGGTTTCTTTAATAATCTGTTATATGCTAAAGAGACGTTTTCAGTCTGCTCTGATGCTACAATATAATATGTTCCCTATATGTATAGATTGAATAACATTGCTTGTAGCTGTCAATGTACTTGTTGCTTAGAAAAATGTGCACAGAAATGTATGTGATTTGAGGACATATGGACCTTTAATTACGTGGACCATCCATCTTTTCAAAGTGCCCGCCCATCGGACGCGCTTGACGCGGATCCTCCATCAATTTTGTATGCTAGTATTTGCAAGCTAGTTCACCGGTTCAGGCTTCGGTTGTGTGACCAGCTAGAAACGTTAGCTTACAAGCATGGTGCTAGATCTGGATTTGGTCCGCGCTGATAAGGGCGGTGATCCCGAACTCGTCAAAGAGACACAGAGGAAAAGGTTCAAAGATGTGTCGTTGGTGGACAAACTGGTGCTGGCGGATACAGAATGGAGAAAATGTGAGTGGCATAGCGCAAGCTAACAATATTGCTACCATAGCAAAGTGAATAGGTCTGGTCCACATGGATAGCGGTATTTCATAGTTGCTGGCTAGCCTCACTAAATAACATAAGCCTGTGCTGCGTTGGCTCTACCATTCAGAAAAGTCCCAGATAGTTTGGAAAGAGTCAGGTTGTGTCCAGAATTTCAGTTTATTCCTATCTTAAATGTAACCCGTTCTAGTTCTTTCAGATTTATGTGTAAACGTTAGCTTTTTTGCTGCGTTAGCATTTAGCTGCCGGTAATTTGGCTAACGTGTGTCGGACAGCTGTCAAGTGTCTCCTTTGAAAAGATGCAACAATATGGACGTGTGGTTGTACGCCATAGTTTTTGTTTTAGATTTGTGTGTGTGTCTGTGCTCAATGTACAATTGAAAGACTTGTGGGCAAAACGGTAAAGTGTTACACTGTAGATCAATGGGGCTGCAGTAGGCAGGAAGTAAACTTGGTTTAGCTATCTGCAGTGTCGTCAGCATACAGTCAGTGCAGTCTGATGCAATCCAGTTTGAGTGAAGCACAATCGCACCCGCGGAAGCTAGGCGTGGATGCTTAAAAACTTAAAGCAGTGATGACAATAACACTACACAATGTATCACTGTTCCAAGCTTGGTGAAGCTTACACTAACACCTTATTTCCACTTATTGGTCAATTTTGAAAAACGTCAGCTGATCAAGGAGCTAATGTTTGGGGCATATTGTTTAAATCTCTTGATAAAAGATCAGTATTTGAGTGATGATTAGCGATCAGCAAAAGCATACTTGTTATGTAAGAGTTTTCCACTTGCTGTGTGTAAAATGGACCTACACTCATGTTCATGTGTTTTTGTTGTGTCACTCATAACATCTGGCTTGATTTAAGTGAAACTTCAACAGAAGGAGGCGCATGAAAACATGGCATGATTGTTTTTCTTCTCTTGTCAGGTCGTTTTACTGCAGATGGCCTTAATAAGGCCAAAAACCTGTGCAGCAAGGCCATTGGAGAAAAAATGAAGGCAGGTGTCTTTTCATTTTTCCACCTATTAGTTTGGAATCCAGAAGCTGTCAAACAATTCAAAGCTGTCTGAGCGGTCAGGTGACTGATCTAAGAAAAGGGTTAATGGCACAAAAACATGACTGAATAATTTAGGTAATCTAATAAAAAGTATTATCTCCATAATTGTTTTAAATAAAATCCTAATTAAATGCATTTAAGCGAATCTTAATTATCAGAAGGAGTGAGACCATAGAATTTGAACGGCTTTTCCATATGTATGATTAAGAGCAAGACATTTTTAGATATTCTGAATAATAACAGGCCCTTATTACCTGAGTTGAGAGCCTGTAGCACATCACTGTTAGACCAGAATATGATTAACAAAATTAAATTGTGTCTTTAAAAAAAAATATCTTGATGGGTTCTTTCTATGTAACAGAAAAAGGAGCCAGTCGGTGATGATGACACCATTCCTGAGGAGGCCCAGAATCTAGAGGCCCTCACAGCAGACACCCTCTCGGTATGATGACGCTGCTTGTCGCGTTGCATTAGGCAACATTTAGTTTATTATTTAGTTAATTGCACCACCAGATATTTATCAAAACAAAATAAATTGTTACATAGATTAAATAGGCATTGACCGTTTACTGTGACCAAATACATCTGATGCCAGATGAGAACCGCTCTCTTGGCTTTTGCAGGCACTGACGGTGACTCAGATAAAGAAGTTACGAATTCTGGTGGATGAGGCTGTGCAAAGGACAGACAGCGAGAGACTGAAGTTGGAAGGCGAGCGCTTTGAGTACCAGCGAGATATTGGCAACCTTTTGCATCCATCTGTGCCTATCAGCAATGATGAGGTTGGTGTCACGGACTTTGGTGCACAAACTGGGCTATTCAAAAGTAGATATAGATAGACTGTTCTATTGTTAGATTGATAAGCATGATCACAGACATCAGTATTGTGGAGAATGTGAAACAAATGTTATTGTGTACATAACTGCTTACTATCCTTCCATTAGTTTTCTTTGAAGTGCTCAAACATTTTGCTCCCTGTTAAAAGAGAGAGCGGGACTGTGTACGTTCCTTATTTTTGCTTTCTGGAAAACCAACACAAGTAGTAGATCCATCAGTAGCTGTCATTTTTTATGCTCTGTTTGTACTGTCTGACTCTTTCAACCCCCCTAAGGATGCAGATAATAAGGTTGAGCGCACCTGGGGCGACTGTAGCGTGCAGAAGAAGTATTCCCATGTTGACCTGGTTGTCATGGTAGACGGCTATGATGGTGAGAAGGGAGCAGTGGTAGCTGGGAGCAGAGGTTACTTCCTCAAGGCAAGTGTATACCTACATTTATTTAGGGCCAAAATTATTGTTTCAGTAGTTCTGGGGGACCAGGCAGTGTCTTGTGGTGAAGTCTTGAAGTGTACTTCATGTTGACTGACTGATATGACTAAGTGCCTATTATGCCTGTTATGTAATTGCTTATTAAGCATATTTAGGTCTATTTACAACATATATCTATTAAGGGCATATTTCAAATTTTGTCTAGAATAACAGCCATGTTGCTTTTGTTCAGGCAGGATACATTTTATATACCTAGCTGGTATGCTAATGTAGCCATTTGCACATGTAGACATCTGCCCAGCCCAGAAACTGCCTGAGCAGTTTCACCTTCTTTATTGCAACTAAAAATCTCACAAAATGACATGACAATTTTAGACATGCAGAGTTTGAATTTAACCATTTTCACTCTAATTCTGTCACTCCAGACGCCATTAGTATTTTTGGAGCAAGCGCTGATCAACTACGCACTGCAGATTCTCTATGGCAAGAACTACCAGATCCTCTACACACCCTTCTTCATGAGGAAAGAAGTCATGCAAGAGGTTGCCCAACTCAGCCAGTTTGACGACGAGCTGTACAAGGTATTTATGGTCTTCTCTCGGTCAGATTTTTCACATTCCTTCCATTTTAAATGTCTTAAATGCTCACCTGTGAAATGTACTTGAATGCAGGTGATTGGCAAAAGTAGCGAGAAGTCAGATGACACCGCTGTGGATGAAAAGTACCTGATCGCCACCTCTGAACAACCTATTGCTGCCTTCTTGAGGGACGAGTGGCTGAAACCCGAAGACCTGCCGATCCGCTATGCTGGCTTGTCCACCTGCTTCAGACAGGAAGTTGGTTCTCATGGCCGGGACACACGGGGTATCTTCAGGGTGCACCAGTTTGAGAAGGTCTGTGCCAAGTTTGACTTTCTTATAGAGGCCTTTACTAACTTCAAAAAAGTATTATAAAACCAGAAAACAAGATCCAAGATCAGACAGTTTTCATTATCACAAAATCAAGATTTGTGTAAAATATGATTTTTTTTTTTCATCAGCGATGGGTCACTTATACATAGTCAAATTCTGTGTAATACTCCACACAGTACACAATAACATACCCCCTCATACAATATTTTAAATATTTCAAGGCATTCTTCAGAACCGACCAACATTTTGCCTCTACACACAGATCGAGCAGTTTGTGTATGCATCCCCGCATGATGGCAAGTCCTGGGAGATGATGGATGAGATGATTGGAACAGCAGAGGACTTTTACCAGTCACTCGGAATCCCCTACCGCATCGTTAACATTGTCTCTGGTTAGTGCTCAGAGCTACCTATCTGGATGTAAAATGCATAGAAACACTTTATATGCTATTTTATCTAATTTCATTAATGTTGTTTGGTGAGGTAAAGTAAGATATTGCATTGACCTTCATTTCTGCCATACCCAAGGGGCCCTGAACCATGCTGCCAGTAAGAAACTGGATCTTGAGGCCTGGTTCCCGGGGTCTGCTGCCTTCAGGGAGCTGGTGTCCTGTTCTAACTGCACAGACTACCAGGCTCGCCGTCTGCGCATCCGATACGGACAGACCAAGAAGATGATGGACAAGGTAGGAGAGACTAAATCATGACAGAAGTTTCTAGATTACCTGTATCCAGAGGATGGAAAAAGGTTCAGAACGGATCTCACTATCTCGCAGTGTGAGTCAGGGATTATACTCAAATATCAGCAAGCCAGTTCAGGTCTGTTGAAAGTGTAATGCCATATCCATTTGATTAACTTCTTTTTAAAATTGTTTAAAGTATATAAAAACAAAAAAAAAACTAAAATGGTGATGATATGACTGGTTTTAAAGAAGGCTAGTGAACTTGATGAACAAGAGTATTTACACTGTAGCCTGTGGTGAATGAAGCTGACAGTTTTATTTTTCTCTCATGTATTTGAAGGCTGAGTTTGTCCACATGCTCAATGCCACCATGTGTGCAACAACTCGGGTAATTTGTGCCATCCTGGAAAACTACCAGACAGAAGAGGGAATTATCATTCCAGAGAAGCTCCGTGCATTCATGCCTCCAGGTTAGCAACACATTTGTTTACACTGTTATGGTTATGGAGATAAGTCAATCAGATTGGAAGGCATCATTGTTTTACTACCCAAACAGCATTATGACTAGCGTTGACATACTGTGCCTTAGGACTGAATGAAATCATCAAGTTTGTGAAGCCAGCCCCTATCGACCAGGAGTCCAAAAAGCAGAAGAAGCAGCAAGAAGGAGGGAAGAAGAAGAAGCAACAGACAGATGTGGATCAGGGGCTTCAGAGCAAAGTAGAGAGCATGTCCGTCAATGACTCATAGGCCCAGCCCTCCATGCTCTCTGCCGATCCCGAATCACTTCCTCCCTCTTAGTGGACTCAGTACTCAGACTAGAGGTCACTCTTGTGTCCTACTCATCATCTTGCCTTCACACCATTATGTCACTGTACTGCTTGGAGTCCACCATCATCTCTTTATCAACCAAACTATATCAGGGCAGATTAAACTATAAGGGAAGTTATAGGATGCCTGTGGTCTGTCCAGCAAGGGTCATGCATCAGCAAAACGGAACTGCAAGGTTAGCACACATTATTAGAATATGGTTGTCTGTCATCACATAGGTGAATTGGATTAATTGTGCGTAAACAGTGTTTTCACTGTGACATGGCACAAGATTCTGTCTAGTGGCTTGGTCTTTAGAATGACTCATCGTTATTAATGACAAGCCTTGTGTTATGCTGTCGTGCAGTCATGTTCTTTGGGGAAACTCAACTCTTTCCTGGATTGCTTTTGATTGAAATGTATACTCTAAATTACACAGCAGAAACAAGTAAAGGTTGTTTAGGTATCGTTCTATCTGCTGAATATTACTGTTTTTAGCTGACCCAAAGACACTGATCGGCTTGTGCGCAGTAATGCTTCATAGGTACAACTACCTGATCTATTTCGTACAATCATACATACATACATTTCATAACGCTTCTGTGAAAATCAACAGGATCCCCCATCAGTTTGATCCACCTCCATCTTCCCCATCATCACTGGGTGTCATCTCTGCACTCCATGTGCTTTGTGTACAAGCTCTGTTGTGATCTTGGATGAAGTATTAGTATGGCACCTACAAATAAATACTCTAAAAGTTACTCAGTGATTGACTTGATTTTTATTCACATGGACATGCTTGCTGTCACACTCACCCTTCTTGTCGATTAAGCGTGAGGTTAAAGATCTGATGGAGACTTGATAACAGGTTTGGGCCCATCTCCTTATTCCATAGAAAAATACTGTGACCTGCTTGAATCAGCGAAGCCCCCACAATTCCCATCAAATCTACAAAGCGGGCAAAGATCAAAAAGAAGATTATATGGCATTAATCTTCTTCACTGTTGGAAATTGATGACAGGACTCAACACTTGATTCTGTTCCAGACCTCAGAGTTTGCAACCACCCTGACTGGCTCCCCTAGGCACTAAGGCATTTTCCCAACCATGAAATTATATTAGCGTGGTTAACCTCCTCTGCTAAGCATGGAGAGTGACAAAAGCAGTTAAACCCAACACTCCCCATGTTAAATGAGTCATCTTGTTGGTGGCAATGTTTTTGTAAGTCAAAAACCACAGGTAGTTATTGCACTTCACATTGTGTCTACTGTATTTAATGCTCATATCTGCATATACTTCTGCATACACACCTACATGCCACAAAACATGTGAAGAGGGTGTGCTACTGCATCAGTGAGACATATGGTTGGGTTATTTTATGTTTTATGAATTACATTGAACTAGCCTTGCAGTTTAGCCAAACGTAGCAGACAAGTGAGTTTTGGGGCAAGTTGTCACATGTGTTATGCTGATTATGCGAAACCCTAGCGTGTTTTCTCCCCTGAAATGAACAGTGGGTACATCACTAGGTTAGCAGATATTTACTTTGATTCATTGCCAAGTGGTGCAGCATTTGAAAATCCCTCCTGGGTGGCCAGAGAAAGTCACCGCTAGAACAGAACAGGTAGAAGGTGTCAAAAGTCAAATGTAAAACATTACATTACACTGCAAAAAATGCTTTTCTAACCTAGTGTTATTACTCTTATATTGAGATGAAAAATCTAGTTGGTCTTGTTTCTAGCTAAATTGTACTTACCTAGTGCTTTCTTGGTAAGGTTATTTGTACCTATTTCAAGCAAATATTACTTATTTTAAGAAATCTTAACAAGCCAAATTTGCTTAACGCACTGGCAGCCAAATTTGCTTGTTTTAAGCAAAATCCTGCTTAAATATGTAATTATTTGTCTTAAATCTAGAGGGGCATTTTTTGCAGTGTACAGAGGACTCCTCAGACGAGAATGAGTGTTTCAGTCTTGTCTGTGTGGAACTATTTTCAAACTGCCGGTCAGGGGAGTTCAGTGGGTGAGATGCAGAAAATTGCCTAAAGTAGGTTACCTCAAGGGAGGTGGTTTATGTTTGGCCATTTATGATTTCAAATAAATCTTTAATCTGCTTAGACCAGGACCTATGGCTGCCAGCATTTTATTTACTGACAGGCATGATTTATCATCACTTATAGAAATGGATGGTTGCTTTAATGTTTGCTCAAGGTGTTGAGTTCAATTTTGGTTTCCGAAATTATTTTCACAATTATGTTTTCTTATTGGTTTGATAATCAAATATGACAATTCACCCATTGTCAGTGAAAACATATCTCCTTATGGGGCAAGCTGTCACACGTGCACATTCTGAAGTTACTGTCTAATAATTGTGCACTGCAACATTATATGACAATCTAATGAAAATGAAATATGTGGTAAAACATGTTCACCATTTGATGTATTTTTTGCAGTCACTGTGACAAAATGCCCCACTCTCTCTTACCTCAAATCTCTAGCCTATATTGTGAGGGTAAGGCAGTACAGCTATGTATACCTTTTTAGTTTCTGTCTTACAGTGCAGAAGATTTACCCTTTTTTAAGTTTCCACACAATGTCAGGGAAGCTCATACACATATCAAATATGAATTAAATAATGTACTTCTTCATAAAATTACAAAACCTGAGGAAATGATTGTGGTCAGTGGAAAAACATTGTCATAATTTCCATGTACTTACAGTTATCCTTTTTCAGAATGATAAAACCAGAGCTTCACTGAATTAAGACATTGCTAATCAACTCGTAGCACTGCTGGAGTTTGAAATCAGTTTGAGGAAATAAACCAGGAGGTGACTTAGTTAAGGTGATCAACCAAAACTCAAGGCCTTATTTTTGCATCCACGTATGTAGAAATTAACAGTAGCTTTACAAAGTTTGCTCATCAATAGTTCAGAGAAGTCCATGATTTTAAAACTCAAATTGACATTTGATCAGAGCTGACTTCGGATTAATGATAGGCATGGTTCCAGGGGTCTGCTGCCTTTAGGGAGCTGGTGTCCTGTTCTAACTGCACAGACAGGCTCGCCGTCTGCGCATCCGATACGGACAGACCAAGAAGATGATGGACAATGTAGGAGAGACTAAATCAACAGAATTGTCTATATTACCTGTATCCAGAGGATTAAAAAGGTTCAGAAAGGATCTCACTATCTCGCAGTGTGAGACAGGGATTATTCTCAAATATCAGCAAGCTAGTTCAGGTCTGTTTAAAGTGTTATGCCATTTAATTTCGATTAAGTTCTGTTTAAAATTTCAAAAAGTATATATTAAAATACCAAATGAAATGGTGAGGATATGACTGGTGTACATTTAAGAAGGCTTGTGAACTTGATGAACAAGGGTATTTTCACTGTAGCCTGTAGTGGCTGTTTGATTAACTTCTTTTTAAAATTGTTTAAAGTATATAAAAACAAAAGAAAAACTAAAATGGTGATGATATGACTGGTTTTAAAGAAGGCTAGTGAACTTGATGAACAAGAGTATTTACACTGTAGCCTGTGGTGAATGAAGCTGACAGTTTTATTTTTCTCTCATGTATTTGAAGGCTGAGTTTGTCCACATGCTCAATGCCACCATGTGTGCAACAACTCGGGTAATTTGTGCCATCCTGGAAAACTACCAGACAGAAGAGGGAATTGTTATTTAAGAGAAGCTCCGTGGATTCATGCCGCCAGGTATCAACACATTTGTTTTACGGTTATGAAGATAAGTCTATCAGCTTCAAAAGTCTACAAAACTTGTTTTACTACACACACAGCATATTGACTACCATTGACAAACTGTGCCTTAGGACTGAATGAGATCGTAAAGTTTGTGAAGCCAATCATCAAGTTTGTAAACACCATTTATTAAAATATGGTTTTTGCCATCACATAGAATTGGATGAATTGTGCGTAAACAGTGTTTTCACTATGACATGGCACAAGATATCCACATATGGAGAAATGAAGAGTAGCTTTACAAAGTTTGGTCTGCTCATCTGTAGTTCAGAGAAGTCTATGATTTTAATACTCAAGTTGACATTACATCAGAGCGCTGACATTGGAAATTATGATAGGTAGAATATACTGTATATGAAAATACAGAATAGAATAGAATATACTCTATTCATCTACTATATAATAGAATATACTATATTCATACTGTATTTTTATGCTTACGTCTATACAGTGTTAAAAAAGTATCAATGCAAAAATCCTACACCTACTTAATATATATATATATACTGTATATTTATACTTGTTATATATTACATATTAACAATAAAGTCTTTTTACAGTTAGATATCTGCTCAGTGGTAAGGGGTAATATAGACCGGGAGGCAATAAATTCATATCAAATGTGTCGAGCAGTAAGGAAGTAATTCGAGTAGTCAGTCATTAACTCAAACAGACTTTACACCTGTAAGGAAAAGGAAAGAGATCAGTCGCTGTTTTGCTGACATTTCTCTGTTAAAGGTAAGACAAATGTGTCTTAATTTAGATCTCAAGAACAACAAACCAACTTATTCCAAAAGATATAATTCACAGTTGCTCAGTCAATGTTTTTTACTCTTATTGATCCTCTAATAAGCAAGAATTATTCAGCTTTGAAAGGAATTTAGAATGCTTACTAAGGGCTCAGATACACATACGCGTTTTTGTAAAAACGCGACGCTAGGAAATACATTGATTCCTATGGTACGGCGCGCTTTCACGCAAAGCGCCCCGTACCATAGGAATCAATGCATTTCCTAGCGTCGCGTTTTTACAAAAACGCGTATGTGTATCTGAGCCCTTACAAAGCTGGCTTTCATGCTATTACCAATTACTTCTCAATTGGTTGACATGATCTGAGATGTTGTTTGCAATCAGTTTCTTCTATTTACAAGGACCCAAAGATGACTGAATCTGACGATAATGAGATTTCTTTCACAGTGAAAGTAAGTAGTACGAAGAGGGGCTCTGTCCATTTCATGGAATACTCTCTTGATACTCTTAGATCTGTATGAATGAAAATGTTCGGCTTAGTTATAGATATTCATTTAATATATATATTTAATAATTCAGTTTTAATATTTAATTTGTATCATTATTTTTTGTTTATACAAGTTCCTGGGTCGCGTTGATGTGCACCGTCCACAAGGAATGCAGACTCTGAACGAGACTGCGGATGTCTTGCTGGTACTTTGTTGGCCATTTAAAAAACAGATCTCATTCACTTACGTTGTGTCCTCATCAGCTATGCTATCAGCTAAGTCAAGTGTTTGTGCTGTGGTATTTTTCATCTTTGAATCAAATGTATTACTCTTAAGACTGTAACCTCCAGTCATTACTGCATCACAGTATGCTGTTAGTCTCATTATACATGAAGATCTTCAGGTGTAAAGACTAATACCCTCTGAGGTATCCAGATAGACAGTTCTAAAATCCCTAAACTTCATGTATTGTCTTTACCAATGTAGAATCCTGACAAGAATGACAAAGAAACGGAAAAGAAGAGAAAGGTTTACCTTTTCTTGTCACAGAAGGGGATTGACATCCTTGAGCACAAAACTAAGGTGATAGATTCGTCATAATCACTGAGTAATGTTGATGTTTTAAAAATCATCTGATTCCCTTAAAAGTTTTTCAACTGAAGTTATATCTGTTGAATTTGTTGATTACTTCTATAAAATGGAGCGTATCTTTTAAATGTTGTCAAAGAGTAGGTTCGAAATTATTCATCATGGTCTTTTTCCTCCTTTCTCTTCTTTCTCAGTTTTTGATAAACACGTGTACTCTGGACGCAGTCTCATTCTGTGCAGTCCACCAGACCATGCCCAAACTGTTTGGCTTTGTAGCCAAAGTTCTCGCCTCAGACAATTACCACTGCTATATGTTCCAGTGCAAGAAGTTTGTGAGTATCAGGCACCAGTAACTTAACTGCAACTACATTCCTGTTTTAAAGACCCTGAATCTTTGGAATTAATTTCTCAAACCTTCTTGACAGTCACACCTGGTGGTCTCTCTCATTGGGGACATGTTCAAGGCCTCTGAACAACACGTAGCTGTTAGGGGCAGTCGTGACCTGGTGGTAGAGGCCCTTCAACTTAGGGTATGCGTTAAGATTATCAACAAAATGATAAAAGAGGCTATGATTTATGAATGTTCAAGAAGTAGATTTGAGGCGTGATTTACTACAGCTGGGTGGATTAAGAATGAAAGGCAACTATCTAAAACCGTTGTTTTGTATTGCTATGACTTAGATCAGAGCGCTTCAGAGAGAGAATGAATCTCTGCAGAGAAGACTTCAAAACGTGGGAGACGTAAGTAACATAAATAATATAATAACACGCACACACGTACACACAGACACACAAAGATCACAAGTCTAGAGGTTTCTTGCCCAATTCTGGTCACTCTTAAAGTGCTCATGGGTGACTTGTTATTGTTACTGATGTATATATGATGTATGTATAATTGTACATATGATAGATAGATAGATAGATAGATAGATAGATGGATACTTTATTAATCCTGGGGGAAATTTAGGACTATGATGTATATATGATGTGTACATGTTTAGGACAGTCGTGAGGGAACCAGGAGTGCAGATGGCAGTGACACTGAGTCCTCCTCCCATTCCCAGTCAGACCTATCAACATCTCAAGGTAGACGAATAGTGACATGGAACCAACTTATATTTGAATGCATTGTATCTGTCCTCCCTGTTGAAAACATCTTTCTCTCCACAGTGAGATTTCACTCAGATGGAGACAGGGTTCCTCTGATTAGAAACAATTGAGAGAGATGTCCTCAAAACCACAACAATTAAAACAAGACTGCTCCAAATAGAAGCACAATGGAAACACACGCATGCTACTGTAATTTAGGGTAATAAAATCTTGGTGACTGGAAATGATGTGCTTTGTTATGTTTTAGTTATCTCCTACCTTGAAGTGCTACTCCAGAAATGTCAATACAAACTAGAATGCGTTTCGTGAACGAACTGCGAGAGTGTGCTTGCTCTGTTGCGGCCATGACCGAGAGAACAAGTGCCTTGGAATTGGGGCAGGTGTCAGCTCTCCAGCTCTCCCTGCTGGATGAGCATGCACAAATGAGTATGCACAAATGAGTATGCATGAGTGAGTATGCATTAGTGAGTATGCATGAGTGAGTAAACATGAGTGAGTATGCATGAGTGAGTATGCATGAGTGAGTATGCATGAGTGAGTATGCATGAGTGAGTAAACATGAGTGAGTATGCACGAGTGAGTAAACATGAGTGAGTATGCATGAGTGAGTATGCATGAGTGAGTAAACATGAGTGAGTACGCATGAGTGAGTAAACATGAGTGAGTAAACATGAGTGAGTATGCATGAGTAAGTATGCATGAGTGAGTATGCACGAGTGAGTATGCATGAGTGAGTATGCATGAGTGAGTATGCACGAGTGAGTAAACATGAGTGAGTATGCATGAGTGAGTAGAGCCCTGGTATGGAAGGTGTCTCTTAATATTCCTAGTTATACAGTTGAATGGAGAGGGACAGAGAGAGAAGAGGAACCGTGCGCTGGTGTCAGTGAGAGTTGTCAGTGAATCACAGGTGCAAGCCAGTTTAATGAGCCTATTATGATGTCATAATGCCTCAAAGTTCTGCCATGCAAGTCTATGGAGAAAAAAGGTGATGGAAAAAGAGGAATAAAAAAGGAGTGGCAAGGAGTACCGCCACGAAAAGTCATAGCAACCTGCACCGGATCGGGCCGGACGTTTTGGTGTTTGAATGGCGTCTCTAGCTCAATCGGGCGAGGAGTAGTTAGCTGCAAGAAAAACTACTAGAATAAAAAAAATAGTAAAAAACGAAGAACAATAGTGTGCTTCCCTTCGGGCAAGCACACTAATTATTGTTAAAATACTTGTTTGAAGAATTCTCCTTAAGAAAGGTAATGTAAGCTGTTTAACTAATCAGAACTGTATTTTATGGTTATTTATGTTAGGCTAAGTGCCTTCAAAGGATGTTGATTCCCATATTTAATTCACCACATTTTCCCCATAATTAATATATCAGATGTTAAGTTTTTGTTCCTAAAATATAAAATCATCCATGTTCAAATTTGATTTACTGCTATAAGATAATTGAATAATCTCAAAATGTAGCTATATCAAATCTCCACACCCTGAAGCAGCTCCATTGGTCAGGAGCCTATGGCCTGCACAAGAGCAGCCTTGAAGGGCCCACCGCAGGGCAGTGGAGGGACTTTCAGTTGAATACATTTCATCCAGAGCAACATACCCTCTCAGCTATCAGTTAAAAGTCTTTGGTTATTGAACTATATATTAAACTGGTTATTTAACTGATTATTTACTGATTATTTTAAACATTTAAGGTAGGGGTGAACTTCAAGGGCCCTTCATCCTGAGTTCTTCTTCGCCCCGATACGCGAGGGTGCATCCGTATATGCCTCTCCCCAGCACTAGATGGCAGTACTTAAACATTTTTTGAAAAACTGTCACGCATGCGCAAAATAGCAGTTCCATGGAGTAAGCGACAATAAGCAACAGTACTCGGTGAAAAGCGTCAAAATAAAAGTTTGTTCAAAAATCCAATTTGATGGATGTTTCGAGGTTTTGCACGCGATATGCCTGTTGTGCTGTTAACTACTCTAGATAAATAAACGGCATATTGCGACTGTGATAGCAGACTCATCGTGCAAATAAGCATTAATGAGATGGCATTATTAGGTACACAACAATTAGCTTATTTGGTACACAATGTTACTGCTTGTGAGTCAAAGAACATCCTAGCCATTACTGAATAAATCGAGCCTATAGACTGTGTTTAATATGAAAGGCAGAACAGAGCTGTGAGTTGAACTTTCCCTGTTATGTGACATATTTCAAATATAACTGGATTGTGCAATATTTATTTACAAC
This sequence comes from Sprattus sprattus, assembly GCF_963457725.1. NCBI lineage: Eukaryota > Metazoa > Chordata > Actinopteri > Clupeiformes > Clupeidae > Sprattus > Sprattus sprattus. The sequence goes on from NC_137914.1 coordinate 7,630,552, forward strand.
AGTGAACAAATGAAAAAAAAAATCCATCTTGACTTTGAAACCTTTGCCTCCATATTAGTTAGGCATAGGGGCATAGGTAAGTCCAGAGTAGATAATATAGTGTAATAGTGTAGATAGTGTAATAGTGTAAATAAACAGGATTATTGCCTGTAGGTTTCCACATACAAGGTATATTTCTCTTTGTTATATTTCTCTTCTCTAAGGTTACGTGGACAAAGAGGGAAAAGACAAAGACATTTTTTTTTCACAGGAGAAACATAAATATAGACAATAGCAATCTGAATACAAATTGACTTAGACTAAGCTAATGTATATATACCACTGTGAACTTAAAAGGAGAGTGCACACTCATAGCCTAGCAGGTTGAACATCTTTCTACCAACAAAAGCAATTCATATCTCATTCCTATATACAGTATTTCTAACATTGATTGACATCTTTACACAACTAACCACAAAGAGTAACAGAGTGCCATTATTGTGTTCCCTTTTTAAAATATGTATGTACAATACATACACAAACACACGCATACAGCACATACAGTATTTCTATACCCCCATGAGCTGGTGAACAAAAAGTAAATTGCAACTTTTGCACTTATATATATACTTATATACATATCTGTTAGCAAGACAAGGAATTCGGCAGTGTCTGTAGTATATCTGTCTACATTGCATGTAAGTTCATTCATGTAAAAAGACAAAAAAGTAATACTGAAACCCCAGATAACTTTGTTGTTTACAAAAGTGATTCAGGTGTCATTATTTGAAGTTCATATAGGACATTACTGTAGTCCTAGTGTACATATCGATGTTTATCTATATACATATCTATGTATGTCTGTATATGTCAATATGTTTCCTTTAAGTACTTGTTAAAAGGTTTCATTTCATCCCCATATCAAGGATGTACAATTTTTTTGTTTTCTCTGCCACACAATTTGAAGTTCATCACCCAAGCCTACCTTTCAACTCTCAGATTCAGGCAGGTGGAATGACTCATGAAGATGTTCAAACACCTTTTCTCTTGGATTTGTCATTTCCCAGAATTTAGTTGGAGAAACAAATTACTTTTCTCAGGTTAAAAATACTAACAGGTTTATTGTGCTTAAAAAAAAAGTTTTTCTTGTTTCGTTTGCATTGTTTCACTTCTACGTTTAGTGTACCGTTTGAAGAAGATACGATTTGTAAAACTAGAAAATGCATTTCCTGAAGGAAATACCAGTGCATGAAATGCAAAGGTTAAGAAAGGAAGAAGAAAAGAAAGAAGAGTGAAAGAAGGAAAGAAGAAAGGAAAGAAGAGTGGAAGAAGGAAAGACAAAAGGAAAGAAGAGTGAAGAAAGGAGAGAAGAGCGGAAGAAGGAAAGAAGAGTGAAAGAAGGAAAGAAGAAAAGAAAGAAGAGTGAAGAAAGGAAAGAAGAGTGGAAGAAGGAAAGAAGAAAAGAAAGAAGAGTGAAATAATGAAAGAAGAAAGGAAAGAAGAGTGAAGGAAGGAAAGAAGAGTGGAAGAAGGAAATAAGAAAAGAAAGAAGAGTGAAAGAAGGAAAGAACAAAGGAAAGAAGAGTGAAAGAAGAAAATAAGAAAGGAAAGAAGAGTGGAAGAAGGAAAGAAGAGTGAACAAGAGTGGCTCTGGATGAAGAGATAAAGAGAGAGTGAAAATATTGAAAAAAGGAGATAAAAATGGAGTGAAGAAGAGAGATTGAGTGTGAGAGAAAGTTGACTGAGAGAGAAAGATGGAGAGATGGAGAGAAAAAAAAGTAGAGAATGGATGGTGTCTTAATGTTCCTAGTTACAGTTAAATTGAGAGGGACAGAGAGAGTAGAGGTTCCTTTGATTTGGTGCAGCTGTCAGTGAAGCACAGGTGCAAGCCAGTTTAAAGACCCTATTATGATGTCATAATGGCCCAATGTAAGTCAATGGGAGAAATTTATATTTGTTTTTCTTTAATATCTTAAAAAGTATAAAGTTTAGAAAAGTGAAAAATACATAGCATAAGTGTCGTTTACAAGACCTACGCGTCAAAGTTTGAATGAAGTTTCTACGTTAAGCGGTTCGGGCTGAATTAATCGCAGAAAAAGGTAACAAGAATAAGAAGAATAAGAAGAAGAAGAAGAAGAAGAAGAAGAAGAAGAAGAAGAAGAAGAAGAAGAAGAAGAAGAAGCCTAGGAATAACAATACAGGGCATTTCATGCACTGTAATGAGCATTTTTTTGTTAATGATTCCTCATTCTGTAATCAAAAACGAATGAAGAACATTTTACTCTTATTTTGAAAGAATAAGGAGTTGGGGCCATCTTGAAATTGTCGTTATTGTCGCTGGCTACACGCTGCTCAAAACAGTTCTGACAACATCTATGTATTCGTCAGAAAGGAGTGTTTTAGACAACGATTTCCCGACCAGGAACGGATAGTGAAGTGGTGATATGATACAAACAAAACATATCAAGAATAGAGGAATTGAAATAACAACCTTTCATCAGTTGGTCACTTTTATGGTTTGATAACTCGCAGCAAAAGGTATGAAATGTTTTAAATCATGCCAATTTGATAGCTATTGAAAATGTAACGTTAACGCTATGAAAATGTTATCTGACGTTAACTGTCAGCCCTAACAGTATTGCTTTCTGATGTCCTTACGAGCCTATTCGCACCAAACTGAGGTGTATAGAGTACAAACCGGTAGGAATGATCAAACCTCAGCGAAGCTAACTCATTGCAACTTTGGGTTTGGGTTCACGCTTTGCGACCAGCAATGTAACGTTGGATGAAACTTGTCTATAAAAACTCCTAGCTATCCTGGACAGAAGTTAAGCAAGTTTTGTCCAGGGGTGCGTCTGAGTTTGTGTTTGAAACTGTTAACTTTCATTGTTGTGTTTGTAAATGTGTTTTCTGCAGCAGTGATAATGCAATGTTTATGCTATGCGCAAATGAACGTCAGATGATGATGAGAATTGTTCTGACGACGCACAAATGAACATCAGCTGAGGGTGATTGTGCCCGGGTCACAGTCCGTCTCAGCAGTATCATTGTTTCAGTTCATGAGAGATTAGCCCACAAACATGGACGACTCTCGCTTATCTTCATTTAAACAATGATGTTGTTGTGCTCCTGTTGTCGAGTTAGGTTGCTAACTTGCAAACTTTTAACTCTTCACAACTAGATGTTAACCAATGCTTTTTTCATAGGTACCCATCGAACAGGTGGGTGAAGTGACAGCTAATGGGAACTCACTGGTCTCAAAACAACGAGACGCTCCTAAACCGCTCCGATAACGGGGTCAGGATAAGGCAAGGCTACCAGGCTGATGATGATGACTCCTTGGACGGTCTGGATAGGCAGGAAGACATTGCACAGTTTCCATACGTGGAGTTTACTGGACGAGACAGCATAACATGTCCAACTTGCCAAGGCACTGGGCGAATCCCCTCAGGTTAGTAACTTCTGTTTGTGTCTGCTGTGTGTTTTGTCTCTGCATAACGCTTATGCACCACAAATTCTTATACGACCCCCATTTGCATTTTACATTTACTCCCTGTGAACCCTCATACGCTTATGACCTCCTTTTATTGGTGGATGAATATAGAACTCCTTATCTCAAGCACTTTGATTTCAGCAACTGGTTTCAATTGCACAAGAAATAGGACCTTAGGTTGTTCTGTTCACTCACCTGTAGATTTGCATGAAACTCTGTAGCCTCATTAGGTCATAGACTACATCAGACACTGTGACTCAATTACTGACTTTAAAAGCAGACTTAAAACTAATTTCTTCAAGATAGCTTATGGACTGACTGACTGACTTTTATTTTTCTTATTTTTATTTATTTCTATGAGATGATTGTAATTGTAATGAAATGATTGTTTGTGAAGCGACCTTGGGTGTCCTGAAAGGCGCTTTAAATAAAATCTATTATTATTATTATTATTATTGGTTCAGGCATCACTGCATTGACGTTGTCTCTCTGGTTTATCTCTCAGACCAGATAAATGAGCTGGTTGCACTGATTCCATACAGTGATCAGAGGCTTCAGCCGCAAAGAACGTAAGTAACATTTCTGTCCTCTGTTCATATGTTTGACTGTTGTTCCAACATAATGGTAATTTACCTTATGTAAATTGAAACATTAGGTTTACAACCTTCGCAAACATTACACTAAGAGGACGCGCATTTTGCTAAGGAGTCCAGTAGGTGGCGCTGGTCTCATGTGGTGTTGTGTTTGACAGGAAGCTGTATGTGGTGCTGTCTGTGGTGCTGTGTCTGCTGGCCTCCTCGTTTGTGGCGTTCTTCTTGTTCCCTCGCTCTGTGGTGGTGAAGGACGATGGCATCCGCACGGTGACCGTGCACTTTGATCACAACAACAGCAAAGTGCTCATCAACATGACAGTGAGCCTTCCTTTCCACAGTCCACCTCCAAAGTAGAAATCATTAGTGTTTACACTACTCACCAGTAGATCCGTTGGATCAATTGTGAGTTTAGCTGGGTTATCGAGTTAAGTTATCTGCTTTTCTTTTGGAAAGTAGGTTTAACAAGTTGAAAAGGTCAAAATTCTTTCTGGCTTCAAAATCTGACCAAAAGGAAATTGCTACGTGTGAAGAAACCTAGAGTTAAATGGAATTGATCTCTAACCACACAAGTTGCTTTTGCATCACTTGTAATGTTCATTTACATCACACATATGAATTGATCTCACGTCAAGACTATGCGTCTGCCTGCCTGAGGTTGTGTTCTCATGACTACTGTTTCTGTCAATCTTCAGAGCACTTTGAGCTTCAGCAACTCCAATTTCTTCACGGTGATGGTGGACAGCCTAAACTGTCAGGTACTCTACATGAAGACTGTCATTGGCACCCAGCAGCTGGACAACGTCATCCACATCCCGCCCCTCAGTGAGAGACAGGTATGAAGCAAAATTCTTGAATCAGTTTTCAAATAAATCTGGGTCAATATTAAATACAGCCCATTAATTCATATAAAGTAGTATATCGAGACTTGCATTTGGTACTGTATGCAGTTAATTTCAGTATAATAATATAATAAATAATAAATGTAATATTTTGTATATTAATTTTCATTGATGGAGGGTTTATCTTCCCCAGGTGAATTTCAGTGTCAGTGTGGAGATCAGTGGGAGTCTCTCTTATGTGTAGTAAGTGGGCCTTTCACATCATAGAGAAGAATGCAGAATGCAAATGAATAGACCTGGACTCACACCTCACACCTGTTTCTCCTGCTCTCTTCCAGTGCCTTCTGTTCCATGGCCAGTATTAAGGTTCACAACATTGTCGTCTTCATGCAGTAAGTTCTCCTCCATGACAGTTCTACATATCTCTGAAAATATGACCTCTTCTTCGTCTTCCTGACTTCTGTTCCTTCATTATTTCTATGACTCTCTTTCTTCCATGCTTGTTTTGGGGTCTTACTTTCTTATTTGTGATAATTCTTTATCAGTCTTAGGTACTGTGCTTATGAGCTGTACCTCTCTGCCTGCAGGACCTCTGTTAAAACATCCTATATGGTGCGCAGCACGCAGAACACACTGGAGGCCTATCGCTATATCGACTGTGGGGCCAACTCCACAGTACACAAGTCTACAGATATCCTGTGGTCTGATCCTCATCGCAACCCCAGCATCAGGCTGCTGAGGTAAAAAAAAAAAAAAAAAGTTTGAATGTGACTTAATATCCTCAGACATGGAAGTGGGGTTTGATTCAACCATCTGGTTGCATTCGAGGTTTGTTTAATTGGCACTGAAACAAAAGGGAGTAGTTTCCGAGGTTTAGCTTGTCTGGACGAGGATGGAAAGTGGGAACGTGTTGTCTCTGGCCCTCACAAACAAAGGACAGAGGACTACTGAGACGAGTGCTACTTGAGCTTCTTTTTCTGGGAAAGTCTTGTAACGCATCATTTAACTGCGCGCAATACGAGTGCTGCTACTACTGAATTTGAAAAGTTGCTGCTCTTGGCTCTACGTTTGCTCCATTTCAAGAGCCCTTTCTTTTTGAGTAGAGTAGGGCACGGTCCAGGAGATGATGATGTCAGTATTATCTGGATGGCCGATGTTAAGATGATGCCTATTCTGAGCATTGAAGCTTGTGTTGAATTGGTAGGCATTCAGGCATCTGATGAGCACCTTATTAATTTGCTAACTTTTGCTTGGTTTTTGTTCAATAATAGACTGTCTTGTGTCATAGTACTGTACAGTTTTCTAACTGAAATATGCTTTTTCAGTCTTTTTTGAAAGGAATAACTACTGTTTTTTTCCTCGATTGAAATATCCAAAGATCGATAATTTACCTGTGCTTAAAAAATTATTTACTTTTCCCACAATTAACATAACAAAGGTAACCTGATTTGATACTGTCTTTGACATGATTGTCAGGTGATGCAGTCTGAAGGGTTACTTAATCCTATGAAAAGCCAGCTGTTAAAACATTATATGACTGAAGAATAAGTACATGACCACTGTGTAAAAGAGGAAAACTGCACAAAATAGTGGGGGAGGGTGGGGCAAGTGGAACCATTTTTTACTTAAGTTGACCTATAGACAAGGGAATATGATGCAGAAATGCACAGAAAAGCGAATGCATATAAGTTCAGGATGCGTGCCATCAATTGAAACCTTAACAATAGACAACAATCATGGGATCCCCCAAAAATAATAAACTGATTTGTCTGCAGTTCTAAAGTCTCTAGGAAATATAGAAATAGACATTGAAGTCTTAAATTGAGAGCAATTTTTATTATTTTTAAGGAACATTCACAGATTATTTGTTTTTCACTTACAGTGTACACTGTCAACTGTATGTTTGGTATAATGGCAAATGCTATAAAAAAAAAGGCAAATTAAGAGTGATGTTTCTAGTTCTCCACAAAGAGGTAAATAAAAAATAGGTGTACGAGCACATGTTAAGCGTATTTGAAAGTAAATGTGATGTATTACTATAATTATGACTATGGAGCCTGTTTATTTTCCTCCTGTAATTACGTGCCATGACCACTGTTATGCTGCATTTGAAATACGAAATATAATGTCAGTTATTCATGGTTGGGATGTAGCACTAATTTAAAACACCAAATATTTGACTGAAAGTAAACCGGTGGTTCATCTTCCGCAAGGCTCTGGTTAATTTTCCCTTACTGCCACCATATTGGAAAAATGCGTGTAGTCCAACAACCCACAGCTACACTTTTGCTAATTTGCTAATAGCTAATAACATGTTTTTGCCCACTGCCAGTTCATCAACATATCTGATATAACCTTTAAAACTGAGATAAGCTACTTTTGATGTGAGACTGATTTATAGAACTGACATGCTAAACATTTGATGTTGACAGGCAAAAAAAAAAAAAAGCATTAAAAAAATATGCTTTCCACTTAATTTGCATGGCAAAATGAAAAGGGAAAATGCAAAGTAAATTTAGGGTCACATGACAAAAATGATTTCTGGTTGCCTAGATACAGGTGGTGGTTTAGTCTCCCTCACTCCCCTAATCGGTGTTGCTGACTTGTCTCCAGGAAGACCAACCAAGCACCTGTTACCTTAAACTATGCAAAGGTTATTCATGAGTTATGTTATATTTATTTATTAAGATTTTATTTGCCAAAATTGAACTTGAAGATTTGTCATGTGTAATGCAAAATTAAAAAGTAAAAGTGAGATGTAATTTTTATTTGGAATGGTACTGTGATGTTTACAGAAAAATAGGCTGATCAGCAAGATCACAGATCTCACTCACAGATGTGTAATATTGGATAATTTTCCTGAATAAAGAAATTAAGTATAATATTTGTGTCTCATTTATTTACTTGGGCTTTGTTTCTTTACTTTGTGTGAAATTGCATGAAAATCTGATGTTTCAGGTCATGTTTATGCATAAAAAAATCGAAAGAGTCTGCAAACCTTCAAGCACTATTGTATATAGTTCTTATTTTCAGATGTGCTTAATCTGAAGACACATAGTCCACTCCAATGCTTTTTGGTACCACAACTTTACATGTCTTTATTATTTATCTCACTTATGCATATATGTCAAAAATAGCATATCATATAAATTCCTTTTTCTGACGTTTCCTTTCTCTTACGCTTTCCGGATGAGCGGCATATGGGAAAATATATTACTACATACAAAGATGAAAACAGACCACAATATATTAAACCTGTCATAGTTTCCTTCTACAGTATCTGCTGTGCACTTAAAAACCCTAGTCCTGCATAATTAAGTACAAGAAGCTTATAATGTAGGATGTAAAGCTTTAATACAAACAAGTGCTCCGTAAATGTCTTTGGTTAAGTAAAAAAACGTTGGCCACTCTTGTGTGTTCATGTCCACACATTTATATATAAAAATCATAGTTTTGCGTATGGTTGAGTGGTGACAACCTAGATGCCATATACCAACTTAGACACCCATATAAGTGCTAAAAGGCTTGTAATACCATAGGCAGGGCAGCCCCAGTACAAGAACTCGATTCTCCTTGAGACTGAACAGGTGTTGCAGTGTGACGTGTACTGCTTTGAGTAATAGCCCTTGCTTCCTCATTAATATGCTTTGGGTGGAACCCCAATATGAGAATAGTTATAGCAGTGAGTAACAAACGGTGCATACATTCTGCCCATACAACTTGACATTCATCTTTTCTCCTCTAACACATTTCTTAGCCATGCTAAGGTATTTGACCTTGGGCTTCCCCAACGTTAGTGACTCACTCCCCCAAGCAGTTTTTGGGGCTCATATTTGGGTACCCACATCACAGACTCTTTCCCTCTTTGGTAAGCTGGTACACAAACGCACTCTCAAACCTTCACTAACACTTTCCTTGGACCTCTCCAAAGCTCATGTTCATATATTACAATGATTGTCTTCAAAGGTATATTTACATAAATACATATCTTTCTTCTCCCCCTTATCCTCATCTACACGTACATTACAACCACAAGGGAGACCTGACAAAAACAGTTTGTTGTCTTTTGATTAAAACTCTGCACGACTAACTACATATCTTTTGACTGCTTTTGGTGCCTAAGCTTTAAAGCTTAATGAACTACCAGTGTGTGTCTCTGGCCAGAGTGGAAGAGAGTGCTGTGATCAAACTACTGGACAGACTCGACTCGGCCAGTGTAGTCTGCGGCGGAGGACGCACAGGCTGGGGAGACGGCTTGTAGTCTTCACACCATCCTCTACCTGCGCTGCGGGGCCAGCATGACCTTGTTGATGAAGTTGACGATGGCAGAGGCTGGCTGCTCGGGGTCCAGCTCCGCGAACAGGTGACACACGTTCTCAGCTACACTTCCTGGCTTCTTCGCCACGAAGCCAAACACTCTGGTGGTTGGAACAGAGATGAAGACGTAAGTTTCTAAGTCATCGAGTCACAGTCGTATCAAAGGTAGAAAGAGAAAGCACGCACTGCCGCAATTATTGTCAGATTAACTTTTTTTTTCTCCATTTCAACTGGGTAAACTTTAAACAAACCATAACATTTACGACCATAAACCAACCACACCTGCTTCAAATATTGGACTATTCAACATCATCAAACACTAATATGACTATCCAGCGCCGTGTGTGGAGCTGGTGGGAAATGCTCTCTTTGTCATTTAAAATTACTGAGGTAATAAAGTGTGTTTGTGTTGTACAACAGAGCATGGCTCTTCATTCAAAATCACTGAATCAGGATAAAGGGTATGATTTGAGGTTGTAAAAGCACTGTGAGGTGATGCAAAGCCTACATTCCAACTGCGACATGAAAAAGACACATATATTCTCTCACACGTGAAGAGGAAATATAGAAGGCATATCCACAGAGCACTTACTTAGATGTCGTGCTGTCGGAGTTAGTCCACCTGAAGCAAACAGGAGGAGACAGAGACGAGACTCAGAAACACGCATGCTCACATACTCACTCTGTCTCTCTGTCTTTCACACACTCACACAATCACACACACACACACACATATACACACACACACACACATATACACACACACACACACACACACACACACACACACACACACACACACACACACACACAGAAGAAGCGAAGAAACACTACACAGACACAGTCCAGGCATGCGCACACGGAGACATATTTTCTTTCTTGTATTGTGCATGTCATTTCTCAATGTCATCACCCTGTAACTGCAATTAAAATGCATTTTTTAATGTTTCAAGACCAAGATCAATAAGCACTGCAGATGTAGGATGGCAGAACCAGGCTAGTGATTTGTGCCTCTGTACAATTAACCACCACAATAATCAGTAAAATGCCCTTCTTAAAAATCTTATCGACAAAGGGGAAAGGAAATTAGATGGACTCCTGCCTACAAAACTTTCCCTGTACACGTTAGAATATATGACAAATTATCTCCAAATGTGTTTAATCCACCATATATTTATCTCATCAGTGGTTCCTCCCAAATGTCAAATTCCCCGTGATCATTCCACACACACACACACTCACACACACACACAGACAGAGGTAGGGCAGCCAGCACTAGATCATGCAGCAGCAAACAGTAAGTAATGACTGGCCGATGACTGTTACAGTTAATACCATTCCAAAATGAAGACGTGCATGCCATAAGAATGGTTGACACTGTTTGCGGGTTTCTATTAAATATTAATAAGAAACACATTTCATGATGTTTTAGAGCCACTATGGGCATGGGGCCTAACTGAAGGTAGTAATACCACACCTTTGTTCTCTAAACCTACCTTCGGTCTTGTGGATCAATGCTGCTGAACGTGACACTGTTAAGAGGATAGTGTCTCCTGAAGAACACCCTGAGGAGAGACACACACTCCATTATCAAAGGCGGACATTTATGAACAATGTGGAATTCGTTTCTCAGGTCTTCAAGGATCTTAAACCTGATATCAAGAGCTTGGCATCGACATAATGACAGCCCGCAAGTCACATAACTCAGAAAACGATTTTATTGCAAAAGAGAAACATGTCCTGATTTTTGCCCGTTGACGTGAGTGGCCTGTGCAGTGTACCTGCGCTGGCTGTCCGTGAGTGTGATGCCCTGGGCCGACACCTTGAAGTGGACCACGGTGGCAGCTGGTCGCGGACTCCGTGACATGGTTGCGACAGTCGCTTTGGCAATAGCCTGGGGTCCTGTCAGTGACTCCGTCTCCACGGAGTTCAGGAACAACACATTGCAAGCTATTCGGAAAATAAATATGTAAGACATGAGACATCAGGACACTTGTCAGGCTCTTTATAGTTAAGTGTATGATATCACTGTATTGAAAAAGTGTTTTGGATTGGATTATGCCATCTCCAAATCTCTACTCTAGAGAATTAATTACAGGAAAATCACACATTTTACCTTTTAGAAAACCATATTGTTTTGGCACTATATAAATAAAATTGAATATTTTCTGTAAACTTATCTAATCTTTGAGCTAATTTGTTGCCTTATCTTCCGCATGCAGTGACAGTATCCCTCTGTCACATTAAAAGCAGAAGTTTGAGCAGAGCCAGGTGTGTAAGGGGCCTCACCTGCACCCTGTTTGAGCAGGTCTGCCGCTGTGCTCAGGTTGCTCACCGGCTGCACCTCCTGGATGTCTCCTAATAGGTCTGGAACGTTAAGGAGGGTTATTGGCATGTGGAAAGATTCCGATGGCTAAATCCTTTGTTAAAACGAATAGTACTTTGTTATGGAGGCCATGTATCTCCAATTGGAGCATTGTCTACCTTTCTCTGAGATGCGAAGGGCACAAGGCAGGGAGATAGGAGTGATGGAATGCTGGTATACAAGAGCAGACAGACTTCCTGGAAAGACAAATAAACAGTCCGTTTCACCCGCATGCATGGTATGATCCAAAAAGTGATATTATCTCATGCCACTGGTTTTAGCCTGAGTCTCTAAACATCAACCCCTACACATACTCCATGGTATGATTACTTTTTGAGTAGACAAAATATGTAAATCTTAAAATCACATAACCATCTTTCATCAAGCAGAGGCAGCGTAGCAGTATATTAGTTAACATTCTTTTACTCGCACCCGAAAACGCATATATATATATTTTTTGAAGTAGAGCGCGCCTATCCCTACTAAAGCGTAGCAGTATATGCCAGCCTGTTTGCATTGTGTAAAACCCACAATGGCCTATAAACAGCTGTGTAAAAGCCTGGTAGCTTCAGCTGGTTAACCACCAAATGATAGGTTTTCCTTACCGAAATAGGGCTCGTTTTGACATCCCTTGATCTTAACACCACGTGGACCGGTTTCAATCAGGAAATGCCGTACCAGCTGTTCTGAAGGATCTGCCACTTTGAGAGAGAGAGAGAGAGAGAGAGAGAGAGAAAGAGAGGGATTGTGAATGACAATGAAAAATTCCAGCATTGTCTGAACTCAGCTCAAGACATGAAGGCAAAGACATTTGGATGTGCCCTACATGTAAAACCTGTGTGTTAATGTCTGCCCTGGTTTAGGAATGACATTCCCCATTACTCATTCATTTCAGCATTATGGAAATCAGAGAGAGTTGCAAAAGGTACCTTTGTGGCTGTTTACATTGGCGGGTGGAGTTGCCACCTTCAGTGCAAGGCCGTAGGCCCCTTGAAATGAGTTGCTGTCCCGGATCAAAAAAGCCCCAGGCTCTCTCTCTTTAAGCGCCGCAATAGCTGTTGAAGAAAGTGCAAGTCATGTTTAATACACCCAGTGTGTGAGTGTGTAATTGCCAGTCTTGAGGACTTGAGTTTTAGGAAATATATGTAGTTACCTTGGTCCCTGGAAATGCCTGACTTGTACCAGAAGCGGGAGCTGTCCTGCACAAATTTGACACTGACTCTGTTGCCCAGCTCCTCCTCGGTAATGGCGTCACTTTCGCCAGCGGGCAGAGCTACCTCACCCACGGATGGGGAGAATGTGACATGGTGCTGGACAGACTGCTGGCTCCCCGCCCCAGGCCTCATCGAGCCCGTCCTTCCATTGGGTGATCCTGGCAGGGTGCCTTGGCGACGTTTCTCGGGGAGGGGAGGCTGGGGGACGGTGCTGCCCGGGTGACCCGTGTAGGAGCCCAGAGAACCGAAGGGCTGGTAGTAGCCAGCAGGGGACAGTGGGAAGTTGGGGGTGATGTGGCCCTCGGAGGCAGGGGATCCCCGGGCGCTGGCAATGCCCTCCATACTGGAGTAGTGCTGCAGATGCCCCACTGGCTCCGAGGCCAGCATGAGCCTCCGGCCGAGCGTGGCGAAGCCTGGCACGGGGGGCTCCGTGGAGGGGGACCCCTCCTGGCTGCTGTGGGGAGGCTGAGGCGAGGAGGGAGCTGAGTCGGGTTTGGAAATCACAGATTCTGGTTGCGGGCAGCAGCCATTGGTGTGGGGCTGGGCTGAGTTGGACACGGGAGAGGCAGGGGGGGAGGAGAGGCTGGAGGAGGAGTCGGGTCCTGCCCGCTGTGCCAATGCAGCCACGCTGGCAGAAGGAGGACTGTCCCGAGTCACCTGTGGGCTTTCCTCTGATGGGAGTGCAGGCGTGGGGTGGGGAGTGTGGTTCTCGGGGGGGTTAGGGGGCATGACAGCCATTGGTGTGGTCTGGGTAGGGGAGCCAGCAGGCACAGGCGGCGGTGTCTGCGGCACCTCTGGAACGAGTGGGGAGGAGGAGGAGGGGCTGAGGGTCTCCGGAGCTGCCTGTGTTGGGGTGCTGGGGTCGGCGCTGGAGGGCTCACCACTGGGCCTGAAACCCGGGCTGGTGCTGTGAGGTTCCTGTGGTCCAGCCTGGGCTCGCACCGGGGACTGAGCCGGTGTACCGGTATCACCAAGGGCCTCTTTAGAGCGCACCTCACACTCACGAGCTGCCATGCTGGGGCTGAGACAGAAACACAACAACACCTTGTTAGAAATCTGTTTTCCGACAGTTTTTATTCATAAAGACATTTCCTACTTTTTAAGAAACGTATCATTTTCTTAAACTGTGCTTTTGCTGAGAGCTGTTTTTTAGCACTCTGAGATTCAGCTTGAATGAAGAGTACTCAACAAATAAAATTAATTATTATTATTATTATTATTTGAAACAGTGAAAAGGGCTCTTAAATAACAGTTCACCTCTCTTGTGTACGCAGAGGGCTGCTGGTATGAACCGGGGTGGGTGGTCCAGACATATCTGACGGTGTAGAGCAAGGAATGTGTGCTTCTCTGTGTATCCCCCTCAGGGACACATGGTTAATGTGGTCCCTCCAATGGGCAGCTTCAATGACAGTTGTAGGGCCATCTGATGAAAGGGAAAACATTCACGAGACGTGAGGCCATCATTAGAGAAAGCCCATGAGGGCCAAAACCCTTGATGTGGCCTCAGTGAGCACAAAGCCAAGGAAAGCAGAGAGTAAGAATGTAAGTTACCCGATGAAATTTGGTTATATAATAATAAAGTGCTCTGTGCACAGCTGTGCCAACCACCATTGGTCGTGATAAAAGCCACGGACAGCACTACTGCCAAACCGATCAGAAACTTGCTCAGAATTTTAAAATCCTTATTCAGTCCTCCTGCAATGTCATGGAAGTTATGAGAATAAAATTGACTGGGAGCAAAACTGTCGTCGAATTTTTGCCGTAAGGTTCATGACAAAGTTCCCAATATAAACAACTGAATCTGCACTCACCAGTTTGTGTGTCAGGATAGGGCTGCGAATGGGCCTCGGTGTGGCTCTCCATTGGGCCACTGGGGTGGCTGGAGTGTCCGGGGCAGCTGGCAGGAGGGGGTAGAGGTGAGGTGGACTCTGACTGGTACCCCGACGCGTAGCCTCTGCTCTCCGAGGGGGAGGGCTGGTAGGGCGAGCAGGGGCAGGCCTGCCGCGGGGTCTGGTAGCCGCTGCTGCTGCTGTACTTAATGTCCAGGTGCGAGTGGGTGTGCGAGTGCGTGGGCTCTGGGTAGGCTGGGTGGCCGGACGGCAAGGGGTCAAAGGCGAACGTGGGTAGGTCGTGGTCCTGGGGCCCGTATGCTGACACGGTGGCCCTGCGATGCCAGTACTCGGCCTCCCGCTCTCGCTCTCGCTCCCACTGCAGGTCAGCATCGCGCTCCCGGTCCCAGTGGAGAGAGACCTCGCGGCCTCTTCTCAGGGCCTCCCTCTCCCAGTGCAGACCCTCCCCCCTGTCCATTCGCAGCGTGTGGAAGGCCGAGTCCTCCCTCCTGATGCAGCAGTCCCGACAGGGGCAGCCAGGGGGACCCAGGCTGTCCAGCAGCATCATTTCGTGGTAGGGGCCGGGGGGCTTGGGGTGGTGTGAGTGGCCGTGACTGTGGGACGTGGGGTGGGGGTAAGGCAGGTACTCGTCCGCTCGGCAGAGCAGACGCCCGGGGGCAGACAGAGGGTGGTGGGGGTTGGGTGGGATGTCCTGGCCAGGGTAGGGGCACAGGTGCCGGGTGGTGGGGCCTTCAGAGCAAGCACGGTGCAGGTAGTGTGGGGGCCCCTGCTGCTGCCGATCCCACAGCAGGTCTGGAGGTGGCAGGGACGGGTGAGAGTGGGTGCTGTGGTGCTGGCACATCCCCATGAGGCCCGGCGGCGGCAGGGCGCCGGAGTGGCCATTGGAGCCGGACGCCCTGTCCAGGCAGTAGCCGTTGGACAGGTGGTGGGGCCGTTCGCATGCCGGTTCGGAGCACTGCTGGGAGCGGTAGCCCACACGGCAGGAGCACGAGCGGTTCAGCCTCAGGGTGCTCGCGCGCTCGGTAGGGGGCAGCACGGGGTCTCCGTCGTCCAAAATGGCCGTCTCGCGCTCCCGCTGGTCTCGTCTGCCGCCCCGATTGCCCTCGATGCCCCCCAGCAGCCGCTCCAGGTCCTCACGCTCCTGCTGGGTCGGGGGCGGCGGGCGCTGGGGCTCCTCGTTGCGCTCGGCCAGGGCAGAGGAGGAGTGGCCGGAGTCAGAGCTCACCGACATCAGGTGACTGGGCCTCTCCTCGGCAGCGCTACACGGCAGGCTCCCATTGGTGGAGGTGAGGGATCCAGAGCCGGCCGCACGCCTCTTCTTCACCTGGGCATACAGACTGCCATCCACTGGGCCACGCGTATGAGCAATATCTGAGGGGGACAGTACAGCTGTTATTAGACAACAACCTCAAATTATAGCAGAGGTAATCTCATGGTTCAGCCTGATGTGTAAATCAATCAATTCTTTTGACATCATGCTTCATTGTACTGAAACGTCTGACGTGTCACAAGTCATTGAGAGAATCTGGATTCTGAACAGTACCTTCCAAGCTGTCTTGATACCTCTGGTTAAAGTTCTCATAAGAATCCCAGCGCACCACTGGGTCCGATGTGTTATAGTCAACTGTAACTGCAGGGTCATTCCTCTGGTATTCCCGACCTGACAGCAGTGACAACAATGACATTACAAACACATCAGAATAAAACCAAACAAAAACAAGTAAAGTAGTTATCCATATCCTGTTGTTAAACTCTTTAAAGTGTTCTTTATTATTATTCTAAAGTATTTTTTATATTAGTATTATTCTGTAACAAATCATCTTGGAACTCTTGAGATTCTTCTGAATGAAGAGTGCGTTACAAATTAAATGAATTATTATTATTATTATTATCTTTACAGTTATATTACAGTAGGTATTGTTAATAAGACTAGATAGGAGCAGTGAGTATATTCCCCAACCTTTCATCTTTTCTGGTCCAGAGGAGAACACAAACTCCACTGTTGCATCAGAGGGAAATCTGTCATCTGCATAGTAGAGAAGAGACAACAACCCAGTGAGCCGAGTATTAATAAAGTCAGACACACAATTTCATTGGTGGAATCAAAATGTCTTTTTGTTTGACACAGTCTTTCTCTGTGATAATGTTTCAATAGTTTGGGTCTCTCACAGGAAACATGCTGATGGTGTGGTTGGCTAGAGATCATTAATGGTGGATTTTTGGCTGGCTGGTCACATTTTATGACTATGTGAGTCTGAGACCATGTTGCTTTTGTTAAATAAAGCATACCCGAGCAGGCCTCGTCCAGCTCCGTTTTGCCAAACCAGAGCTGCGCTCCATGGATGGTGCAGGTGTGGAACTGAAGCCGGAACACTGTGTCCCTCTCGGAATTCTGGGCCCGCCTGTGGTAGCATTTCACCTGCAGGTGGCGCCAGAGTGAGACACATGGAGGGTCAGAGGGGAGAGTGTGTCTGAGGTGAGCACATTATTTTGCGTGAGTGTGAAAGTGTGAGGATTCACTGCACAGAGGAGTGAAAGGATAAATGGGTAGAGTATGAAGAGAGAGAGAGAGAGAGAGAGAGAGAGAGAGAGAGACAGAGAGAGAGAGAGAGAGAGAGAGAGCAGACAGCAGACATGATTGGGAAAACATCCCTAACTGTATGACTGCTGCCAGACAGCTGTTAAGCAACTGCCAGGAACACAACTTGATTATGGCACGAGTGAAGAACTACAAACACAAACTCGACAGGCCATATAAAGACTACACCAACCATAATGTCTCCTTTCAGCAGCAGCGCCGGTTCAATGGTCACACACAGTCGCCTTCCTCCTGAGCCCTGCAGGTCACTATGGAGAGCACACACACACACACACACACACACACCAATGTACTCTCGACAAGGGAATCAAATAAACGTATAAACTTAATAAACACATCTAGAGAGGCAGAATAGTCATTTGACGGCAATTGAATTTGTGCACACTTGACGTACTATATTCCAGATGTGTAGACCAGCTGCATGGACTGATATATCTTCAGGAATGGGAAATATCCTGGGAGAGGAGGGAAGATGGATGTTACACACAGAGGAATGTGCTGGGCCTCCCATCTCCTCCTCCCTGATTGCTTCAGTTTAAAATCAGGCAGGGGGATCACAGATGATAAGCCTCCAGCTTGCCACTTAGACCCAGCAGACCTATCATACACCATCTCATCGTCTACAACTCTACATGCTGTACAGGTTGGGTTCGCTAACTGGTATGCTGTAGTGAAAACGACAGCAACCATACTGACCTCCATCTGCCTGGAAGTTGGGGATGGTGGGGATGAGGACCTGGTGGAGGAACAGGGGACTGCTGTTCATCTTGATGGCCCCGGAGAGGAGCCCCCCGAAGTAGTAGATGTACCTGCGGCGAAGAGGGAACAGTTAACACCCCAGCCCCTCACACAGTTACACAGGCGGCAGAAGTGAACATGTATGAGGTGGCGGTGAGTGGGTGGAGGTTTGACCTGTTCTGTGAAGGCTGGAGGGAGGAGGAGACCTTGTCCTCGCAAAACTTCCTCATGGCCAGTGTGCTCAGAGCCTGGTCTGCCCTGCTTACATAAACACACACACACACACACACACACACACACACACAGACACACACACACACACACACACACACACACACACACACACACACACACACACACACACACAGACCGACACACACACACATACACAAAAACACACACACACACACACACACACACACACACACACACACACAAACACACACACACACACACACCGGACACACACACACACACACACGTACAACATTAACCAGCTGGTCCTTCTCTTAAGGTAAAAGAAAACTATTATAAAACACTGGTTGTTGAGTCTCACCCTGCTGAAATCTTGCTGTAGTGCATGTAGGCTGCAATGATGACTCCGGTTTTACCTTTGTTTCCCTGAAGTATGGACAAGGAATGTAACAAGGATCCATTAATGTCCATTACTTTCAGGTTCACACAGAGATACTGACATCATTTATGTTGACATAACGGATCGTGAAAAGTCCGGTGAAATAAAACATGTACACCAATGGAATCAAACTGAATCGAAAGTGTGAACCAAAAGCAATTGTATTTTTAGTGCATAGTAATAATTTTAAAGGCACCCAGTGCAACTTTATAGGCTTGAGACTCGAAAAATCAACATTCAATTTCTAGTCTTTTTTACACATAGCATTAATTATAATAATTTTAAGGTGTGTAGACTACACTGCATACTACTGAAGCCCTTGGGAGGTGTGAGGTGTTAGTTATGGGGTTTGACCCCAAAGTCAGGGTAGCCTGGTCCCTCCCCCCCCTCCCCCCTCCCTTCACCTCCCCGGAGAGCCCTCACAACACATCTGACCCCTGACCTTGCAGTGCAGCACCACCACATGCTGGGGGTCGGAGGTCAGCCAGGTCTCCATGGCTTTGCACATGGCACAGATTTTGTCGAGAGGAGGCGCGTGAAGGTCGGGCCAGCCAAAGTCATGGACCTGTTGGCAAAAGGCCGGGGGGGGGGGGGGGGGGGGCCGGGATTAGGAACATTCTGAACAGATTATACCGCTAATTATATACAAGGCCGAGACACATAAGGTAGCTATCTTACCTTCTGGTTCATGCGTGTGATGTCATGCCTTCTCTCTGAGAGGTTGAGAAGCTGAGGAAGACAATAAAAATGCAAACCTATAAACTATATGTAAATGTGGAAATTAACTGTTATACCAAAACTGTAATAAAAAATAATAGCAATACAATTTTTATTACTTATTCTTCAATGTGACCTCGATATTCTCGGAGAATTAGATAAGCAGGTCAAATGCAAAGACTTTCACTCCTAACCAGAAATTTGTCCTGGTGCTTGGATTTCAGCATGGAGGCCACCTCCTTGAGGTTGCCACGGTAGCGCTGCTCCTCCAGCAGAGGGGGGAAGAAGACTGAGATGATCCTCTCTGTGATGTAGGTGAGGTCAAAGTCATAGTTCCTCTCCATGACGCGCTCCATCACCCGGTCCACACTGAAGCTCCTGGGCAGAGGCACAGGTTTAGAGGATTGGCTCCTGAGAAGTTTCAACAACGCAAAGGGAACCAGGTAAAGAGCGGCACACAGGTCCCCTTGTTTACCATTTTGAACTTGTACTCTACTCAAAGTGTAATTTGATTTGAGTACACAAAACAAACTAGTCATAAATGCATCAACACAGCCACTGGAGGATATGTTGACAAGATAGTTCAATATAGTTTTTAACAGTACATGCATTGCTCAGAGTCATACAAAGGACCTGTATGGGCGTAGAGATTGGAGAGATTGGAGATGAAGTAAAGTGATTATGCTTAACAGAGGGTCTTTACCTGGGAAGAGTGCTCCGCTGTTTGGAGTACGTCAAAGACTTTGTGGAGCCCTGGGGACAGAGAGACATGCATAACTGTTTTTTATTTTATTTTTTTATAATTGTATGTCTGTTACTTTATATGGAACCTGGCGTCTGAAATAAAGATTTATATACATAACACAAATACTGAAGAGCACTTGGGACAGAGAGACACACATTACACAAACACAGAAGCAAACAAGCGTGAGGTCACAGTTTTTATCCAATTCCTCAGCTGTGTTGGAGCTTTGTTCCTCCTCCATTTGGGGAGGAAAAGCATGTGCCTGCACATGGTGCAATGAAGGCATTAAAGCAGCTCTGTGTGGACATCAGTAAGGGCTTGTCCCGGGAATTCATCTTAAAAGGCATTGGCTGTGAAGTTTCTGACCTCTCCTCTTGTGTTTCATAAAGCACCTCACGTTGACAGCGAAACCCCGGCACAGAAACATCTGTTTAACTAACATCACCTAGCATGTGACAAAAATATGACCGGATGATAGCACTGATGGTGCTGCATGTTAAGACTCTGCAGAGGAACTTCAACTGAGAGCAAAAGAAAATAGCGGCGGAGAGTCTTACCAGGTGCTGGATGTGCCTGGAGGGAGCAGTCCCCCTGCGCTGCTGCGGAGGAAACAACACACTTATTTCAAATCAGAGAAAACGGCACGAGACAGACAGACAGACAGACAGAGAGAGTAAGAGAGAGAGAGATATATATACGTATATATATATATATATATATACTGTATATAGAGAGCTAGAGTTAGAGAGAGAGAGAGAGAGAGAGAGAAAGAGAGATAGAGAGAGAGAGAAGTTGGGAGAGAGAGAGTTAGAGGTAGAGAGAGAGAAAGAGAGGGAGAGAGAGAAAGATTGGGAGAGAGAAAGATAGAGTTAGAGAGAGAGAGAGAGTTAGAGAGAGACATAGAGTTAGAGAGAGAGAGAGAGAGAAAGAGAGGGAGAGAGAGAGAGAGAGAGATAGAGAGCGACGCACAACTTACCAGGTCAGATGGGGGAGCTGGGATGCAGGCTGTGTTCACCTGCAACACAGAAACAGAGCCATGACTCACACATGTACAGTGATGGCTGACGCTTCACACGCATGGCACGTCCATTTGCTTCTGGTTCTCCATTTGTTTTATTTCTTCCTCAGGAAGTGGGGAAGGGAGTGGAGACACATGAAGCAGAAGGGGTCCTCTGGGATGGGCCGGAGGAAATGCTCCCTTCGACCGAGGAGATAAAGGCCCCAAAACAACCTCGACCGCAGATAACAAGCCCCCCGCTGAGCATGCTGGGATACATCTGTCAAACCTCAGACACAGGTGGGACACGAGTCACGCTGTATGAGGCAAAGCTCATCGGCAAAGCTGTGCACATACACACCCTACACACACGCGCCTCAAAGTTTGTTTTCTTTTACACAACTGTTGCTTCTGTGTGTGTGTGTGTATGTGTCTGTATGTCTCACACATACTGTACACTAGCACAGCTATACTGACACACTCTTCTGCCTCTTGGTGACCTCTGCTCCAGCAGGAAGTGGAGACGCTGTGAACGCAGGGATGGGGATTTGCGTCAGTCCCATGTGAGGTGAACTGGACAGAGGCTTGGGGGCTTGTGTGTGTGTGCGTGTGTGTACATATGGAGGTTGGAGACCTGCTGACTATCGTCATGCTTACGTAAGGGTGCAGCCACCAGGCACTCAGCACCAACCCCCCCCCCCCCCCCACACGGACCATATCCGCTCCTCTTCCCCATCCAGGGTTCTTGTTTGGCCACAGGAAATGGGGAGTGCCCTGTGTATTTCATTGTGTATAGCCCAAAATACTCCCAAGGCTTTGGATTAATGTGTGTGTGTGAGTGTGTGTGTGTGTGTGTGTGTGTGTGTGTGTGTGTGTGTTTGGATGGGGCTAACTAGGAAGGATCTTTTGTGTGTGTGTGTGAATGTGAATGTGCTGTTGGAGTTGTACTTGTTTTGGTTGCAGTAACTGTGCATATTATTATTGGAATGGGCTTTTGTGTTGGTAAGACACTGTTGTATTTGTGTGTGTGTGTTGCTAGGTGGGCTTCCATTTTAATATCAAGTTCCTCAGGCACTTGGCGTGAGGACAGCTGTCGCATGTGAGTAAAGTTTTGGCTCTCGAGGCAACATTTTAGTCTGTAATGATTGGATTTCACCATGGCCTTAGTTCAAAGTCGTCAAGCATGATTTGGGTCCTCTGTTGCTCAAACCTAACCTAAGAAACCTTCCTCTCTTGTGCTGAATCACGCACTTAAGTCAGAGAGTCAGAGACGGAAAACACACACACACACACACACACACACACACACACACACACGCTCGCGCACACGCACAAACTTACACAGGCAGGCACGCACACACAAACACACACACACGCTCGCACGCACGCGCACACACACACACACACACAAACATACACACAACAAAGATTTATACCGTCAGACAGAGAACGAGTCAAGTGCACATGTTAAATATATTTGCAAACACAACATGAGGAATGGCTAACAAGGGACTGGCCTAAAACACCACTCGTTTCCTTTCTCTCTCTAGCTACTGCTGTCTGTGCTCTGCTTTAAGCAGCTGCCCCACTCCACTCCTCTATTCATCACTCCTGACTCTCATGCTGCAGTCTGCACCGGGCTGCTGTTAACTGTTTGTCTTGCTCCTTTGAAGCGCGTTGATTTACGAACAGGGGCAAGAGGCGCTTGCCACCATGCAAAATTGCTGATGGACCACTGTATATGAAGACGTACAACAGCTTTAGGTCTCTTGTTCGAAGTTCAAAGAAGTAGCCAATAGCTTTTTGAGAAATCAGAAAAGTGTTTTTTAAGTAATTTCCAGACAGAAATGTTCCATGTTTTGATGTAAATGTAACTTAAGGGGGGGGGGTTTGATGAGGGGTCGCTTTCTCGTCCCAAGCTCCCCAGCATGTGTCTGAATCCATTCCTTTCTACCCCAGATTCGAATCGTTGCAGATACCGTGTGCGGATAGAGAGTGTTCGTCTATATGACAGGGCTATCTGTATTCTGAACAGCACGGACGCAGACAAACTAGGCTCCGTCTGAATTGGGCTTGAATGTAGTGGGCTCTTCCTCTCACTGATGCATCTTCACATCTCTCATGGCACATTCAGTTCCACGGCACTCGCCCCCCCCCTCCCCCATCATCCAGATTCAAACTCAGCCTTGCTCAAATGTTGCCTTCACCTCTCATTTCCAGTGCTCCATCCCCCTTTGCTTTCCCTCCTTCCCCCTTTGCTGCCCCTCTCCCTCTCTCTCTCACTCCCTCTCTCTCTCACTCCCTCTCCCTCCCTCTCTCACTCCCTCTCCCTCTCTCTCTCACTCCCTCTCCCTCTCTCCTCTCTCTCCCTGTCTCTTTCCCTCTCTCTCTCACTCCCTCTCTCTCTCACTCCCTCTCCCTCTCTCTCTCACTCCCTCTCTCTCTCACTCCCTCTCCCTCTCTCTCTCTCTCTCACTCCCTCTCCCTCTCTCCTCTCTCTCCCTCTGTCTCTCACTCCCTCTCCCTCTCTCTCTCACTCCCTCTCCCTCTCTCCTCTCTCTCCCTCTCTCTCTCACTCCCTCTCTCCTCTCTCACTCCCTCTCTCCTCTCTCTCCCTCTCTCCTCTCTCACTCCCTCTCTCTCTCTCTCCCTCTCTCCTCTCTCTCTCACTCCCTCTCTCCTCTCTCTCTCACTCCCTCTCTCTTTCCCTCTCACTCCCTCTCCCTCACTCCCTCTCCCTCTCTCCTCTCTCTCACTCCCTCTCTCCTCTCTCTCCCTCTCTCTCTCACTCCCTCTCCCTCTCTCCTCTCTCACTCCCTCTCTCTCCCTCTCTCTTCTCTCTTCCTCTCTCTCTCACTCCCTCTCTCTCCCTCTCTCTTCTCTCTTCCTCTCTCTCTCACTCCCTCTCTCCTCTCTCTCCCGCTCTCTTTCCCTCTCTCTCTCTTACAGCGAGGGGGCCAGCAACGGGGGAGCATTACGCCAGAGAAAACACGCCAGATTCCATCTCCTGAGCCAACACTTGCGCATGCGCTCAAAAAGCAAGAATACCCTCTCACACACACACACACACACACACACACACACACACACACCACACCGACACCCACACACACACACATACACACACACACACACACACACACATACACACACACACACACACACACACACACAATCTCTCTCTCTCTCTGTCCCTTTCCCCTTTCTAACTCTTACCAACTTTCTTCCAACTAGGCCCCCCTGATTGTGCCCCCTCCCCCCACCACCACTCTGATGGGTTGGACATGAACAGGAAGTGCATGGCTGGGCTGGTCCAGGCAGACTCAGACAGAAACATGGGGGCTGGTCACGCCTTGCCTTGGGCTGCTGGTGAGCCAGAGGGGGCTATGTGTTTGCTGCTGGCTGGCTGAATATTAGTCACTGGTATACTGGTTGTCACTGGTTTAGGACCTCTTATGGGTGACTCATGGGTGAAGATTGTGTGAGCTCTGTGTGTGTGTGTGTGTGTGTGTGTGTGTGTGTGTGTGTGTGTGTGTGTGTGTGTGTGTGTTTGTGTGCTCTGCGTGTGTGTGAGTCTGTGTGAGTGTGTGTATGGTTCACATTAAGCAGTCTAGGTGGAGACAGATGCCTGGAGTACAAGCCCTTTTTCCTGAATCTTAATTTCTTTTGCAAACAGTGAAATTTGGCAGTTTACATTTTCCTGAGCGTAAGCGATGAGAGAGAGAAGATCAAAAAATATGAACAAGAGTTATATCCAAGAAAGGCCCTTGTGGATCCAGATTGACAGAAAAAAAGGCTTGAAGGGAAATCATGAAAAGATAGAGGCAAGAGTTGCATCCTGACAAGTGAATGGATGGAGAGGGAGAGAATGGCGGAGGATATCGGGAGGAATGAGAGGGTGGATATAGGGAGGACAGGGCAACTCGTGTAAACAGCTCCATTAGTGAGATAAGTGTTGATGGGGGGATGAAGAGAGAGGAGGAGAGGGAAGAGAGGGAGAGAGGAGGGAGGGGGGTTGGTTGGCTGGCTGGCACAGAGCCTGAGACGAGCAGCTGGCCAGGCCTAGTGAAGAGTAAGAGAACCAGCTGGAGAGCCATGGAGAGAGAGAGAGGCTTCTTTCCTTCCTTTCCCGTCTCCTCTTAGAACACTTTAAAGACAGAAATCCTTACGGTGCAAATCCATACAAGCGATCTGAGCGACGCGATCAAATTCCATTGCTTTGAGTGGCCGTGTTCTTTCTCTGAAATGTTGGCCGCTGCCGGTGAAATATCGCTCCTCATTTGCATAAGTTTGAGCATGTTCGAATTTTCATCAGGCGCGTCGCTCAGATCGCTGGTTTACGTCACAATGGAGCTGGCTCCCGTTGAAATGCATGGGGTCGCCCAGATCGCGTCGCCCAGATCGCTTGTATGGATCTGCACCGTAAGAGAACCAGCTGGAGAGCCATGGAGAGAGAGGCTTCTTTCCTTCCTTTCCCGTCTCCTCTTGGAAAACTTTAAAGACAGAAATCCTTAAAGCGACACGATTGAGATACATGGTGAATTAGTAAACACTCATAATTTCCCGTGTGAAAATACTTCAGCAAATAAATGATAATGTGCAACACATGGACATGTTTCTCAATGCCTATTTCGGCGAAGCCAAAACATGAATTAGATAGGTATGCGCATTTTCCCAGAGAGCCAGACAGTTCAAGAGCAGTGATGAGAGCAGATGACGTGGTCTTTGGGTCAGCGTCTATTGGCCAGTTATGAGGTCTAATGACAAACAAATGTTCTCCGCTTTAATCAAGCCCAAACCTCCCACCAGCCACAGCCTCCTCACTCATGCTTTCTAGACTGCGTGACACTCCCATGGCTATGTTGCTTGGCTCAACTGATGCCAACCACCACACTGTAGACCGCCTTCCAAGTGTCTGCCTGTAAGCACTGTGGACAAACACTTATTGTGTAAGATGTCCTTTTTCTGGAGACGCCAACGTACCCTTGATTGCCTTAAGAGAAACCTTTGCCAATTCAGGCATTCATTTAAGTTGTATTCCACTGGGAAGGCTCTATTACATGCTGATTTTCCGACTGAAGGTGACTTCAGCCATTGCTTGGAGCAATAGCTCATTGCAAGTAATAAAACACTGCATATGACAAGGCCAAACTGGTCATATGATGAGAACTACCACACTTCAACACTGGACTACAGGTTACATAACATCAAGTCTCTCTCTCTCTCTCTCTCTCTCGCTCGCTCCCCCTTTCCTTGTTGTGTTCCTCCTCCTTGCTTGTCCCACGCCATCATTAGTGCATGTTACCTCTGACTTGTTGCCAGATGAAATAATGGCTACAGCTCATTTGAGTCGCCTCTCCCCCTCCACACATAGCCTTCCACCACAGTCATAGCATCAGCCCAGCTTCCTTTCCTCTCTACCAAACAAACAAAACAAAAAAACAGAGGGTACCGAACAGAAATAAACAAATGAAAACAAACAGATAACAGAGAGAGAGAGAGCTACAGAGCAAGATAAACAGATACAAACAGTGGAAAATCCCATGGAGGTTTTTTTTTTTTTGGCATTTTATTTTTTCTCTGTCCTCCCTAGTGGGTCTCTCTTATTCTGTCCATTCGGGAGTCTGGGTTCCAGTACAGCATCTCCCTGATTCTCACTGACAGAATATAAACACGGGGAACTTCAGCTGACCGTCCTCGGGTTTTAGATAACATTGACACAGCGGTGTTCTTGCTCCGATCAGATCTCTTTGGATGCGCTCTATATTTGTCCTTTCAAAAGTCCTTTCAAACAGGGTGTGGAAACCGAAGTCTTATTTAACTGGTTAACACTACAGTCAAAATATTCAAGAACTACAGCTACAACCTCTGCAAGACAACAACCACAGCAAATAACCCAAGAGGCATCTCCAACTGTCCGTTTACGTCAAAGTAATCCCAGCACCATTTGAATAATCAGATACATGCACAAATGTATGTGGGTGGCAATGTCGACAATAACTGCAATTCATCTGCAGCAGTAATTAGCAGAAACTATAAACAGAGTTAAGAGGAAAGAGCATGACTCATTTTACTGGCAGGACTGTCTAGGACTGTGAGCGTCACATCCGCTTCCTATCAGGTCTCATCCTGCTGCTGTTGCCACTAGGGTCCCCCTGGAGAGGAGGGGGATGTGCTGTGCATTATTTCCACACGGGGTGGCGGAAAAGGTCCCTTCCTACCTCACCAGGCCGCATATTATGGGATGCGCACCCCTACCCACCTTGCCCTCCCCTCCCTCCCTCCCTCCCTTTGGGACGTTATTTTCCACTCTGCTGCACAGATAAGGCCTTCAGCATTCTCCAACACGGTTTGGTGTATGTATGTGTGTGTGTGTGTAAATGTGAGATTGTTGCTGTGTGTGAGTGTTTGAGTGTGGAAGTGTGGTGCGAAGATGTGCAGATTTCGGAGGCATTTCTGGCATCAGAGTCGAGCCGTCCAATGATTGCTCGGGTCCCTTGTTTGTTGTTTAAACTTGTAGATGCTAGACAAGACACAGGGAACAGCACAGACGACAGGTCAACGCCGAGTCTATCTCTCTCAGGAAGGAAGGGGGTAAGCTCGGGAAAACACTGTCAAGGGTTTTTCCGCATATTAAAGCCCACTGAAGTACGAGACGGTTTGTCACGGCGCTCCAGGCAATACTGATGGTGGTTAAAATACCCCACATAAATAAGTAACAGCTGAGCCATGGGAGACAATGACTCATCCTGCCTGATGAACAAGGAGAGCCTTTTTTCTCAATAAAACCCTTGAAATAGACTGGTTACGGTGTCGCCTGACCTTACTTTCTTACCTCAAAAGCAGGATGAAGGGAGAGGGCATCACTGACTTAGCTTTGAGACACTGCCATGATTTTACAGTGGATGGATTATAGGATTACGTCTGTCTTCAGTGCCAACGAAACAACTTAAGAGTTCAAGTATTGAGCTAACACAGAGTTCAAGTAAATGTAAAACTCCCACACTGGTATGCATCAAACTCATGGGTTCACTTCCCCAACCCCAGCCTAAAGAAAAACATCCTGTGGTTTGACAAATTTTGAAAGTCTAGGCAGACGCATTATTTCAGAAACACCAAGCCGACACCATCTGCCGCGAGTTCTCCGACACTTCTGTGAGGATATATTTCCCTTTGCCTCTCCAAATAATTACAGGCTCCTGCCATTTAATGAAATTAAATATAAAAGAATGTGGAAAGTGGCACAGATTTCACATATTTGTGAGTGATGATTCTATTGACTGGACTACTTTCTGGCCAGATGTTACGAAGACAAGTTCTGCAAGTCAAAGCACCAGGCATCTCTTTCCCATAGTTCAGATGATCCTCCATGCCAGGACTTTAGATAGCAATGATATGTAGCTAATAAATCACTTAGAACTTCACTTATCTAACCATTTCCCACATTTCAGAGATCAGATTGTCTTAAGCAGGCGTAACTGGGAACAGACGTCAAGGCAGCTTCAGTTGGATGCCAAGTGAAAATACTGTCTACACATCTTCTGTGATGGCAATCCTCTTGTCATCCTCTGTATTTAAGTGGTTTGCAAAACACATCGTAAGCTACCCAAAGCACGGCTTTCATCTTCACATGACAGCCAAATGACTGCACTCATACATTTCTCGCTGTGAAAAGCTAGTTAACCACTCACACTTGGGGACCCACAAAGTGTGAGTCTGAATGTCTTCAAGCAGTTCAGCAAAACATAGAAAAAAAAATCTTGCTCTTGGCCAACAACCTCTGGGCCCCAATTCAGAGCGAGGTGCTCAAACGTCACACAGTCCCAAGATGAAGCAACCTCACCCTTCCTGGGCCGAGCTGATGGCAATCACGTCAAGCAGAGCCCTGTGCTGGCCAGGGCTGAGGTCACCAAGCAGGGGGGGGGGGGGGGGGGGGGGGGGGGTGACAAACAATAACAACACACTCTGTTCCCGTACCAAGAAACAAGGGGGCTGCGCCTTTCCCAGCAGCCAGAGCATACTCACAAATCTTGCCTGCCAGCTCTGGGACGTACTGTCATGATGTATGTGCTTGGCTGAGCTTGAGCACACACAGACACACAGAGCTAAGCAGGGGGATGGAGGAGGAGGAGGAGGGGGCTGGGGTGCTTTCACCAGCTTTCACTGTTTGCTTGAGGACCCAAGTTCTGCAATCTGATGTTTTGGGTATTAGAAGTAAAGGATACATAATATGGATCTGCATTTTTCTTGCGTCGTCCAAATCCTACAGCCTGCTTGCTGTAGTCACACAGCTCTCCTTATGTCAATATCCTCTTGTTGGAGCCAACCTCTGCCAAGCCTCCTCCTTGGCCTGGAGCTGGCGTTCGCTCTCGTTCATCAATGCGTCTTTCACAAGCAGCGGCGTGGGGCTCTGGGTGCGGCCGACTGGCAGCCCCCCAGCCCAACAAAGTGGGGCCTTTGAGACGGGCACGTGGACACTGCACCAGTGCCCTGAGCATGGGGCATTTCTGAAGAGGGAACACATCCGATGGGGGGCGAGGCCGGAGGGGGGGGGGGGGGTTTACACGAGTGCAACTGCAGCCGCAACTCAGATGCAAAGCAGGACTTGATTCAAAGAGAGAGACGTGAGAAAGTGAAGACCCTTGGGCTAAGTATGACGAACCAGATAGGGGTTTCAAGACGGTAGGTATTATTTAATGACGGGGATAAAAGAAAGTTTAAGTAGGTCTTACCTTTGCTTCACATTTCTTATGTGTGGCTGTTTTGCACACTGTATTAATAGAGAGAAAGAAAGAGAGGGGGAGAGAGTGAGAACTCTGAGTTAGGCTTACATAATGGAACATTCCTAACATGACACAAGTTCAAATGACTAAATTGGACTTAGTGTTCTAGCTGATCAGTGCTGAAGGGAGAGTCTGGTGTTTGTGCAGGTTTGATTCCTCACCTCGACAGAAGGAGCCATGGGTGTCGATGCTCTGGTGACACACTCCACACTGACGCTTCTTCTTGAAGGCCTTCTCCTTGAAGATGTGTGGCTCGCCCTTCCCCACCTATTCAGACAAAAAACATTGAGCCTTCAGTGGAAGAGAACCTTAAAAAACAACTTTATTCCAGTCATTTTGTTAACAGCCATGTGAAGGCCTCTGAGGATTGTGCCTTTTGTTTAGATGTCTCAATGTAGCTTCCAAGAGATTACATGCAACTCAAAGCAAGAGCCTCCCCACCTTAAGGCTATACCTTGTGGTAAGTTGTGTAACAGTTCATGAAACTTTGCTTTCAGATACAGCACAAGGTCTACGAAGCATGAAAACAGAGCCAACAAGAGTACACTGGCTGGTGCCACAAATTCATTCAGGGTTTGGTCATCGTGTTTTTGTTATAAGCGTAGTGTGTGTGTCTGTGTGTGTGTGTGTGTCTGTGTGTCTGTGTGTGTGTGTGTGTGTGTGTGTGTGTGTGTGTGTGTGTGTGTGTGTGTGTAGAGAGAGAGAGAGAGGGAGGGAAAACACAAGGAAGGGAAGGAAGTAAACCAAAAATAGATAAGTCACTTTTTTACTGAATTATAAAGATAGATGCGCAAAGGTATCCTCAAAGTGTGTACATTTTGAAAAGCTGCCACAAAAACATCATGTAAACAGGTTTGACGTTGAGACCACAACACAATGTAGAGGCCTTTGTTTAATGTGTGTTTGTGTGATCCAAAAGCATTCACACTTTTTCACTGTTCTCACTCTTGTCAGAGCAGACATCGTGTGTAACTGGTGTGACGCAAAATGTTCTGCTCTCCTCTATCCATGGCATGGACACTGCAACCTCTCCAGTGTTCCACCCAAAGAAAAAAAAAAAAGACAAGGAACAAGCCAGACAGCACTCATCCTCTCTTTACAGCTCTTAAACAACAAACCGAACTGTAAATGTAACAGAGCTCTGCAATACCTGTATTGATTGTACTTTTCTACCTCATTCACTTGATTTCACTTGTGACCACCAGTTTACTTTAACCTGCACTTTATATACTTATCATACCTTGTTTTATAATTCTGTGTCATATTCTAACTCTTACTGTACATATCATATTTATCATATTTATTCACTTATTCCACCCTACATTTGCACATACTCTGCACTTTTATTGCTATTTTGCACTTCTGGTTAGATGCTAAACTGCATTTCGTTGTCTCAGTACTTGTACTCTATGCAATGACAATAAAGTTGAATCTAATCTAATCTAATCTTAAACAACAAACCGAAATGTAAATGTAACAGAGCTCACTGAAAGAAAAGTTTTCCATTTTACAATGTCATTAAATGAATGACATTTAGAAGTTTTCTAGGTCAAAATTACGCAGTATGAAAATACTCATTACTCATTCGGTCAGTTAATGAAGACAGTGAAGGATGGAGGGGTGAATGTCTCCTGGCTGCGGACGAGAGTAATGACCAAGATGAAAGGCAGAATAAAGAGGAGAGAAAGAGCGAGAGAATACCGAGATGAAAGGCAGAATAAAGAGGAGAGAGAGAGAGCAGGAGAAAATGAGCTTTCATCTAGAAAAGTCTCATCAGTTTTAGGAAACAGCAGTTTCCAAATTTCCCTCTCATTTTCATGTTGTTAAAATGCCTCTTTCCTAACTAAAGCTTACTTCTTCTTTTAGGGATTAATTTATAGCTCTCTATTCTACTCTTCTTATCTACACACAACAGGGAACACAGTACACTCTGGTGTGGTTTAAGACACACTTACATCTCTTGCTGTGGCATTAAATGCAAGACCTTCTGCTGGCGAACAACTCTCCATTTACTAAAGCTTACTTCTTCTTTTAGGGATTCATTTATAGCTCTCTATTCTACTCTTCTTATCTACACACAACAGGGAACACAGTACACTCTGGTGTGGTTTAAGACACACTTACATCTCTTGCTGTGGCATTAAATGCAAGACCTTCTGCTGGCGAACAACTCTCCATTTATCCAATGCCCCACCACCCCCCCCCCCGCCCCCACTCAGGGGGTTCAACAAGCCTCAGACAGACACCTTAAAAAGGCCACTCACCTCTCCTGCACCCACAAAGAGGGCTTCCACACAGCACAGTCTCACAGTGCGGACGGGTTAAGCTCCACACACCTGTGACCATCCCACCCCTTCCGCCTCCTGAAACCAGGCACTCTCTGTTGTGACTGACCCAACTCAAGTCTCGGTGTGACACCCCAGGGTAACGCTCTGCTCCGCTCCACTTCGCTGCGTTCCTCTCGGCACTGGGGGAACGCTCTGGGCATCCGTGGAAACACTACTGGGGTCTGTTCGCTTATTTTTAGCTGTTTTGCTACGATGTTTCTGAGGGCCTTTCTTGAAAGGGGGGGGGGGGGGGGGGGGGGGGGGGGGGGGGGGCATTCCTTCTTTTCCGTGCACGATGAAAGAACAGAGAAGGGATTGAAAGTGAAAGGAGGAGCCATTAAATGAAAAATAACGCTATAAACATTCATTCTCTCCTCCCCCCCACCACACACACACACACACACACACACACACACACACACACACAAACACTCACACACACACACACACAAATTATGTCTCTCATGTTTCTATCCTTCCTCTGTCCTCCAAAAATAGTGCAATCTTTGAACAACTGTGTGCATTATATGGCCTTCTCCTGACTGTGCTGACCACACTCAAAGCTCCAAGACAGCATCTCCTCTTGAGCTACAGCAACTTCGTCTGTTAATCTATATGCAGCTGGATACCTTAGCCTTAGCATACGACTTCTACCAAACCGGTTGTCCTAGCACCAGTCACCAGTGAGGGTGGAAATAGTATCTGTTATACAGTGACCAGTTTTAGGGAAAGATTCCCCATCATAAATGATACCTGTAAGATCCTGCCACCTTGTGAAAACAATTTTCACTTTGACGTACCCAACCTAGTTCACTTGGAATACTACGATCCCATCAATGCAATTACATGATTCTGCCATTGCATTATTTTCAGTTTCCCTTAATGGTGTGTCCCAACATGAGCAAGGCAAATATTGTAATTACAAAATGTAATTACAAAATTTGTAAAATAACTGTCAAATTTAAGCATGAATGTGTTATATACCATTATAATCCATGTATGTATATGCATTTTGGACGTAATCAAACTCGAGCAAAAGTCATTGCCTTCTACGGTCTGTTGGTAACTGCCAGAAGTCTCTGTGCTTGTAGCAGTAGGATGGTGTGGTGGACTTTGAATGGGTCTCTTGATTTAGCAAGCAAATGATCACCCAACTGATGAATTAAAAGCTACCGAGCTGCAACCAAACATCACATGACATTTTATGCAACATTTCGTTTTTGACCGAAAGTTGCATCGAATCAGTTTAATCAGTGTTTACCATTTTTCTCTTTCATGTGCACTGGGCCATTGGAATATATATACATACTGTACATACATACATATATATATATATGTCTTATAATAGATCACAAACTTGCCTAAATCAAAAAATCTTTACGTATGGTGAAAATATTCCATTTTCTGGTTAACTTTATCTCTTACTGTACATGCATTCCTGTTTTGAGGTCTACTATAATCCCAATTCTATGGTACTATATAATCTCATTGTTATATGTCAGGTAATGCAGGTGTGACTGTTTATATGGGTGCTGTTATATTTAAATAAATCAGTGTAGCTCAAGTATGGTTTGTGTGTGTGTGTGTGTCTGTATGTGTGTGTGTGTGTGTGTGTGTGTGTGTGTGTATGTGTGTGTGTGCATTTGTGTGTGAGTGTGTGTGTGTGTGTGTGTGTGTGTGTGTGAGTGCGTGTGTGTGTGAGTGCATGTGTGTGTGTGTGTGTGCGTGTCTGTATGTGTGTGTGTGTGTGTGTGTGTGTGTGTCTGTATGTGTGTGTGTGCGTGTGTGTTCGTGTGTGTGTGTGTGTGTGTGTGTGTGTGTGTGTGTACACACACATGTCCTTCCTGCCAGCCCACTCCCATCATACTGAGTCAGTGTGTGTGTCTCAAGGGGTGGAACACACAGCGCAGTGCAGCGGAGGGAACAGAGACAGCCTGTTCCAGTGGTGAGGTCAGCGTTTGCGCCATTACACACTTCCTGCCCAGGCTCTCCTCAACAAGCGCACCTCTGGGAGGGGGTGGCAAACTAAACCCAAACCGCTTCTACACTCGCTCTTGGGCACGCGTCTTCCCACACGCCAGACTTAAGTTTCTGAAGTAGCAGTGGCTGTTAGTGAAGCAGTGATTTCAGTGACACTACACATCTGTCTACGTCACCTCTTCCATAAGTGGCTTTGTTGTTTCCTTGCACCGCACAACATTTGGCTGTGACTTCCTAAACTGAATGTTAGAGTTCACCTTTGACGCAACAGTAAAAATAACTCTGCCTCCAGACAGTCCACTGCTATCAAGGAAAAGACCAAACAATGTTATCAGGTTGCCAAAAATAAAAGGGCTTCCTTGAAGTGTTTTTAACATGACTAAGTTGACATGAGACCTTGACAGTGACGAAGATTCGATCTGATAAACATCCTATAGACGTGCGCATGTGCAGAACTCACAAAATACACAAACACTGTCAAATTTGACAAATCTGTATGTGGCATGGGGTGGGGGACCGAGCTCATTCCAATCTGAACATTGCATAAATCCAGACATTTAGTTGTGTGTGTGTGGAGGGTGAGCCCTGCTCCTCTTTACCTCACTTTTGCACAAATAAGCACATGGACACAGACATCCCTTACATACACACACACACAAACACACACACACACACACACACACACACACACACACACACACACACACACACACACAAAACACACACACACACACACACACACACACACACACACACACACACACACACACACACACACACACACACACACACACAGTCCAGCCCAGCCCAGCCCAGCCCAGCCAGCACACACACACACACTGAACTCGTAAGTGTCTGCCATAACCCTTTATAGTCCCATTTATTCCACAAAAACAATGGCAGGTTTGGAGATTTAGGAAGGCCTACTGAGGTGAGAACATTCTGCAACATCAATCATCATATACAAGATTATAGCTGATCACCATTATCTGCCACTCTCTGTCCTTTTTCCCCACCAATACTCCTCGTGCATGAAGCGGTTTCCCAGTGATGGCTCTGTTCACAGCTTTACTACCACATACACTTTACTGATGATAGATGGCCTGTATATATGTAGAGAAATATTTAGGATGTCCCTGTCAGTAATCTGATGCTAGAACACCCAGAGTGGATGAGTGAGTCAGTGAGTGAGAGAGAGGAAGAGAGAGAATATCAATGTGTAATTCTATTTTTCCACCTGTTAAATGTAAGGTAAACAGTAACAAGCCATTGTCCTCCACATCATAACCTGCTGTGAGATTTGGCAGGACACAGTCAAACAGTAGTGAGTGAACAGAGCAGTATGTGACTTATGTGGTATCCAAACAAGCAACATGTCCCTGGTGTTTACAAATGGTCCCTTGAGAAACAACACGGCTTTTCAGGAACTTCTCATAATGCCTCTGAATGTCTGAAAGGCAAATTCCTGGAGTGTGCAACATCTAGCAAACCTTCCTCCAAGTTTTTTTTTTAACCTCACAGCTCTTCCCAAAACACGCACAACACGTATTAAAAATGATTTAGTCTTGTGACACGCGCAAAACGTCAAGTCTTCATTGGCGCAAAGATTCTACATGTCTATCCAGGGATGCGCGGTTCCCCACCCCCATCAAATTCTCAAACAAGACCGTTGCTATTTAAAATTAATGTTTTTGCGTGTGGCATTCATGTGGTGTATATCTTAAAACGAACCTACACTTTACCTAGACTTGACCAAACCTTGAATAGTTTGGGACTACTTAGAACAGATTGGCAAAGCTGAGGGGCGGGCGGGGTATTTCAAGTCATGCTTTCATCTGTTTCATTTTAAGATGCTATATTAATTTTGAGTAGCCTATACAGCTGTCTTAGTGCTGCTTATAATACACATTGGGACTGGAGTGCTTCGTTTATAGCCAGTTATAGAAAGAAGTGGGTACGATTTAACACTAAAACAGGATTTAATTTGTAGCATGTTATGTAACTCCCACCAGCGCAAAACACCCAACCCTCAAAAACTTCAGACATACTACGCCACGTCTGACGTATTCAGTGTTTAGCTTTCAACTGTTCCTGAACACGAAAAACGTGGAGACCTTGCAGCCTGTATGAAGCTCAACCAGAACACATCGACGTAGGTCCCTCGGTACGTCCAACTTGGACAGCAACATGAGTTTCTGAAGTTGTTACATTGTTTACAAATCTAGAGTAGTAGACTAGTTCCATTAATATGCAAAAGATCCCTCCCCGCCGTCACTAATCCATCACCTCCGATGGCGTGGCAAACAGCGCGACAGGCAGGATGCTTTATATACAGTTCCAAAAGTATTCTCATTTCATTACACATGACAGACCGAGGGCTACATCATCCTGATCATGTTAAGATTAAGTTTACAAAGACTCTATGACTTAAACAGAAACACTGGTTGTAATATGTATCATTACCAAGATTAGATGGGATTAAATCAAATCAGTTAACATCTTACCTTATTCATTTTGTAAGTACTGATGCCACCTGGAACAGATGCTTGGTTACGAACTTTAACTACATTCCCATAGGCTCTGCAAGCGTAGATGCCACTAACAATCGACTTGTTTTCTTTGGTTGTCGGAGTTCTCTGACTGGGTGGAGCCCAGACGATTGAGGAATGTATTACTGGAAATGGACTATGCGATTGGCTATGTGAGGAGTGGGAGAGAAGGATAAACTTATGATTGGTTTAAACCGTCGTGATAGAGTTTTCATTAAGATGCCTTCTAAAGAAGTCTAGGCGTTTTTTATAGCTCTTTAACATTAGTGTTGAAGGCTTTGCGCAAAATCTGGCGATTGCCTTTTTATGGACGATGTATATAAAGAGTAATTTGAAAAGTAAAAAAAAAAAAAAAACAGCATTTATCCATAATTATATTCAGTGGGACAACGAAGTAGATCAACCTTATGAATAACTTGAATCTGTTATAACTATTCTGATAACGACAGCTAAAATAGTTGTTATGTTAAACCAATTGGCTGATTATATACCTACTGTTTTGAAATTTGATGGTTTGATTAAGACACTGTTCCATATATGCTGTGGAGGCATGTGAATGATAAACTTCACAAGAGTGCCCAAGAGATTAGTAGTAGTAGTAATAGTAGTAGTAGTAGAGAGCAGTAGTAGCTGGTGTTGGCAGACGCAATACTGACACCTTCTGCTGAAACAGAGAACAAGCACTTGTGTGGCTGCTTACAAATAGGACTGTGATTGCATAGAGTTGTGATCGTCAGTCTATGAAAACATTTTGGGTGTGTTATTATATATATATATATATATATATATATATATATATATATATATACGGCTCCATGTCTTGGCAGCAAAACTCTTGACGTGACATTAACATTCACATGGAACAAATATATAAAAAAACAATGATGTTAATTAAGTGTTTATTTTGTGCAGTTCATTTGCTAAAATATAAATAGTCAAACAATAAATATAAAGACTATTATGATGAACAAACATCAGTCAAGTATGCTCATAATGTCAACACTTAGGCAGACCAATTATTTTGATGTCCACACCTCATTTTTTTTTTTTTAAATCGGTTGTACTCTCAGCATTGAGACAGCAGTTTAAAGAGACAGCAGTTCAAATGCATAGTGCACAAGTGCACAAGTAATGCACAAGTAAATCTTGTAACTGTAACATATGCCCCTATTCACTATAAGAACTCTATGCTTGTGCAATCATTCACAGCAAAGTGAGAACATCCAGCTCCTGCTTTCAGGTACGGGTCACACTCCTGCCCTTTCTCTGTGTTTGTGTGTCTGGATCGTCCCATATGTTTCCGGGGGTGACTAAGGGACAAAATCCCAAACCAACATGGAGTCATTTAGTGCAGCCAAAAAAATAGTGAGCCAACGAGAAGAAGGAGAAGAGAAAGAGGCTAAGCGCCATGGAATTTCCGGCGTAGATTAAAAAGTGCGGGAGCTTGGACGTTTATTTGTCTGCAGGCCTCTTGGCGGGACCAAGGATGGGGGGTGGGTGGCCAGGATAGGTGGATGGGGGGGTGGAGGGGGGGGGGGGGGAATAGAAGGCAAGCCATAGGAGAGTTTAGGAAAACAAGACTTGGAGGTACCGACCAGAGTTGACAGGAAGCAGGGACTTCACTCCTCAGAGGAGAAAGAAGGGGGTGGGGTGGTACTCGGATGTGAATACTGAATGATCTCAGCCATTCTCTTATTGGGAGGAGACAAGCTCGTGTTTACACTATAGTAACATGGACCGGGTATGTGCAGACACATACAACTGGCAGGAAACCTAAGAAGGTAGTTGCAGATAAATGTGTGTGTGTGTGTGTGTGTGTGTGTGTGTGTGTGTGTGTGTGTGTGTGTATCAGAGAGTAACAGTAGCCAACAAAGAGAAAAATAAATGGCTTGACATCAAAAGTACAGACAGTAAAACAAATAAATAGTGAGAAAAGATTGAGAGCCTGAGCACTGAAGCAAAAGAGCTATAAACACCCAATACAGAGCTGCTAGAGTTAACTGGGCATGAAGATGTTTTCCCACCATCAACCATCATCCCGAGTCACAATCACTGCCTCCACTGGGAAAGAGCCTTAAGAAGTTTCCTGGAAACAGCATCAGACACATACACACAGCTGACAGAATGATGTAGATGGGGGAGACAAAGGGAGACAAAAAAAAAACGGGTAAAAAGTAGATCTTGATTGGGAAAAGTGTGTGTGGTGTGTGTGATTGGGAAAAGTGTGCGTGGTGTGTGTGTGTTTGGGAAACTGTGTGTGTGGGAGGCATGAGCATACAAGGAAATGAGGAGGAGGGCTTGGAAAAGAGGAGGGGTTGTGGAGTGTGAAGAATGATTGTGTAATAACGTCCAGCCGTAGACTGATAAGGTGCAGCTGTGGGGAGAGAGAGAGAGAGAGAGGGAGAGAGAGAGACAGAGAGAGGGAAAGGGAGAGAGAGAGAGAGAGAGAGAGAACGGGAGGGAGAAAACGCACACAAAAATATAGACGCACGTGTGGGCTCCACGATAAGAACAATCCATGGGAATATTTACTCTAATTTTTTTGGGGGTGTTCAATAAATCGCTGAATCATATCCCCTGCCATCACCCTTCCCCAGTTCACCGTGCCAACTTCCAGCTCACTCCCCAAACATTTCCTAACCTCCACCAAAACACTCGCCCTGGCCGGGGGTCTGGAGGGATGCTAAAGAGAAGGAAAGCAAATCGTTTCTGCCCAGTTTTTATAGTTTGTTTTTGTGACCTGGGCGGATCTGCACTTTGTGAGGCCGGTTGTGGCATACTGTGGCTGGGAGAGAGGATGAGAGTGGCTTTCCTCTTCCCTTTAGCACCCCTCACAACACATTCCATTCTGCTCTTGAACACACACACACACACACACACACACCTACACCTACACACACACACAGACACACAGACACACAGACAAACACACACACACACACACACACACACACACACACTCACATACACATGCAGTTCAAATTACTGGTCATATCAATAAGTCTGATCATAATAGCAAATTACTCACTGTATGGGTAGCATATTTATAATGTTGTTGATCTCTCTCTGTGTATTTGTATTGCATTTATATTTGTATTTTTCTGGCATATTTTATAGCAACTGGGTTGTGAGCCCATGTCTTGGCATGTGTATGTGCCAGTGTCTGGCTAAGTTTGAATACGAGTCCCTGTGCGCTGAGAATCACAAGGACCTATTTATACCTTGACCTCTCCTTTTCCCGCAGGGTGTTTATTGTGAATGTTTGTGGAATATGGTCGCAGTAAAGCATCACTTGTTAAAGTTTTGTCATTCCAAGGATTTGCCAGGAATAAACCATACGGCCGTAGACTGGACGGAGCGAACAGATCCTGTGGCACCATGGGTTGAAACCCAGTGTAAGTATGTTTTGTGGCACACAGATGGTCCCCTGGTGGGCACTCAGAGGCGTCCAAAACCCATTTTCTGCTATACAGACACAACTGGTAATTAGATAACTAGTCTTATCTCCCTCTGGAACGAAATACTGTTTTCTGATTGGCTAATGGGGTGTACAATACGTTCGTATAGATGCACACCTTGGACGTAGTCCCAGTAGAAAAGTTAAATCGCCGTTCCATATCAATGCTCTGCTGCGCGTCGTGGAGTTCTTTTCCCCGCAGCGTCCATTATCTTTGTAGAACTGCACAGCTCGTCGGCCGTTATCCCTTAATAAACATCACAATGACCAATTACATGCATCTCATGTGGGCTGTTTGTGCAAAACTACAAACGATAGAAACAAACTACTGACACATCCAACAACAGACAGCAGATTGTGAGCGGAGTGAGCATCCCTGTTGACCAGGAGACCTCAGCAGATCGCAGCAGATTGTGACACTACTGACACATCCAACACATCCAACACATCCCTGTTGACCAGGAGACCTCAGCAGATCGCAGTAGATTGTGACACTACTGACACATCCAACAACAGACAGCAGATTGTGAGTGGAGTGAGCATCCCTGTTGACCAGGAGACCTCAGCAGATCGCAACAGATTGTGACACTACTGACACATCCAACAACAGACAGCAGATGAGTGGAGTGAGCATCCCTGTTGACCAGGAGACCTCAGCAGATCGCAGCAGATTGTGACACTACTGACACATTCAACAACAGACAGCAGATTGTGCGGAGTGAGCATCCCTGTTGAACAGGAGACCTCAGCAGATCGGATGGAAATGGGTAGTGAAGTGTGGCGTTCAGACAGGAAGTGGGGTCTTAGAGAGAAGTCACAACAACACAACAATGATCAGTCTCGGGACAGAGACGACTCCAGCAACCGGCTCTGCCTCCTTACTATTCTCGCAAGTGACTGAAATGCTCCTTTGTCCAACCACTCTGACCTGCTCCACTTGAGGGACTTAGCAATGACTATGAAACTCCACACCAAAATGGAGGGGGGAAAAAAACCTCAGCCAAGACTCAAACAAAAACCTTGTGTATCTCCACGGGGGCTGTGTGCTGGTAATGCTATGACAGAATGTGACATTGACACAGAACATTCTTCTGGCATTTGTGTTGTCTTGCACAAACAGGACCCTGCCATTTCATGGCCCAGCCATTAAAATTGTCATCCATACACCAGCAGATTATGGGTAAGAATAAAGACGACCCACTCACATGCTCTCAGTCTAAAACTCAGTTTTTAAACCTAAACGATGGGTGGGATGCTGTGAAAGTTTGCCACGTGTGTCTACAGTGTCATCGGGGAACACTGAGGACCACTGTGTCCTGGTCAGCAGTCTGATGTTGATGTGAGCCTAGAGGGAAGTTAGGCTTGCTTTAATAGAGACGGTGGGGTAGTTATGGAGGAGACCAACAGTTTTGTCCCTGGCAGCTTCTTCTCATGAGCCTATCCCCTCTGAGGGGGTCAGGCCCTCGCCTCTGACATCATACCCAGGGCTCAGCATTCCCACGCTGAACAACATGTGAGCCAGCCCCAAAGGGATTTCAGCCTTTCAGGCACACACACACTCACACTGACCCACACACACACTCACAATGTATTTTCTAGCCAATTCATGCCTGCACACCTTTTATTAACCTCTCTACGTACATCAAAATGAAGCCCTCACATTCATCGTATACATAGATGCATCCATTCATAAAGCTGTTATCGACCAAGACCTAACAACCACAAGAAGTCCGACAAAACGACACCGCTGTTGAATGGGTAGACATGAAACACATCCAAGCTTCCTGAAGTGGTCTGTCCTGACCTAGAGTCACCCCAAGTGCCTCTCACCTTGGTCAGCCTCATGCTGCTGTTGCGCTCGGGGCCGCTCCGCTTGCCTGACCTTCTGACCGGTGCCTCTACCAGTTCGACCTCGCAGCAATCCGCACCCAGGACGCAACCCATACGGAGATCTGGGCCCGTGGTGGTGGTCCCCCCTGTCCTTCACACTCCTTCGCAGCCTCTCTCTCTCCCTCTCTCACTGGCTCTCTCCTCTTTTCCTCCCCAGTCCCCCTTTCCCTCTCTCGCTTTCAGGCGCTGTTTTCCTGAGCACTCTGGCGCAGCTGTTTTTGTCGGGGGAGACAGCGAGGCCCTTCCCCTTTTCCTGGCTCTCATTCAGCCTCATGCTTCCCTGTCGAGGGCTGCGGGATACTCACTACCCATACCCCCCCCCCCCCACCACCACTCCCTCCTCCATCGTCCTGCCTCCGCCTCTCTCTCTCTCTCCCCGTCTCAAACGCACAGAAGGAATTGCTTATATTCACAACTCTCTATTCTTTCCCTCTGCCATATAAGTGCATATCTAGCTGTCCACTGTCGTCGCAGTTCACACATTCCTGTCGCAGTTACATCCACACAAATGAGACTCAAGATTCTTCATAAAATTACATTTGTTGTACTGGTATACTGGAGGTGTTTTGTTCATGAAAGTCTTTATACTTTACACAACAAAATTCTAAGCAACTACTATAACTACAAACTACATTTGCTATGGAGAGGATATGCTTTCCTCTTTCCTCCATGAACCTGTAGGCAGGACACCAATGTGTAGAACACACACACACTGATGCATTTTTCAACGTGAAACCGGAGGAAACTCCCCCCAAACCACACAACCACAGCTCTCTAGAACAGAACCAATGTTTTCTGCCTGTGGTTGTGTACACTGGCTGCTTCACTTGCTGGCAGCTGAACGCAGTGGCCAAGTGCAGTGCTGAAACCCCTCCTGCTATCAACCCAGCTCTATCGCTCCTGTTTGTACCTGGA
Organism: Sprattus sprattus; assembly: GCF_963457725.1. Classification (NCBI taxonomy): domain Eukaryota; kingdom Metazoa; phylum Chordata; class Actinopteri; order Clupeiformes; family Clupeidae; genus Sprattus; species Sprattus sprattus. Next base: position 7,673,533 of record NC_137914.1, read on the forward strand.
CAAATCTATTTAACACCTCATCTTCAGCCCTTGATAGGAACTTAAATGTGCAAGCAAAGAAAGTATATAAATGTTGTTGTAGTGATTTGAATGATTTTAGTGCTATTACATAATCCATGTTTTCCTTTGGCAGATTTTTACGTGTTTTTACTTTTAGATACTGGACTGTGGGGCTGCAGATCCAGGGGGACTTTTAAAAACGGTACCCCCATTTAAGGCAAATTCCAGACATGCTTAAAAGATCCCAGTTTCCCCTCCCCCTTTCCCCCCTTTCTCTCACTCCCCACCCCCTCTTCGCCGGAGTAAAAGCAGGAAGTCAGGGGGCTACAGGTGGTGTTTATGCCTTTCTGTGGACAACACAGCCGCATTCAGACGTGGGACCAGTGCAACACCGACCCCCAAGCGCCAAGTTAGTGTGCTCTATCGCTCTCCTGATGCGTGACTAACTGGTGCCCATTAATACCAGGATATATCAATCACAACCTTTTTTTTTGTAGTGGCAGCAGTGAACTTTGACCAGAAGCCTTTTGTTACGTAACACATTTAATAATCAGTTGGCAAGCAATGTATTACTGCCAGTTATTATTGGAGTGCATTTAAATGGTTTGATTTAAGACTCTCTTCAAAGGCAACAAAGAGCATTTGAATTGGACCAACTGCCTGGGGCTCCACAATAGCTATTAAAAATGTCAAGGCTCTGTATTTATTTTTTTTCATATGGTATTCTGCAGAAAATCTGACATCTTTCTGGAATGGCCTGTCTTCTCCCACTCCAGTGCTCGTTCGGTGACAGGAATGACAGTGCGCAACAGTAGAGCGGGGTGAAATCCAGGCCAAGAGTGACATTTTTTTTTTAACGAATATGCATAGTTCACAGCATAGATAGCAGGAAGAGATCTGCTGTCTGCTGTCTTCCAGCGCTGGTCTGTCTTCATTTGGCGGGTCCTCTGGTATTTTTGGGACTTGCCCTTGGCCGGAGGTGACGAGGAAGGAAGAAACAAAGCAGAAGTAATTCTCTGGACAGACGATGAGAAAGTTGTGGTTACGGGTGAGACCTCAGAGACCAAAACGAAAGACAAAGACATGGTCTGAGGCTATATAAGGACAGGAGTAAATAAAGCTTCTTGGGGGGGGGGTTACTTTGACCTTAAGAGGCGTAAACCTCAATAAGCTCCTGTTAAAAGACGTGCTTTTGTCAGATGCTGAATATCAACCCTTGAGCGAACACAGATAAGTCCAACAGAGGGACAGGAGACTCCCTTTAGTGACTTTAATCTTAAAGGCACCCAGTGCAACTTTATGTAAACATTCAATGAAAAATAAACATTCAATTTCTAGTCTTTTTTACACGTAGTAAGTTTCAATAACTCCATACCATTACATATCGACATTCAAGGAGCAAAGATGACACGTCGTTGTGTGGTGAGAACTGATAGAAAATCGTAAACAACAACAATCGCCGGTGGGGAGAAGCCATTTTTCCATTGACTGGAAGCCTGCTTTATTTATTGTAGGTTACAAAAAATAAGAAAATGGCGTCGATTGTTGTTGTTATCGATTTTCTATCAGTTCTCACCACACAACGACGTCTCATCTTTGCTGCTTGAATGGCGGTATGTAATGGTATGGAGTTATTGAAACTTACTACGTGTAAAAAAGACTAGAAATTGAATGTTTATTTTTAAGCCTCGAAAGTTGCACTGGGTGCCTTTAAGAATCAACGGGAAAAGTGTGCAAAAGTAATTAAAAAAAAAAAAAACATTTTAAAGAAAGATTCATATTTGTTATTAGTTGGAAGAGTTTTAGGAAGAGTTCATGCCTTCTGCCAATCCTGTTCCAGCTGATGGATTGTTTCTTAGACTTCAAATCACAATGAAAAACATACATGTTACTAACTTTAATGGCACTGTTACGGGACCATTATAGCGACTGTATCTACTTCTCAAGTGCAGCCCGGTTGTGTGAAACCACAATGAGGACCATCAAGATCTCGCTGGAGGATGCTGACTCTGCTCTTCAGCACCAGCTCCAGCACCCAGACTGGAGTTTGTATGCTGCCCACGCCACCACTGACTCTCAGACAATATTTAAGCAATATAGCACGAGTGGGAGTGGGGTAGGTAAGGGATAATCCCAAGGGGTGGTGTTCGGCCGTAGCCACCGAGGCCGCAGGTTATCATGTTCACGGTTATCATCAACGTGAATATTTCATCGCGGAGTGATTTATTATTAGCTGTGAAAAGTCCCGTAACTGTTGGTATGTTGACGAATAACCTATAGCATGGAACGTCTCTCGTCCAATCAGAAACAGCTAAATTACGCAATAGAACCCAATTGTTTTATATTTATATACTGGGGAAACAAGAAGGTCACCCTCCCTGGTCAACCTCCCACCTGGGGAACTGCCACTTTCACTTTCCACCTCTGATCATTGCACCATCCTGAGCAGAGTGAAAGCATGGAAGGCAGCTGGCCCGGATGGAACACCTGGCCCTGTGCTTGGAACCTGTGCAGAGCAGCTGGCAGAGGTCTTCACTGACATTTAAAAAAATGTGTTTGGCTGAGGCACTGCACATCTATGGCTCAAAATGAATTCCAACCAGTTGCACTAACACCCATCATTGCAAAGTGCTTTGAGATTATAGTTCTATCACACCTGAAATCCTGTCTGTCCAATATCCTATATCCCCACCAGTTTGCCTACCACACCAGCAGGTCATCAGTGGACACCATCCTCTTTTCTGTATGTGGTTCAAACCATAGACATACATACATATATGTATACAGTATATGTCTATGGTTTTAACACCATAATCAAGTTTGCAGACCACACCACGACTGTAGGCTTGATCAGAGGGGGATGACAAGACAAGAGGTCCAGCACCTTGCAGGGTGGTGTGCCGACAACAACCTGTCCCTGAACACCCAGAAGACACCCAATCAGAACACTGGGAACTTCAGGGGAGCTGTAAAAGCCACGCAACACGCCCCAATATACATCAACGGAGCTGTAGTGGAGTGTGTATTAGGCTTCAGATAGCTTAGTGACCACATCCCCCCACAACCTCATCTGGTCCCTAATCTCCTCCATCCTGACCAAAAAGTGGACTTTTACTGCTGTGCCATCGCGAGCGTACTCGCCAACTGTATGGCAGTGAGGTATGACAATTGCGCTGCATCAGACTGTAAAGCACTCGAGTGGGCGTTGAAAACTGCCCAGCGGATCACAGACACCCAGTTGCTCACCATTGAGAACATGTGATCATAAATGCTGCCTGGGAAGGGTGAAGAGCATTATCAAGGATGCATCCCACCCTAACCTTGGGCTTACTCGCCTCCCATCCGGCAGGCGTTACAGAAGCTTCCACACTGCAAAAATGCTTTTCTAACCTAGTGTTATTACTCTTATATTGAGATGAAAAAATCTAGTTGGTCTTGTTTCTAGATTGCTTAAAACAAGCAAATTTGGCTGCCAGTGCGTTAAGCAAATTTGGCTTGTTAAGATTTCTTAAAATAAGTAATATTTGCCAAGAAAGCACTAGGTAAGTACAATTTAGCTAGAAACAAGACCAACTAGATTTTTTCATCTCAATATAAGAGTAATAACACTAGGTTAGAAAAGCATTTTTGCAGTGCACTCACGCCCCATCAGGCTCAGGAAGAGCTTCTGCCCTGACCTATTGGGGCGACAGTGGTACAGGAGGTAGAGAAGTCGTTAAGTAATCAGAAGGTTGCTAGATCATTTCCCTGTTGAAGCGTCCTGAACCCCTGATTGCTCCTGATGTGCAGTGTGCCATCAGTGTAAAAATGTGTATACATCCTTCTAAATCGCTTTGGATAAAAGCGTCTGCTAAATGACGAAATTGAATCTCAACTCCACCCTACAGCACAAAGCATATTTGCACTCATTACTGCACTGTCTCAGTCCTTTTATATTTGCACTGCTATCACGTGCTCTGACGTTTACACTACTATTATTTATATTGTACATACAACCAACTGTACATTTTTGTCTACACTTTACATACAACCCTAATACACTCCCCTTTCCAACTATGTCCACTTCACCTTTTATGTATAACTTATTTAATGAATAACACACACACATATATATATATATATAAATGTATAGATATGTTCTCACCACTGTCAATAACAGTGTACATACTGTAAAATATAGCACCAATTAAGCTGTTCAGTATTTTATTACACCTGGATATCAAATCCGGTGGATCTCGCTATGGATGACCTATGCTCCACTATGGAGTGAGAAGGCAAACAACAACAAGAACTTATCTATAAATAATATTATATTTTGGCACTTGTGGTTAGGTGCTAAATGCATTTGATTGGCTTTGTTGACTTGTTCTATGCACAATGATAATAGAGTTGAATCTAATCGAATGTAATCTGTCATTGGTCACTCCTGATATGGAGTGTTGTTGTTCTCTGATTCTCTAATTGCCGTGAACTGAGGGTGTAGTCCAGTAGTATTGTGTAGGAATTCAGTCAACAGACCTCTGTGTGTATTTTAAGACCAAACTTTAAGGCTGCTGACCAAAGAGAGAAGTGAACACAACCCTGGGGTGTTGGCAATGTTTGGGGCCGTGGCTAGCAATTTACACAAACATTTACTCACAAGAAAAGGCTGTCCTGATCCAAAATAAATACCACCGCATTACAAAAAGAATAAGAATATAAGAAAGTGTTCAAGATAACCTGCCCACAAAACAATTCAGTGATGCAACCATCCTATTTTATAGTTTTGCATCAGATTGCCCACCATGCTGTAACCACCTCCAAAATTCGCCATGGTCCAGGGATAAAGACAGAAATAGTACCATAGCCGCCGCCGTTAGTTTACCTTAAATGCTGTTTGTGCATGACATTTATTTTAAGTCTGGCCAAAACATTACGTTTAAATATTGATGATTTTACAGAGAGGTTAGCACAACATACTTCTTGTAATGGCTCTGGCTGCCAGATTAAAAATGGTTTTTCGAGGGCCAGTAAGATTTTGTTGTAGAATACAATAGATTTTTTCAAAATGATTATAGTTACTAACCCACAGGCTAGCAGTTAATAGTTAGCCTGCCAACTGGCCATCTCAGAGATGACTACAAGCCTACTGTCCATCTCAGAAATGACTACAAGCCAAACTGGCCATCTCAGAAATGACTACATGCCAAACTGGCCATCTCAGAAATGACTACAAGCCATCTGGCCATCTCAGAAATTACTACAAGCCAAACTGAACCAAGAAGAGGAAGAAGTAACAATCAGAACATCAGAATGCTGGTCCAAACTTGAGGTCAAACGTGGGTTGTACTATGATCTGAGGGTACAAAAGGTGGAAATGGAACATAACTATTCATAGAAATGGAGTTGATCATGCTTCACCATTAAGGAAGCTGGAGAGGATGGAGGAGGTAAACTGTAACATCCTGTCGTGCCTAGGTGTATAGACGTAAAATGGACAGTGCAGTGGACTCACTGTATTGCTCAGTGCAAATGGTGATATGAATAAATGTTTAGAGATTATAGTTTGCTATCCATTAAAACGTAAATACAAGTAATTACTTCCCAAAAAAAATTGGAATGGTCATCATTACTGGATTTACATACTACTCAAGTGACATAAAGTTAAGTTTGTTACCTTTAAAGGGAGGCCTTCTTTATATTGGCATGCTACACACAGACACCAGTGAGACAGTGAGGAACGGGCAGCTACTCTCATGCTACACACAGAAACCAGTGAGATAGTGAGGAAAGAGCAGCTACTCTCATGCTACACACAGAAACCAGTGAGATAGTGAGGAAAGAGCAGCTACTCTCATGCTACACACAGAAACCAGTGAGATAGTGAGGAAAGAGCAGCTACTCTCATGCTACACACAGAAACCAGTGAGATAGTGAGGAAAGGGCAGCTACTCTCATGCTACACACAGACACCAGTGAGGAAAGGGCAGCTACTCTCATGCTACACACAGACACCAGTGAGGAAAGGGCAGCTACTCTCATGCTACACACAGACACCAGTGAGGAAAGGGCAGCTACTCTCATGCTACACACAGACACCAGTGAGACAGTGAGGAAAGGGCAGCTACTCTCATGCTACACACAGACACCAGTGAGACAGTGAGGAAAGGGCAGCTACTCTCATGCTACACACAGACACCAGTGAGGAAAGGGCAGCTACTCTCATGCTACACACAGACACCAGTGAGGAAAGGGCAGCTACTCTCATGCTACACACAGACACCAGTGAGGAAAGGGCAGCTACTCTCATGCTACACACAGACACCAGTGAGGAAAGGGCAGCTACTCTCATGGGGGGAATGCACTGCACTGCACTCACAAGCACAGCTGTCCCTCCCTGGGAACACAGGGTTCCTGTTGTGTTCTCCCAGGCCTCCTCGTGCAGCAGCATCCCACGGCTCTGTCTGTTTTCCATGTTATTGACCTAAGAACAGAGATGTACCCCGGGGACTCCAGGCTAAGTTAATGGGCCTTGTCAGGCTGGGTTAAGGGTAATTTTTGTTGGCCCTGGTCCAGATGAGGGTCAAATGGTCAAAGGGATGTGACTGTGGTGGTTTCATATGGAAGGGGACGTGATGGAGACAGAGGGGTGCTTTGTACGCAGTTCAAATCTTTGCCTGCTTGTGCTTGGGCCAAAGCCTTTGCTATTTTTAGAGTGCGGTTCAGCTCTATCTAAATTCAATGCAGAAGAAAGAAATACTTTTCGTTTTGAAGAATGGCAGGGTCTGAATTCTGAAAAATAATTGTCTGGTGACTTAATATTTATGTGCTTCTTAAAAATCCAACAATTCCTTAACACTTCCATATCAAAATTATGGAGTGCGGGCGATGTTTTTTTCTCAGATGTGAATGTGGAACTCCACAAGCCCAGAGGGGTGACTAAGTAATGGATTCCTTACACCCATATGGGTTTCCTCTTGAAACAGCAACATAATGGATTGATTACAGCAACCCAACATTCCCATGGTGGGGACTTGCAAGTCTGTTTACATTTTCATGGGAGTCAGGGATAGTGGGTCCTTTCAGAGCCCCTCTGAGCTGTGCATACAACGCTTAGAGTTTGAAGTCATAGTTCATCGCCGACTGTGGACTCACAAGGCCACATCATGATTTGAATAAAAAAAAAAAATGCTTGTGCATTCTTCCTAGACAGCTTACAGTTGTATCATGACATAAGCATTCCTAGGGACATCTGATTTGTTTTAATGTGAAAACAGCACTGAGACTCAAGAGCAGAGAGAAAAAAACAACACAGTGATACTGATTCCACCATTTCAATGACAGTGCTTTGAAGTCACAGTCCTATAAAAAATACCAACTCTGAATCTTATGCGCTTTTCAAAGCTTTACTGTGGCGTTTTCACACTGATTTCAGTCAACCAACCACAAATATCAAGATCAAGATGGCAAAAGCCAAACTTTCTAGCTTCCTCAATGTCTTGAGTTTATTCTTGCCTCCTTCACTAACTATACAAGAGTAAGGCATTTGTAAGCAGTGCTAGGCTGCTAAGTTCAGCTAGTTGCAGATGAATAAACATACCACTTCTGTCTGAAGCTTATTTTTAAGGAGACATTTACGAAGTACATATGTCTGGAGTACATCTTTATAAATATCTGCAGGTCATCACCTCAGGGCGGAACCCTACTAGGCATATGGATAAGGTATACCTGCTAACAATATACCCTTTACACCAAGAAACACTCTCGAGGGTTGAAGTAACTTACCTGCTCCACATACAGTACATGACCAACCAGGCCAGCTGCAGTGGGTGAGGTTCTCAATTTGCTCTACATTGAAACCGTTGAAATTGACAAATATAGAAATTGATATGTATTGCTATCCATAATGTTGCAATCTGCAGTTTGGAATAAACAATCACAAAGATGTCATTCTCAAATGGAGGTAGCACTCAAAACCTAATGGAAACAATAGTCTGCCTACATAGTCTGCCTGAGGCTGAAGCTGAAATAGAAGGTTCCCACCAAAAGTGCAATGTTGAATGATTGTATGTGTCCCAGCAGTAAGACCATGATTCTTTTTTTAACCCTGCTTATTTGTTATAGTCATTTATTCAACATTTCATTTCCCCTATTTTAAAACAAGTCCAGTATTTCACTAAGTTTGGGTACAGTCCATAAGAGAAGAGTTGGGTTGCGGGGGTATGGTTTCGTTTAGATGTAGGACAAGAGTTGGGTAACAAGTCCCTCAGTGCTGTTGCTTCAAAGTATCTGGAGATCTGATTGTTTCCACCGCACCTCATTCCTCCTCTTCTCAATCCAGACTGCCATCGGTGTCATCTCCTTGATCACCATCCATTAGCAAGGCGGCGTACTTACTGGCTGTGCTGAATTTCTGCGTAAACAAAAAACAAGAGAAAGTTCATGCAGAGTAGCACAGTTTTTTCTGGCAGTTATTCAGACAGTAACAGGTTGGGCTGATTACTTAAGATATCCCAGCATGTGGTGCTCTTCTCCTTCACCAATAGCACATTATGCTGCAGCTCCACATCTGCCGCTTGATGGCTTACTACAGCACAGCTTTTTAAAAATGAAAAAGTGACCTTTACTCCTATGGCCAAACTCCAGAGCTATTTCAAGAGTTGAATGCTCTTGTGGTGACTGTGAAAGACCTCATTTTTGTGATTTCATCATGTTCATTTACGGTCTTTGTTTTTGTAATTACTTTTATCGCAGGCTGTTGGCTTCCAAAACGTATCATGTTGAAGAGGACCAACTGTTGTTACTGTAAGAGGTGAATAGAGGCTCGAGGGTCCTTTACTATGAAGAACATTAACTGAAAAGAGCTCAGTTGATGAAAAGATATCTCAAATCCTAATTTAGTTTGGTTGCAATTAGGAAACGTGCATATAAGTTTCAGTATTCATTTTTGTTTAAGTTTTTGATACATTTCAGTGGAGTTTTATTTTCATTAATAATATTTGGGTTGAAAAGACAGTAGCTTTTTGTGTGAAATTTCTCATGTTCTACCATACATTCCAGAGACACAGGAGACCTTGAATTGTTAGGATAACATACACTGAAAATGAAATAATGAAAGTAATGCAGAACTGACAACCCAAGTTTCAGCTCAGCAACCACAGTCATGAATAGAAGCGGCACAGTTAACACCGTGACTGGATAAACTGTAACAACCAATGGCAAAACCAATTCAGATTGTAAAAAAAACTCTGGGGTAATGTAAATACAATATAGTTAAATGCATAAATTCCACATTAAGTGAATAAGTTCTCTAATTTTCTCTAATAAGTAAGGGGTAATGGATGACACAGCGTTTAGCGTCGTGGACCCATTGCCACCTTGAACATGTCTAATTTTTCTCCTACCCGAAGGCCATGGACCCCATTATCGCGGTTGTCACACTTGCATTAGGTTAATTAATGGATATATTTCCTGGGTTTTGATCACTAAAACTGACTTGTTTGTAGAACTACTTCTTTCCACCACACAATGAGTCTTTTCTCAACAGTACAAACTGCCATGACTAGTTCTAAATGGATGGCTACTATGACCAAAGACCAGTCGTTAGTTCCATACCTCTCGTTACCAAGCTAGCATGTCCCAGCATTCTGTTGAGCCTTAGCTTTGCAAAATCACTGTGGTCCTTAGCCCAAATGTAGTGTAACAGTACTAACGCACTGGGGGCATCACGCAAGAAGCACAAGATATTTTTAATTGGGTGTTGGGGGATAGCCCTGCTACTTTGAGATCTACACTCCCATCTATTTTTGCTGCTGTCCTTTGTAAGGCCGATGGGGGTTTTTGTCTGGATAAATCCCTCAAAGTTTTTGTGGTTCAAATTTTTGTTTGCAAATTTTTGTTTGCTTTTGTTCAGCAGAACGTTCACAGATTTAGTTATGAATATTTCCTCTTTAAAAAAAACATGACCACAGACTGCATGGTGAAGCTGTACTGAATGACTCTACCCAAGCCCATTGTTCTGGTTTTAAATGGCAGTGTGCCATCTCCGACAGACCTTCTTTTTGTCACCTCAGGTCACCCTCCAGATGTTTTGCATAATTTGCCTGAGGGAATTGTACCATTGGAACTTGCACTGTCTACATATTCTTGTAAAGAAATATTTCTCTCTTGAGGAGTTAAATCATTCCATCAGACAGTTTCCCCTACAAGTGGACCGACAAATCAAACTGCCCATAAGCTGTTCCACTGAAATGTGCTTCACGAAGAAACATTTAAAGCAACGTACATGAGAACTGCTGTTTGTTGCCTTTAATGTTTGGCATCAAAGTACCTGAAGATGACAGATGACAAAGATATGTAGCAGCCCATGATGACTCTCAAAGACATTGTTGGGTTTGTTATGGCTCCAATTAATCCATGTTACACCTAGGTTAAACCTTAGGTTACCTTGACAGTAAGATTGATGAGCACTGGCATAGATGGTGTTCCCAGAATAGCGTAAGTGAAACATATTTTTTCCCCTAAGCACCACTTTCTCGTGCAATATACCTGGCTCATAACAGCCTTTGGATCTATCGAAGCTTTGTGAACCATGAGGTTTGAAGGAAAGCGCAGCTTTGAAGTAAAAAACGCAAGGCACACTGAAGTTCATGAACAGCTACAGCTGGCTGATGTGTGTCCCTTGGTAGCAATCACAAGCAGACAGATGGCGTCTCGTAAACACTTGTTTACACACATTTGTACGTCAGAATAGGCAATTACACTCAATCTTTTTATATGGCAGTAATGCTGAATTAATGCAATGTCTAAACCACACTAAAGCAAGCTGGAAGTTGCTCAACATGTTGTTTTGTGCCAGCCTTAAAATTGAATGATTTTTCTTATTCCATTAATAAACTAAAGCTTTATGAACCACCAAGTCCATTTCAATCATACAAATAATAATCTCTCAAACCTGGAAACTGGCAAAATTATTGGCAGTACTGTCAAATATTAAACTGCATTTTGATTTATTAGAAATATATTTCAAAATGTAAAAACCAAAATGTCCGACATAACAGCCCTGAGCTACACAGGCGCAGGCAAAGAGCAGCATGTGGTTCGCCACCCCTGTTGTAGAGGATCTCATCTTTTTTAATAAAACAATTGATGTAAAGTAAATTGATTTGAATGATTTCATATTATTTCAGTTGTCTTATATGTGTTGCCTAGAAAATTCCCATTCAAATTCTAGAAAGAGTTATATATTAAAGGAGCAAAATGTAACCCGGCAATAAAGTGATTAAAATCGGTCCTGCATTCCACATTCAAAATATTGAGGAGCATTGTCCCCTCCCCTTCCTCCTCTGTCTCGAAGCTCATGTGGGTTTATCCTCATTTATCCTGGTACAAGACCTAGAGTTCATAGAGGAAGAACCAGAGGAAGAATGACAGAGAGTAGAGGAGAGAGTGGCGACATTATGGTTGGGTAGAATCAAACATTATCTCTGGCAACCCGGGTTGTTGAAATGGCGCTGGAAGAATGACAGAGAGAGGAGAGAGTGGCGAAATTTTGGTTGGGTAGAATGAAACATTAACTCTGGCAACCCGGGGCGTTGAAATGGTGCTGGAAGAATGACAGAGAGAGGAGAGAGTGGCGAAATTTTGGTTGGGTAGAATGAAACATTAACTCTGGCAACCCGGGGCGTTGAAATGGTGCTGGGGAAATGGGCAGTTGGAGGAATCACACAGGCCAAAATCACACACAGATGTTCCGCTTGGAGATTTTAAAATGAAAATTTCAGTTCTGCCTGTTTCTTTATGTCTCTCTGATGACAATCATGATCATTGTATGATGTAGTACAGTACATTAATTACATATTGGTCCTTAAAGAACTAAAAAAGTATTAGTAAATAAAGCCTAATTTTAACATTAATTTGCATTCAGAAAGCAGATCAAATATATTGAGGTAATCTAGGTAGGCTTTACCTAATATATTTGAGTAAGGGAAACTTGTTTGGGTAAAGTTTACACATAGGATTACATTTAAAAAGTATGTGTAAATTGCTGCCTTTTTTTGTGTACATTCCACCAGTTATTTTTAAACAACACCTGTAGCCTCATCATCATCCTGTTCCCTGGCAACAGCAAGAAACAGAAACACATCTCTGCTGAGGTGTTCTCTTAACGCAATTAACTTTAGAAATGAGCTTAAAACAGAATTTTAATGGAGTTACATACATATTCTACAAATGTGAATTCTGAAACGAGGTCAATCTGCAACTTGAGTTTGCTCAGTGAAAAAACAAGTGACTCACAAAGCAGAATTATAAGTTTGCGTATTTGGAAGGCTGCCTCAGCCTTGTGCTTCTATGACACAAATAACTATAATGTTACTCTAGACAGTGATGCACCACCCTGTAGGGTCTGCATCAGAGGAATTCAAAATAAACCTAGAGGCGTGCTAGAGGTGGGGTTGTAGGGTGTCATACACTCATCACACCACCAGGAGGGGATGAGTGGGAGGTTTTGTTTCTTGAAACTGCTAAAACATTATTTTGGGACCAAATGGCCACACCACTGTAACCTTTCATCTGAAAGGGCTGGCAAGGTTGTGCGATATACAAAAGGGATCCTATAAAATTATGATCGTGGGCATTTGAAACGAGCATTCTGTGAGGTACATTTTACAAATGATAACAAGTTTTTTTCAAACCTGCCAGAATGCACTGCATAATAGGGACTTGAATGAAAAATGTCTCAATAAGGTGATTGGTGTGATTTTTCCCGAAATTGTATTCTTTCTGTAATAGCATTCAACCACCAAACAGCAACCACTGCTATTGGCTCACGTCATGTCCACAAAAAAACACTGTTTTGAAAATCAGTCACAACCATGGTGGCAGTGGAGTAGGGTGCTTGGCTGATTTTTTCAGGGCCATCACCTTGCTAGCCCATCATAAATGCAATGAGCAATACAGACGGCCATAAAGGCAAGATAGGAATCCTGACCTGCATGCCAGGAAGTATCATTCATTAAAAGACATTCAAGACTCAGTCACTTAAGTTCAGGTTTCACATCTTGGAAACTTGCTTGGTAGGTTTTCTGCTAACATGAACTGGTCAACAACAGTACAACTGAAAACAACAATGAAACTGCTTGTCATAAAAATGAACTAAAACTAAACCCAAATAAAGAAAATCTATAATAACTCTGCTCCAATGTCTGATTGTGTAGGAGGCAGTGAATTACACCACTTTTCTCAAAGATGTGGTGCAGTATTCTTGATCAGTTTCACAAAAGGTTGTTGATATTTGAGCTCAATAGTCGATACAATTACACCCCTCACTTCTGTGCTTCGAAAGCACCATGTTAATAATAATAATAATAATAATAATAATAATTCATTTTATTTTTAACGCACTTTTCATTCAAAAGAATCTCTGAGTGCCTACATATTACAAACTAACTATAATAATACAATAATATAAAAAATTAGTTAACATAAGCATAATAGAAAAATGTTGATTGACTGGGATGTTTATGGCTTGGGATAAACCACCATGTTTGTTTCCCATTTACAGAGCCAGGACTCCATGAACACTGGAGTTTTTATGAACCCTGAACAAACAGGACCGTGAGGAGTAATTCGTCGATTTTACAAAAAGTGTATGGGATTACAATCATGGACTACACCTTTAAATGGCTGTTTGCTGAACAAAGTGTGCACCTCAAACAGGAACTGCTTCAACCAAAAAGCTACTCAAAAGCTTTTTTTCTTTACATTTTCTCCCTACAACTGGCAGATGAGTATTGTCATACCTTACAAAACATGTAAAGAAATTATAATTTGTAATATTTAATATTGTATTTTAAGGCTTTAAGGGTTAAGTTTCAATTTAGGATGTATGGCTCCCAAAATAACCAAATCAATGGCTTTAAGAGCTTCACAGTGCTCAGTGCTTATTGAGAGTTTAAATTATTGTATGCTTTTAAAATGATGTCACACAACATGAACTTACTGAGTCATGACTAACATTACATGATAAAAGTGACTGGTGCAGTCTCTGGTGATCCCTACCCCTACTGCACATACATAACACACCTGCCTGGTCTCTGTGAAAAGCACGAGTCACACACATAACAGCTTTGATTGGGTGTGAGTTAACCTCTGCTGGGGTGTAAGTGTTGGTCTGGTTTGGGAGAGGGGACAGAGCCAGCCAGAGAGAGAGAGAGAGAGAGAGAGAGAGAGAGAGAGAGAGAGAGAGAGAGAGAAGAGAGAGAGAGAGAGAGACTCACAGGGCTAGGAGATTCCTCATATCTCTTTGGCTCTGGTGTGGGTCTGAGGTCACGCTCTCTTCGGCCGTCCTTTCTACAAGCAACGTACAATAGATGTGATGTACATCTCATGAGAGCATTCATTGTGAAGTCTGTTTTGAACATTAACGTACCTTTTTCTTCAAACTAAAGAAAGGATGAATAATGCACAGTTAGGTATTTCAAAAAAAGCAATAGCATTTCTGATCTGAGCAGACCACAACCAGGACAGACTTTTCTATTTGTTTGGGAATGCTGGCAGGCAAGCAGCTGAATAAGGCAGTGCTGACAGCAACCTTGGCAAGTAAAAAGCCACGCAGCCACACTAGACAGCACAAGTCTATCTCTGCTATTAATCACCAGCATGGTAACTGATTCTTAAAAATCCCCTGCTTTGACGCAAGACTGCGATAGAGAGGTGGAGACACGAAGGAAGAAAAAAGCGCCATTAGCACCTCAATGGTTCTACGTTGCACCACCTCCAAAGGAGAAGACATAGAGCGAAAGTGGTGAGGATTTAAGCAAGCACACAGAGACACAATAGGCTTGAGGATGTAAGATTTAAATCACTGAATCTAAATCAGGGTAAGGTTGGCAAGTATATGAAGCAAGCTCACCACATGAAAATAAACTTCATGGGGGCTTATGCAGACACACACACACACACACACGCCTGCACGCCTGCACGCACGCAAGCTGCCTGGCAAACAGTGCCTGCGGGGAGAACCCTGTGCCCTTCTACACTAAATGCCCACACAGGGGCGCCACTGATTGGCTGACCTGTCCGCTTCCTTCCGCCGGTCTCGGCTGGCTGCCTCTCCGTGGCCCCTGCCAGCTGGGGGACCCGTGGCCCCTCCCCGACCTCGCGAGGGGCCCCTGTCTCGCCGCACGCCGTCAGCCTTGTTCTCATCTAGAAAGGAGAGGCCAACGTTGAGCTGGCAGAAGGGAACCATAGTGGGGAGGAGGAGGTGGGGAGGGAGGAGGTGGGGAGGAGGAAGTGAGGAGGGAGGAGGTGGGGAGGGAGGAGGTGGGGAGGAGGAAGTGGGGAAGCTGCTGAGGGTCCTGAGTCAGGCTCAGGGTTAGGCCACATAAGGTCTGACCACGGTCGCTCTCCCATGGCCCTGTGGTAGCTATAGCTCTGACCACACACACAAAGCAGCAGAACACGGGGATGCCAATCCATCTGAGTAGAGACTAAAATGAGTTCTGGTTCTGAAACAGCAGCTTGTGAGGACAGGAAATATGAGTACTAAGTGGGGAGATACTGAGCCCAAAATAAACAGTAAGTGGTCCATCAAGCCATTATTCTTACCTTTACCTCTTTGGGGTATTTTCTCATCAGCTGAACTTGGAGACCTGCAAAATAAAAAAATGTAATGTTCAAACAAATATGTTCTTTATATTCCTACCACATCTTCAATGTTTTTGTCACCAACCAAAATGATTTTTAAGAAATGTAAGCACCCTGTAAGTGTACTATTATTAAGCAAAATGTGAGTGCACTGAAAAACAGGTCCATAAGAAGTGGCCCTAACAATTATGAATAGTTCATTATCTGTACAACAGCAGCCTTTAGTGACTGACATATGGTGCACGCGCAACACAAGGCAGTAACTATTTCTCTCCAAACCACTGAGTCGTGACGGCGTACTAAGTGGTCATGTATCATTAAGAAAGTCACAAGTCATAAGTCATCAGTCTGAAAGATTTGCACTGGTGCTGCAACTTTAGTGTTTCTGGCCTAACACCAACTTAACTAAGGCAAAAGGACAAGAGGCTGACTCTGTGGACACGTGCAACAGCCCTTTCACATGTCCCAGAACCTAGAAGCTCACTTGCATGTCCATATTTAGAAAGGATATAATGGTTTAAATGATGTTATGCTTTAATGGTTTAAAAGACACATGCTAAAACATCGCTGATGGAAATGGGGGTAAAAAGACATTACCTCTTTATTGAAAAAAAAAAAGCAGGCTATACTAACACTTCACCACTGCGTGATGACTGGTCTGGGTCTGTGTGTGTGTGTGTGTGTGTGTGTGTGTGTGTGTGTGTGTGTGTGTGTGTGTGTGTGTGTGTGTGTGTGTGTGTGTATACACTGACCTGCTGATTTTGGGGGGATTGCTGCTACTGGGGGATAAGATGGGCCGGGCGTCTCCCTCACTCGAGCTGGCGCTCAGTGTGCTCCGTTTGGCCCAGGCATTCTCCTTGGGGGGCGGGGCAGGCACCACCTTCAGAGGCAGTGCTTCCTGTTTGGGGGGCGGGGCTTGACTGCTAGGTGAGGGAGGCTCCTCGTCACGTCCGCTGAACACCTCATTTTCCACCGAGCGGTCGCTTTCCCTGCGTCGAGAACCTACAGAAGTGGAGGGATGAGAGTGAGCCCGTGCCTCTCTCTTGTCTGCCAGGACATGAGTGAGCCCGTTATGCATATTTTCCTAGTTAACTTGAGTGAATTTTCACCTAACAATGGATGACCACCTAAAAGAGGCAGCTGCAGAGCCCAGAACTGCTGTCACGCCCCCACACAGAACAGAGGTACTGAGAAAACCCCACTTCTCAAGTGTGGTTAGGGATGGGAATTGATACGATTTTAACGATTCCGATTCCATTTTCGATTCTGCTTATCGATCCGATTCCTTATCGATTCTCTTATCATTTCTCATTGGGCAAGGGGAGAAAAAAAAAAGTACAAACGGGTTTATTAACATTAACAGCATAAACAGTATGTATGTATACATTTAAATATTTTAAATAACCAAAAACAAACCTAAGAATAGGTCATCAAACTCTCAAAGTGGAAATGGAGATTATTCATATAGTGAAAGCTGGTTTACACAATGAAAAAAGTGGCACTAACACAATAGACAGGTTCCGGAGGAGTTTACCTTCGATTTTAACAGATGAAGCGCTAATGTTAGCCGCGCTGCCGTTGCTTGGTTGAGATTCATTAACGTTATCGTCACTCCGTAGCGCACCGAATACGTGAAATTTCTGCAAAGTTATTGCATGCTGTGTGGACAAATGTTTTTGCATATTGGTAGTATTTCTCAACAAGAACCGGTTCTTGATTCCCATCCCTAAGTGTTGTTAAATGTTCAATAACACCATTGTAAGCCTCGGTGCCTTGTATGTCTTATGTCTTATTATGCATGATTTCACTGAAAACTGACAGCAAATAAAATCAAATTTAGGGCCCTTTTCAAACAGCTGGCGCATCCGATGTCAGTGTAATAGAAATCACTAAAGGCCTTGTAGGTCAACAAGATGGATTGTTGGGTGCTAAGGGTCGTGACCTCTTACCTCGGCCTGTCATGCTGCCCGGCTGTGAAGACTCACTTCCTGTCCTAGAGCGTTCGAGTTGATCCTCGCTGCGCCAGCTGGGGTGCCTGGGGGCATTAAGGGCTAATTTACGGCACAAAGTAATGAGCACAAAAAACATTATGAACCATTATGGACCACAAAGGCCGTCCTTTGAAGATAACCTGGTTATGCTACTATGCTCTGACGCAGGCAGGACCTCCATGAGGGCCTCTAGTATGCGAGGCGTTTCCCGCCTGGCCCTCACCTCTCTCTGGGCCTGCGCTCGGGCCCCTTGGCCTTCTCTTCTTCCAGCTGTCTCTGCAGCCTCTCCTGCTCCTTGTTCAGCCGCTCCTCCACCTCGCGCTCCTTGGCCGCTGTGTCCACGGGCTTGGCCCCGCCAAAGATGGAGGCGGCCCGGTCGGACAGAGCGCTGCTCTGGTCGTTGTCTTTTGGCACACTGCGGGGCTTCAGGTTGAGTTTGGGCCTTTGGACAGGACCTGCAGAGTGAGAGATGGGGGATCGTAAAGATCTAGGTGTATAAAAGACTACACCAGGGTAAACCACATACTGTACCTGTTTTTATTTAAAAACAAATACATTAATAAAATAAAAACAAATAAGCAAATAAGGCTAAATCTGGATGCCCACACCCAGGATGTGACAGAAATGTTCTCACCCCGGTCCTCACGCCTCTCATCCCGTCTCTCATGTTTGTCCTCCCGGTCACCGTAACGATCACGTTCACGTTCACCATAGCGATCACGGCCTCCATAGTGATCTCCGCTACTTCTGTAGTCATCCCGTTGAAAGCCGCTGCCAAATGGTCGGCGTCCTCCACCGCTATGCGAGTCAAAGCCTTTAGTCATAGACAGAAAGAGCACAACACAGTACAGGCTCAGTAAGAACATGGTTGATAACACTTTCATCAGATGGATCTACATCAGACACTGTGACTCAATTACTGACTTTAAAAGCAAACTTAAAACTCATTTCTTCAAGATAGCTTATGGACTGACTGACTGACTGACTGACTTTTATTTTGTTTTATTTTTATTTATTTCTATGAAATGATTGTAATTCAAACAACCTGTTTGTGAAGTGACCTTGGGTGTCATGAAAGGCGCTTTAAATAAAATGTATTATAATTATTATTTATTATGTATCTAACAGAGGGCAACAACCTGGATGAAACAACTGAATGGAAGTTTTACCTCGGTCATAGTCTCTGCGGTCACGGTCATCATAGCGTTCCCTAAACCGGTCTCTTCCACCTTCATAGCGTTCGGTGTCTCGTCGTGACCCATCTCGGAATCGATCTGACTCGAACCGGTCACGGGAACCTGCAGGGTGCCACGCGGCGATGGTGTCAGTGTCTGAGCATGCACGAGAGAAAAATTCCTCACAGTGCGCTTCAGGTCAGCTTACGTTCTCCGGATGACTCGTCTCTCCGCGGCCCGTTGTCTGTGTCGGAGCTGGGCCTGGCTCGCCAGTCTGAGTCCGTCTTGTCTGGACCGTCGTCCCCGCCCCTGTTCCGATCCCGTCCCGTCATGGAGCGGTCGTCTCGCTCTGACACGCACAGGCAACACATAACAAATTGATTCGCAAACCTGTGTGGCAGGATTGTTCTTCATCAAAGATGCTTTGTGATCAACCAGTAAAATCCACACACCTTTATCATTGGACTGATCTGCGATGTCCACTCTGATCCTCCGATTGCCCAAGTTCTGAGAACAGAGCGACAGAAGGGAATAAGGGGGGAATGTTCAGTCAAACACAGTTTTGACATTTGTTTCCTCTGAGGTTTAAAAGCAAAAAATGTACTATATCACATGTGCTTTTTCTGGTTTGCTGTACTTTGTATGTTGTCGTTTGATAAAAGTAAAAGTGAAAACTATACATGTCATTATTTTTTAAAGCATTCTCACATTACAACAATTTGTCACAAGTGCATAAAACCTGTGCATGATACTGTGCTTATGAACATCTGCAAGGTTTAGTACTGTTGTTGAGCTGATTATTTCCATGTGTGCCGCAGTCATTTGCCTCATTCTCCAGTTATGCATACACTCTAGGGCAATGCACATGACTCATATACACATTTAACAGTGTACAGTATAACAGTCCTGCTCAAAGTGTATTATATTTTCCCAGTGAGAAAGCACAAATGGCTTTTGCTTATGGTGATTTTAAGTTAGACTGTAGTATGTAACCAGACTGGAGAATCTGGAGAGCAACCTGTTAACAATTTTAGCAAATGCTGCGATATTTGACATTCATCTCTATGTTGTTATTCTGAATATAGTCTTTTGCCCTCATGTATAGAACAATTGAATTAGCAAGGTAAGACATGCAGCTTCATCAGTTTATAGAAAAACATGACATCATGGTATCATTACACCACTAAACCAACTGAGCCTGTGATGTTGTAAATTCATTCCTGCAGTCCATTTATAAATATATATTTCTTCATTATATTACACACTGCCCATCTTCAAATGCTATTTTAATCTTTGATCAGTCATTTTCACCGTCATCTGACAAATACTACAAATGTTACCATCAATAGAAGACTGCCTAGAAAAGCAGCAAATGTTTGGCACAGTTACATTTTTAATGCTCTGCCGAAAAACAAAACACAACTTCATATTTCAAGTTTACACCTCAAGGACAACAGTGGCACACATTTCTGAGATGGATGGTCTGACCTCCTCGTTCAGGCTGAGGGCGCGCAGCAGTGAGTCCACATCATCAAACTCTGCGTAGCCGAAGCCCTTGAGCCGCTCTGGGTTACTGGGCTCTCTAGGGAGGCGTACTGCGCTGATCTGCACAGAAATACAGATCAGATGACAGTGTTACTGTGATGATCTCTCACATACATTCACATACTCTTCAAAGAGCACCTCTCTTCCTAAACTGGCACCTTGGCTCAACCTGCACTTAAGCAGCAACAGGCCCGCACTTCTTTTTTTATTCTTTCTATGTCGTTTTATAAGCAATATTTATGGTTACACCAGGTTTTTTAATGCTCTTAGCTTGATTGTTCTCCCTTGTACGTCGCTTTGGACAAAAGCGTCTGCTAAATGACTAAATGTAAATGTAAATGTAAATGCATACACAGAGACACCATGCACAGGAACAGGGGAGGGGAAGAGAGAGAGAGAGAGAGAGAGAGCAAGAGAGAGAGAGAGAGAGAGAGAGAGAGAGAGAGAGAGAGAGAGCGAGAGAGAGAGAGATAGAGCAAGAGAGACATGTCCTTTCACAGTGCAAACATGCACAGAAACAAGAATGTCCGATAAACAAATGAGCGGTTCACCTGAGAACTATGTTCACCACTACCTCTATCGCACTGCTGACTAAAGGACTGAAGACACAGCTCCTAAAATATGTTCACTACAAATATTCCTTCCATAACGTCCACCATGGATCATCATACAAATTACTTTTGATCACAGAATAAAATCCATATTTTGTTGTATGTAAACTAAACATGACCTCTTTCTATAGCTATCTTAAGTAGCAGTCTTATTTGTGATGTGAGCTAGAGATACTGTAATAGCTTGTTTCAGAAGTATTTAGAAGGCATATTATGCACCATTTTCAGGTTTGTTGATGAAAGTAACTACTTTACATCCTACCATTCATTTTGATGGCTTATGGGCATGTGAAGGACATGTAAACGCACCTGCCATTTCCTCTCTCCCCCTAAACCATTGTGAAATTCTAAGAACATCATCAGCACCATACCAACAAATATACTGGAAGCTAGCTAACTTGTGTGATTCTAAACCTTCATGTCAGCCATCCCCCACCGAGCAGCTCAGCTTCACTCACACTGAGGCCACGGAAGAAGTCCTTGATGGAGTCCTCGGTGACGTCATAGGGCAGGTTGCCCAGAAAGGCTGTGTAGGGGGGGCTGCTGGGCAGACGCGAGCGGTCGATGTTTGGCTCCCGGGCGGCCCGTGGTGCCGTGGGCAAGATGGAGCGGTCGATGGGCGGTGCCCGGTACATGTCATCCTCTGTGTGCCAAGAGGTGGACACTGCAGGGAAGGATGTGATGAGGAAAGATCATTTTAGTTTTCTTATGTTATGTTATATGTTAACACCCCACTCCCATGTGTACATGTTCTCCCTACGTGTATTGCTTTTGTTTTTGTATTTATTGTAATTTTTGTATTTATTGTGATTCATGTTTGTTTGTAAGTAAAAGCTACTGGATGACCTTAATTTCCCTCGGGGTCAATAAAGTATCCATCTATCTATCTATCTATCTATCTATCTTATTACCATGTTTATTGTACGATGGGTATTGTTTGCAAGGCTTTGAGAGTCTTTGATGGAGCCCAAACCTCTAGAGATGAAACCCCAATTAGACCAACTCCAATCTACATGAGCACCCTGACCACAGGGGTATCGCAAACACTTAAACATACCTTAAAATAAGATACGCTTTTTGTGATCAAGGAGATGCATAATTTGAATTTAAATATGAAATTAACAATTTTATTTTATCTCAGCTTTATCTTATTGCCTTATGTAACTGTATTGATGCTGTGTTCAAGAACTGCCATTTGGGACTACACTCCTTAATAAGTAAACAGTTATAGATTGGTTTGTTTATCAACATAGCTATGCCTGATGTTCGCCATGTTTCCATAAGGCAGCATGAATAAGTGTGTGAGCGCTAGCACTGTTTTTTTCCCGTCCTGTTTTTACAGATCTAGATGTGAACTTCTTGACATTCTTTAAGAACACAGACCACATCAGCAGAGGGCAAGATGGAGTTAGAGAACAGAAGAGCAGGGACATGTCCTTCAAATTCTGCATGGTAGAGAACATGCAATACAGAACAAAGGTTTGATGGAGAACAGGGGCATGTCCATTAAAATACTGCATGATGAAGAACATGCAATACAGAACAAAGGTTTGACGGAGAACAGGGACAAGTCCATTCTATTTATATGATCATCCAATTGGCCTGAATAACTGATGTTTTTCATGAACAGAAGACCTCAGGCAGTTCTAAAAGCACTACCAACCGTTTCCTTTTCCTTTTAGTCTGACAGAAGAGGCTGTGTGTATCCGGTCTAATGTCTGTGACCAAACAAATAAGAGTGACACACATCAACAGCTGGAGGGGGGTGCATTTCTCTCTTATTGGTCTCACCGAGCCAGATGTATATTACAATCAGAGGATGACCATGGAGAATTTTAATCTAGTTATGTGTAGGAATCTCTCCTTTGTTTGAAACCTCTAACTCAATCAGACGCTTGCAGATTTAATCAGAAAACAGCAAAGGTGGGTGATACTTTTCTTGTGTTGTGGATGGGAACATTTCAGTGAGTCACCCTCATCTGTGTACTTGTGTCGCGTAGTGCTAAGGTGTTGTCTGGCCCTAAGAGGTTGGTTTGAGAAGAGTGTGAGGTAATAGGGAGCAGTGAGCAGTGAGCATGTTTCATTTAAATTCCTCTACAAAAGCATCATCATTCATTCATTCATTCATTCATTCATTGTTTATTCAGGGATATTGACATCATGAAAGAACAAAGCAGACGGCATAAACATGGGGTCATAAACGATGAACACAAACGCAAGCAGATGTAGACAGAAGAACAGAGCAGTCGGCAGTGAGCGCAGAGTGAGAATGTGATGGCTGTCAGCACACTGGTGAATCCTGCTTTTTTTTTCATACAAAGGCAATCAACTATTTCAGTCATCATAATCACGCTAATATTTCCACTGTTGCACATATGGCTCCATGGGGAATTAATTTATATAAAAAGAGATTTTTTTGAGATGGATAAAGGGTGAAGTTTATTAGACAGGCTACATCATACTTGATGAAATTGGACATGCACAGTGAATTTATGGCGGGGAAAGTATGGATGGCAAACTCACCATCTCCCTCCAGGTCATCTGTCTCATCTGCCCAGCTTGTGGGCTTTGTGGGAGGGTAGCTGGTAGGAGGGTTTCCTCCACTGTCCTCCGCCAGGAAGTCAGTGAGGGTTAGGGTCTTCCCCTTCTTAGTCGTCTTCTTCTTACCTGCAAAGTTAGGGAACAAGGAGGACTAAGCCTAGGACAAATCCTTCATCAAAATCAAAATCATTTATATGACTTATATATGATTTAGACCTCTGCTAAAAACATGAACACCTTCATCAGAAGTGGCCATTAAACTAAACTAAATATACAGATTTGACTTCTTAGTTTAACCCAATACTTTAACCCAAATCAGCAGTGGGGTTCTTAGGCTTGGGCATCCAAGACTACAGCCCTGACTGTTTTATGAAAAGTCCCAGCTTTTTTTTTTGTAAATAAAAATAATAGAAAAATATCCCTGCAAGTATTCATCTGTCAGTCTGATCATGCATTCAAACCCTAGGAAAAAAAAATGATATTTTTGTTCTAATACTCAAGTAGGTTTTGGGTCTTTTCACTCGTCAAAGCAGCATCAGATCTACTTCACACTACTTTGTATGCATTCACTAAGACAAGTCTTGAAAGCTATGGATGTAAGAAACATTTCCAAACATGAAAAAGGATGAAGGCAAAGAGGCGCAGCCCAGGCGATGCAGAGGAAGAGTTATCTCCTGTTGCAGAAGATTAGTCAGAACCTAAGAGGGCCACTGCATCACCAATAGCTATATAGGCTCCCATAGTTAATTTTTGATAGCAGGCAGAAATGTCAAGCTAGCAACAGATCATTACATGCTTCCACTGCCAGCAGCAAGATAGGCTGCTTATAATCACTAATTGTGATAATTAGTATTACTATTTTAATGGAGAGAGTACAGAAACCACTGATTACACTGCAGTAAGTAACACATAGCTGCAGAATGCTGATTGATGTAAGCCTATTTTTTGTTGTGTTGAATGCTGATTGATGTAGGCCTATGTGTTGTTGTGTTGAATGTTGATTGATGTAGGCCTATGTGTTGTTGTGTTGAATGCCGATTGATGCAGGCCTTTGTGTTGTTGTGTTGAATGCTGATTGATGCAGGCCTATATGTTGTTGTGTTGAATGTTGAATGATGCAGGCCTATGTGTTGTTTTGTTGAATGCTAAGTGATGCAGGCCTATGTGTTGTTGTGTTGAATGTTGGCCTGTAGCTGGCATCCAGTTGTTGTCCTGTGTGAGTGTTAGCCCATATGGAGTAATGAGCAATGGTGACTATTTAGCCCCTGTAGGATGGAGTGGAATAGTACATTAATGGATGCTTTTGTATTATCTGATACGGGTTGGTGTGTTCAAACAATTGGTTAAGTCTACGCTATAAACTAAATTGATAAATATTATGTGTTTATGATCTAATTATCTAGGGTTAGGGTTAGGATTAGGATAAAATTAAAGATTGGGTTAGAATATATATATATATATCTATGATTGCAGGACAAAAGACATGAGAACAGAGAGAACAGGAGGAGAGTGCAGAGTAGAGACACTGAAAGAGCTGCTGAAGAGGTGAAGTGAAGAGCATCAGATAGACAGATAAGGCATTGTCACAGTTAACAGTTAACACAGTTTGTCACACTTCATTTGGAGCACAATATAGGCAAAGGGCTATGCCACAAGGGATGGTCAATTTTCAAAACTGAACAAAGCACTGGCAACATATAATCTAGCATATGACTGCTTCATCGATGTCAAGGGTCTTATTTTTCTCTTTTGCTGCTGCTGAAAGTACATTTAATAACAAAGTTGAAGGAGAACTCCGATTGCACTCATTTTGTTTATTTTCAGTTTATGTAAAAGCCAGCCTATGCAACAGACTGGAACCTTTCTGTAGAGCAGTGTCTCACATCTTATATTTATTTAACTCTGAAATAACTTGAAAATGATGCAAGTATCTGGTGAAAATGTAAAGCTAAACCCCCATTGTTTCATGAACCTATCAACGTCTCTGCGTATCAGTGATGCACAAATAATAACTCCTGAGAAACATTTAACTGCAGCCAAATAAATGCAGTTTGCATCCACCCTAAAAATAAGCAATTATGTGGCTTCAATGAGAACGTCTTCTCTTTGTGCACCTGGTTCATAAGCGCTGAAAGTGCGCAGTCTGTCTAGCATTACCTGCACTTTGTTCACACACAACCACAGCCACGAGCCTGCATATGCTGAGCCCTTACAGCTCTTTCACCCATCCAAGATCAATGGCATCTAAAACAAGTGGCGTGGGTGAGAGGAGGGGCTAGTGTTGCTTTGTTTTGCCAACCAACTTTACAGAGGGAGGTTGTTTTTCACTGCAAGCAGGGGGCTACACTGCTGCCACCCCATATGCCATTGTGGAAAAGTGTGCTGTCAGGGAATTCCACTGGTGCCCCACTGAATCAAGTGTTTACAGCTCTGCCATGAACTCCCAAGCAAGCCACTGTGACAAACACAACACAGCTGCAACAAACACAGATAGCTTGAGGTCATACAGGCTCTCTCAGTCTAACCTGAAGTCTGCAAGTGTATTATATATATAGTCACATCGATCTCTCACTCATGTCAATCTCTCACTCCTTCAGGAACCAGGTCTGGCTATTGGTGGTTTCTTTCTCAGTGTTGTGCATCAAGGGAAAAAAAAACATAAGGATCATTGCACTTCCCTTACAATGACACTGACGTACGTATTATCTCTCGTCTATTCTTGGATGGTATCACGATGATACAACATTACGAAGGCCTAACCATCACCCATTAAGTGGCAGAAGCATAACTGCTGCCTTAAATATGTTTAGTACTAGGCTACCCAAATTATTTTGTCGAAAGAACATGGCTTACTTTTGTATAAAACCCGATGTTGTCCTTCCCTATCTTTTTCATTAAAAAAAACAGCAATGCTTGCCCATTTGCCACGGGACGGTCATGAGGCATACTGCAAAAGACGTCTGAATGGGAACAAAGCAAGACTGTTGCATCCAAAATGTAACAACCGAGATAGGTATGGATGCAAAACAACACAGTTGCTATCTAACACGTAGAAATGGCCTTTTCAAAACAAATGACACATCCCCGAGCCCCCTCCCTCTAGAAGTCCATGTGTGAACTTCGTATAGCCCAAACAAACATAGAGAGCCCCTCCCTCGGCCTATGCGCCTGCGCTTGGTAAACAAATTGAGAGTTTTCCTATGTGGCAACAATACCAATAGTGTATCTAATGGCTAACTATGCCTGTTGACAGTGAATGCATTCCAAACATCCAAATGTACTCCAAAGACCAGAGTAAGTTGCAGTACAATACATCATGGCAGTTCGGTTGAACTGTCAATCGTTTACCATCGCTGAACAAAAACTTCCCATGACAGGCTGCAGAAAATACAATCATGACTTTTAAGCAATACCAATAGAAAAAACGGCAACAACACGGAATGCCACCTTGTCGTTCAAACAAACAAATACAGCAGCCAACTGGTAGATTGGGTACAATGTGGATTTTGCAAACATTGCTTGTGAGATTGCTAGCTGAAAAATGGCTATCGCTAGCCCTTACTGGTGCAGTTTCTACGCAGCGTCCTCGCCAAAGCATCCCTGTTTTATGCAACTATCTTTTAGTCACAGCAAAAAGCATGACACCTCAAACTGGCTGCGAATACCCCTTTACGACTGTAAAATACCATAAAAGCGGGTTTTGATACTACCCCTTTTTTGTTGTTGTAATTGCTATACTGGTGCAAGCAGAGACCACATAATCCTCACCTGACGCCGCCATGACGGAGAACTACTGCGTGTCATATTCCCGGATCGAGGCGTCATAGTCTCACTATCGGCGCATTACCTGGCTGGTGCCATGCTGAGCCGCGAGCCGCAAACTGTGCGAAGACCATTTCTTCACGTAAGATAATACAAGTTTTGCTCGGCATTATAAGCCTACCAAACCTGTTATTTATGTTCATTTCCAGATGATCCCCTGATCCGCCCCCGTCCACTGGAACCACAACACACAACCACAACACATTCTGAAATCATGTCTGTTATTTTCAGAATTTAGTCTAATGATAGTCTAACTGGCTAACAAACAGAAAGAATGATTTCTCCCTAAATTCTCAAATTATGTTTGTTCTCGCATATCGTTTATATTGCATATCATAGCTGCACTACAGACTACTGACTTTGGTTTAACAACAAAGTTTGTTTTCATTCAAGTCTTATGGTGTGTCCGGCAAATATCGTTTTTAGTCTTTTCAGTCCTCATGGTGACCTGACATTTTTTTGGTAACAGACAGCTTGTAAAGAGTGTGGCAAAATAAGATTAACAGTAAGAGAGCTGACCTTTAATGGCCAGCACAATAGCATGACCCCTTGTTATATGTTCAACCATTATTTATCTACTATACCATGGGCCATGGTGTTGTGTACACATTTTGTATGTGCAAATGTACGTCTTTAGGAGTCAAACACACCTTCATTTTACCCTTTAGTTTTTCTTTAAGTTTTTTGAGTTTACGCTTTTGAGTTTGCGCTAAGTGCGCACTTCTCCAAGTTCATTGCGAAATGTACATTTGACTTTGACTAATTGGTTAATTTCATAATCATACCACATTTTAAAAATCCCATTTAATAAAAAAAAACTGTAATACTTTACACATTAAAAAAAGATAATAATACATCTTAAAGCCAAAGGCCCCCATTAATTCAGGACCCTGGGCACATGCCCATGTGGTAGTCGGTCTACTTACGGTGCATATAGTGACTTATGATAGGACTTCAATACCTCCAATATACTCCAATAAACAATTGAGAGTCCATGTCCGGAGCAGCATACATCAGTTTTGATGGGATCACCAGTATCATGAATAAAACGATGGTAGGCCTATTTAGTTTTGCATTGCTAACGTAGCCTTACCAAAACATTGTTACATCTTCCACTGGAGTTGCAGCCTAGTGTATCTGTGCAAGTAACATAATCAAAACATTGTTGCATCCTCGGCTGGAGTTGCAGCTTTGTGTGTTTGTGAATTAACCATTGTATTATGTTAGTGACACAATTGCATAATTGTATAATTATAAAAGTCTTATTTTGGGGGGGGGGGGGGGGGGGGGGGGGTGGGGGGGTGGGGATGGGGTACCACAGTAAAATCTTGCCTAGGGCTTCAACACTGTCAGGGCGGGCCCTGCACTGAAGATCGGGCTGGCTCTACCAACCGCTGTGACCTTAGTTCATTATTATATCTTCCATATCACAACTTACAGTGAGCATCTGTCCAAGGGGGTTTACATGCTCCCAAGTGCAAACAGAACAGTGAGTTGTGTCATAATGAAAATGGCCCAATTTGCATTCTTTTCAGTAACATATTTTACATGGCCAAGTGCAACAAGTAATGGTAAAATACATGGTTTCTATAACGTTGAGAATTTAGGAGGCATTACACCAGACGCTGAATAAAACAAAGAAAAGTCGTGTTATTAAGAGGGATGTTGAACTCAACATGGCTTAGCTGCAGTTTGTTGTTAATCCACATGAGGGCAGTGTTAACTTTTGTGAATAAGCCACCACCTGTGTGCTGGAGAGAGGCAATGCTGTAAGAGTGCTTCAACCATAGACATGTCTATGGCTTCAACTAGCTTTGCTCAGCTGTAGTTTGTTCTAGATCCACCTGGGGGCAGTGTTGTATTGACGAAGCAACAAGTAGGGAAGCGTTGAACACCAAAACAAATACACACGAACTCTGAATCTGAGGCACCATTGCATTGCTGTATTCAAAGGATATAGAAAAATAGACTTCAATTAAATAACGGAACTCTGTAAATGTAATTTTAACAAATGCACTAATGTCACTGCATGTCATATTATTATTCACAACTGAATGAAGAAAAGTTGTGCGTGCCAAATATATGTTCAAACTGCCAATGTCCGACATTGTAGAAACACTTGAAGGAAAATGAAATATATCACTCCTGTCACAGAGATTGTGTCACTGTCCTGCAAATATAGTGCTTCCCCTTTGTGTTGTGTGTTTTGACCCAAACGCGAAGCAGTGGTCATGGCAACGGCTTCCGCAACTCCCAGAAGGGCAAGGTCAGTGCCTGGGTGGGGGCGTGGCCGTGGGTGAAAGTGACATATCCCACATATTAGTAGGCAAAGGACACTCAGACTCCCTCGCACATTTCTGTCTGGAAACCTCCATAGCTACCAAACAGCTTAATCTCTGTGTGGCAACTGAAGTATTTCCTCATATTATTAAACTGTTATCTTGACCTCAAACGACAGCCCATGTTGAAAAATACTCTTCACATATTACTGTTCATTTTTTTGTGAGCTTGCCTTTCAGTGTTAGTTTTTGTTGAAGCCAACTGGGAGTTTGTGTCATATTGCTCATATTGAGGAAACCTCGAGTAGCCTTACTTGGTAAAAGTGGTTTGAAATCAGAAGGTGTTGTGTTTCTTCAGTGGTTAAAAATAATCCCTAAATAAAATGAGCTAGTTTCAGAGAGGAACATTTCACAGTATAAGGTCCATGTTTTCAGAACAGGTAGTACAGGTGATAGGTGATTTTTATATTTTTTTTTATGCTGTGTATTGACTGGCTGTTTACTCCTGTATAATTCAGACCTACAGTAGTCCCAGTATGGCTCTTCAGCACAGGTATCCTGACACTGTACAGTTTGTTATGTCTTCTTGGTGTTTGATGTTTTAGTAGGATTTGCAGTATAGCTTTATTTCCACATGTATGCACTTCATGTAAGCATAAAATCCAAGTTGACTAAGTGTATAGAGTCCAATAGTGAAATAATACACTATTTCAGTGTCTTTATT
The DNA here is from genome assembly GCF_963457725.1 of Sprattus sprattus. NCBI lineage: Eukaryota > Metazoa > Chordata > Actinopteri > Clupeiformes > Clupeidae > Sprattus > Sprattus sprattus. The sequence goes on from NC_137914.1 coordinate 7,703,848, forward strand.
AAAAGCTTTCTCCCCAAGAGGTGAAAGTGAAGTGAAAAAGTGAAGTGAAAAGCATGTTCATGCAGGGGAAACATCACAACATGTTTATGCCGGAAAGGCATTGCTGTAGCCAGTTGGACAACCGATTCTCTTGAGAAATAAACTGCTGTGGTCACCAGTTAAGAGACTCTGGGGAGTCCGATACCTGACTGCGCAGGAGTCTTGTTGGTGCTCACACAGAGCAAATGACTTGTGCTCATCTAGATTGGCACAATAAGGCATATGACCAGAGCAGTGAGGTGGGTTAAGTGTACTGGGGTTGCATTATTTCTCAGTCGTGACTGACACGTCGACAAGAAAGAGGGTCATACACAGATACTTTCCTGTCTTAGTTGTTCTGTTGGGACCGTATACTCTTTGTATACTCTTTGAGTATCTATCTGTACTCTTTGTATACTCTTTGAGTATCTATCTATACTCTTTGTATACTCTTTGAGTATCTATCTATATACTCTTTGTATACTCTTTGAGTATCTATCTGTACTCTTTGTATACTCATTGAGTATCTATCTATACTCTTTGTATACTCTTTGAGTATCTATCTATACTCTTTGTATACTCATTGAGTATCTATCTATACTCTTTGTATACTCTTTGAGTCTATCTATACTCTTTGTATACTCTTTGAGTATCTATCTATACTCTTTGTATACTCTTTGAGTATCTCTCTATACTCTTTGTATACTCATTGATTATCTATCTATACTCTTTGTATACTCATTGAGTATCTATCTATACTCTTTGTATACTCATTGGGTATCTATCTATACTCTTTGTATACTATTTGAGTATCTATCTTTGTATACTCTTTGAGTATCTATCTATACTCTTTGTATACTCATTGAGTATCTATCTAAACTCTTTGGATCGATGCAGTGAGTCACTTCCTATTCATCTATCGATGATCTTCTGGGTATTTGATAGCAGGGGCGACTGCTCACCAGCTGTCCTTCTGGTAGACCTTGGCGCCATGTTTCACCAGGAGCTCATTAGTTTACGATCATCACAGAAATACAAACAAAGATTGCTTCCTTGTGCACAAGCAGAGGACAATAACACCCAACCGACAGTGTTTGAACAGATTGTTTGCTGAAATAATATGTAAATAGAAGCATATATATATATATATACACATACACAGTCATGATTGTAATTTACTTTTGTGGTTAGTTCTAATAAACACCCTTTAAGTGATGCAGTCACCTGGTTTCCATTTACAACACTGTAATTATGGAATACGATGATGGACATACAACAAATAGCTAAATCCCTGAATGGAGTCATTGTTGGAGATGGATGTTAATGTTTGACAGATTATCTGCTGTAGTTCTGAGGAGCCATTGTCTGGCGTGCACACTGAGACGCTTGCTCATAATAACCGTTCACATGTGCCTCCCTGGGTGCTTCTCCTCCAGAAGCAGGAGGAATGCTGTCTCAGCAGCCGCGGCAGCACCCGCTTGCATAACAGGAGGCCACACAAACGGGGGAGTGCTGCTTGTGGGATCCCAGTTTGACCTGGCTTCCTGCACAGAACAATATGCTCTTACTGGAACGGCTGCTCCACATCTGTATCAAATGCATTCCTGTTTTATGAAAACGTTTGGAGTTCTATAGCATTCGTTCGTTTGCAATTGCAACATCTATCTTTTTTTCATAAATCAAATAGAGTTTCTTGACCTGTAGTGTGTCACTATGCTTCAAAGTGCTGCTACTGATTGTCAGTGAATCACAGTTTGGCCTGAGCATGGAAGGAAAATGCCAAACCCAATAAGGGAGGCTACTGCAGGATAGCACAATAGTGCTTCGTAATTTATTCCTCATCTTTTCCCAATACTGTATGTATGTCTTCCCAACTTTGTCCACTATAGCATAGTTTAAAATATACATGTTAACATGCTTGTTAAGGGCTAGAAAAGAGTTATAAATTCTCATTATTTTCTCATCTGTTACCACAAAGGTGTGTTACTATGTGCACACTGTAAACACATCACAAACCCGAAGGAGTTAAGTATACTAAATGATGATTGAATGACTTTGCAGAGATAAGGGCAGGTTTGCGTTAAACCATGGCCTATCCGCCAGAGCTTATATGTGCATTGGGCTGAGAGCTGTTAATCACCGCTTCCCACCCTTTTTTATAACGAGTCCTTTACTTAGCCAGAGCCTCTTGGCAGACAGACAAGGCTCATGATGTCCCACAGATGCCTCCCTCACGGGAGCCGTCCTCCCCCATCATCCGCACCAGCAGATCACTTGAACCATACAAGGACGAAACTTCAGAAGGAGTAGTACGATTTGTACATTTTTTTTCATGTGCAGGACGGACCTCCTCTGAACTCTTTTGGGATTATCACCTTAAGACTAAAAGTGCACGCCAACCTTCTAATCAAAGGACCTAGCTATCATGACTGAGGAATTATTGAACTGAATAGTTTAGTATTTGTAATCATATGGTAATTGTGTAAGGTTTATATCATAGCAATATTAGAGTTTTAAGTTACTGTCACATACTGCCTGTAAAACTCATAGTTATGACTCAACAAAATGCTTTTTTATTGATGTAGTGTAGTAGTGTGGTGTGTGTAATTAGTTATGAAGCAGGTGATTACTTTGAACCTGGAGATGTGGAAGGCATCTGTTGTTATACCCTTTTGAAGTAAGAGGCTAACCCTAAAATGGATTTTTCATCAATACTTTCTCCCTGCACATATAACCCCACATGGAAATAATTATTAATAATAGTTGTGTCTTTTAATTGAATGATTGTGTCCAGTGATTTTTAACCCGTATGGCTTTGACTCCCCTCTGGCCTGATTGCAGCTGTCAAACATGAGGCTCTGTCATCAGGGAGGAAATGTCTGGCAATACGCATGACACCATCTCCTAAGAAATGTTCACTCCCTGTTACAAGAGCTGTCCAATCCTGTGATGCAATGTTACACCCTCACCAAGGGAGGCTTACATATGCGCTTTGCATACTCACCCATAATTAAATGCTACTGCACATTGTAGAGAGGGTGGAGAATGAGGTAAGGACATCCCTTGACCTCTCAGTTTTGCCATGCTCCAATACCGAATTTGATGTAGTGCATCTGGAATCCTCAGTGATGTAATGCGTCTTGTCGGCGTGGAAACATGCAGTGAATGTGCATGGGCAAGCCTAACAGGCAAGCTGCACCATCTGGCTGATAACTGACATCACACCAGTGAAACTGATCGAGATGTCAGGTGTTGGTTTTAATTATGAGACGTTTTACCCAGTGGAACAACAGTCAAATACATTGTGATTTGTGATATAATATCTCAGTTTCAATTTCAATCTCAATCTTTCTCAATTTTGAGATATCCAGAATATCCTATGAAGATTTGAAGAGTTTTAACAAAAAAAATGTCAATTTGAATGCATTGTAGTGGTCTTTATACGAGTTCCATGTGATTTATCAGCCATTTCTGAAGATTAGATAAGAAATCATTTGGGGTTCCAGAAAAGAGGTCTGTCTTTCTGCTTTTCTGAAGATACCCTTAAGCAGGCCGAAGGTAAAATCTTTTCTGTTTGGTCTTTTGTGAAGGTCTTACTGGTGTCTGTGATTAGTGGCTAGACTTTGTAGAGCCTCTAATCTCCTGAGGGCTGCTGCGTATGTTGCAAAGTTTCTTTTTTATACAATTCAGTTGTTTTAATGTGACTATTTGATATGAATGACAACAAATGGATATCACTTCTAAAAGAAAATCTGCCCATAGATGATGCCAGACTAAATATTTTCCAAATGTTTTCTTTGCTGACCTTTCCAAGTGCAACATGATGTGCCCATGCAAATGTAAGACCTGATTTTTTTTCATTTGATGAAACAATAGGGTATCTTTGTCACTGTTTTGATCGGGGATTTACTTTGACCCTAACCTCGCCAAAGAAGACCATCACACAATGCATTCCATGCCAAATCATTTAGTTTGAAAAGCTCCCGTATTAGGGGGGATATGTGGACCAGGATTCCTGCTTTGTGAATTGTGTCAACAGATCTTGGATTGTGATTGTGGCCCACGCTCAGGCACAGTGCTTCACCCTCTCTTCCATATCGCTCTCAACCTTTACTCCCTTCCCTTGTAAGGCCTTTTTGTATTTTAAAAGTTGTAGTTTGTAAGAATACCTGGTAAAAGTGTAACCCTCAAAATCAGAATCAAAATCAGATTTTGGCACTTCCAAGTGACTTTTACCAATGACTGTAAATGTCTATGTGTGTGAAAAAGGCAGATTTTGGACAGAATACAACTCAAATGGTGTAATCTGCCCTCCTAAACTCAGACCCAAAGCAAACCTTCCATCCCATGCCAGCCCACATGATCTGCCCCCAAAAGGCCATGGGAATAGTTCAGAGAGACCCACCTCGTTGCATAACTCAAATTATCAGTTAACAGAGGAATTTCAAGGTTCTTTCACTGTTACGCTGCGCAATCTCCCCCCAGATATCATGAGTTTCAATCGTAATATCCAGTGCCAAAATGCTGACTGATGGAAGTAGTAATTGCCCGTCTAGCAGTTTCCTCCGTGTTTGTTTCTCTTTAAGAGATCCCGTTTTTTTATGTAAACTACAAGTTTTTGGTTTGTCCTGGGCACATTGAGTTCCTGTTGTTCTTTATCAGCGGCACAAAGCATCAAGAATAACAAGAAACTGTGTTAATTCAGGAAGGCTTTAAGAGTACTTTGTCTTTTCGTAACTGTGTATGTATGTATCTATGTATGTATGTTTGTTTGTGTGTGTATGTTTGTACGTGTGTATGCATGTGTGTGTGTGTGTGTGGGGGGGGGGGGGGGGGGGGGGGGGGGGGTGTGTGGGTGTGGGTGTGGGTGTCAGAAATAAATAACATTTGGCAATCTACTGTACGTCTAGCCATGTGAGAGTTGTTAAAGAGCGTGTGACCTTTGAGTGTGTTTAGGTTGACTCAGACACACCTGGGTAGTGCACACCTGTGTGTACAGACCCTCTCACTCCTGTGTCTGTCAGCGCTAACCCTTTCACACCTCCCAGACACAGAAATACATGACAGAGCAGTGCGATTACTGGCAATGGAGGCGGTCAGCTGATGATGCAACTGTCATGTACCAAATCAAACATGTCTGACATGAACGTGACTCCGAAGTCGAACAGAGACAGTTCAGACAATCAACATGTCTGACTTTTGCTGACTAAAAGCTCCTGTTTGTCTCGCCCCCATGGTATAATCTTACATGGAATCGGCTAACCTCATGGGATCCTATTTACACACCCCTATGAATGCTGTGGTGTGGCCTTTTGTCCACAAACATGGAAATACTGAGACAGACCGGTGAGCGGGGGTGGGGGCGATGTAATTGTCTCACTGATTTGCTGTAATATCAAGCTGTGTTTGCAGCATTCCTCTGTGCCACGTAAAATGGTTATTTTTTTCTGCCACTGTGCTGGCGTGTGAAGTAGCAGGGAGTAGCAGGGATCGCCCCTTATATGGTCATATCTGAGCAAAAGACCAACATGGGCCAAGTTGTCCAAAGGGGAGAACACTATGTGGACGGACTGATTGGTACAAGTGGACCCTTCTGAACATTGTCTGTCTTGCCTCTAGAATGCAGCTGCAGAGCTGGAATGCCTGTTTTGGAATGATTGTTGCCAGCTAAGATAACATTTTCCCCTGGTATGAAGCTATGATGCTTTTCAACTGGCCCTCCCTAGAATCTCATCTATGTTTTTTCTGTTGTTTTTTCACAAGTCTTTTTATATTGTAATTTTCAGTTACATCATTCTGTTTTTAAATACTCATCTTGTGTAGTAGAACTATTTGCACCATGCTGTGCTGATTTATTATGAAAATGTGCCTGTGCTAGAAAAACAATTCATTCCCTTTGAAGGGAATTTAGTCCCCATTTAGTTGGGATTGTAAAGACACTGTAGTGCAGAGTAGGATGTTAAGAGTCTATCAGTATCAGAGCTAAAATACCATACCATAATATCAGTGTGAATTTGTAACATGAATATGTCTTAAGGAGTATTATAAGCTAATTCCTACTGAGCTAAGGAAAGGTGTTCAAGCCTGCCATTATATTATTCTGTCCTAATAATACAATACTCATATCCAATCATACATCTGGCTCTCCTTGGTGGCAAATGGTAGCTATTGATTTTTCTCTTTTTAATATTTTCAGAATCCCTGGACCCACTCAATCAGCACCTCCACCAGGTTCATCCATAGTATTGGAGAGCAAATTACATGTCTGCCCTGGTGTCTGTCAACGTCTGACCACTGGGTGGTTGTCCATCACCAGGTCAGACCACCTCACCACACACAACAATGCGTTCCACACCTTATGAAACCAAACAAGTCACTTGGATTTAGTTTTTGTCATAACAGAAATCGCCTTTTCCCCTCTAACACACTGTGACTACCAGATAAGACAAGATAAAGACTCAATCTCCACCCGTTACCTGCTCATACCCTTGCTTAGTTTCTCCCGATTTCTCTCTGTCTTCTCTCCTCTCCTTTTTTCCTTAGCCTCCTTCTATTCTCCTCATTCTTCTGTTTTCTTAGTCTGCCCATCCCACATTCTCAGTGTTCACTGTGGTCTGGAGCTGTTCCCCTGGAGCCAGATTGGGCCGGGCTTGGCCTGTTAGTTTGCACAAACAGTTGGGTTGTATGAGGACCAGCATCCTTTACCACTTCTCATACAGTCCCTGCTCATAATACAAATCAAAAGGCATCCTCTTCTCTGTCTTTATGCTCATCACCATATCAGTGTCCCAGAGTTAGTTGATCAGTAGATATAGGTAACAGTCCTTACACACTTGTCCGAGGCCCAACTGAACTGTTAAAACAGATGAACTCAGTTCAGGCAGGAGCTTGGTCTTAATTTCTGTGAAGTGCTCTGATACTTTCACTGTTGGTGAGATTAAAATTAATGGAAAGTAGAATTTCGACACCTAAGATGTAGAGAATAAACATTAAATCATATTTAATTCACATTTTGACCTCTGAGAATAAGAAAACATAAGAATATCACTTGGTCCAATATTGATGTTCGGTTTTGGATAAGAATATCACTTGGTCCAATATTGATGTTCAGCTTTTGAAAAAGAACCGTATAATGTTTTACCGAATAATATTTAATTAAATTCTTCCTCAGATAGAAAAAAAAACATTCAACAAATCCATTCATTTATTCAGTTTCAACAACTTACCTTTCTTGGAAAGTGGGGACTAGAGGGATAACCAGGGTACTAGGATAAGAGCTGCTATCCAAACACAATAGATGAAATTAAGGCACCTGGTTTACCTTTTGACCCTTACCTTAGCCACCCTCCTTGACCGCATTAGTGTGTTTTATCTGTGTCAGACGTTATCTTTACATAAGCTTTGGCTTTATTTTAGGAATGTGGAAAATGGGAAAACAATACTGAGGCAGGTTTGAATCTGCTTGGTGTTATAAAAAAATACTTCCTAAAACCTCAGCTGGATTCAAAAGCACTTTCCTGGGCATGTTAATATAAGTGCCCTCTGACCTTACAAATTAAGTGTGTGTGTGTGTGTGTGTATGTGTGTGTGTGTGTGTGTGTGTGAGTGTGTGTGTGGGAGTGTGGTGTGTGTGTGTGTGTGTGTGTTTGTATGTGTGTGTGTGTGTGTGTGTGTGTGTGTGTGTGTGTGTGTGTGTGTGTGTGTGTGTGTGTGTGTGTGTGTGTGTGTGTGTGTGTGTGTGTGTGTGTGTGTGTGTGTGTGTGTGTGTGTGTATGTGTGTGGGTGTTGGGAATAAATAACATTTTGGACTCTGTCTATGTCTATGTGCATTTTATCTCAGCTGTTATATGTGTCATGGATGGCGTGAGATACACGAACCCACACCCCACACGTAACAGTATCTCTTTGGTGATTGTAGAAGAATGTGTTGAATTCAGCAGTTACAAAAGGTCAGTGTGTGCGTGCGATTTGGTCTGGCAGCATCTAACCCTTTGCCCCACACAGACGTTGACCCTTTCATCTACAAAATACCTTCATGCATGCATTTTACAAACTACCATCTTTCACAGTAATCATTGACACATTGTGGTAGCATGCACTGTATTTGGTATTTAGAGTAACACTTTTTCTGTTATTTTTTTAAATATCTTAAAATCTGAATATATTTTGGGTTACAGGAACTCCCTTGATACAATGCAATGTTAAACACCTATGATAATAAATTGCTATGTATTTCTTTGTAATGATATTTAGATTCATGTGTGAAGCCTACAAACATACTTGGTAAGATATACCATCTCTTTAGGGAGAAGAATAGCTTGATAATGTATAACTTTGTGTGTTTCGTTGCCATAGTTTTGCCACAACTAAGTTGTCATGACAACTCAGAAGGTTTGTGTGTCTGGTTGCTAGGATTCTCTACTGGGCCCTTTTAAGATGGTGAATGCTAAAATGGTTGGTGTGTGTGGTTTTTTTGTTTTAGCTGCACTGGGATAAATGACGCACAGAGGGAAAACTAACGGTCCAACTGTGGTTTCTGAAACTTCTAGACTTTTTTTCCACGTTTTTCCTGCAAGTCAGATCGCTCCGCTCAGATTCTGGGGATCCCCTGCCAGTAGAGGAATGACTCATAAAGCAATAAGGAAACGTAGTCACACACACACAACACACACACACACACACACACACACACACACACACACACACACACACACACACACACACACACACACACACACATCCACACTCAGCGAGATGGTGATTACAGGCTGGTTATTTTAGAATCTGACCAGGAACCCTGGTAACATCCAGTAATCTGTAACAGGGTAGGTGGGAAACTGACAAAATAATTTCAGATGTTCACACCACCAAAATCATCTAATTTTCAAATTGCTCAGCTGACATAGAGTGTCCTCTTTAATCATTGGTTCTCTGAAATTGTATGAACCGACCACAAAGTGCCTGCTTATTTACACGGCGGGTGCGAGCACTGGAATCCCAAATTTGTTTACGACAAAAATGGAAATGCTGCAGTCTTGTCACGCATCCACATTCATGGTCCCAGCTGCATGACTGAGCAACCCAGCTTATGAAAACCCACCTGTGGCGGAGTTCAGGGGCAGAGTAATCTCCTGCTCAAGGAGCCTGCCGTAGAGGAATGTGAGGCATGTGGTCCTCCTCACAAGCCTATTGTTCACTCACTGATGCATCTCAAAGAACAGCCAGGCGTCCAGCTCTGACCAGGGAGTGCAACTCTGAGGTGCAGTTCACTGCAGTACAGAACTCATTACAAAGCACTGTGCTCAATTAAAGCCCAGGTTATAACTATAGTATATTTTCACTGTAACTGCTGTGGTGTGAACTGTAAGAAACATCTGGCAAGTTTAGGCCTATCTTTGCTGGTTTACTATAGTGCCCAAACTATTCCTGTGGAATTATATATGCCACTGTGCCATTGTTATAAGTTCAGGAAGTGAAAGAGAGTGAACAAACAATTGCCAGAGATCAGTTTACCTCAGCGCAGTGGTGGGAAAAGATGTGGGTCAACTATACATGCCCGTGGACACACCCTTATGCGCCATTAAAAAAGTGGATAAACTACCAAACCTCTATGCAGCACTGCACTTCCTCTGAAACCAAATCATATAATCTTAGTTTTTATTATTATTATTTGTAGTAGAAGTAGTAGTAGTAGTAGTAGTAGTAGTAGTAGTAGTAGTAGTAGTTGTAGTAATAGCAGTGTTAGGCTTAATCTAAATGATAATTTGCTAGTTTGGTTTCATACAGATTATGGCTAAGTAAGCAATCAGTCAACAGTACATATTCCAAAGTAGGCTATGTTAGTTGATCTATCCGTGAGAGGCCTTTGGCAGCAGGGTGTCTGCTCTGTGTTATTTACTAGCCTTACTTCCTTACTGTAGATCCTGTAACTATTTTGACTGTTCTCTCATCATATGGCTTAGAAACGTATGTTGTGAACTTAACTACCTATAGTCTGACTCTACACAGTTGCACATAGCGCTCCCACAGCCTATCTACACAGTTGCATGCTCGGCAACACCGCTCGCCCATATCACTATGGCAACGAAAGCAACGTTAAGTCTTTCTACTTTGTACAGTGTATAATTGGGCCTACATTAGGGTGACCAGACGTCCCCTGTTTCAGGGGACCGTCCCCGTTTTTCGTTTACAAAGATAAAACATTTAACACGTACACGATAAAACATTTAACACGTACACATCATAACACGTTTACCTGTCTGAAATGAAAATGTCCCCTGATTTTGTATCAGAAATATGGTCACCTTAGCCTACATTGTCATATTTTAATGGATAAAAACATGGTGCTTAAGATACATTTTGTCCTGTAGGTTAGCGGTGCCTTCTCTGTCCCACTTAATTTCTAACTCATTGTGTCTCTGTCCCTTTCATTTGTCTGCCTCCCGGTCTGTACTCCAAGTGCATCCAGCATGGAAATAAGTTCATGTCCAGCACAAATGGAAATGGAAATTCATGTTAGGTTCCCAATGGATTTGCATTGATTCAGATATGTTGCCTAGGTAATGGTGTCTTTTAGCCGGCTAACTCTATGGAAAACAGCTTGCTTGAGCATCAATCCGTAGGCCACAGTCCTTATTAATATATAATATCTAACTGGGTTCATGCATGTGGCAGCACCTGAAATGTATTAGCTTGCATGGGAACAGCGTTGTCACTGAGGAGTGATGGGGGATAGAGGAAGGCGCGTGGTGTGCTCTTGTAGGCCTAATGCAGTGAACAACAGGGTATATTTTAGAATCTAACTTTCCTAATGATAAGTGAGTAAAAGCTGTTTCCTAATTAAAAAGCTGCGTAAACAGCGTTTCCCCTCCACCACACCCTTCGTTAGCCTGTATCTGACAAAGTGCTACAGTCTAAGGCAACGTCAAGTGATCTGTTTAAGTTATCCTCAGAAAGTCTCATACACAGGAGATGTGAAAACTTCATTATAAAACACATCGCTAGTCCTCTATGAGTCATGCTGTAAGATGGCGTGGGAATAATGTGCTTTACCAGCACCAGGGGAATGGTGGAAAACGGAAACCCCCCTCTCTGTCAACAAATTCCTAGGGTTATTACACAAAAACAGACATGACGGTGTTGAAAGAATATGTCTGGAATAATCCAACATACAAACAAATTGTGTAACTTGCTTTTATGTGATGCGGACCCCTTGACACTAAGGTTCCTCCATCAGTTTCACAAGCATCTTCACTGTGCAGTCTTAACTGTGTTGTTTCATACTTAGATCCCATGTTGTTATATACTTCGTGAATATCTTTAGTAAGAAAGCGTAAATTAAGCAATAAAGGCTCAAATAATTCAGACAAGACAATCAAGTGATTGAATAGAAAGGTTTCTGTGAAATACATTATCTGGGAACTGGAAATAGATACAGCTCGTTGGAAACCTTTATGGGTATCTGAGTTAACAGCATGTGAAGGGATGGTCTCCATCAATTACCATCCCTAGGCTCTGATGGCTCTTTTCCATGAGTCAGGGCCTGAGTGATGGCCGACAGGGTGGTGCCAGTGCACGTCGTCCCCACCTTAAAGAGCTCCCTGGAGCCTGGACTCCGAAAAAGAAAGGAGGTGCACAACTCCAGTGGAAACTCAGCATCACAAATGACCACAAACCCTCCATTCACAGAGAGCCACAGTGGAACTTTCTAAACATAGGCACTTTGCATTGCTCGCGGCTCCCCTTCATTTTGAAAGCTATAATAAGCGTTTTGCATAAAACCGGTCTGCAGGAGCCTTTCCGAATAGGCTGCGTAGCTGAAAGTGAAGTTGCTGAGTGCTCAAGGTCTTCAGATAGACAGAGCATCCCAGGAGTCTATTCATGCTTAATCACTAGGACAACAAAGCCCACACCTACACAAACATTCTATGAAAGGCGTCAACAGTTGTGGCTGTTTAACTACTAGTTTTATTTGGAGTTGTGGTGAATTACAAATTTTGCAGTTTATTTTAAAATCCATATTCTACTTTTACTCACTTTCCATTGTGGCCATCCAACCCTGAATCTCATTTCAGGCTTTCGTAACATTAGAGTAGCTGATGCTGTTGCTAAACCAGGTAGAAGCACACATGCTCTTATAGGACATTTGACATCATTTCTACGTGGAATTTACTTGAAGTTGATTTAGGTGTTTAAGTGGAGAACAATATTTTGGTATAGAGCTTGTGCAGCTTCATGCCAAATGTTTATCAACATGAATTAAGAAAAGCCAATAACTGTAACCATCCATTTCTTACTGCTGTATATCTCAAGCATTAGCTATCCTCCGGATTGCAGTCATAACAATTAATGGTCAATTGACCCCCAGTTTCACAAAAAAAGACTCTTTTAGTGATGAGAGGTAGACTGGCTTTCTTAACAGAGATCTCAATGACTCTAGAAGAATCTTAAGCAACCGCAACATCCTTTGAGTTTCAGACATTTCCTTGGTCACTTCTCTCTCTTAGTGTGGTTGAGCTCTGTGTCACATGTACACATACCTCTGTGATCTAAATATCCATTCCCAAACACAATAACAAAAAACAGGGCTTGTACCTTTGTATTGGTCTTCTGCGAAAAAGATGCTAAAAGATGTGTTATAATACCTGCATTTCGCATTTGTTTCCTCTTGATTCTTAACCACCACTTTTCCATATTTTGACCTCATTTCCTCCATGATATTAAATAACGCCTGACCAGTTAGAGCATACATTTCCTATTGGACCCCTGATTGGGTGATGTTGGTGAACAAAAGTTCATGTATTTTGGCAAGTTTTGGCAGCATGGAATAAGAACGTTCATTCCAACTTTAGCCTGCAGGTCCATCATGGTGTTGTAGTAATGGCTCTCGTCATTCTCCCTCAGGCTCCTCATTTCCATTTTTCAGTTACTAATAGCACAGGATATCACACCTGTGTGCACTACTGCTGCTGAGTTGTTGAGTGACTCAGCCAAGCTTTCGATGGATAACTGGTTAAGGAGGTTAAATTGTACTGTCATAAAAAAAAAAATCCTTTTTCAGAAAGATGACCTGAGCTGGGTTGCTGATTGTCATGAAAAGGTTTCCATGGTTTCCTGTTTGTTGCCCAACAAAAGTCAGGACATTGTTGGAATAGCTGGAATATAGCTTCTTTGTATCTAAGGAGCAAGGTCATCAAACATCCACAACCTTCATCAGGCATACTTGAATGCACTTCCATACTTGTAAATTATATTCTTTATGGATGGATGGATGTGTGACTTTGAAACTGCAGTTGAACCTCTAGAAGTCCTCAGGTCAAGTGTGCAATGTTTCCCACTATTCTTCTTTGCTTTCTTTCCAAGATACCAATATAGTGTAAACTAATTTTGAATCGAGACTTTGGAACTAGATTTGAATCCTCTGCCTCACAAAGAATGCAATGTTTAATCATGTATTTGTTTGTGTATAGTATTGATATTTTAATTATGTGCATGTTTTATAGAATATAGGATACGCTAGAAACTATGTTATTGATCACTGCATAGTTAGATACATTTAAGAGTGGATGGTGTGGATGAATTTAAGTGACACTATTTTATAGTTACTGTATAAACAGTATATTTTGTGATTTAAATTGAAATGAAACATTCAAGATATTTTCCAGATGCATTTGCTTTTTAATGGCAACAGACAGACACAGGGCAACACAACAAGCAAACACTGGTGAAACACATGGTTGGGATAACAATGGCAGTTACAAATGGAGTTACAAAAATCACTCCAAAAAGAAACATTTTCCCAAACAAATCAGATTGTATCATTACATCTTCAATTATATTATCCATGTCTACCTTATTAGGTATAAGGCAATGGAAGGAGTTTTGCCTTCTAAATTGGGGGAGGAGGAGTAAGAGAAACCAAGGCGTAATAAGTTATTAAAATATTTTTTGTAAATGGTGGACCATGAGGTGTTTGTGTTGTGCTGGTAAGGGTGAGAGTGAATCAGAATGGCCTCTCCTTGGTCTCTGTGCTTGAGGACACCACCTTCCCATCCACCAGTGTCTGTGTGACTGTTGTGACTTTTGTCTTCAGTGTCTTCTGGTCCTCCACGGCATCTTGAAGTCTGACAGTGAGAAAACAATTGTCAAACCATTAGTCATCAGTTTTGGATGATTCATATTTGTGTTTGATAATGCTGTAGCGTATGCAGCCTTATTTGGATGTGGCATGAGGAGGTTAGAGGCTGAAATGAAGGCTGAAATGGAGGCTGGAATGAAGGTCTTTACAGGCAGTGGGTAAGTCAAAGGAATCTTACCCTCATAGAGATCTATGAAATGGCCCTGTAAAGATGGCTTTCATATTGCCGCTTACTTGAAGTCCCCGCCATCTAGGAGGCGCCTGTAGGTGGCGATCTCAGCCTCCAGCTTCATCTTGATGTTGAGCAGGGCCTCGTACTCGTGCGTCTGTTGCTGGATGTTGTTGCGCAGCTGTGTCAGCTCGGCCTCCAGCTGGCGGATGGCGTCATTCAAGCTCTCGACCTCCATGTTGTAACGCATCTCTGTGTCATGCAGGGTGCCCTCCAATGATCCTTTCTGTTGGAGAGGAAAGGGGGAGGAAAATCCATCAGGTGTGAAAACGTACAAGGGAAGAAAAAATGATGTAACTGGGAGGAAGTGTGTGTCATGTTGTGGTGGCGGCGCTTACCAAGTTCCTCTGTGACTCCAGCTCAATCTCCAGCGTCTGCACCTGCCTGCGAAGGTCGTTGACGTCTGCGCGTGCACCCTGCAGGGCCTCTGTGCTCTGGGTCATCTTAACCTGAACTTCTGTGATCTGAACAGAGGAGAGATGCGACAAAAAGAAAAAAGACATGAGAAGATCTCTCCTGATGTGAGCATCTATAAGAATGTAGCTAGTAAAACCAACAGAATTGAATGTGAATAGCAGGAATAGACGGCAATATAGCCACAAGGGCAAGTATTCAATTAAAGTTCTGTTTTGTACCTGTGATTCATGCCATTGTTTGAGCTCTTCCTGGTTCTTAAGCGCCATCTTTTCATACTTGGCCCTCATCTCATCCATAATCAGGGCGAGGTCTTGGCCCTTTGGAGCATCCACATCTACCTGGACTCCAGACTGGGAGATCTGGTTACGCAGTTCCATGACTTCCTGTTGTGGAAAAAGAGTCGAATTACAAAGTTAATACAGCAACATTTGAAGTAGGGTTGGGTACACTTTGGTCCCACAGTCCCAAATGCTTACGTTGTCGTGGTTCTTCTTCAGGAAGATCAACTCCTCCTTCAGGGACTCAAATTCACTCTCCAGGTTCATGCGGTTCAGGTTGGTGTCATCAATAACCTTCCTCAGGCCAACAATGTCAGCCTCGACTGACTGGCGAATGTTCAGCTCAGACTCATACCTGTGGACACAGATGGTGAACGTCAGATCATGTCTGGACACACAGAGGAGGATGGTACAGTATCATATCAACGTGACCGAGCAGGACTCACTTCACTCTGAAGTCATCGGCGGCCAGTCGGGCGTTGTCAATCTGGAGGATATAGCGGGAGTTGTCCAGGGTGGCATCAAACACCTGTTGCCAGAGAGACTGTTAGCAACTGCAGCAACTGACTGCACACGTAATAAAGCCTTCCATGCAGAGGATGATGTGCTCATTATAAACTCCTTGTTAACGTTTATAGCTCGCCTGTCAGTGTTGACTTTCTACTCAATCGGCAGAAAAGAAAAGAACTGTCAATTTATAAACGGCCTGATTTCTTCAATCTGGCTAGATTAATACAGCAACATCCACTTGTGAATTTGTGGCCTTGTTGCGTTCTGGATGATGACAGCAGGATCATTTTCCACAGGCTCCCATGTTTGCTTTGATAAGGAGAACATACAGGAGAAGGTCCGTGGGCCAATCATTAACAGGCAACCAGTAACTGTGGGAAAGCTCATGATGTGTACTGAACACAACTGGTGGACGTTGGGGTGGAGGTCAGGGCTTGGCTTCCTGTTTTCCAGCCGGTGAGAGGTGAGAGACAGGAGGCTTTTACGCACATAGTGGTATCGCCAGGTCAGGGACCAGCAAGTTGTGACAATCAGTCTCCCAGATAAGACCTTGCTTCTGTGTCTGGCGGGGGAACTTTATGTCACGTAATAATAATAGATTAGGTAAGGCATTTGAGGTCATAAGAACTGACATGGCAAAAGGGAGGATGTGTTTCCAATGGCTCCACCTCCAAAAACATAATAGTATAGAATTTTTCCACAGAAGTGATTCATCTCCTGGGTGGTAACTTCACTTCAGATAAAGTGGGATTTAAGAACGTATGAATCAGTAATTAATCATGGATTGAACTGCAGCATGACAATTAGTCAACATTAGCTACTGGTGCAATGTCAAATTATAAATGACTTTATCTATCTAGCCTAAGAACACACCCTGCATGTAACAGCACTGTAAGGAGCAGATTTTTTTTGTGTAATTCTCAACTTTGTGCTGTCCATATTTTAGTCCTTAATCCTTTTCATGTACTTTGCTTATTATATTCATGCCCTACCTATTTCTGTCACTTATGAAAAACAGGATCTTGATTAAATTTGAACTCTGTCTCAAATCATCAAAAAAATAAAAAACCCTCTTAAGCTATTTGAAACAATGTTGGCTCTGTACGTACAGCTGCACTCTGACAGCAGATTTCCTTTCCTCCGAGGGTGAAAAAAATACACTCCTTGAAGTCAGCTATTTTCCAGCCGCTGGGATTAAATAAACGTCTGGATGTGTAACACAGAAAAGATAAATACAGGAAGTGTATGCATATTCACACAGATGTCGGCCACAGGCGAGGGCCCAAAGTGGGGGAACAGGAGCCAAAGGTATTCCCCCTACTTAGCACTTCCTGTTGATCCCTGGGCCCTTGCTGATAATGATTGGCAATCAACCAGCAATCTAAATTCCATCTCCTCCTTCCTTTGGCCCCGGCAAACTCCACCCCCCCCGTGTTTATCTAGGACCCCCAAACCCACGTCACGAGGCAGTTTCCCAGAAATGGTCTGTCTTTTACCACAGAAATGTCTCATGTCACATTCATGGGCCGTTTATCAAGACAAATCCCTCCCACTTGGTTCTCTGCTAGCATCCAACCAGAACTGAAACTAAATCACCCCTTATGCCCAGAAGAATTTCAGTGCCCCCGCTCCCCCCCCCTCTGTGTCCACTTACTTTCTTACGAAGGTCGTCAAGGATGGCCTGGAAGCGGCTGTAGTCATTTACATCAGGGCCTTTCTTCTCCAGGGCCTGACGGATCTGCAGCTCCAGCTTGCTGTTGGCCGCCTCCAGGTTGCGCACCTTGTCCAGGTAGGAGGCCAGGCGGTCGTTCAGGTTCTGCATATGCCCCTTCTCGTTGCCCATGATGCCACCCATCGCATCACTGCCGCTCACCTGCATGGAGTAGTTAGCGGACAGGCCTGGGGCGCCGCTGCGCACCCCAGAGTAGGACACGGAGGAGATGCGGGTGCCCTGGCCCCCTGCTCCGCCATAGATGCTGGAGGCCCTGTAGGCAGGGGCCATGGAGGTGCGGGTAATGGAGGTCTGAGCCATGGGCACGTTGGAGCGGCTGGAGCGGACGGAGTATGAGGTTCTTGTGCTCATGGTGGCTGGATGAGTGGGTGAGTGAGAGAGAGAGAGACAGAGAGTCGAGCGCGGCAGTAAAGAGTGGAGCACACAGACAAACAGGACAGGCTGGCAGGCAAAAATGCCGGCTTTATAGGCCTGGCTGGAAACCACTGGCTCAGTCCCGCCTCCCAAGGCCACTCCCACCCCTCAACCCTAACCCCTCCCTCTGTTCTTGTCCACCCATGCCGGCCTCCTCCTCCACTGCATGGAGTGTGTCTGGGTGGCTGGCTTCCACTAACATTTTTTGAAATACAGTAGTTTTCACATTGAATGTGCTTCCTTAACTCCACAAAAAGTGTTGTTGGTTGAATCAGAATATACATAAATAAGTGGTAGTGATAATGTGTACACTTTTTTTTTTTACACCAAATGAAATGTTGTCTTCAATGAATGAGCCATAACAATGAAATACACTTTTAGCTGTTAAAATGACACTGTTTTTGCCTCGTATCGTTTTAAAATGGTGAAAGACTCTTTCTCATACAGCTTTAGAAATATAGCCCTTACTTAAGAACTCTTATTGGCAGACAAATGTTTGGTCGAGTGGAACCTTGGGAAAAAATGATTTGGATTTCCTCCCAGACTTTGCCCATCTCTGTCAGGGGTGTTTCCAAAGGCTTTTTAGGTAAAATGTATACATCTTTCTCAAACTATCATGTGGTTGAGCGGATATGTTGTGCTCCACCCTTGTAAGGATGTGAGGCCAACACAAGAACAATCAGCCGAGCTCTTAAGTACACAAGCAGGGAGAGCACACAAGAGGGAGAAGGAAAACATCCTTTGGTCTCATGACCGGAGCCCCCCTGCAATTTCATGTAGGGGCTTTTCCCTCTGTGTACTTAAGTTTATGAAATGCTATGCTGTATAATTATAATATAAGATAATAATAATTATTATCATAATAATAATAATAATAAGATAATACTACATTCAACTCAGCATCTTTTACTCGCCAGTCCATATGTGATCGCAATGAACATTCCAAGGCAATTGAAAGTTTGGAGAAAACTGAATTTTAAGAATCACACCTAGATGCTGAATATTCCTGCTCCTATTAGCTTAATATGGTATACTGTATGCTAAATATGGTATACTCCAAAAATACAATAACTTTTCATCAATTTCTCTGTATGTCAAAATGTGCCTTAAGTTGATGAACATTAGGATGCACATAAGCTTTCTCAATGGAAACTCTTTGATTCCATTCCAATGTGGAATCTCTTTTTGGATGTGGTATTTGGAGCCTTTATCTATCATGTGTGAAACAAAAACTGATCAAATAGAAAATGGGTGTGAAGGGAGTCAGTGATGCGCGATTGTGCAGATTCATTCACACACGTTAACCCCAGTTAGCCTTGTAGAAACTGATAATGTAATAATTTCCTGATAACGTAATAACCCTAGATAATGTAATAAAAAATCCCTCATAAGTCCCTAAAAGATGTAATAAAACCTGATAATGTAATAATACCCCAATAATGTAATAAAGTGCATTTCCCAATAATGTAACAATCGCCATACCAATAATGTAATAAAATGTTACATTAATTGGAAGTTATTACATTATCAGGTTAGCCTCAATTTTGCAGAACCTGATAATGTAATAAATTCCTGATATTGTAAAAACTTTGGTCAGTGCTGAAATGTTGGGACACCAGTTATTCAGACCAAGTAGTGATGCTGTGTAGACAACCACCCACTATTGTTTTGCTCATATTTTGATCCCAATGGTATAGGCCTTTAGCCTCGCAAGCCAAACCTGTACAGCAAGAAGCTGTACAAGGGTCTGGCACAACACGATTTTCAGTGTGGGCGGGATTAACGGTTGTCTGTTAAGTTGCCTCTGCACGCAATGCCACGCAATAGGAATGGCGCTACAACCAATCCGAGCGACTGACGAATGACAAAAGACGATTTGATTGGCCTGGCACAGTATGTGCCCATTAGCTGCCGGTCTATAACATACCAAAATGTTCTTATTTTTTCTCTATTAGTTGATTACCACTGAATATCCCTTTCACCATTGTAAAAATTGTGCATTCGCAATCATATAAAATATATACTGCATCTGCTGATAGTGAAGCAGCAGGTCTCTGGACAGCTTCACTGTTTGGACCTCTGAAACTGGAGATCTGATGCTACAGCACCAACCAAAGTTATTACAATATCAGGTAATTATTACATTATCAGGTTCTGCAAAATTATTGGGAAATGCACTTTATTACATTATCGGGGTATAATTACATTATCAGGTTTTATTACATGTTTTAGGGACTTATGAAGGAATTTGTATTACATTATCGGGAGTTATTACATTATCGGGAAATTATTACATTATCAGGTTCTACAAGCCTTAACAACCTCACTGGTAAGGAAGTGAAAGTGTAGTACATAAAACTCCTTTACTTGCCTCCCCATATCAGTCACAATGGTGGAGCCACGATAAGCTACAAAAGAGTCCTAAGAAAGGCTATCAAGGGCCACGCCACGCCTCAATTGCAAGTTTGGAGAAAAACGTCTGAATTTTAAGAATCACACCTGGATGCTGAATATTCCTCCTCCTATTTGCTTAATATGGTATATATGCTTAAAATGGTATACTCCAAAAATACAATAACTTTTCATCAATTGTCAAAATGTGCCTTAAGTTGATGAACAGTAAGATTAGCTTTAGCACATTAGCTTTCTCAATGGAAGATCTTTGATTCCATTCCAATGTGGAATCTCTTTTTGGATATGATATTTGGAGCCTTTATCTATCATGTGTGAAACAAAAACTGATCAAACAGAAAATGGGTGAAGGGAGGGGAGTCAGGGAGTCAGTTATGCGCGATTGTTCAGATTCATTCACACACGTTTACCCCAGTTAGCCTTAAAAACCTCACTGGTAAGGAAGTGAAAGTGTAGTACATAAAACTCCTTTACTTGCCTCCCCATATCAGTCACAATGGTGGAGCCACGATAAGCTACAAAGGAGTCCTAAGAAAGGCTATCAGGGGCCACGCCACGCCTCAGCTAGCAGCAGTGAGTAGCTGTCACTCTGATGTTAGTCAGTAAGTTTAAACATTCATTAGGTGGAGCCCCTGTTCGTGATTCACTGCTCGGCCCTAAAAGATCCACAACACCTTATATGGAAAGCTAACAAATCGCTTAGCTAATCAGTGACTGAGTTCCTGGATCTCTCCTGTCTCATATTAACCCCAGACAGGCCCCAAAACAGTTGTGTGACACCATTACATAACCCACTCATATGATTCAGCAGCATTACTGTGTCTGGCCTGCCAAAATCAGGTGTCCTCTCAGGTAAGTTTTCAGCCGGGGGGGCCCACGCAGGCCCTTTATCAGTGATGTCCCATGAGCTCACACGTCAGTGTTGACATAGCAATGAAGTATCTCAAGGTGAGGGAGTGAGTCATGTCTTTGCTTCTGGCTGGAGTTATGGCCATAGGGAGGCTGATATGCTGTTACCCATTCACTTTACAGGCCTCTTTTTATTCCACAGTCACACTCTGTGCCATTTGAAATAGCTGTGGTCTGACCTTGATCCATGTAAGGCAAGACCCCCTCCTGTCTTGGCACAAGAATGGGCCCTCTCTCAAAGGCAGGGATTCATCAGTACTTGGCGAACCAAAGCTGCTGGACTGTAGGGAGCACTTGTTCTGGGCCTGTGAGGCCATGGAAGTCTTCCCATCCTCTGTACCATGGTGGTCTCACACAGGCTCCTTT
Organism: Sprattus sprattus; assembly: GCF_963457725.1. NCBI lineage: Eukaryota > Metazoa > Chordata > Actinopteri > Clupeiformes > Clupeidae > Sprattus > Sprattus sprattus. The sequence goes on from NC_137914.1 coordinate 7,725,270, forward strand.
CATTCGTTCATTGAGGTTGGAAGTGTCCAAATGATCACGAGGCATGTTTGGGAGAAGACCCCGGTGTAAAGTTGGCCTTTATTTTGTTATTTCAATAACATGTCACAGTCTGTGTGGAAAAAAAATGGAAGAAAATAGCATCAAGGTTGTAAATGTTGTCTGTAGAACTCAAGTCATTGACAGTCAAAACTATTTCATCCAGGACATTCAAACAATAATAAATAGCACAATTCAAAATAGCAAACAGGGTGCCTTGTACACAGATGGGATGACTTCTTGAAGGCCAGCTACTGTGTTTGACACCCATTCCCAGGAGTTGTGAATCACTTGTTATCCAGAAAGTGCATTAAAACTGTGCGTGATGAAATCAACCGGGTGGGAAAGTGAGAAGCAGGTGTGTGCAAGATTCCTTAAGGGCTGAGTAGGGCATGAGACTAGGCGTGAACCCCTCCCACCAGTACTGCGGGCATGAGACTAGGCGTGAACCCCTCCCACCAGTACTGCGGGCGTGAGAGAGCAGAGATGACTGGAAGTGAGTAAGGAAGTTAGATGGAAAACAGGAGATGGGGGTTGATTCTCCCACTGTCTGGGAATCCTTTTGGCTTAATGGTTATCATCCCGTGAGTCGTGCATATTCTCGTTGATGCAGATTACAGGAGGCCTAAAGTGCAAACCCTTCTTCACAACACAAGTCTCAAAATGTAAAACCCTGGATTGAGCACAAATACAATGAAATACACCGGCACGCACTGCCAAAGTTACCAGTTAAAACTAATCTCATGTTAAATAATAACAATAATAATTAAATAATCTCATGATAAATTCAAGCGTCTTTGAGAACTTTTAAAAGCACTATAAAAAATGTGATGCATTATTATTATTATTATTAATAATAATAAATAAGCCTTGTATCTTCTGAGGGTAGTGGGAAAGAAACTATAGTCATGGTGGGTGCCCTATCTGCAGCTCTGGAATCTTTGTCAGGAAGTGAGAAAGAAGCTTCACCAACAAATCTTCTTAACTGTGTGATACAACTGGGAGTCCCCTTGATTAATAGTTTTTCTGTCTGAGACAGAAAAACCGGGCCTCAGCACACACACACACACACACACACACACACACACACACAACCCCACACACACACACACACACACACACACACACACACAACCACACACACACACACACACACACAGACACAGTGGGCAGCTCCCACTGTAGATCACTGTCGTGGTAAACCAAGCAAGCCGTCTGTGAGCCTGAAAAGACCTACTGTCAGTTCTCCCGAGGGTACAACGGGGCATTTGTTTCAAAACTCTACAAGAATGCAAAGTGGCAAGGGAAGGGGTCCTCTCTTTTCTCTTCAAGTGTTTGGAGTGAGATGAAGGAGTTGTCCACTGTGTGGGGGGTGACTCTGACTGATGTTTGTGCAGGGCTGGAACACATACAACACACAGCTGTTAGCAAACCAGTCTTTCCCAGTTTGGAGACACGCATGTGTTCATCCAGTGGCATTTTTGAATCCTTCATTATAGAGCCAATAAAGATTCTTGAAGCGTTGTGTCACAAAGGGGGTGCTTTAGCAGTGGGATGAAGACGGGTACGTTTGTACCCATCCACGCCAGCGCAGCCCTCACAGGAGGAATCCTTATCTCTTTTTTTATGCCTTTTCTCCCACCTTGGCCTTCGTCCCTGTTTGCTCATAGTCAGAGAAATTCCTCATGTGTTTGCTAGGGTCAGCACGAATGTTCGAAAGTGGTTGGGGGAGTGTTAGGACCACGTATCAGTCACCTTTTTTTCCATGCTCTCTTTTTCCATGCTTAGCAACTACCAAACAAAGCGACCGGGAGAACCAGCTCTGCCACTCAAGCGGGGTACTGTTGGTCTAGAGACTGAAAGAAAAACCATTATCAGTCTGGCTATGAGGTGATGTGTCAGGAAGGAATATTGAAGGCACCCAGTGCAACTTTCGAGGCTTAAAAATAAACATTCAATTTCTAGTCTTTTTTACACGTAGTAAGTTTCAATAACTCCATACCATTACGTATCGACATTTCAAGGAGCAAAGATTAGACGTCGCTGTGTGGTGAGAACTGATAGAAAATCGATAACAACAACAATCGCCGCCATTTTCTTTATTTTTTGTAACCTACAATAAATAAAGCAGGATTCCAGTCAATGGAAAAATGGCCTCTCCCCACCGGCGATTGTTGTTGTTTACAATTTTCTATCAGTTCTCACCACACAACGACGTCTCATCTTTGCTCCTTGAATGTCGATATGTAATGGTATGGAGTTATTGAAACTTACTACGTGTAAAAAAGACTAGAAATTGAATGTTTATTTTTCATTGAATGTTTATATAAAGTTGCACTGGGTGCCTTTAAATGGCTTCAGATCATCTGGGCTGAGCAGATGTCACTCCTCAGGTCTGTCTCCCAATGGATCCTGAAAACACGAAGAGCAATATGTTATAGACTATACAGTATTGTTTTACAGTCACATGTATCAAATTCACACTGCTTTACTTATAAACACTAAACAAGCACGCAAAGGTTTTCTTTATTGTCTCAAGTTCCCTAATTATGGATTTAAGCACCCATTTGGGGGGGTGGATTTCAAGTACTTGACCCATGTCCCTTTAATTTTCTACGGGTGTCTGACAAGCTGCGGCAAGGACATAGCTCGCTTGGCTTTAGCGCAGGGCTTATCCTTAATCTGGTCAAGGAATTCCTTGTCAAGCAACCAGGTTCCTGTCAGTGATGAGTCCATTCAAAAAGTGGAGCACTGACCTCCATTTCAAGCTCCCCTCTTTCCCCGCCCCTGTCATATCACCCGACTATATTTCCTGTCTGCTGAGAATCAGTGCTTTGTTCCTCATAAGGGCCCCATCTCCCGATGGAATGTGGCGTGTGTACACAAACATTAAAGACAGATAAGAACCAAACAGAGGGAGGACATGGTTCAAACACCCCCCCTTACCCCCCCTTCCCCACCATTGGGGATGGTTAACTCTGGCAGATCATCCAAGGGTGCATGACATAGTTTGAGAGGCTTCTAACCCCTACATGTGTTTTTCCCTACATCTATTTTCTCATATGAGCGGCGCCAAACTAAACATTTGTTAAGTTTGCTGCACCGATACTGACAGACATTAATGTCAATGACCGAATATTGCCCCTTTATAATATCGTTACGAGAAAATATCAGGCTGTAATTGGTACTAATTCACAAATGGAATGCACAGGCCTTTGGGACACGCAAGTCCCCCTGAAAATATGAATGTCCAGTGTGTCATACTGTGTGAGTACATGCCACATGTATATGGTGTTTGCTAACAAGTTAGCAGTTACTCTAGAGGATCACCGTGTAAAATGATCCTTCCTTCCTTCCTTCCTGACCAACAGACAAAGCAGGGGCCATATGGGGACTGGGTTGCCAGCAATGTTTGCATTTGTCATGCATGTGTTCATTTTGTCATGCGTACCTCTCTCTCCGTCAGGGGCTTCACCCAGCCTTCCCACGGAGCACCAGGGTTTGCTCAAGCTTCGCTTGTTCAAGCCCTCATGAAACACTTCTGGCCCTCCTAAACATTTATTTTGTCTTCAAGCACAACTTGCATTGTAATGGCTTCAGTCAAATGAGGTAAACGTTGTATGTAGGAGGAGGAAGGATGTTTAAACAAACTAAATCATGAATGTATAAAATGTGTTAATGTGACCACTGCAAATAATAATGGATATTATTGAAATACTTGAATAAATATAATGAATTTTTCATGTTTGAAACTTTAGTTTCTTTGACACTGTGATGTTCTATTTAAACTACCTGCTCTGTCCTTTCTGGATGTGCTATCAGTCATGTGTACTTAATCAAAAGAGAAAACACAGACCTACTGTGTGCACCAGTTGAATAACTTAACTATGGGGAGCCTTTCTGGGATCAAGAACAAAATAATATGGAAACTTTCCACAGCTGACTCATTTGTTTTGTTTACTGATTTGTTTATCCAGGTGTGTGTGCGTGTCATGAACGCAGAAGAGGTTTGAGATGCCTGCTTCCTGATGAGGCTCTGACAACAATGCAGACACAACCGCACAGCTATTGATCTACCTAATGCGGTATAGAAAAAAATGTTTGTGTTCATATTTTCATCTTCTCCTTAACACATAGATATTTCTCCATGCCCCCGCCACTTTACTGGTTGCAATATACTGTATGTATATAATCACCCATGCATTGCTTTGACAACAAATGTGTAGACGCTCCTATGTAGTTCATGCTTCAGTAAAGGTTTCTGAAATACAATCTATACGTGATGCATACAGTTACCCATATATACATGTACAGTGATATACATGTGAATGGCCTCTAGTAGCTTTGGCAAAGCAGTTCCTGCCTAAAACAGCAGGTGGGAGAAGTGTGTCTTGCAGGTGCTTAACGATTAGGTAGCAGACCTTTCTCCCCTATTCTGACTAATCATGCTTGCAGCGTATGGTTTGCAATTTACGTCAGAGTTACTCATTGTGTAATGTATCTTTACCAAATATTAAAATGGGTGGAAACCCCCCTTTTTCATCAAATGCCCCCTGTGAACCTGATCAAATAAACTCTTTTCGCAGTATTTCCAAAACAACCAGTCTAGACGTGGTTGTTCAGACGCCTAACCCAGCCTTTTAAAACGTGTCCAGCTGCCATGGGAACAATGCCTGTTTGCAGTGAAGGAAATAACAGGCTCCACATGTCCTGTTCAGTGTTGCACTCCTTCTTGCCCTCGTCCTTTTCCCTTTCAGCCTCTCCACTCCTCATTCCTGTTCCTAATCATTTTTTTTTTCTCCTGGCTCTCTCTCCCTCTCCCCTTTCCTCTCCTTTCCTCTCATTCTGGTTCCCTCGGCCAGTCCTGCCTCTCCCCCTCTCTTTCTCAGCCTTATGCAATCCCTTTTCTTTTCTCTAGTTTGTCTGTCCAGAAACTTTGAGGCGGCAGAACTTTCTGGAGAACAAAAAGAGAGAAATGGGGGTCTGGCTGATTATCTCTATCGTCTCTGGACAATGTTTTGTGTATGGCGAGTTATTTAAAAACAATTAAATACAAAATGAAACGGCCTCAGAAATTCATTCAATACCAAACCACCCAGATGTCCTTAGATCTGCTATTTGTGGTGATGACTAATCAGTCATCATTTATGTACATGTGTCTTCCTTTTAATTAGCACGTTTATCAATTCAATCTGGCCTCACAATGAGCATGCGTCTGCTTCAGCACAGTATGTTCTGCTCCCTGAGGACAAAACGATTGCAAGCATTTCCAGCTGTTTTCACTAACCAGATTAACTTTCAAATATCACTGTGGCCGCCACATTGGGCCGCCACTGCACTGTGACTGTGTTCTCATCCGTTTTGTATCACTGACATATTTAATTGAAACTGACCTTGTGTATTAAACCGTTTTATCAGCTAGTCCCTTGTCTTTCGACAGAGCATTATAGTTGGGTGTGGCTTTAAGACAATGTTCAGGTGCTTGTAATACCATAAATAATTAAGTAAGACTGATTAGCAGCTCTCTGTGTCACACATTTTTTGAATGTCTTGGTTCTTAGTGTACAGATGGCACCAAAGCTTTCTTTATTTTCCTCCTATGTATACACTGGTAGGTTGTATTGAGTGCAATTAAGTGCAATTCCCATCACATTACTAGAGTGAGTTGGACATATTTTAGAGCTTTTAAAAGTGCTAAAAAACATTACCCAGTGCGATAAAATACCTCTCTCTAGCTGTGTAAAATATAGATATATGATCCCCAAAATGCAACTCACTATATACAGTATCATAAAGGAACGTTTTTGGCTATTAAAAAGTTCCTTCGATTTGGCAAATGGATCAAGAAATGTTATTGCCACACAAACAACTCATATGACACTGTTAAGAGAACAGAATACAATGATTGACAGACAACTGCGCCAGTCAAACTCAATAGTACCCAAAGCATGAGGCGTGTCTGCGCATAGAATTAGGTATAGGCTGGTCAGTATCGCTTTCAACATATCCCAGGTTTGAGACACAGGGCCTTCTTACAATGTTCTTACTATGTACTGTGGCACTCTGAGATTCAGCTGAATGTAGAGGGCGCTATAAATTAAATTAATAATACTAATTATTATAATATCTGACGATGTCAACAACCCAAATGATGCACTTGTTATTGTAAACAAGGAAAGAAGAAATATAGATTTATTTTGACTGTTATTTTGGCAATGGTTGTTTTCCCCAAAATATAACCTTCTGAACTCTCCATGAGTTGACAGCTTGTAATCACAATGTGGTCACAATATGGTCAGCAAGACCAAACAGATTACACAGGGTTCTGATGCTTTATGGTAGAGTTCCATGACAACATGTACATAAAATGTCGACCAAATCTGGATGAGAGGCAGGCCGTGCAATCCAGGAGAGGGTGGGACACTGGAAAACACTTTGTAGGTTTTTTTTTGTAGATGATAAGATCTTGATTTAGCAACACAATGGAATTTTCAGGCTCAGTCAACCTCTCCCCTGCAAGCACGCAGATCACCTCTTACAGTACTCTCAAGACAACCTCAGAATAATTACACAGAATTTAGCATTCCCCCCCTCCCACCAGTGTGCCTTCAAAGTCACTAGATGAGAAAGGAAAAGATATTTATCAAGTTTTGAACCTTTCTTTAGAAAACGTTTCTCTTTAGTCAGACTTCAGGGGGACACAAGGAGACTTTCTGCAACGCCGTTGAGTGAGTCCACTGGTCTGGGCATGTACAGGCGGGAGCGTAACCCCTGCTCTCGACCCACGGATTAGGAAAAAAAAGAAGAGAGAGGCTTTTTGTGGACAGAGGCATGAGGAATGAGGGTGAGGAATTGGACACCACACACTTTTTCCAAAAAAACACCATAAATCATTAGCCCAAACACTCTCCAGAGAAAAAAAGAAAGGCTCAGCCCACCCCCAAACTCCCTTATTCCCCACCCATGCTCCACCCTTCTTCCACCCTTCCTCCACCCTTCCAACCCCTCCTCTCTGTCCACTACATTCCATTCTCCTGCCATCATACCTGCAGGGTCTTTCAAATGCACTGACTCACCAGCTGTGGCTCAAGGGCTTCGGACAAAAGCCTATGGTGTTGCCTGACGCCAGGTCTGCGCTGACTTCTGGGAAAGAAATGGTTGGCAACATGAGAACAAATTGGGAAAATAATAACTGCGAAGAAGTTTGGCAGGAGCTGTGACTTTCTTTTTTAAACAGCAGTTCCCGTAAATGACAGACACTTTTGGCCTGTTTGGAACTGAAACTGAACGTCTGACAGGCCTGTTGCCCAATAAGGACCATCCCTGACATTATCACAGGATTCCTTAGCAGAGAGGACATGTGATGAAAGCCTCGAGAGGCTCACCAAGTCTGTAGATTTCAGCTTTGTTTATAATTTATGAGAAGCTATTTATATCTATTTAGAGAAGCTTAAAAAGAATAAAATGGATCCAATATTTGTATTCATTCTGCCAAACATACACTATATTCAGTTTAAGACAGTTGGTATGGTGTTACAGACTTCTGATGATCTGGATTGTTTCTAGATAAGGGGAAACTGGGATCTTTGCTTTAATTTTATGAACTTTAACTTCAGTCTTCGTAATAAGGTTGCAGTACAACTATTATCACCATGCGTGAACCATTCAGGGTGTGACTTGCAACAATGCCTCGGGAAATGAACTGTGTAAACAATAATTGATAAGAGAAAGATAAAATGTATATATTCACACCAGAGACAGAAGTGACTGTCACAGTATGTCAAAGGGATTTTTCGGAAAAGACATTGAATCGAAAAAACCCCAGTCATCATTTTTGTGCCATGAAAGTTTCTACAACAAAAGACATGATTCATCATTGCTGGCTTCTGTGAGTTTTAAGGAGCTAATGTATTACCTAAATCCCTACTCCAATAGTATCTACTCCAAGACAAACATTTACTTTGGTTGGTTCTCAACAACTATGCAACCTTCACAGAATACTATAGATTCTGTGGATCCAGTGGAACCAAATGGGCTCTGTGTTTGGTTGTGTGAGGAACCAGGGAACCATCCATTGAAATCTCAGCCTTGATTATTACATTTAGTCATTTAGCAGACGCTTTTATCCAAAGCGACTTACAAGGATGTATATACCTTTTACATTTACACTGATGGCACACTGCACATCAGGAGCAATTAGGGGTTCAGTGTCTTGCTCAAGGACGCTTCGACAGGGAATCGAACTAGCAACCTTCCGATTACTAGACGACTTCTCTACCTCCTGTACCACTGTCGCTGACCTGACCGTTGACTATGGCTGACCTGCTACATCATTGTCTGTTCATGGCACTCCAGTTAATCCCTATTATAAATGTAGAGAGGTTGGTAGACAGATGACCAAAACTTCACCAAGGCATGGACACTCTAAAACCGTTCTAGACGATGTCTGGTATCTCGCATGAGAAGTGAGTGATCCACTGTGTTGTGGTCATAATGTTTTGGCTCATCTGTGTACGTGCAAATTACTATAAATACTGATGCTCTTTCCTGAGCACTTCTACCAGGTGCCATGTTGTACTGAGCAAACTTTATATTTGCAGAGTGGTGCGGTTATGAATACACTGACGGAACTTCAATCAGCACCACCCTATTAAGGCTACAGTCTACTGTATGAATGGAGTGCAAAGAGTTGAGATATTGGACACATTGCACACATTGCATCCGAACACACTCACTTACACAAACACTCACGCACACAGACACAAATGCACACACCCACGCACATAAAGACACACCCTGTCAGAGATTGCTAAACCCATACTTCAAGTCACAGCAGATCAGATAAGATTCACATAATAACACATTATGAGCGCAGGCAGGTGCTTTTCTTTGCACACTTTTGTTATGTGCTGTATGATTTTTTTAATAAATAGGTCTGTGGTAATCCTGATTATATGCTATGAATGCTTCTATTTCTATGTCTGAGGACTGAGTAGTGAGCAATGTGTAGGACAAAACTGAACACAAAGACCCTTCCTACCATCTAATTTACAGTATCTTTGGTCCGAAACACATTCCAACCAGCAAACACTTGTGTAATGACAGACAAGTTAGACAAAGCAATGTGTTGAAAACACAAGAGTGGAAGATGAACAAAGACTAGACCATAGTGTTATGGATTTTAGGTCATACTTGCCAGGCTAACTGAATTTCTTGTTGTGAGAGCGAAATCAGTTGGTGATTTGTAGACCACACATTGCACTTTCATCTTGAGATCCTGTTCTCCTAATGATCAGCACACCTCCACTGAAAAACAAACAGTGAGAGGAAAAGGAAGTCATGAGTGTAGTGATCATGTCCAGGCAACAGCATTCAATCTTATGGCCACACAGCCCCCTCACGCTGAGGCCCCTTCTGCGATTTGTTTGTGTAAGACGAGAATAGATTGCATCATGTGGGGACCTGATGTCACATATTTCTCTGTTAATCTAATTCCGAAAACCTCCCCCACTGAACACTCGTATCATTTATGACAGAGATCTCTCAAAACTGAACATGTTTTCACAGCTGGGAGTGCAGTTCAGGTTAACGCTGTGATGTATTATCATAGCTATGTGGACGGCAGAACTCGATGGATGGATCTGAAAGTGCTCTATGAGTTTTAAGGAGTTTCTGAACTGAAAACAAGATTGGATTGGATACATGGATGACATCAGGCCAGTTGGCATGTGGTCACTTTTGAGGAGTAACTAGGATATATTGAAATGTGTCTGTTTTGAAAATAAAAGAATGCAAATAACCATTTCAGATCCTTTAAATCTTTCTTGCCAGATTTACTTAGTTCATTCCACTGGCTGTTGTATTTAAAGATATGTTTTACACATATCTAGCGTAACTTGACATGTTTCAGCCCATTACCTTACCTGACCTTCTATAGATCCTTTGGAAGGGCTGTATATCAATGAGTAATAAAACAGGGAGGGAAGGGTAGTTGAGGAGTGGAGAAAGATAAGGGTGAAATGAGACTCTGAGAGGTGTGATATGATGGATGCGGGGCACACATTCCCAGAGATAATAGTGTGTCTCGGTAGAAGGCAGGGCGGAGTCATCACTGAAAAGCAGAACTGGAAGCATTGCATGCCTCCTTCAAGGCACTCGATGGTTCAAGGCACTTATGTTATGACTAATCTTCCGGATCAATGTATTTCTGAGACTTACAGCACATTTAACACAGCCGCGGGTTACACAGGCACACAGTCTCAAACACACTGGGTGAAATAACAAGCCGTGAGTGTAGTATAGTAAAGGGTGTTTACAGTCAGACAGGTTTGACAGGAGGCCCCAGGGGGGGCGTTCCTGTGTGCTCATGTTGTTCTCTGGAACATGACGCGGTGGCTCTGGGGCAAGTGTGTTGTTGACGGGAAGCCATGTTGGGAAACTAAACAGGACCTGAGGGGGGAGGCTAAGCCACTGCGAGATATGGGTGTCGTGGGACGGCCACACCATGGATGGACCAGCCAGGGTTGCAACATGAGCTGGATCCCTCCCCAGACTGCGATGCAAAGCACGCTGGGCCCTTCTCTCTGATAAGCTGTAATTGCAGGTGTACGTAGAAGGTAAAGGTGACTCAAGGGAATGGACTGTCATACACTTCATCAGATGCCTGATGCCTGACCTGATTGCATTCTGCAAAGAAGGACTTAAATTCCATGTGACATACGGTGGACCCAGATATTCTTTGGAATGTTCATTGTAAACAACAACATTCTAAACACACCGGTGTGCTGGTGCTCGCTGAAGGGTTTAAGGAATAGTGTCAATTTTTTTCCCATACTTTGTAGACTACAACATCCTCTTAGAGCATCAGTGCATTATGTTCACTGCTACAGTCTCACACTGTACAATAATAAAACACATTTCCTGTTAAAATGGGACACTGCTACTTTGAGTATCATTAAAACATAATGACATGTATCATGGGAAAAATAAACCTTTGTGTATACTTTAATGACAGGCAAAAAAGTAGGTAGTATTTTACAGATTTGAAAACAAAATATTAAACCATTGTGTAGACTGAACCATTCTTTAAAAAACAAAGCGAGATTCATTGAAATGCCTCCAAGCGTCTTTCAAATGCTTCTACACCCATTTCCACATTTCGCTTGGCATTCTCCCCAAAACGCCCATGAAAAGTCAAGCTAGCTTGAGGCTAATGAAAAAGACACTGTGACCCTCCACAATAAAACACTCGCACACATAATTATACTTCCCTGACTAAAGCTCTCCTCTGATTCAGACGCAGCTGACTACTGCTTGCGCTTGTGTCCAGAGACAGAGAATGAGATGGAAGTCCGTTATAGTAAGTAGACTAGAGAGGATGATGATGATCGGACTGGGTCTGCAGTCTTTTATTTTGACAAAAGATCACAGTACCTCTAGTTTTGCTTTTACAGGAACACAGTACACAAAACATACCCATACACACAAACACACATACACACACACACACACATACACACACACACACTCACAGAGACACTCACAGGTCGTGAGCTGAGGGATTTACTACATTGGGGTCACATCAGCAATATGGTCACTTCATTAGGCTGTGTGCGTGCCCTCGCAAGCCTCCTCTTGCTCAGACAAGTGAGGGCCTCATAGATGAGTGAGCTTTGTCACATGCTTTGCTGCATCATACTTTTATCTTATTATAACCTTGCAGATAATTACATGTCATGTCTGACTCCCCTCACCCGCATCTCCATGGCAACATCGCTAACTTTCCACAGCAGGATGTGTGCGTCAGGCTGCGGCGTAACAGACAAGAGCCATGTGTGTGTGGATTTTGTAACACTGTTGCCATGGCAGCGCTGGGTGTGGTCAAGCCATAGGCAGCAGAAGGAACTGCAATGGGAAATGAGAGAGCTGCACGTCAAGCACGGAGAGAGCGGCTCACACTGCACTGAAAGTAAACACAGGTGGTACAGAGATAAACTACATTTTCAGAGTCAGACTATAAAGAACTAAAAAGACAGCCCACTTTCTAACTAGTACCGCACAGAAAACCGGTTTCATTTAAGTGTATGAGATAAGAAAAAAATTCTGCATGAGTTCACCATTAAATCAGTCAATATTTTATCATCTCAGTGCGTGACTTGTGTGCCAGGGCTGGTCTGAGTTCAGTGGTTTTACATGTGAGATAAGTAATCCGTAGGCTGTAACAGAAAGGGAGTGTGCCATCTGAGAGCTTAGCTTATGTTTCATGCAGTTTGTAGTTTCATTCGGCTGAAGCTTTCCCACAGTAGGGCCCACGATCCATACAAGGTATTTCAAATCAACATGTGTGTAACTTGTTCATGTGTAACGTACAAATTTGGTCATTTAATTCCCAGAGTTTCCATTTTTGTACATTTCAGTGATAAGGCGTCATCTCCCGAGAGCCTGTCACATCTCACTCGTGCTGTGAAACTGTGATCATACAGGAGGGAGGTGCTGACTCCGCCTCAGCGTGTCACTTACCTACACTTACACTCAGACACCTATATTCCACCCCTAAGGTCCAAGTTCAACACAGATATACTCCCTGAAGACAGTCACATGCAGTCAAAAGTACACACAGTAAATAATAGGGTAGTAAGTTCAATAATCTTTATTTTTTATCTTTATAGTTTATATGACAATGTGGGGAAATCTCTGACCTCCAGCTCCTCAGCAGTGAGAGTGTGTGTGTTACAAGACTAAACACAGATGATGAAGCAGTCAACTTTACAAGGTGGTGGGAGAATACACTCACGAGGGAGAAATGGCAGGGCTTGTTTGCCTAGAGATTTCGAGATAGGCACGGAATGTTACCTGACACTTTGATGAGAGCGACAGTGTTTATGATGAAACAGATCATAGACTGTGAGTGGTTAGCGATGTGTAGGCCGGCCCACAGGCAGCACTGTGCTGATGTTTCCTCAAGTTCGTGGTTTAAACACAAAACAAACAAACAAACAAACAAACAATTTAAGAAAGCAGCTAACAATAGCCAGTAGTAGCCTAATGTTAATATGCATTTCATTATGATGTGGATAAAGAGAGATCCATTCTAAACTGCAGCTGCAACTTAGAAATAAACTTTAAAAAGAAATATATGTATACACCAATTATTGGTGTAGATAATTATTGCAGGGGAAGCTGATTATGCTCGAAATAGGCCTACTATTGTAGTGTTACTGGAGTTACTCTTACTAATGTTACAAAAGACTACAAATGCAACAAATTTGAACCTCAATAGAAGACTAAAAAGAAAATGAATCTGACTTGCTCCCAAAACCCTTTTCTGAGCACAGTAAGCAGTGTTCCACTGTATTTACTTAATCCCCAGATAAGGAGAGACGTCAGCAATGAACTATGCACTGTCTCTACTTCACTCCTATTCATACAGCAAAGGTAACAGACTCCACAGTTCATAAATATACTTAATGGCGCACAATACTTCACAAGCCACGCCAAGATTGAGTGGTGAGGGGGGAGAGTAGGATGCTGGCAGGAGAGCACACCCAGAGGTTTATTGTTACAGCAGTTAACAATGGCAGTGACCTAAGAAGAGGTATACATGGAGAAAGAATAATACATGGCAGGAACAGCAGGGTCTGCCCTGTGCGCCTAGACTCCAAACGTGGAAGAGTACAAGTGTGTGTCAAATATTTGGACCAGTTACATTTCCCATTCACTGTAGAAGGCAGTGCACTGTTACTTTCTGTCTCGCCAAACTTAGATGGCGACAAACATCATCAATTCAAACTTTTAGTTTATCCTCAGTATTGAGCACAATACGCTGTAACAACATCACCACAAATGCATACTATTGTTTCATCACTACTACTTATAATGTCATTACACATCCATTGACACATTCTACTGTATTTTGTACTTGTTTTCCCTCAACAAAAAACATTCAAGCAAGAATAAAAAACACAGTAGGCTAGTGTTTGCATTTTGAATGGTCATTAGTTTACACAAATGTGGTACTACAAGGTCTTGTCTTACTTGAAGACAGCAACCTAGCTCAGTGCTGGCATGACAAACCAATTCCCTACACGTCATGGGCTACTTTAATCTTAGATCCACTATCTGCATGAAAAAAAAAAAACTGCCTTGAACAAAACAGACAAAACTTACACCATAGAGATGGGGCGGGGGTGCATTGTGTGCAATGCAGGCAGTAGGGAAGAGTGTTGAGTTACAGCTCCACCCCTCCTCCCACCTCTACAGTGTGAGCTCTGGCCGGAGCAGCCCAACCCACTAACTCCACCTCCCTTAGCTGGCTGATATAGAGAGCAGGAAAGTCTGAAGGTCTTTCTATCTGCTCCGGTTACTCCAGTACAGAGCCAGGCAAACCCACTCCCCCCTCGCTCTCTGTCTCTTTGCATCAACGCGGCCTCCACAATGTCCTACACAAAATCCAGCTACAAAGTCTCGTCGTCCTCCTCCGGGACAGCTCCCCGGAGTTTCAGCAGCCGGTCCTACGCCGGACCCAGCCAGGCAAGGCAGAGCTACAGCGTGCGCAGCTCCTATGGACAACCTGGCATGGGAGGTGGGATGGGTGGAGGTGGAGGTGGCTTCATCTCCAGCTCCTCTGTCTACGGCCTGGGCTCCAGCATGGGGGGCGGCATGGGCATGGGGGGCGGCATGGGTATGGGCATGGGCATGGGCATGGGTGGCGGTAATGTGGCCCCCATCACAGCCGTCCAGGTAAACAAGAGCCTTCTGCAGCCCCTCAACCTGGAGATCGACCCCAACATCCAGGTTGTCCGCACTCAGGAGAAGGAGCAGATCAAGACCCTCAACAACCGCTTCGCCTCCTTCATCGACAAGGTATGTACATCTCCATTGTCTGGTAGTTTCTGGTGCCATTCTGAAAAGCTCACAATATTCCTGATTATTAAAGTCAGGCACTGCAAACGCTTCAGAATCTAAACAGAACTATCACAGTAATATGTGTTAGTATTATAAGTTGTCAACATAGACACAGAGGTTGAGTTTCACTGAAACGGAAGTTAACTTGAAAGAAGTATAGTGAAAGCGTGTAATAGTAACTGCATCAGGGCAATGGTGTGTCATTAAATGCAGAAGAAGTCTAGTGTGACACCTAGCTGTACACCAGGGAGACGTTTTAGTCATGGAGTGAAGTAAAATGGGCGAGGTGGCTTCCTCTTCTGAGTCTTGTTTTAATGGTTTCTCTTCTGTTAGAGGATGTCTATACTAGGGTGGGTGTCTAGGGTGTGTCAGCTTGAGTATGAAGTGGTTCACCTTGGGAATGGGATCACCCAGGGGGAAGGGCAGTCCTGCGCTGTCCACACCCAAAAAAGGGCCTTTCCCTGCATATGAAATACGTTACATAAAAGAGAGAAAAATTTGTACATTTTTGTCCAAATGTTTCGAGATGTTCTTACATACACAAATGGGCTCTTTTTTCACGCTGAATCATTTCTTCATGCGTTGCAGCCAAATGAAAAGAGATTAAAAAGCATTCAAATTTGGAGATGACACGTTGCAGTCATGTGTTTCATGACTTGATGATATGAAGTATTTCTCCATTCGCTGTTGGCTTTCCGTAGAAACTGGTCAAGAGAGTTAATATTTAAACAGGGCTGTTGGTTTCATGTTCATTCCAATACCAGAGGTGTGGTTACATAACCAGGCAATTCCTCTTGGACAGAGTGGACTAATCAAAGTCCCTCTGAACTCACTTCCAGTGAGCCCAGACCAAGTTTCTATTCCCCTCATACTTTTCTTCGCATGAAACTATTTGCTTGAGATTTTACTTTGGTCATTACTTTTCATTGTAAAGGACAGCTGAACCTGTCCCCGGGCTCTGTAAAATTAGATGACCCTGTTTATTGCACTGTTTCATGCTATGTGCTATCTCATCCATGCACCACTATCTACATTTGGTGTAGCTTTAGGGGCTTCTATCAGTCCATCTGTTCTTTACCTCCCCTTAATGTCCAGTTGAAACAGGAAAACTGGGGGGGTTTGGTGGGTTGTGGGGTGGGGGGGTTTGGGGGGGGTGGCTGAACTCAGTCAGTTCTTCCCATACTCCCCTGTCCCCCCTCCTGGTAGGATATGCATCACAGTTTCCTTGGAAAAAAACACTGTTGCCTTGGAAACACTCACACACTCAAACATTTGGACAACGTCCCATTTTGGACTACACCCAGAACTCTGTGCAGACTGTTGTACAGATAACATGTGGTTGTGCTTTTTGTGGACCAGTTGCCAGTCTACCATCGAATTTCAAAATCTGTTTATTTGTGCTTGGCGATGCCAATTTGGAAAAAAATGCGGTTTGCCAAAATCTGTTGCAGGCACGAGTGTGTGATTCATCCATCCTCAAGAGAAAATGGAAAAAGCATGTGCTCTCACTTTGCCCACGTAGGTCCGCTTCCTGGAACAGCAGAACAAAATGCTGGAGACCAAATGGAACCTGATGCAGGGGCAGACCACCGCCCGCTCCAACATTGACTCCATGTTTGAGGCCTACATCACCAACCTACGCAGACAGCTCGACAGCCTGGGCAATGACAAGATGAAGCTGGAGGCTGATCTTCACAACATGCAGGGCTTGGTTGAGGACTTCAAGAACAAGTGAGTCAGCCCTGTAATTGGAGCTCCCCTCTCTCTCCAAGCCCCTTTTGGATGAGAGACTGCTAAACTTGCACATTTGGAAAAAACCTCAAATGTTCCCTGACTAAATGAGTTGCTGTAAATAAACGGAAAAAAACTTGATTGAGGGTCTGGAAACAGTTTAAGATTATTACTCCTCTGCTATGTGCCTTCCAGTCTTGGAAAGGAGGACAAAGGAGCTTTTGCTTCCACTGACGTACAGTCGGCATATGCAAAATCCCTCTGAGGGCTGGGGAGTTATATGCCTGTTCAGTTTTGCACTTCATTCATTCAGTTCCTGGCATTTGCAGCACAGTGCTGGCATCATGGCACAATGAAGCCATTACATGGCCATTCCAGTGTATATCACTTCCACAAAGGAGAAGCCCATTTTACATGCTCAAACAGCATCGTCTGCCAAATGCAAATGACTCCAATGGCTTCATGGCAACATGGCACAGTGCCATGCCTTTTGAGCCGATGATCTTGAAATATGTGATGAGTTCATAGTCTGTATGTCTGGGACTTTTCAGAACAAATTACAGAATAGAAGGAAACACCCCAGGCCATATATGCTCAAGTTTCACTGACTCACACATCGGAATGACATTGTCTCCCTCTAGTGAAAAACCTGATGTGTGATGGACGTTTCAAGGACGTGCATTTCCTCATTAAGAGTCAATGAACTGCATATCCCGTTCAAATACAATTTTAAACTAACAATTTATTTTTGTTTACTTTAAGGTATGAGGATGAAATCAACAAGCGCACAGAATGTGAGAACGACTTTGTTCTCATCAAGAAGGTCAGTAAGTCTTTTGGAAGACAGATACAACATCCACAATTTAATCCACAAGATACAACACCCACAATTTAATCCACAAGATACAACACCCACAAGGTTATGGCCGTGAATAATTTACTAATGTACTGTTTTCTCTCTCAGGATGTCGATGAGGCCTACATGAACAAGGTGGAGCTGGAGGCCAAGCTGGAGAGCCTGACAGATGAGATCAACTTCCTCAGGCAGATCTATGAGGAGGTAAATCTCTATGGCCTTCACTCACTCTTCACTTACATCTTGTTATTGTTTGTTTGTTATTGTTATTTGTTTGTTATTGTTTTAAAATGCCATTACTGAGTGCAACGCTATACTTGACCCTAATATGGATTTTTATCAATTTCTTAGGAGATCCGTGAGCTTCAGGCTCAGATCAAAGACACTTCCGTTGTGGTCGAGATGGACAACAGCCGTAACCTGGACATGGATTCCATCGTTGCTGAAGTGCGTGCCCAGTATGAAGACATCGCCAACCGCAGCCGGGCTGAGGCTGAGACGTGGTACAAGAGCAAGGTATGCTTCGATACCTGGTGATCATACAAACAGTAGCAGATAAATTGGTACTTTCACATCTGATCTAATCTCTCATATCCTTATTAGTACGAGGAGATACAGACAACTGCCAGCAAATATGGTGACGACCTCAGATCAACCAAGACAGAGATCGCTGACCTCAATCGCATGATCCAGAGGCTGCAGTCAGAGATTGATCAAGTCAAAGGACAGGTAAAAAAAAAGAAGCTATACTTTCGACATAGCAGTCTATTACTAGCAACGACACACCCGATATTTACAGACAAATTTGTACCTTGAATTAAATGTTTCTTTGTCTTCATCATCAGCGTGCTAACCTGGAGAACCAGATTGCCGAGGCTGAGGAGCGCGGTGAGATGGCTGTGAGAGATGCTAAAGGCCGCATCAAGGACCTGGAGGACGCCCTCCAGAGAGCCAAGCAGGACATGGCCCGCCAGATCCGAGAGTACCAAGACCTGATGAACGTCAAACTGGCCCTTGACATTGAGATCGCCACCTACAGAAAACTGCTGGAGGGAGAGGAGGACAGGTGAGACTACTTGCATTGCAGGGCCGAAGGGTCGGAATCACTGAGTATTTGGTTCCACATTTTTCCCTGTTGTACCTCTCCAAAACAATCCACATTACTTACATGTATTACCTTTAACTCTTTGCAGACTGGCAACCGGAATTCAGAGCATCAACATCTCTAAACAGAGCAGTAAGTCAAGTCACTATTTTTTTTTTGTCATTTAAGGGAGCACGATAGATACATTTATACTATGTCGTCAATATGTGTCTTCATAAAACTAACCTGCTATATATTTTTTTCAACAGCAAGCTACAGCTCATTTCCAATGGAGAGTGCTAGTAGTGGACACAGCAACTTCTCCAGCGGCTACTCAAGCAGATACGGTAGTGGTAGTGGTGGCTACAGCTCTGGCGGTGGCTACAGCTCTGGTGGTGGCTACAGCTCTGGCAGTGGCTTCAGCTCTGGCGGCGGCGGTGGCTTCAGCTCCGGCGGTGGCTTCAGCTCCAGTGGTGGCTTCAGCTCTGGAAGTGGCTATGGCGACAGCAGTATCACTCAGAGCAAGAAGAGTGTCGTCATTAAAATGATTGAGACCAAGGATGGCAAAGTGGTGTCTGAGTCCTCTGAGGTCGTCCAGGATTGAGCAGTTAGCCCCTAACATTTCCCCCAGTAGCTAATGTTGCTTTTTCACTCACTCCCTTTCTTACCATTCAACACTGTTACATACCGAGATTAAAGTCAAGTATACTTTCACAAACTAGGTTGTAATGAAGTAAACCTAACTCTGACCAAAGATTTAAAGGGACCAAACATGTAATCCCACACAGTGCCTTACGCTCAGCTAAGCATCTTTACTGAAGACAGCTCAAAGTTAATAACCAGAACAATACTGTGTGTAAACATTCTTGCACAAACCTGTGAAGCACAGAACTGGTCTTTGTCTTTGGCAAGGAAGAGCTCAATATGTAGAGTGTGCAGAGGTGGCCATGTCCATGATGTGTGTTGGTTCCAGTCTTCTTTCTGTGCCTTGGCAGATGCAAAGTAAAAACTGCCCTTCATGGTTCGGTGAATGCCGTTCTCTGAGGAGGTGCATTTTTTTACCAAAAATAAATGTTTACTTAGAGTATTTTGAGTCTGTGGCGTTATTTTGTCATGCACATACGTAAATAAAGAAACAGCGACAATGTTTCACAGCAGGCCTCACACCACTAGCTTTCTACTCTATCTATATATAACAGATGTATTAAAAGCAGTCTAGCTTATATTCCAGTTGAACAGCTCAAGAAACTAAATCAGTATAGCAATGCTATTTAAAAGAAATGGTAGGCCTGTAATGAAAAGGTCCAGGCCACAAAATAACACAACATGTGATGCTTTCAATAAGCATGCTTTAAGATAGATGATAGATGATTATTTAGGTTTGTACATGAAATCTATCTAGTGTCATAGTAAAGCAGTCAATGGCTCTGGTCTTGGTTCATTTTGGTGTAATTTAGCTTTTTATGTCCTGACCAACCATGTACCAAGTGTAGCGAAAAGTTAGAAATAAGTCTAGGCCTACTTTTACAATTATGATTCTCACAAAACATTGGCTGTTGGTATTCATTTATGTGGAAATGTGTTGTAACAGTTCTGACAGTGAAAGTAGCTTAAAAGGCAGATTACCAAGATATAGTGTGGCGTGTACCATGCATGAGCCATGTTGTGTTTCTTATGCTAGCAATCCCTGTGTTCATAGCATAGAATGTCTATGTCTGTAAAATCTGTTTAATGTTTGAATTTGTAATGTGTTTCATGTTTGGCCTCTTATGTTAATGTCTACAAGCATTTTTCAGTCAGTGATATATATAGGATTCTTAATAGGACTGGTTGTTAAAGATCCCTAAATATATCAGCACGACAATTGACTGAGGTTGGAGATGTCCTCTTGGGTGGGGTAGAATTAGGCAGTGATCATGCGGTGCCACCAGCACGACACATCATCAGTTGTGTGCCCCGACGTCATTGGGTGTTTCGGCCACTTATCACTAGACACTCTCTGCCGATGTTGGCCCACCACAGGCTGATCAGACCTGGGTGTGTATCGCACGGTGGCACCACGTGGTCATTTAGCAGCCCTCAGTTGGTGCCTACGTTTCAGTCACAGCCAGTGACTGCTCCGCTCTGCTGCAGTAACAAGTTCTTTGATTGCCCTTCGTTGGGCCTGCCCTCTGATCCCTACTTACTTCAGGAGCCTTGTGGTGGACCTAGCTACAAAGCCTCTGCAGCCCACCTCCACTGGCCACACCTTCGCCTTCCAGCCCCGCCCATCTGCCTCAGCTGCTAAGTTGGCATAACGCAGCCTCTTCTGTTCGAATGCCTCATCGATGACATCTTCCCATGGGACAGTCAGCTCAACGATGAAGACCCGCTGGCAGGACTTGGACCAGAGGACCAGGTCTGGGCGCAGGTTGGTCGCTGCAATTTCGGGTGGGAAAGTGAACCTCTTGCTTAGGTCCACCCGCATTTCCCAGCTCAAGCTGCGTTCAGTGGGCCCGAATCCAGAGGAGATGGCTTTGTCCGACGTTTCTCCCCTTCCCGGACAAAGGTTATCCGTGGGAAGGTAGACTGGGCATTTAGAGGCATGGCATTGGTGGTTACCCCCATCTAAGTCCTAGCAGCAAGAGGCGAAGCCCAATAAGCAACGCAACACAAAAGCAGTTTGAGAAAACTGCAGGAGATACACACCTCAAAAACTCGCCCTAGACAAAGAGTGGAAACTCTAACGACCCAATGAGGGACACAGAGATTAGCCAGGAATTTATACCCTGGTTAAAATAGGGAAGTGACAATTACAAAACGTGGGACAGGTGAGGGCACACAATAGGGAACAGGTGAGGGCACACAATGGGTAACAGGTGAGAACACAAATCAGAACAAGTCACAACCTTGGCCTACTGGCTAGGGTTTCAGGCCGGAAACTGTAGGGTGGCCGGTTCGATCCCTGACCAGTAGGAAAAATGTGGGCAGGGGAAGTGGTAGACCATTGCGCTCCCGTGCCCACATCCACGGCTGAAGTGCCCTTGAGCAAGCCAAAGGCAGCTCACTGCTCCGGGTTAGTGTGTAACCTCACTTCACTGTGTGTGTGTCACTTCCCTGGATGGGTTAAATTCAGAGTTGGATTTCAGAGTGTGTGTGTCTACACCACCTCTGCCATAGAGAGAACTTTCACTTTTTCACTTCACAACGACACATGTGGACAAGAATATATTAATGATGTCCTTTGGCCACCAGATGACGCCAATGTGCCAAATCATGGCAATCGCCGCCCGAAGTCCTGACAACTATAACATAGCATAACATAATATAACATAACATAACATAACATAATATATAACATGAAATAAACTCTGAACATAAATTCAAATATGATAAACATATAATGAACCTACTAAAATACAATCCAATTTGCTAAACATAAAATCCATTTGTAATAACCTATAATAGCCTAATGAACCTATACTTATCTAAAGACAAATCAAGTGTTGGAGTTACAGGTAGTGCAATATTGCCTATAGTGCAAACAGTAGATGAAAGTAACAGTGTGTAAAGTGGCGAGTGAGAAAGAGGCCAGAGTGTATCACTGTCCATTTAGAAGCCTGATGGCCCTTGGAAAGAAACTGTTCTCCAGTCTACGGGTACGAGACAGAATGCTTCGGTAACGCCTGCCAGAAGGCAACGGGGTAAAAAGTCTGAAGGGTGGGTGTTAGCAGTGTTTCAGAATCCTGCCAGGTTTTGTGAGCCATCGTGTGTGGTAGGTGTCCTGGTTGCGGTAGTGGGACAATGGTAATTGTTCAGGCGCCAGGTACCCAGACTCAGACAGAGTAACTAAAAATAAAATGATAATATAATAATAATTGTATTCACTATCTATATTATATAAAGCAACCACAGAAACACTGACCAGTCCTGTTTTTTTCAATAAATGTATTAAATTCAGTTTAAAGCAATAAAAAAAGTTTTTTAAGGGTAAATAAGACTTCAATAAAGTTGGAAAGATATTCCTAGATTCTAATTTCCAACTGAAGTAAGGTAGAAAACGAGCTACAACCTAATTTTCATCGAAACAAGCTATAAAATTGTGGAACATGCAGGGGTTGACCAAATAACCTACAAAAACGTAATGTCCTTTCCCCTTCAAAACACATTCTTCTTTCAAAGAAGGCTGTCATAAGAACTGCATAAAGTGAAATATTGGAGACCTTCCATTCCTCAAGGATAGTATCCAGTCCTTAAGGGTAGGAAGGAGGTGAGCATGTATTTGCGCTCTGTGCTCTAGAACCTTCCGTTAAGGTTGCACAGGCCATGTAAGGCATGGGTCCTTATCCTCATGTTCTGGGAACCACTCTCTAATGTCATGAAGGAATCATGTCTGCACCATAGAACCTGTATCTTGTTTGCATATTGCACGTAGGAACAGAGCTGTGTACCATGGCATAGCATCCCTTACCATCACATCACCACACTGTAAACCTGAACAAGTTCAGAGTACTTAAAACTTTTGATGTAACAGATTACATAATAAAATTTGAGTACATATATATATATTTTTTTAAGTAAACTTAACTCAACATCGGCTATACTGATTTATTTTGTTATCATTTTCATTATTTCTAAGTTCTCTGAACTCAAAATTGTCCAGGATTTTGCCTCGTCGGATATTTGTGTTTCGCTGGGTCTTTCACAAACTAGTTATTGCGCCCTTAGTTTTTGAAAGGGTATCTCCTTTGTGTTCCAACTTCTTGCACAAGTTCTCACTGTAGAGAGAACTGTCATTGGTCGCCACCCTCCCAGTGTTGCCAGATGTACAAACTTGTACATTTACATTTACATCTGTGATTTGGCAAGATGCTTTTATCCAAAGCGATTTACAAGGAATTTTGCATTAATAGATCAGGAACAGTTAGGGGTTCACACTTATACACTTGGTAAGGAATCGAACTAGCAACCTTCCAACATCTCGATTACTAAACGACTCCTCTACCTTAAGTCTGCTGTCTCTGTCTCTCATCACAAGATCTCTGCAATGGTGTTCTCAACGACGTTGATGGCGTCAGATACTAAAAGAATATAAGTTATCAGGCAATGTTTACTCAAACAAATACATTTCTATACAATTAAAACGTCTGAAGTACTGAATACATAATGTTAATACGTTTGTAGAACTGTTTGGGTTTACAGTGCATGACCATAATGAACATTTCGCTACCTCAGAATAATAAGGTTCTATCTGCGTTCAGGTCAGTTTTGAGATATTGAGGTTTAAAGTTTTAGCATTGCATATACCAAAACTGACAAATGGGGCACATTTTTTCAGAATAAAACACTCAATTTTTTTTTTTTTTTTTTTTTAAACACCTTAAATAATGTTCATAAATTATGCCAGAATAGGAATATGTAAATAACTCAATTTTGACAAAAATGTCAGATAGAACCTTATTATTCTAGGGTAGCGATTTGTCTGCAGACATTTAAGACTTAGGCTCCTCCAAAAAGAAACTTTTCCAGATGCATTGAAAAGAGTAAAAGATGACTCCATTTGTTTTCCCAGTTGGTCAAGAGTTGCAAGTTGTGTGTTAATAAGACCACACACAGTGCGCATTTTTGTTTATTAGCCAAGTTACCAATAATTGTTTTAATGACAGCCCAGTCATAAACATCACCTTTGCAAAACTCAGCTTTTACTGTAGAGACTGGTTCAGATATGCATTGATTCAACGCTGTTGTTCTGTAGTCGATTGCAGGTGATGTTGCTGATTCCACTTTCTCAGACTGCAGCAAATATATTTAGTTTGTTTCCTAAGATGTTTGTCTGTATCTGGACCAACATTTGTCATGTTTTATGTCATAGTATGCTTGTCTTCTCTCTTTGAAAAAGCCTCTTGGAATTATCACCCACCAATCTTAGTCAGTTAGTTATGCATTTGGTAATTGGCATGGTGTACAGACAAAAGGAAAAGACCCAAATTATAAATAATTGTATAGTGCAACATCTTGTCTACAATATTCATATTATTATAAAGTGTTGGCATTATTGGGCATTATGAATGAAAATTCCAGGAGTATTACCATGTTGAAAGAGTTTATTTAATTCACCATCCACAGCTGGAATACATTTAATGTCATCACAACTGCATCATGTTGTAAACTTTAAGAAAGCAAACATCTAAAAAGTAAATAACCAACTCACCTAGAAGTCTTTCTTTAGCTTAAGTCTAACAAATTAAAAAAAGAAGAAAGACAGATATACTCCATAAGAAAGTAGAGTTTCAAAGTAGGTTTTTTTTTTTTTAGAGAAATCCAGAGAAAATGAGGAATACCTGTATATGTACCGTAAATGGTCCATTCTGTTAAAATGTACAGATATATCTTCTTTTGCAAAGCCAGTCAGCTAGCTTTGGTGAGTTCCAGTTTCTGTTAAAAACAAAAAAATCTCCGGTGTTCTTCGGGACGTCTATTTATAGAGAGTGTCTTGTGGGCTTGTCTATGCTTGATTAGATCACAAGCACATTGTAAATATCTGGGGTTTGTAATGAGTTACCATGTGCAGTATTGTTGTATACCATGACCCTCTACTAAAAGTCTAAAGCTTTATTGCACTTTCATCGCAATCCTATCATCCCATACACCAGCTCTTATTATTCCATGTTTAATGGTTTCTTTACATGATCTAAAATACAAGAAATCAACCATACAATACTGTCTGAGTTTTTGAGAGTTCTTGTCTCTACCAGGAGGGGGGGCTCATGTGTTACAAGGGAACTGCCTCTAATGACAAGATGTTTGATCAAGGTCGTAGATTTTCACAAGACAGAAGTGACAGAGCTCAGCAATGCTAAGGGGATGAAATAAATAATGTATCATTCTGATTTGATTTGACATCAGACTGCGTTTTGTGCAGAACAATGCTGATTCGCAAACAGCTTTGCAAAAAGTGTTTTTCACAGGGCAAAGTTTAAATATCCTAAAGAATGTGACTTCTGTTCACCCTGCATGACCACACATGTAGCCCCTTCAAATGTGTTCCTTTCAGTGTTTAACCTTTAGGGAAGAGACCCCAGTGAAATAGTTATACGCTTGGCATTCTCAGACACGCATGCCCTTTCTTTGAAAATTTGCATATAAGTGAATTTGTTTAAAGGGGCTACTGTGAGAGATGACAGAGCTTTGCCCTCTGGCCCAAAACACACACTGTTTATGTTCACACGTTTGTGTATCAGTGGCTCTGGCAGTGAAGAAGTTGTCATGTAGATTCACATTTTGTTATCCTGACTGGCTTAAACTTTCGTCTGGCATAAACTTTTTGTCAAATTCAGAAAATTGCTCCTCACAGTCCTCTAGCTGTTCCTTCTGTGTGTGTGTCACAGGGTGAATTGGTAGTGAGTTGGGCCCAGCTCTTCTTCTTCTTCTTCTTCTTCTTCTTCTTCTTCTTCTTCACCTACAGCTGCATGGGCCCAGCTGTTGCCCATACCAGTGATTGGCATTGGCAGTGATTGAGACAAAGCTGTTGCCCATTTCATTGATTGGTAGAGCAGGTTGGGGATAGGTTGAATCCTCTCTAAAAAGGCCCTGTGTTTGGTGTGCCGGAGGTTGGTAGAGTAAGGTGAAGGTTGGCAGGCACGCTGTCTGTCTGTCTGTCTGTCTGTCTGTCTGTCTGTCTGTCTGTCTGTCTGTCTGTCTGTCTGTCTGTCTGTCTGTCTGTCTGTCTGTCTGTCTGTCTGTCTGTCTGTCTGTCTGTCTGTCTGTCTGTCTGTCTGTCTGTCTGTCTGTCTGTCTGTCTGTCTGTCTGTCTGTCTGTCTGTCTGTCTGTCTGTCTGTCTGTTGGTTTTATGTGTCCTGTTGGTGCCTGTCTGCGTGCATGCTGGTTTCACGGGGGAGAGTGGTGGCTGTATTCCGGGTTCGTGATTGGGACAAGGAGGCAGTGACAGCTGGGCAGATCTGCGACGACGGGGCTATACACCATGCAACTGGAGCTAAGCTCCAAACAGTAACAGGCTTCTCTGCTGTGGCGTTCACCAGAACTACTGCCGGATTCCTTCCCTGGTAGCTGACGCGGAACAGTGGGTGATGTCACCAGGACTGTGAGGGTGTGGTAGACCTTATTCATGTAGCTCGGTGTGGGCAATTTATAAAGATATTTATTTAAAACAAACTGTCCTGGTCTTCTGTGTGAAAGTTTTATATGCACCTGTGTCGGGTGGAGTTGTAAATGGAAAACAACGTGGCTTGGACTGAGACATGCAGTATTAAAGCCATCGATTAGTTGGTTCAGGAGCATGGAAAGTAAGGGTGTAATTTGGGTGACTGTTATGCTCAAATATTCAATTCAATTTTATTTATACAGCGGAAAAACATTGAAATTGTCTCAAGGTGCTTTAGAGCGCTAATACATGCAAACATAATATGATATGTACATGATGCATACAAAACACCTTAGTGTGTGTATACAGTGTACTTAGGTTAGTATTACAAGGGTAAGTAAGAGTAAGAGTGGGATCAGAAAACATGTCAATGGTGGCAATTATATACATTGCAGGAAAATACTAGCTTAGAGCATGGGGTAGAATAAGTGTATGACAGTATGGTGGGGCTGGGTACGTGTAGGCCAATGGTTTCTACATGCAGATCAGGTGGAGAATATAAGCAACCTTTCACCAGAATCGCAAGAAATTAGTGAATTTTTTGATGAATAAAACAGTTTCTTGACTTGAGTCCTTTTTCATACTTACCAGGGGCGTAACTATAGGGGGTGCAGCAGGCGCGGCTGCGGCGGTTACAAACATGGGGTACGGGACTGTAAAATGTTTGGGAACCACTGCCTTAAGCCACTGCCAAGGGCCCGTCGTTACTACGTTACACCACTGATACTAAATGCTTGCTCTTGGCTGCTTGTTTGGTTTTAAACGTCTGCGTCAGCTTCGCTACACAACCCAGACCTGCAAAGCAGTAGAAAGGTTGTGAATTGCCCTCCAGCAAGGCACATGCCGAGGCAAGGCAGAACATCTACACCCTTTCATGCTTGGCTTGGGGAGGCTTAGGGTGCGGCCCATGTGGGAATGAGGCACAATACATGCGAAACTTCCTCCTTACTATCAAAAGGACGCTGAAAACCTACTTACCCACATTCACTAGATTGACATCTGATGACCGTACTAGTATTAACAAGAATGGGAGCTTTCAGAGAATGCAAACCTCCGCCTTGTGACCTTGACATTTGACCTTGACATCTGAAAATCTAATTAATTATTGCCATTATATTACCCAATCTCCCCACAAACTTTGATGGAAATCGGTCCATGCGTTTCTGCGTAATCCTGCTGACAAACAAACAAACAGACAAACAAACAAACGTACAGGGGTGAGAACATAACCTCCTTGGCGGAGGTAATACAGTTTTTCACTGTTGCTAAAACCCGTTTTTCAAAACAGTAACGGCTTTCTCAAAACTGCACACAGAAAACTGAAAACCTCACACACAAAATGCTAAACCTGACACTCCCTTTGCAAGATGACTCTTTGCTATCAAATCTCTTAACTGTTCACAAAATGGAACTCGTGTTTTCATTTGGTACACACAGCCATATTTTCAAAACACACACACATACATTCATTTAGTACACACAACTAAGCATTTGCTGCACACTACCAAGCATTTACAGCACACAGAAGTGCAAAATTGAAAACACAATCATCGAAACACACCATATGAATGACAATGGCTCATTGAGCCATTTCTCCTTTTGTAAAATGTATCAGTGTAGGCCTACATTTTTCATAGTCAAACATAAAACAGCAATACCGTTGTTCTCACAAACCATATTTACAATTTCAGTCTCCTGTTCCACCAAACACTAGATTGTATTGACATAAAATTGTATACAAAATGCTTATACTTTTTCTCAATTGCTTACACACATTTTTTGAAAGCATGCCTCGTTTTCTCAAAACTCTAAACACAAATCCCAAAACAACTAACAAAAAATGCAAAACCCTTTATATCTCCTGGAAAATGCTACTTTGCTTTAAAAAAATATTGAAAGTGTGTTTTCTTCCTCCACAGTGTGGTTCTCTTTCAGTCCTGCAAAATACAAATACTGTGAGCACACTATATTCTATTGATATGCAGTATTACAGTACACAAGGCAAACAGATTTCGTTCTTGTTCTACATCCTGAAGGTTCTAATGAAAAACCATGAAAACATGGTCTACCACAGCGGCCCAAATCTCATTAGAGATGATCATTCTCCTTCTTCTTTCTCCTCCTCCTCCTTCTTCACCTTCTCCTCATTCTCTTCCTCCTCCTTGTCCTCCTCTTCCTTCTCTCTTTCTTCCTACTCCTCCTTCTTGTCCTCCTCTTCCTCCTCCTCTCACTCTTACCCCTCTCCTTCTCTGGTTGTCGATCTTTTCAAAGTTTACAATAGTTTACCAAAAAAAACAGAGGCTCAAGACACTTTTATGGTGCAGTCCTCACTGCAAATTGGTCAAAAGACCTGAAAGTTTAGAGATTTGACTATTTGTGTCTTGCAGGTTGATGCTTTGAGATTTTACTTGAAAATTGTGTGCAACAACAGAACTTTGTGTACAGTGTTTTGAAAACAACGTGATGTGTAATTGACATCAGTGTGTTCACAAGGAAAATCAGAGTCTAATGCAGATAAGGGAGTCTTAAGTATTTCCCACTTGGGCGAGCGATTGATACATGACTTGAAGGTTGTGCAGATTGTGCCGAATTTTCGCTTTTTACTTCTTAACAATAGTGAAAAACTGTAACAGGATCCAACCACCATGCCATGGCATCGGCATGGCAACGCCCATCTATCACTCTGCAACAGTTCGAAGACATTCATCACATAGTGTACTAAATCTATCAATAGGATTATGTTTATTCTGTGGCAGCAAGTCTTGCAATTATGCTGTCACCGTGAGAGAATGCATTTTACATTTTAATGGTACACTCCAGTCAAAAAGTCACTGTGAACATTGTTGTGGAAAACCTAACAACACAACAGGATATCCAGTCATGCAATCATAGATTTTGAGCTACCATGTAGAGTAAGTTATATATAAAACCACAAAAATGTCTGTCTTGATTAAATATCTGTAATGTTATACGCAGGGAAGTCACTGGTCAAAATGAAAACAACATAGCATGCACCTACAGTACAATATATAGGTGTTGCACCTGAGCTTTCCCAAAACAGTGACACAGGATGGGTCAGGAAGATTTTGGGTAAGTGACACCACTGTGCCAGTTTGGCATATGGGTAGTTCTCACACATTTGTAGCTCAATGAGTGGGCGGTGGCACCAAAACTTAACTTGACAACGCTCCATAAATCATCAGCTGGGTGCGGCAAGAGCATGAAAGGTGTTTCCCGTATTTGATGCATAAGGCGTGCAACTGTATTACCCCAATTGTTCAGAGGAGTTTAAGGCTTCTTATGTGGTTTGGCCTTACAAGAAGGTCAAGTCATTGTTGATGTGATTTTTCACGGCCTGCACATTTTCATTGCATATGTTTTCTGAGCAGGGTTTGTTTGAGTTTGTTCAAGTCTATTGTTGAGGTGAAACTGTAACATTAGACATCCATGCATCACGAAACACAGAAGAATTTTAGTTTGACCGGTTTTTATGAAGTGCACATTTAGATGTCATCTTTTGTGTTTCTACGCCACAGTTGTCATATACTGGCACTGCTTTGCTGTTCTGTTCTGTTCTGTTCTGCTCTGCTCGGTTCTGTTCTGTTCTGTTCTGTTCTGTTCTGTTCTGTTCTGTTCTGTTCTGTTTACTCTGAGTGAAATTGGCCTTCTATAATTTTTATCACTGGATATTTACAAACCCTATTTCTCAGTCTTTGGGATGAGGATAAGTTATGGGTCATTACATTTGAGCATGGCTTCTCTTTGTAGCATGCTTTCTAGCCATGGAGACGAGCCCCACTTGAAATACAACTGAGCAAAAGTGGCTCTACTAAATCACTCTAATGTTTGACACTTATTCCTAGGTCCTCTGGCAGAGTATCCCAAAGGCTGGGAGCATAGAAACCAAACGCTGCCTCTCCATGTCTCTTGCTCCTGGCGTTTGGAACAGTGCCAGAAGACCTCAGGGATCTACTGGGCTGGTACCTTGAGATCATGTCTGACATAATATATTCAGGTACATGGCTGTGAAGTGGATTATAAATCTATTCTGAAGCTAACTAGTGCAGTGATTTTAAGACTGGCTGTTTTTTTTCCTCACAGGAATGTGGAACACCACCCAGGCAACATGTGAACACATGCATACAAATCTGAGAGCACATAAAAAAACGGGGATTCACAAGAATGATTGATTAATGTGATATGCAGAAAAATAACTGAAACATAAGTATGACTGACATACGTGACATTCTCTGTCTGTTTTGTGTGTTACAAAAACAAAACAAAAAAGCAAGTAAGGCTTTGTGAGTAGTGCTCTCCATTTTTAAAGACATGCAATGTGAACAGAGAACACACTGGAAGTGGGCGTGGGGGTGGGGGGTTCATTTTGCTCAAGACCCTATGCTAAGAGCCCAAGGCTACCAACAGGTCCCGCAACAGCCTTTGCTTACTTAATGGTTTCTGCATCAGGCTGTTTGGGTGGAATGGTCACTCCAACTGGTTTGACTCAAATGGACCAATCTGTGAGAGGAGGAATGTGGAGAGTTGTTTGAAAACAAGTTGTTTGCATAAGAAAGGTGTGAGACTGGCATGTAGTTCTGAACTAGATGGAGATTTGGTGTGAGCCTTTACGGACCTTTGGACGGTGAACCATTTCTAAAGAAGGGGCAGGTGTGCATGAGTGGGTCTGGAGGCCTTCCAAGAGAAGGAAGTTAGTAGAAAGTGTCTGTGGCGCCATTAACATCTGATGAGAAGAAAGGGCTTGGTTGTAATAGGACAGAGGTGACTTAGAAAAAGAAATGAGTGAATTGAATAGTACATAAGGGAAACCATGAGCAGGATAACTTTAGACAGTTCAAAGTGAGGCGAAGTGAAGTAGCTGAAGAAAGGGTCAGATAAGCACAACTATTAGGTAGTTTACTTTACATAAATGGGGACACACATGAGGGCAGTTTTACCTCCCCTGGAACTCCTAATTCAGCATTAAAGGATAACATCAGCAGCTCAGGTGAACACTTACGATTCGACTGCAGTCTTCAGTGGAAATGGTTTCGGGTTAAATGGATAAAAGATGAACACATTAAAATATAAATGAACAGGCCATATTTGTAATACTTTTTGAACTATTTATTTGTCTCGAAAAAAGTCTCTCAAAGCACATGTGTGTCTTCACTGAGCTCAATTAAAAAAAAAGAATGGCACGTTATATAACACATGTAGTAATACACTGCCAAAAGAGCGTCAAGTGTAGTAGGATGAATGGTAATGCGCTTCTCAGTGCAAGCATAAAAGGCCCTGTAGGCATATCATAGAACTGGTCTTGCCACCATGACAATGAAGAAGACATGAAAAGCCTATGGGAAAATGTTGAGAAAACAGGGCAAGTTCTATCGCATACTGATGTTTGAGACGTTATCTCAAATGTGGGAGTAATTTCACCATGTTCTGTTACATATTGTATGTATACTACCCATAGTTTATTGCAACTTTAAAGTGTGTTTATTATTTACAAGCTAGCTAATGCAATAGGGACCCATTGTTTAACCTGAGGCTAACATTCTATCTTGAGTTGTTGAAAGGTTCATATTGATGCTGAGGCTAATGGTAGTGTTAGGTAATTGTGACTCAAGCAATGGTGAAAGTGACAGATAGTGACAGTCTGCACTAACAGGTCATAAAGAGCAGCGTTATATTCTTTATCTTTTCACTTCCTCCTTATAAGAGATTATTGTTAACGTTATTTATAACATCTATCAAATAATCTACACATGTATCAGGATAAAACACATTAGCATGCGTACATGCAGAATAAATACTGTACATGACGCAATTCAGATTACACGATGCACACCAGATGGTATAAACAAGACTGAAAGTAGATACAAATGGAAAGTCAATGTAGAACAGCTCACTGGGTATGAAGTGTACTGATAACTGTTATATGTATAGAATAATAGATATAGAATGGAATAGAATAATAAATGTATATATATTAATTTATAATACAGGTAAATAGGCTGGCACACAATCTGTAAGATGAATCATAACCTGTAAGCAGAGGGCTTCTGCAAATGGATCAAGTGGAAAGACTGCTGAAGCACCCTATAGTGGAGATGGTCTAGAGTAGAGAGGGTGGGGGAGAGGAGTGGACAGAGCCACGATGCCTTAGAGTGCGATGATATAGGGTTGTGGGTGCTATTACAGCCAACAACATTTGCATTTCCATGTGGGAAAGAACGGAGACAGGTTTGTAAATATAATGAGCAAACACCCACAACTTGCAGTTTGGGTCTCGGCTCTGGGACTGTTACAATATAACACGTTTGTGAATGAGTGAGGTTGTGAGTGTGTGTGTGTGTGTTTGTGTGTGTGTGTGTGTGTGTGTGTGTGCGTGTGCGTGTGCGTGTGCGTGTGCGTGTGCGTGTGCGTGTGTGTGTGTGTGTGTGTAGAACGGAGACTTTTCTACATCCATTGGTTACATAATAGGGCTTGTATGCAAAATCACCATGTGAAGGTGTGTCTAGTTCCACGTTTAGAGTGAAAGCCGACTTTGCTCTGTGTGCCATATGCCCCACAGGCATTAGCATGAGTGGGTGGAATTTTTTGGCAGAAAAAAATATGAAAGACAGACACCATCAACACCTCCTCTCTGTGTGTGGTGATTTTTTTCTTTTCTTACTGGGGAACCTTATCTGTGCATGCAGTGTGCATGCATCTTAAAGTTTATGCTTAAATGTTTTGACACTGTCTCATATTTTATCATGCCCCTTGTTTTCAATTGAAATGCTTCGTTGAATAATAATGGGGAAAAAGTACTAAGCCATTTATGGTTTGGCTATAAGCATCAAGAAAGAAACACACATAACTATGCATGTGGCTCTTCAAATGAATGACTACGAAAAGAAAAACTAGCTCAATATTCTTAAATGCAGTCATTAAATTAAATGTAGCTTTATTAATTCACCCACAATATACAATATACCTTGTCTTTACAAGTACTTTACAGAGGACATGATCTGAAGGAAGCAAAGGACAGTAACACCTTGCAGGGGAGAGTCTAAAGTGAGAGAGGAAGAAAAGAGACATACCATTTTAATAGATTATAATTATCTTGTATACGTGTATGTAAATGTAAGTTATAAATGTGGAGAACAATGGTAGCGCCCATGAATCAATGGTCATGCCATGGCATAGTTTGTGACATGAAAAATGGAAAATTGTGTGTCTGTGTGAGCAGAGCAGAGTTTTGCATTCTCTCTTCTTAGTCAAAAGAGGCACAACTGGTTTTACCATGTTGATCCTGGTAGGAACTTGTGGTGTGTGTTTGTGTGGGCAGGGATTTTTTGTTCTGACAAACTTTACTTGAATTACATGGTAACAGATTTGGAAAGAGATGCACATTAGAAATTATCATCAAATCCAAAGCAATATATTATCAAGTAATTGAGAAGCTTAATATTTCTGTACAAATCATAGTCTGATAACCAAATACAGTGTAAATACTACAAACACTGTAATTGTACTGTTGTACTAGATTACTGTTAAAATAAAAGATGCATTTAGAATGCAGTTTGCTGTGTAGAAAGCAGTTAACCTGTTCTGCTGTCCACACCCTCAAGGAAGGTCGTTACGGTCATACACTTTAATCCATTCCAGTAAATGTAAACCTATAATGGGAGCCCCATCATTTCACAGAACTGACTCACTTATTCCGGAAGATACCAGTGACATTTAATGATTCGACCTTCAAGGGTTTGGCCCTGGAATACATTTGTCAGTTTTGCCCCAGCCTCAGACTATGACAACTGAGATTATTTCAACTGTTTCATCAGACTGAGAGTCATTCAACCTTCATTTGTGTATGATAAAAGATCATTTTAGTAGTGCGTAGCTCCTTTTACTTAGCTTAGAAAAGAAACATTTTAGACTTGTTTTGTCTTTATGTGCTTTGCTTTATGTCTGTCTCTATGTCTATGTCTTCATTATTGTCTATGTCTATGCTACCTTATGCCCCTCTATGTCTTTCACATTGTTACATGAGTTAAACTGTCCTTGCAGGTCAAATTCCAGGGATGATCTTACCTATTCCAGGAGGTTTTGCCACCACATAGAATCAGAATCAGGTTGAATTGGCCAAGTACGTTTGCACAGACAAGGAATTATACTTGGTAAACCCAATTTAGACTGATCAAGACTGATCAAGACCCTAAATTGCTAAGAAGTATACATATTTATGTGCCACAAAGAGTGAAAGTAAGGGGTGTCGTCGCTGATTTGTAGGTTTGTTGTAATGTAAACCCTTCTCAGATCTGAGTAAAACTCTTTGTTCTTGGTTGTTCAGGAAAAATCTGCTAAAAACTTCAGAAGTCAGGCAGAGTGTGGAGCAAGTAAAATACCCACAGCATAAACCAGAGCAAGTTTTGAGACAATACCTATTTTACAGAGATTTGCATTCTCTTCTAAGACATCTGAAGGACCCCTCTTGTCACACTAAATCATCTGTGGCCCTTCCCCATGGAATATATCTTGTTTTAATTAGAAAATTGGGGGCCTGGAAGTATTTACGTCATGTTTAGTCAGTCATCTGCGCTTGCCTACACAGCCAAGGCCCAAAAGACTGAAGTATACTGTAAGTGGTATACTGTAAAGTAACACATTGTTGGAGAATGTGCTGATTTCAGGTTATGAATGAACAGCCTGTTGAGAAATAGTGAGGAGCCCTCAGCCACCATGCAGACAGTCCCCCCCGACACCCATATGTCTGCTATACTTTATACACATTTAAACATAGAGTGCACATAATGTAATTCATATCAATAGTGTAAATCATTTTTTGTAGCGTAGTAGTTTTAATTTTCCACCACATTTTTCCAAATGAAAACCTGAGAATTGTGAGGAATCTGCATCAGAATCAGAATTATTTTATTTGCCAAGTATATTTTCACATACAGGACATTTACTTGGTGCTTCTTTTCCATTTAACTCTATAGTTTTTGTCATGTCTTTGAAAGATCAAACTAAAACTAGCCTATCACAACAAGAGGCAACAGGTTCACGCAGTTAAATAACTTTCACAGAGGGTTGGTCTTTGAGTAGCCTGTTTGAAAAGCCTGTTCAAACGTAATATTCCTGCAACCTCTCAGCTAATCTCTTCCCTCGACCAATGTGGAACACTCAACCAGTTCCTTAATCCTGGCGTCTGCCCTTAAAGAAGGGTGTGGGTAAATTGAGATGACCTGAATGGAATGACAGGAGAGCCTGGAGCTTCTTAGAGGTGACGGGAGGGTGAGGAGTTTCAGGCACTCACTGATAAACCACACGGCCGCTGAAAGGGAATAATCAAAGGTGTGTTAGATAAGAAACTTACATTTCTTAATTATTTTTTTGCAAAGTGAGCAAGTAGGCTATTGTGTCACAATAGGCCAGCATTTCACGTAGTATTCTACCATATATGACTGAGAGACTCCTCCTCTGCAGTGAGTAGAACATACCATTCACCTGTGCCGACAAGCACTAAATGTCATGTGTCACTTTAAAGTTATCAAATGAGTTGTTACAGCAAGTTTCACCATGTACAGCCCAAATGGTGGTTGTTCAGCTTTACAATTAGGAACCACATAATCGCTCCGTCGTTATGTTTAAAGGTCAGAAAAACTGAAAACGACTCGGTCTAAATGTTAGTTTCAGTCAGCAAGTATGTTGCAATAGCTTTCTCCCAGCTCATTATAATTTGGTTACTTTGATGGATTGCTTTAGTGACATTTCAATTGACATAAAATGGAAATATGTTAAAATATCCAAACTCAAGCTTAGAAACCTATAAACCTAAGCCCATAAACAACAGTTAAATATGCTTTCTTTTTACCACTGATAAATATAAATACACATACAGTTTTATGCAAATGTTTGGGCACCCCTGATAATTACCATTATTTCAGATTATAATCTGTTTGTCTTTTAAAAGCATTCCCAAGTAGATTTGAACAATGCTTTGGGTTGTTGTCCTGCTGAAACCAATCCAATCCCGGCGTAACTTCAGCTTCCTGAGTCTTGAACATTGTTCCCATGAATCTGCTGATACTGGGTGGAATCCATGCAACCCTCAACTTTGACGTTTTCCAGTACCTCTGCTAGCCACACAGCCCCATAGCATGACATTCCCTTCCCCACATTTTACAGTAGGCAGCAATGTATTTTTCCGTGATGCAAAGCGCTTATGGTTAGGACCAAATAACCTTTCTGTTTCATCTGTCCACAGCACTTTATTCCAAAATGATTCTGGGTTGTCCAGATAGCCTCTGCATACTGCAAGCGACTCTGCTTGTGGTGAGTATGCAGTAGTGCCCTTGAGCAAGGCACTTAACCCCGATCACTGCTCCCCGGGCGCCGCCAAAGGCAGCTCACTGCTCCGGGTTAGTGTGTAACCTCACTTAACTGTGTGTGTGTCACTTCCCTGGATGGGTTAAATGAGGAGGTGGATTTCAGAGTGTGTGTGTCTACACCACCTCTGCCATAGAGAGGACTTTCACTTTTACATTTTTTATTAAAGGCTTTTTATGCATTACCCTTCCATTGGGCTGTCCTTGTTCAAAGTGTGACGTATTTTGGAAACGCTGTACAATGACACCATCAGCGGCAAGATGTTGTTGGAGCTCTTTAGAGATGGTGTGTGATTTGTGTGTGACTATTCTTACCATTCTCTTAATATTTGCCTTTCAGATCTCAGACTACCAAATCTTTCCTTCACAAGGACTGTTCCCGTGGCTTTCTATTTTCTTACTACATTGCTGGCTGAGGAGACACCTCAAACCTATTTGATAACTTTTTGTATCCCTTTCCTAAATCATATTGACAAATTATCTTAGTTTTTAGGTCATTAGAACGGTTCCCATATTGTTACTTTCCAACAGAGAATAAAGGAGAAGCAGACCTAGTAATTAGCTTTGTTAAATGAGCTTTTTCATAATTGGTTGCAACATTATTTGCAGTTTAAGGTTTAATCAGCTAAACAAAAAATAATTTGGTGTTTCAATCAATCAGCATTTAGTGATAACAGGTATAAAAATCAACACGTAAAAGGGTGCTCACAATTTTGCACAGCCTATTTATCACATTTGTTTTTTTTTCATACACCTCAATACTGCTAGTCTGCTACAAGAATTTGTGTCTGAAAAACATCCCTTTATCCAGCTTTCTCTAGAAAATGTGTAGCGCCCCCCCTAGTATACAGCGGACTATGCCACCCCCTTGAACTAAATTGGGCTGTGCTAGTGCTTGTATACGGAAATGGTCACGCAAACACTGGTACACCACGGTTCGGTCAGTGTCTGATTCCCCACACACACACACTTTGCACTTCAAGAAAGCACCCACATCATGGCTTCCTCACACCAGTGCCAGCAGCAGAGTGACAACATGCCGGTGTAAGGACCTGACTATATATACACGCCTACCTCTACGGCATTTAGGTGGCCTACTATATGCCCACTCCACCCCCCAATTAGTGACGTGTTTGGCACTGGGAAGAGAGCGCACAGAGGAGAGAGAGAGAGAGAGAGAGACTTAAGGAACCTAGTCCTAACCTGGTGCACAGGCTACAATCGAATGAACTATTGTTGTGATGCTTTCTTATAAAGACAGAGCAAATTAACATGCAACCTCAGAGGGGTGGCCAAACCTTTGCCTAAAAACTGTATAAATACACACCATATATATGTACCATGAATGCATATACTGATAGTATGTCACACAAAAAAATACCTTTACCTTCATTTTTACATATTTTTTTGGTATTGATATTGACAGAAACTTCAGGCAACTCAAAGACTTGAGATGGCAGAGTTTATTTGAAGCTGCCATAACAGGGGCACAGGGGAATTATCGGGGACAACACAAAAACTGATCACAGGCAGAAAAACAGAATTAGATTAGATTAGATTCAACTCTATTATCAATGCACAGAGTACAAGTACTGAGACAATGAAATGCAGTTTAGCATCTAACCAGAAGTGTAAAATAGCAGTAAAAGTGCAGAGTATGTGCATATGAAGTGAAATATGTATATAAATAAGATATGTACAGTAAGAAAAGATAGGGAATATGAACAGTATTGCTACAAGACTAGCAGCAATAGAGTAGTGTTGATATGATTAGTATATAAGAAGTGCAGGTGTAAGTATAAGTGGTGGTAGTAAGTGAAATGAAAATGAGAAAAATTAAGTGAATGAGGAAGTAGTAATATTATATACAGATTAAGTTAAGGTAAGAGGTAAGATATAAGTACGATGTAAACACTATGATCAAGATAAATATATAAATATATATCAATATGAATACACTATAAGTGGGATAATACAGTAGTAAAAAGTAAGTGTCTAGTGCAAATGTTTAGTGGCTGGAGGAGGGTGTATGGCAGTCCAAGCCGTGGTGGAGGGGGGAAGTACAGTCACTGGAGGAGGTATATGTGTGTGTGTGTGTGTGGGGGGGGGGGGGGGGGGGGGCTATCGCCGTGGTGCAGATTTCAGCAGGATGACAGCCGCCGGGAAGAAGCTGTTCCTGAACCTGCTGGTGCAGGAACTGAGGACCCTGTAGCGCCTCCCAGAGGCGAGAAGGGCCAACAGTCTGTAGCTGGTGTGTGAGCTGTCCTTGACGACGCTGAACGCCCTCCGCAAATATCTCTTGCTCTGGACAGCCTCAATGGTGGAGAATGAGGAACCGGTTTTCACCACCCTCTGCAGTGTTTTCCGGTCCGTAACAGAGCAGCTGCCATACCATACTGAGATGCAGTTGGTAAGGATGCTCTCGATGGTGCAGCGGTAGAAATGTACTAGAATCTGAGGAGACAGATAGGCCTGCTACAAGGGTAGGGGATTTAACTCTGCTCAGAAGTTGTTCTTAAAAAAAACACAATGAAGATATCGAACAAGCCACAGACAGTTCCGGAGCACACGCAAAACTTTGGAGCAATCACTGGACCTGGGAAGCACGCGATCAAACGCGGAGAGAATACGTAACCTTGGGGTTGGAGTCATAGACAGGAACAAACACGGGGACTGAGTAGTCCAGGGCTTGAGTCATCTGGAATGTAGTCCTTCCGAAACGAAGACAGACAAGAAAGTGAGGAGAGTGTGGAGTTTAAGTAGTGTAGTGACAGGTGTCCGTGATTAGCACTCAGGTGATTGGGAATGTGACGGAGCTGGTTGAGTTGTAGCCGGAGGGGGCGTGGCAGGAGGAGGGTTCAGTCCAACGTGACTTCCCCCCTCCCCAAGAGCTGCCCCTGAGGGCCAGGGCCCCTGACGTCGGAGTTGCCTCTAGATCGTTCCCTAGCTCGGGGTGCTGTGTGATCTTGATGCTCTTGGTGGAAAGAGGTGAGGAGGGCTTGGTCCAGGATGTCCTTGCAATGGACCCAGGATCTTTCTTCTGGACCGTAGCCCTCCCAGTC
Organism: Sprattus sprattus; assembly: GCF_963457725.1. Taxonomy (NCBI): domain Eukaryota; kingdom Metazoa; phylum Chordata; class Actinopteri; order Clupeiformes; family Clupeidae; genus Sprattus; species Sprattus sprattus. Next base: position 7,765,460 of record NC_137914.1, read on the forward strand.
CACGAGATACTCGAGGTTGCCTCGACAGTTCGGGAGCCCAGGATCTTATTTTCGGAGATCACCGGGCCCTCATCCGACAGGAGCTGCAAAATGGGTTCACCTACACCAGGCCCTGAGGAGGAAGAATAGGGAGAGGTGACCGGCGTGTGGTAAGGTTTTAAGAGAAAAACATGAAATGTGGGGTGAATTTTGTAGTGATGGGGAAGCTGCAGTTTGTAGGTGATGGGATTGATCTGTTTGAAGGCGGTGAATTCGAAGGGGCCAATAAAACGAGGAATTAGCTTTTTTGAGGGCAGTCTCATCTGGATGTCCTTGGCGGACCATCAGCATTAAGTGACTACAGGTATTCAAATAAACACACTTAAAAAGATGCCCACATTTTCGCACAGCTTATTTTTCACATTCGATTTTATTTCATACAACTTAAAACTGCACTGTCATCGGAATTGTAGTTCTTTCAAAACGAGCCCAGACAGGAAAGTGAGGAGTTTAAGTAGTGGTGAGACAAGTGACCCGTGATTAGTTTTCAGGTGACTGGGAATGTGACGGAGCTGGTTGAGGTTTGCCAGAGGGGGCATATAAGGAGTAGGGTTCAGCGCTGGCGTGAGCTGCCCCTGAGGGCCGGGGCCCACGACGTTGGAGTTTCCTCTGTCTTTTCCTACCTCGGGGTGCTGAGTAATCTGGTTGCTCTTCAAAGTCAAAGTCAAAGTCAAAGTCGTTAAATGTTGTCACACAGCAATACACACGTGCAATGGAAGGCGACACAGGACACAAACACACATGCTGAAGAGTTCGCCGGTGAAATTTGTCCTCTGCCTTTAACTCATCCAACCTGTCCTTCCTTAAGGGCAGCCAGGTCCAGTGGGAAGCCTTTATACCAAGCCAAGTTCTCATGTCCAGTCTTGGTCAGAGACGGACAGGAGAGTGATCTGCTCTTCTGCATGTTTTTATGTTGGGGTTCTTTGTGGAGGAAACCCTTGTGAACACCGGGAGAACATGCAAACTCCACACAGACAGGCCCGGGAGATAGCCCACCTGAGCACCGAAGGCCTTGGGAGAACATGCCCCCAGTACCAACAGCGCCCCATGCGGGAACCAAACCCAGGACCTTCTTGCTGTGAGGCGGAAATGCAAGCACCTGAGCCACCTTGGACCGTTGCCCGCCCCCAGTTCACGAGATACTCGAGGCGGCCTTGACAGTTTCGGGAATGTGACGGAGCTGGTTGAGTTTTGCCAGAGGGGGCATAAAAGGAGAAGGGTTCAGCGCTGGCGTGAGCTGCCCCTGAGGGCCGGGGCCCACGACGTTGGAGTTGCCTCGGTCGTTCCCTACCTCAGGGTGCTGGGTAATCTGGTTGCTCTTCAAATTCAAAGTCAAAGTCGTTAAATGTTGTCACACAGCAATACACACGTGCAATGGGCGGTGACACAGGACACAAACACACATGCTGAAGAGGTCTCTGGTGAAATTTGTCCTCTGCCTTTAACCCATCCAAGCTGTCCTTCCTTAAGGGCAGCCAGGGCAGTGGGCAGCCTTTATACCAAGCCAAGTGCTCATGTTCAGTCTTGGTCAGGGACGGACAGGAGAGTGATCTGCTCTTCTGCATGTTTTTATGTTAGGGTTCTTTGTGGAGGAAAACCTTGTGAATACCGGGAGAACATGCAAACTCCACACAGAAAGGCCTGGGAGATAGCCCACCTGCGCACCGAAGGCCTTGGGAGAACCTGCCCCCGGTACCAACAGCGCCCCATGCAGGAACCAAACCAAGGACCTTCTTTCTGTGAGGCGGAAGTGCAAGCACCTGAGCCACCTTGGAACATTGCCCGCCCCCAGTCCACAAGATACTCAAGGCGGCCTCGACCGTTCAGGAGCCCAGGATCTTATTTTCAGAGTACACCGGGCCCTCATCCGACAGGAGCTGCAAAATGGGTTCACCTACACCAGGCCCTGAGGAGGAAGAATAGGGAGAGGTGACCGGCGTTTGGTAAGGTTTTAAGAGAAAAACATGAAATGTGGGGTGAATTTCCTAGTGAGGAGGAAGCTGCAGTTTGTAGGTGACGGGGTTGATCTGTTTGAAGTCGTGAAGGAGCCAATAAAACGAGGAATTAGCTTTTTTGAGGGCAGTCTCATCTGGATGTCCTTGGTGGACCATCAGCATTAAAAAACTGCACTGTCATCGGAATTGTAGTTCTTTCAAAAATAGGCCAGACAGGAAAGTGAGGGGAGTGAGTAGTTTAAGTAGTGGTGTGACAAGTGATCTTGATTAGTTTTCAGGTGACTGGGAATGTGACGGAGCTGGTTGAGGTTTGCCAGAGGGGGCATAAAAGGAGAAGGGTTCAGCGCTGGCGCGAGCTGCCCCTGAGGGCTGGGGCCCACGACGTTGGAGTTGCCACCTCGGTCGTTCCCTACCTCGGGGTGCTGGATTATCTGGATGCTCTTCAAAGTCAAAGTCGTTAGATGTTGTCACACAGCAATAGGACACACACACACACGCATGCTGAAGGGTTCGCCGGTGAAAGTTGTCCTCTGCACTTAACCCATCCAAGCAAGGGCAGCCAGGTGCAGTGGGCAGCCTTAATACCAAGCCAATTGCTCATGTCCAGTCTTGGTCAGGGACGAACAGGAGAGTGATATGCTCTTCTGCATGTTTTTATGTTGGGGTTCTTTGTGGAGAAAACCCTTGTGAACACCGGTAGAACATGCAAACTCCACACAGAAGGGCCCAGGAGATATCCCACCTGAGCACCGAAAGCCTGGGGAGAACATGCCCCAAGTACCAACAGGGCCCCATTCGGGATTCGAAACCAGGACCTTCTTGCTGTGGGGCGGAAGTGCAAGCACCTGAGCCACCTTGGACCGTTGCCCGCCCCCAGTCCACGAGATATTCGAGGCGGCTTCCACAGTGTCAAGAGCCCAGGATCTTATTTACCGAGTACACCGGGCCGTCATCCAACAGGAGTGGCAAAGTGGGTCCACCTAAACAAGGCCCTGAGGAGGAAAGATAGGGAGAGGTGGTAAGATTTTAAGAGAGATACATGAAATGTGGGGTGAATTCTGTAGTGAGGGGGAAGTTGCAGTTTGTAGGTGACAGGATTGATCTATTGTAAGATGGTGAAGGGGCCAACAAAATGAGGACATTGATTTTTAGAGGGCAGTCTCACCCGAATGTCCTTGGTGGAAAGCCAGACCTTCTTTTCGACTGCGTAGTTGGGATTTGGTCTGCTTGGCCCTGGTGACATCGGACTGCCCTCCTGGTGGTGTGCCTCGATCCAGACCCTCTCGCTTCGCTGGAACCAATGATCTACGGCAGGTACGTTTGACGGTCCCCCTGGCCCGGGGAATGGTGGAGGTTGGTAGCTGAGTACGCACTGGAAAGGCGTGAGGCTTGTGGTCACCTGCCAGAGGTAGTTCTGTGCGAACTCAGTCCAGGGAATGTAGAGGGCATCTGCAAGCACATTCTTGGGCCCTGGACAATAGGAGATGGAGAAGCTGAAGCAGTTGAAGAAAAGGGCCCATCTGGCTTGTCGGGGTTTGAGACTTCGGGGCTCACAGAGGTATTCCAAATTGTTGTGGGCACGTAGCCTTTTGGACAAGACCGCACCCACCCCTGTCTTAGACGCGTCCACCTCAACCACGAAAGGTAGGCTAGTGTCATTGAGAGTGAGGACGGGTGCGGTCACGAAGGCTTGCTTGAGCAGGTCTAAGGCTGCATCAAACTCCGGACCCTCCACTGGAGAGACTTTGGCTTGGATATAAGGAGGGAAGTGAGGGGCATCATTATTAAACTATAGCTCTTAATGAACCGACGGTACAAATTGATCGTAGTTTGCAGCGGCCAGATCATGACGGCTGCTACCTTCCCCTCGTCCATGCAGATGCCTGAGGCGGAGCTGAAGTACCCCTGGAACTGGACCTTCTCGTTGTGAGCGGAGCATTTCTCCACCTTCAGATATACAGCCGCGGAAAAAATTAAGAGACCACTTCAAAATGATCAGTTTTTCTGGTTTTACTATTTATTGGTATGTGTTAAAGTAAAATGTACATTTTTGTTTTATTCTATAACCTACTGGCAACATTCCTACCAAATTTCAAATAAAAATATTGTCATTTAGATAATTTATTTGCAGAAAAATGACAATTGGTCAAAATAGCAAAAAAGATGCAGTGTCTTCAGACCTCGAATAATGCAAAGAAAACAAGCTCATATTCATTTTTAAACTACACAATACTAATGCTTTAACTTAGGAAGAGTTCAGAAATCAATATTTGGTGGAATAACCTTGATTTAAAATCGCAACTTTCATGTGTCTTGGCATGCTCTCCACCAGTCTTTCACATTGCCGTTGGGTGACTTTATGCTACTCCTGCCGCAAGAATTCAAGCAGCTCGGCTTCTTTTCATGGCTTGTGACCATCCATCTTCCTCTTGATCACATTTCAGAGTTTTTTTTATGGGATTCAGGTCTCGAAATTGGGCTGGCCATGACAGGGTCCTGATCTGGTGGTACTCCATCCACACCTTTACTGGCCCGGCTGTGTGGCATGGAGCATTGCCCTGCTGGAAAAAACGCTTCTCAGAGTTGGGGAACATTGTCAGAGCAAAGGGAAGCAAGTTTTTCTTCCGGGACAACGTTGTACTTTGCCTGGCTGAGGTTTGTAAAAGACCATAAGGATTGAACCAAAGCTGACTGGCGGTCCCTAAGTTCGTCTTCTCTGATGAGTCCAATTTCACAGTAGGTGCAAGACTCTGTGGCTTGTAGGCCTCTCCAGGTCTCCGTCTAACCATCAGACGACCATGTGTTGGGCAAAGCTGAAAATTGGACTCATCAGAGAATTTTTTCCGCGGCTGTAGATGATGTTCACAAAGCCTTGGGAGGACGAAAGACACATGATGGCGATGAACGGCTCGTTCATGAATCCCTGGAATACGGAGGGGGCGTTGGCCAACCTATATGGCATGACTCAGTATTCAACTAGGGTTGTTCAACGCCGTCTTCCACTTGTTCCCCTCTTGTATTCGGACCAAGTTATATGTGCTTCTGAGTTCTAGCTCCGTGAAAATGTTGGCTCCTTGCAGTTGCTCCAAGGCCAACTGGACGAGAGGAAGAGGATAGCGATACTTAACCGTTATCTTCTTCAATGTTCGGTAGTCAATGCAGGGCCGAAGTCACCCATCCTTCTTTTTCACAAAAAAGAAGCTTGAAGCGGCAGGAGAGGTCGATGGCCGGGTATACTCCTGCTTTAGAGACTATGCCACGTACTCCTCAATGGCCTTTTGTTCAGGCTACTTGAGGGGGGAGATCCTTCCTCTGGGCACTGGTTCATCTGGTAGCAGGTTGCAGAGCAGTCCCAGGGTCGGTGTGGTGGTAATTGTAAGGCTTTCCGAGGGCAAAAACATTGCGGAAGTGATGATATTGGGACGGGATGTCTTGACTGACCTTTTCAACAAGGCTCTCTACAGTGGTGGGGAACCTGTGCGATGATTTGGCAGGAAGGCATCAGCCAAAACAGTCCTGCCCCCACCTCTCCTGTCTCCCAACACAGGGTTGGGGTGTGTCCTTCAGCTCCACAGTACAGGCCAAAGGTGAGTCGTCTGTGCCGCTCAGCTGGAGTGAGTCGAAGCTCGAAGTCGACCTTCATTGGCAATGGCTAGGATGGGATTGCGGTGAGGAGCGTGGAACGGCAGGCTAGCAAGACAGATCCTGCAGGCAGCTCTCTCTGCACTGAGTGACTTGGATGGCGAGTTGGATAAACCTCTCCAGCCCAACCGAGTCATCGTATCCTGAGAGATGCAGGAGGAGTGAGGGTCCCAGCCCGTGTCTGAAGGTGGTGATCAATGAGGCTCGTTCAGGGTACGGAACTGCAGGGTGTAGTCAGTGATGGAAGATCGGCCCTGGTGGAGTTGTTGGAGCCTCTCCTGGACAGAGGAATCCCCTACCAGCAGCTCGAACACCTCCTCGAAAGACTCGGTTACTGACCCACACAAATTCCGCCCATTGGAGAGCCTTACCCTGGAGGAGGGAGATGACATTGCCACTCTTGATCTTTCAGAGGAGAACCGATGGGGATGCATCTCCAGGGCAAGGGAACATTGGAGAAGGAACCTGCTAGAGGCCTCGGGTGAGCCGGAGAACGGAGAGGGGATGTGGGTCGGGACCGAGCCAAAGGGAGTAGAAGTGGAGCTTGCTGGTGGGATGAGGCTTTGGCAGAGTTCCTATATATATATATATATATATATATATATATATATACAGCGGGTGAAATAAGTATTGAACACGTCACCATTTTTCTCAGTAAATATATTTCCAAAGGTGGTATTGACATGAAATTTTCACCAGATGTTTGTAACAACCCAGGTAATCCAAACATACAAAGAAACCAAAACAAATTAGTTCAGAAATTAAGTTATGTCTAATAATATGAAATGACACAGGAAAAAAGTATTGAACACGCTTACTGATATTTATTGAATACTTTGTACAAAAGCCTTTGACAGCTTCAAGACGCTTCCTGTATGGAGAAACTACTTGTATGCATTGCTCAGATGTGAGTTTGACCCATTCTTCAACACAAAAAGGCTTCAATTCTTGAAAGTTCCCTGGGCCTCTTCTATGAACTCTGATCTTCAGTTCTTTCCATAGATTTTCAATTGGATTCAAGTCAGGTGATTGGTTTGGCCATTCTAGCAGCTTTATTTTCTTTCTCTGAAACCAATTGAGAGTTTCCTTGGCTGTTCATTGTCTTGCTGAAATGTCCACCCTCGTTACCTCTCCATCATCCTGGTAGATGGCAGCAGATTTTAATTAAGAATGTCTTGATACATTTTTTCCATTCATCCTTGCTTCAATTGTGTGACATTTGCCAGTACCATATGCTGAAAAGCAGTCCCACACCATGATGTTCCCACCTTCAAACTTCACTGTTGGAATGATGTGCAGTGCCATGTCTCCTACAAACATGGTGTGCATTATGTCATCCAAAGAGTTCCATTTTGCTCTCATCTGACCAGACCATATTCTCCCAGTATTTCACAGGCTTGTCCAAATTTCGTGCTGCGAACTTTAAATGAGCTTCAACATGCTTTTTCTTCAGCAATGGAGTCTTATGTGGAGAGCGTGCATACAGGCCATGGGGGTTGAGTGCATTACTTATTGTTTTCTTTTAAACAACTGTACCTGCAAATTCCAGGTCTTACTGAAGCTCTCCACGAGTGGTCCTTGGCTCTTTGACAACTCTTCTGATAATTCTTTTCACTCCTCTGTCAGAAATCTTGGGAGGAACACCTGGTCGTGGCCAGTTTATGGTGAAATGATGATCTTTCCACTTCCAGATTATGGCCCGAAACAGTGCTCACTGGAATATTCAGAAGTTTAGAAATGCATCTGTAACCAATGCCATGAGTATGTCTTGCAACAATAAGGTTGCAAAGGTCTTGAGGGAGCTCTTTGCTTTTACCAATCATGAGTTACTTCTTATGTGACACCTTGGTAATGAGACACCTTTTTATAGGCCATCAGTTGGGATATTAATTTGCACTGACTAGGGGCCCGATTGCCTTCTAATTACTGAAAGATTCCAGCAGTTTTTTTGGCTTTCCATGCCTTTTTGCACCTCCCTTTCTTCATGTGTTCAATACTTTTTTCCTGTGTTATTTCACATTAATACACATTGCTTAATTTCTGAATGTATTTGTTTTTTTTCTTTGTATGTATGAATTACTTGGGTTGTTACCAACATGTGGTGACAATTTCATGACAATAGCACCTTTGGAAATATATTAATTGAGAAAAATGGCGACGTGTTCAATACTTATTTCACCCGCTGTATATATATGGTTGCATGGTGGGCAGTGTAGTAAATTGAGGAATCAGTCGGCAGGGGAGGTTAAAAGACGGTTTTAATTCAGAAAACTCAACACAAACCGGTATCACTGGGGTATCTCCTGTCTTAAATGCTCCTTCAATTAGGTCCCTTAAGCACCTACACCTGGTGAGGTTCTGCTGCATTTTGGGAGAGGTAGTGTGACTGGCAGCCATCTTGTGGTGTGGCAGCCAGTCCTCCAGGAAAATGCCACACCCCACTACAAGCTGGCCCACTGTGATGCCACAATATATAGACACCATATATATGTACCATAAATGCATATACTAAAGTATATCACACAATAAAATATCTTTTACCTTAACTTTCCATATTCCTTATATTGTCATACTAGGTCTGTTATTTGCATTAGAAAATAGAAATAGAAATTGATCATCATTGTAGTCAGTCTGCCTGCAACTTACAGTTATTGCTGCTATTGACTCGAGACTATCAGATAATATTTTGTAGTCTGGCACCCCTTTTCCATATATTTAGTGAAAGTGACCATTCACTGACCTGACCTTAATATAAGTACCTCGATGTCTGCTCTCTACTTACTGAGTATGGCTGGTAAGGTGTGTGTGTGTTGATAGCTTGTATTCTGTTTTAACGACTAAGCTAACTCTTCATCTGTCTCTGATTTCTGCAGCTACTTACCTTATGTGCCTCTTTATGAACCTCTTTATCAGGTACTGTCGTAAAGGTTTGTTATACGGCACCTGTAGAGCTCTTTCATTTCAGATCATCTTCCTGCTCTTCACTACCATGTAGTGACTACACACTTTTTTTCTGTCTTGGGCACATCTCAGGGTTTTCACTATGCATTCTGTTGAGATGGATCAGTGAGCCAATATCTCTCTCATTGTTGACATAACAGTCTGTTGTCGTCCACCTGGAGAGGGTGCAAGATGTGGATGGTGGGAGAAGTATGAAAATCTCTCATAGACGGGAATCGTCACCTCAGCCTATGCTACAATTGATGGACATGTTCAGATTGTTTTCAGTTAAGGTGAGGGTTATGAGCTTCTGGTTATGAGCTCTTTGAGATTGTTTTCTTTTTCACATCATAGATGTGATTACTGTGATAACTTGAAATTACTGATAAATTGGTGCGTGTGTTGTAGCATGGTGTTTGGGGCCTGAGGGTGGCTTGCAGTGGTTCACGGTGTGTTCTGAGTGGCTTGTAGTGTTTCACAGGATTGTAGTGGTGATTGGCACACTCTAAATGAGCACTTAACACAAACCTGTTTTTGCCGCACGTGTGTAGCATAATCACTTATTAATCACAGGTGCGTAGTACTATGCCAGTCCTCTCTCTAAGTTATTCCCATCACATTGTTCTTATTTATACCCGTGTTCACAAGCTGGCGGCAGTACGGTCTAAGGCTGGGTGTCTGTGCTTTAAGGTTGGTGGTTGTAATCGTAATATTTTTGGGTGTGGGCTCTCTATACTTTTCTCCGTGTTTGATGTAATTGTTAAGTACTGGCTGGGTGTCCATGCATTAAGGTTGGTCCAGATGAGAGGGTCTCTTGGGGGACTGTTCAGAGAACTAGAAGAGTGGCCTGCCTGGCCGTGTCCTGAGGGAACGGGACTGACGTGCATAGCGCTGAAACATTACAGACCTACCTGGACACCCTAGACTGACCCTTGAACTTTGAGTGCTGGCACTACATTTATATTAACTTAAAGCGTATTTTAATGTTTTATATCTCTTGTCAATTCCCTTGAGTAGCTTTAAATAAATCTATTTTCCCATTAAGAACAGTGTTGTGGTTTCTCTTGCACATACTCTGATCTTTGCGTCTGAGTCTTAATGCCCCTTTTAGGGTGCGTTACACGTGCTGTAAAAATGTTTGATTGTGTCATCATTAAAATCATATTCAACAGAGAATGTGCAGACCAGACCATCGTTCACTGCACTCAACAAAAGCAATTTTTGAGATTGTGGGATGTTTGGAGGTCAGCAACCCAGCATTCAGGTTCCTATGTTTATGTCAGTTCATAAACCATAATATACTTCACTTCTACAGAGTTTAGCTGTGTGTGCTGACAAGTTTGGTTTGTCTGTGTTGCTAGATGTTCAAGCAGTACTGTTGGTAAATTAATTTCCAGTGGGTTTTGAGGAGTCGGTGAGATGAGGACAGAAAGGTAAAGCTGTATGTTCAACTGTTAGCCAAAACTATTATTACTGAAAACCTGTGCATGCAATACTCACAAGCTGTCTGGTCTGGCCAATTAGGTATAATGGAGGCAGTTTATGTACATTGTAATGGGAAGACAATATGGTGCAGTTTTTGGGGCCTTTTTGGATGGGAAGCCAATATGGTGCAGTTTATGGGGCCTTTTTGGATGGGAAGACAATATGATGCAGTTTTGTCTGAAACACCTTCAGTGTCCTGGGTTTTTCAGATCAAAACCTGGATTTTATATGCCACCACTTAATAGTCATAAAGTGTTTTTGTTGTTTGTTTTTTGGCTACAGGTTTTTATTTTGTAGCATACTGATATAAACCCTATTCTCAGTCAATTATAGTTTCCTAGAGCATCTAAATCTGTAAAAGGCCTCGAACAATGACTGAAGTGATAGCTACGGTTTGAAAAAGTGATGTGATTCTACTCTCTATCTTAGCTTCTTCTTCTTTTTGAAAATCCACAATCTTAAGCAGTCCTCTGTGTCCTGTTTTATGTACATTTTGGTAAATTTACACATTTTTAAACAAGAAAGAGAAATGCGAACACTGCAGGTTTGTGTGTCGGTAAATGTTCTTTGCCTTGTTTGGACATGAAGCTTTCTCAGCATTCAATGTCACAGGAGCACAGGAGCATGGTTCGACCGAAGGGGAGTGCTGCAGGGCCTAAGGGGGATGTACCAGCATCAGGGGAGTGATCTGCACCTGTCCCATCCTGCCAGGCTCAATGTGTCTGTACAGGTTTTTTTGTTCTCATTTTGCTCAGCACTGACATTCTAATTCATGGATCTCTTCTAAATTATGTAAGGCTCCCTATTTTGAACTCACAGTTCATATGACACTCTAATGCATTTATGGCTGTGTTCTTAAAAGCACAAGTGTTCTAAAGATGTGACACCTTTTGACACTTTTCATCCCACTTTGCCCATCTCATGAGTCTCGTTAACTAACGAAACATTCTCACTTTCACCCGCTGCACTTGTTCAGGCAGAGCCAGGCTGAAATGACTTTGAGACTCAACACCCACATGACTTCCTTTTTCCGAGAAAGTATGAAGCTTGGTCTTAATCTGCCTGCAAATTGAAAGGTTAACTACATTTCTGGAGATTAGGGTGTGCACAGTGTCAATGTCAACAACATTTTTCAAGGATTAAAGTATGGACTGTTTGTATAGCACTCGAAAAAGGGTTTGGTCCTCATTTTAAAAAGCTTCAGCTTTATATTCAAAAAAGCTCTAAAAGCTGATACACAGATACCATACACAAATATGAGGTAAAAAGCAACCTACCGAACAAAATGTTTACAAATATTTCATTATCATGCATTAGAGTTTGTAAATAGTGAGACATGAGATACCATACACACATTTTGACCATGCTCAGGCACATGATGCACATAAAGATTCCCTCTGCCAACCAACCAACCAAGAAAAGACCTCAAAAGATTCACATATGCCTGAAATAACAGTTGCAATCAGTTTCTGCTCACCATCAAAACAGGTGTGGTCTCTGCTCAGTGTATTACTGGGGAGGATGACATTATAATATTTCAGTTATGAAATGTTTGATCATGGAATGTATGCATTAGATGTTCTAATTCTATATTTGTATGGAACCATTTGATTCGTTTGATTAATTGTCATTGTGAGCTTGCCTGCACGAATCTTGTGTGTGAATTTGTGCTTGTAAATGTCACCATGTATTTACTCTACATTCTCAAGAAAATACAGAGCAACTCCTTACTGGTGCCACTTATATACGACAGCCTGCCACAAACTACCACTGTACAAAACTAGATTTTAGAGAAACTCTATTTAACTCTATCTTGAGTTGATTCACTTGTAGAGAGATACATAAAAGGTACCTAATTTTTGTGACAAGCAAAGTTTGATATGCACAGTACATTTGTATTTATTTGCAATTGTTTTGTTTTGCTGTTCATTGGTAATGCAAACAATATGATTCTACACACTCTGAATTCAATCCAAAGAGTTACTAGAAAATACAAAACAATAGATACTCTTATCATACCCTGGCAGAGAGCACTGCAGTGTGTGCTGAGCAGCAGCATTTCACCACAGCATGCAGCAAAATCGGCTTCACTGTCTGCATGAGAGAGTTTCAGGACTCAGCACAGAGAGGTTTTTGTTTGACAGTGTGCAACTGTGTGGAGATCCTTTTTGATAATAGCCCTTTCAGGTGGAATGTTAGCATAAGTAAACGTACCCAATGCCTTCTCTCCCTAAATGTGTTGCTTTGGATATAGCTAAAGCTGACAATGAACAAATATATGCGTCGTCCTAGTTGAATTACACAATCGACAGTTGTGCAAGTGCCTTTTATCTAACTGGAATTGCACACACTGCAGAAGAGTGCTATTTCATCCCTAGGCACTTATTTAAAACATGCCTGAAGCTAAACTAATCAAATCCATATGAGAAATGTGCTATCAGACATTCGTGGGAATGGTTATAGGGATGAAGCACAGAATACGATTGCCATTCCATCCCCCCTTGAATCCACCTCAGGGTCTTGCTGTCTTTACCTGCAGTGTGTGAGTACCTGAGTGTGCTGAAGGCCTCTCATCTTACAGAGCTGGCTGTCTCCCCACCAATCAGATGGCTGCCTGCACCCTCAGCAGGCAGGTGAACTTGCAGGGGGAGTGTCTTCAGGCAGTGGAGGAGGGTGAGAGCAGGGCTCAGGTGAGAGCCAACCCCTCTCGAAGCAGTATAAAGAGGCATCGCACCAACAGCTAGACACTCAGAGGTACTTCTTTCCTCTTAGTGGACTCACCTGCTCCACTCCTGTCCTATCTCTCCTCTCTCTGTTGGCCTGCAGCCCTCCCTAAGAAACAACCATGAGCGTAAAGATCTCCTCATCCAGCTATAGCATCGGCGGTGGCGGTGGCAGCATGAGTGGCGGCTTCAGCAGCGGTGGCGGCGGCTTCAGCAGCGGTGGCGGCGGCTTCAGCAGCGGTGGCAGCGTGAGGAGGAGCTTCTCCAGCCAGTCGGCCATGGCAGGCGGTGGTGGCGGTGCCCGCATGAGCTCCGTGTCCATGAGGCACTCCGGTGGCGGCGGCGGTGGTGGTGGCGGCTTCGGCTACAGCATGGGCGGAGGAGGTGCTGGCTTCGGCAGCGGCTTCGGTGCCGGTGGAGGTGGAGGTGGCTTCGGAATGGGCGGCGGAGGTGGAGGTGGCTTCGGACTGGGCATGGGTGGTGGAGGTGGTGGTTTCATAGCACCAACCATCACAGCTGTCACCTGCAACCAGAGTCTGCTCGCCCCCCTGAACCTGGAGATCGACCCCACCATCCAGACCGTCCGCACTCAGGAGAAGAACCAGATCATGACCCTCAACAACCGCTTCGCCTCCTTCATCGACAAGGTCAGTGCTTTTCTTACTGCAAAATCCCAAAGAGAGAAGCATGCACTGGCAAGAGTGCATGACACCATTCTTTTAGACTTATCTTGTACTCAAATGATCATCTGAAAGAAGTTTGCCTGTGATAGTATTCACTGAGTCGCTCAGGGAAATAAGAGATGTTCTAAACAACTAAACAAAAATACTAACAAAACAGTGCAGTGGTGAGCAGTATGTGCACAAATTCATGTCAACAAGTAATGTAGTTGCTTTACATAGCAGGAAGCACATTGACACTTAGCCAAATCAGCAGCAACCAGTTAGTTTCACCTGTGCACTCAGGTGATGCTCATGAAATATTTCACAGTCTACTTTGCTGTCGGAAGTAGTGAAGGTATAGGATTCAGATAGCACAATGCTAAAATATACATGAAGCAGCAAGCCTGGCAGTCATCACTCTTTATTGCTAAAGGCAAAACACTTTCTCCTTGCAATGACAACGAAAGCTCTATTTTACAGTCTTTGCTGACTGGAAATGACAGCAATCCAAAATGTGTGTGAATGTGTGCGACTGTGTGTGTGTGAGGGGGGGGGGGTGGGGGTTGAAACCCTAGCCCGGGGAGATCCTATGACTGCAGCCTCTGTCTAAATAAGGCCGGAGATCAAGTTATCTGCCCGTTCCCATGGCAGCACTGACTCTCTGGCTCCAAACTCGAGATGTGAATGAATGCCACTCTGCTGTGTGAATGTCTCCTGGGTCTGCTGGAGCAGCATTGTTTCTTAAACATATTCATCTATAAGTAGCTGCACAGTGACATGATAGTGGGGAGGGGTTTTCTCTCAGGAATAAAATTCTGACTGCCACACCTTGATATCAGGTCATATTAATGGGCCACACCTGCTTTTCTAGCAGGGTTGAAAGGCTGTGATCATCTTTTGGTCAGGTGCCATCATTGAAATATGAGTCAGTGCATAACTTATGACCCTGTAATTATTTCAGTGATCTGCAAGGGAACCATAAATTAGTGGTCTACAAAAAAAATTGTCCTACCCTGTTACAAGACATCGGACCTAGGAAAAATGGAGGCGAAGGCACAGATCTTGGCATGCTGGAAAGTTGGATCCCTGACAGGGGAGTCCCTGCGGCTAAGGAGTGGCTTTTCATCTCTGCCAGGGCCTGCCCTGAGAGAGGCTCAGTGTGGGTGTGGCTGCCTCACCCCTTTACCTGAGGAGGACATTCTTTTCATTTACTTTATGACATGCTAGGTCTTATTAAGTCAATGAAATGGACTTGCCTGTTTGCACAGCAAGCGGGCCTAATGCCCTGCAGCAAATGACAACACTATGCACTCTGGCAAACAAACTTAGGTGTGAACCAATGTGAACTAAACCTGCAAGAGAATAGCACTTGAGCCAATTTACAAACATACCCATGCCAGGGTTCACGTTATGAGTCACTGTTTAAATGGAATTAAATAAAGAACAGGATGCCTACTGCAACTTATCTAAACAGAATATAACAGAATCTTTTCTTTAATTGAGTACTGTGTAACCTCTGGAGAAAAACTTAGTATAGTATAAGTGGACTAATGGTGTTTAATTTTGTCCCCATAGGTGCGCTTCCTGGAACAGCAGAACAAGATGCTTGAGACCAAGTGGAGCCTCCTCCAGGACCAGACCACCGTGCGCTCCAACATCGACTCCATGTTTGAGGCCTACATTGGCAACTTGCGCAGACAGCTCGACGGCCTGGGAAATGAGAAGGTCAAACTTGAGGGAGAGCTGAGAAACATGCAGGGTCTGGTTGAGGACTTCAAAGTGAAGTGAGTGCCTCAATTATTTATGGACATGTTCACCACCTGTCATAGAAGGAATGTTTGGGGTTTCAGTTCTTACTTCTATAAAACTGACCACATTGTGCTCCATTTGTGCAGGTATGAGGATGAAATCAACAAGCGTGCCTCAGTGGAGAATGAGTTTGTTCTGCTCAAGAAGGTAAAAACAGAAAAATGTGTTTACACTCTCTCCCAATGGTCTGCTATGATCTCCCATGGCTAATCTCTGAGCCTATTCTTTCATTCTTCTTAAGGATGTTGATGCTGCCTACATGACCAAGGTGGAACTGGAGGCCAAGGTTGATGCCCTTCAGGATGAAATCAACTTCCTCAGGGCCATCTATGAAGAGGTGAGAGATGGTCATAATTCATGTATAGGGTCACATCCAAAATGATTTGCAGTGTTCTCAAGCTCATATCAAACATTCACATCTGTCATTCTCTTCCTCACACAGGAGCTGCGCGAGCTGCAGGGACAGATCAAGGACACCTCTGCTATTGTGGAGATGGACAACAGCCGAACTCTGGACATGGACTCCATTGTGGCCGAAGTGCGTGCTCAGTATGAGGACATCGCCAATCGCAGCCGGGCCGAGGCAGAGACGTGGTACAAGGCCAAGGTGAGTGCATCAGACTGGCACCAGCACTTAGGGCCTTATCATGACAGAGCCTTGGTTCTTGAAAGGGGCACAGAGTAGGAACTTCATGCTAACATCTCTTGGTCTTCTACAGTTTGAGGAGATGCAGACCTCTGCTGGCCAATACGGTGCTGACCTGCGCACAACCAAGGCAGAGATCTCTGAGCTCACCCGCATGATCAGCCGCCTCCAGAATGAAATTGAATCAGTCAAAGGACAGGTGAGTTACCTTCCTCTTTGCTATCGCCACTGAGTATAACTAGTGCTATCATTAGCCAACGTTTAACTAACCTCCATCTGTCTGACTTGCGCTCTTTTATTGCAATGCAGCGCGCCAGCATTGAGGCCCAGATTGCAGAGGCTGAGGAACGTGGAGAGATGGCAGTGAAGGATGCCAAGCTACGCATCAGGGACCTTGAAGAAGCCCTCCAGAGAGCCAAGCAGGACATGGCCCGCCAGGTACGCGAGTACCAGGAGCTGATGAACGTCAAACTGGCCCTCGACATTGAGATCGCCACCTACAGGAAACTGCTGGAAGGAGAGGAGTCAAGGTATGAAACATAATACATCTACAAAGGGTGCATTAAGCAATAAGTGTATTACCCAAAAATAAATTATCTGACTATTGTTATTTGGCTACAAAAAACCTAATATTTCATCCCTTCCACAGAATCTCTGGAGGTGGTGCCTCTGCAACAGTTCACATCCAGGAATCATCTGGTGGTGGTGAGTACAATTATTAATTTCAAGACTGGATACAAATCCAGGAAATTAGCTGCATCTATCATCTGCACTTTTTATTGGTCTGCCCTCTAACTATATCAAATATTGTTTTGCAGGAGGCGGTGGCATGTCCCTTGGCGGAGGCGGAGGCGGAGGCGGTGGATACGGCTATGGTGGCGGCTCTGGCATGAGCATGTCCTACGGCGGCGGCGGCGGTGGCGGCATGAGCATGTCCTACGGCGGTGGCGGCGGTGGCGGCATGAGCATGAAAATGGGCGGCGGCAGCATTGGCGGTGGCGGCAGCAGCCTTTCCATGTCTCGCTCCTCTACAGTGTCCAGTGGCATGCGTCGCTTTTAAATGAGGAACAACTCCTCTCATCCCTCTTACCTTAACCCCCTATGCTCTTATCATTTCCCCTCACCCACAGAGCACGATACATTCCAAGTGTTTTCCATTGAGAAAGAAGTTTATATCTGGAGAATAGTGGCTTATTTTATGCTCTGTGCATGAGTGTCCTTCTTTGTTTCGTTCCTCATTTAGTCTCGATATTACCTAGTCCAGATTCAGTAATAATCCTGTTCTTCATGAGTTCATCAGCAGGTATAAACTGAGAGATGGCACAAACCGGCAGATTGGAGGTCAAGTCCCCATTCTTTCAGCCTGGTTGATATTATTGCTCTAAGAGAAAAACAAATTGTCATTCCTCTCGGTTTTGCCTGTTTGAAAATGCATACAAAAGGGTGCCACACCAACTCAACCAAAGTGATATCCTGGCCCTTGTTGATTGGAGTAATTGTGTGATAACCTTTATCATTTGCTCTTTTCTCTTCCTTTCCCCTGGGAAAATGGGCCTTGCAGAGAACTTAGACAAATTCTCTGTTATCATTCACTATTTCATGTTTCCTCCTGCAACGGCTGATTGTCTTACCCAGATTTAGGATGTGCAGCAAGCCATGTACATGCGAAAACACTCAATAAATCTGGGTTCTTCAGTAATTTCTTTTGTTCTTGGTTGTTTGTGTTCACCTTCATTTATGTAACATTGATAAAACAGAAATTTAAGACGTGGGGTAGACAAGATGTAAATGTGAGGGTTCGCCACCAAACAAATCCCAATCATATTTATTCAGCAGTATTGGGTTAGTTTGGATGCTTTGGAAAGTTTTGAAAACTAGGGAACACAGCAAGAATCCTTTGGATGCTAAAAGCAACTGTCAGTTGACAGACAATAGAAAATAATAGGAAATGAAATCTGTAAAACAAAAATCACCTAATCCTCTTTAACCCTGAAATACACAAACAGCAAAAAAAAAAGAAGATTCGTAATGCAAGGATGGACATTGATATCTAAAATCTGAAACAGATTTAATATCTTATATATAAATCCGATATCTAAAACATACAATAAATGAAGATTTATTGGAAGAGAAGGGGCATGTGAGGGGCGGGGGGCATAGCAGAGTGCACTGCAGAATGTATGCCTCTCCTGGGTTAAAAGACATCTGGAAATGTGTCACAGACTGCACAAATGAAGCCAAGGATTCTCTGGAGCAGCTTACTAATGTAATCCAATTCCTGAAACTGTCACATAAATGATTGGTGTAAGAGCACAATAACTCATGGTGAATATGTCAACAATGCCTTCAGCAAAGAAATTTTGTAACTGGTCATTATGCCCCCACAACTATGACGGCTATATAGTTATATTTGTGAAGTTAATTAAAAACTCCGAAATCTATTACTGAATGACATTAAAAGAATGAATGGGGAAGAAGAAGCAGGTTGTGCATTGGAGGCATATTGGTAAAGGCACAGATAAGGAAATGGCTCCTGCACACACACAGTATATTGAGCCTTCAGACGATAAGCTCCTTCATTCACATCTTTCACAAACTCAAAAGTTATGTTTCCAAACTTTGTTAGAGGATTAGTTGTAACAAGTTAGTGTACTCGGAGAGCAAGTGTTAATGGAACAATTCAATTCAATTCAATTCAATTCGATTTTATTTGTATAGCGCCATAACAATACAATTGCCTCTAGGCGCTTAACAGAGCCCAGAGCCTAAACCCCCTTAGTGCATGCACAATGGCAACAGGGGCAAGAAAAAACTCCCTGTTACGCAGAAGAAACCTTAAGCAGAAACACGGCACATAAGGGGGGACCCATCTGCTTGAGGTCGGCCGGGTGGAGATAGGAAGGTGGGAAGGGGGGAAGGGGGAGGGTTGTGTGACAGAAGGGGAAAGGAAGCAACAGGGGTTGTACACAGCCAGCATTTGGTCGCTGGACCTAGTATGTATACAGACATCCGCAGGCCCGTAGAGATTACCCCCGCACCGCGGGGGGGCCTCGCAGGGGTGGCGGGCCTCGCGTGGCCCCCACCAAAAAAAAAACCTTTTTTTTTTTTTTTTTCAAAATATACATTACATGGGATGCACACTATGGTCTTATTGTCTTGTCTGTGTTTCCAGAGTTGATATAGAAATAAAGAAAAACATTTATAAAATTGATCTTTCTTTTTTAGCCAGATTAGTGACGACAGAAGCAGTCGCGTAACTATAGGAGGTGCTGCACCTGGGCCGGTGGGGTGCCCAAAGACAAACATTTGTCTCTTGTCGGGCCCCCCTCCAGTACTTCGTCAAATTGTTGACTCACAGATATGCTTGTGTTCTTAGCTAACTGTTTATATTGTATTGGTAGTGTCTAATGCTATATATTCTCTTAAAAGGCAAACTTATCTCCATCATGGTTTTTATAACTTGTTGGGGAAAGGTAGCAATTTATAACAAAATCATATGCTTATCCGA
Source organism: Sprattus sprattus (assembly GCF_963457725.1). Classification (NCBI taxonomy): domain Eukaryota; kingdom Metazoa; phylum Chordata; class Actinopteri; order Clupeiformes; family Clupeidae; genus Sprattus; species Sprattus sprattus. The sequence goes on from NC_137914.1 coordinate 7,784,869, forward strand.
CATACACTATAGAAACAATCAGAAAACTTTTCAATGAAATGAATAAGTTCTTATTTTCTTTGGTATTTTAGTGATGAGAAATGATGATTGATGGGTAATATGTATGTTGTTCTCCAATTGTCAAGTCTCTATTTGATCATGTGACAATACAATACGCTATAGTTTAACCAATTCGAAGGTCACAACAACCTAGTTCATTAAGCACAACTTTACTCATAACGATGCCTTTTAGGCATAAGAGTGGAAGTAGAAAAAGGCAAGAGAAAAAAGAACAGGAGGAGAAGGTGGCAAAGCTGCCAAAATTGGATTATCCGTCAACTCGTCGCCAGCCTATGACTAGCAGCAGTGCAGCAGTGCAGCAGTATAGCTGGAATCAGCATCGCTGCCCTCAGTGGTGTGTCAGCAACCGGTAATCAACAGGAAACCTACGGCTATAACGGTAGATATACATTTCAAGATAGCCTACAATCATTATGGTAGGGCAGGATTACTAGGTTACAAGCTGGGTACAAAAGGGTCACTATTATTATTACTTATTATTATAAGAAATGTTCCCATTGAGAGTCAAACAAGACTTCATTGTGTACACACCCATCACTTCTGAAAGATGTAAGGTTGATTAATAAAACACTTTTTATATCAATAACCAACATCTTTGATTAGCGCTTTTTTTAGACCCGGGTGCGGTGCGCTTTTTTTTAACCCTCTCAGGGTTATTCTGCAGGGGGGCCTCATACGTTTCCGTTACAGTACTGGACATCCGGTGGTAAATACATGATACAGGCAAGACTAGTTTACTGTACTAATAGGGTTACTGTTACAGGGGTAAGGGATGTAGGGACAGAGAAACATTTCAGTGGTGGCAATAATGTATATTGTATATAAATGCTAGCATAGGGTATGGGGTATTATAACACGGGTAGATGGAATTATAACACGGGTAGATGGAATCCACCATTCTGAGAGTTAGTTCCGGGGTGTGCTATATTCAACGGTATAGACCCTTTCGCCGTTGGTAAACAATGCTCAGCGTTCTAGGTTGCGCACGCATTCTGGGGGCAAAAGAAATGGCTTAAGTTCATACCTGCGTTCGCTTTATCCTAATGATCTCGGAAGTTACGTTAATAAATTGACATTAAGTTATGGAATCCAACTTCCCGATCCATATTCGATCACGGATTGGATAGTTGACCCATCAAAATGGACAGATATTTATACATACTTAATAGAAAAACCCAGTGTTTACTCAAAAGATACATTACGATCATTCAAGTCACTCGATGCCTATAACGTTGTCTGCGGGCATGTCCACTCCAGGATATTAAGTACTGCGACCTCAATGATGATTTCTGCGTCCTAAAATCTAAGGTGCTACCAAGCCAATGACAAGGAACAAAGACAATAATGTATAAACCATGTGTTTTTATCAACAAACCCACCAACGCTACCGCTTCACGTTAAATTGCACATGCATGGCAGAGTAAGTCGACCTTATCATAAACGTTTCATCGTCAAGGTTTACGTGTAGGAACTACCTAACAATTGCAACCAGGAGACACAACTGTAATGTTAGCGAATGAGGGGTGAGAAGCCACTTTTGGGCATGTTCTTTAAAACAGCAGTCTGTCTTGGCCACTTTATAAGTGGTTTCAACACTTTAGCCATAGGTAACCAGGTTCTCAAAATGCATGATATTGTGCTGTTCGATACTTTAAACCTAAATGCTATGTCAGTGTTAGTGAGACCCAATCTAAGTTTCATAAGCACAATCAGTAGGTGATCTTCAGTATTTCAGTAAACTTTTCTACATTGCGATCATTGTATGCATTGTATCATTGTATGAAATGAATAGATGAATGTACTATGAACTTGCTAACATTAACGGTTAGCTAACGTTAATGGTTAGATATCGTTAACGTTAAGTTAACCTAAAATTGCAAGGCTAATATAAGTTAGATATGGATAGCATTAGCTTTCTAGGGAGCTGTTTTGGCCAACTAAGTTATCTCAGATTTAACTAACACAATTTCAAGTCAGCTAACATAAACAAAATTCACTTGCCGGATATCAAATGTGACCCACATATGCGTGCATTTTTAATGATGTCTTCAGTCCAGTCCACTCGTTTTATAGCTTGAAGCCACAATCTACGCCTGTTTGCATTAAACAGTCTTTTCCCCGAAGGAATGCGGTAGAAATTGAGACCTTTTTCTTTTTAGTTGACCTGTTTTGGCATCCCACAACACAACAAGATGGCATTTTTTTAGCGAAGAAACAGAGACGAAGAAATCCTTAGCTTTATCTCTCCAAAATCCTCTTGCACTGTCACTTGCTATGGTTAAAGTTGCCGCTTTTTTGCCTCCAGAATGTGTGCGCTTAACGTTTATGACGTAGGTCATAAAAGGGTCTATAGTAACTGTACGACCTGTTTTCATCTACCTGAGCGTTCCATATCAGTGCGCACTCAAAAGGAAATATCTATCCAAGATGGCGGCGTGTTGTGGCTAATGTAGTGGGGAATGTTTCATGTGAATTAAGCTATCTATACGACTTTTTATATGTCTAAATTGACTCGGTTAGTTGTTTCTGTGCTACGCAAATGTTGCAGAGTATTGAAAGTCTTTACTGAAAGTCTCGAATATTATTTGTAGGTGACTTTTAGCGCTTAGACCAAAAACCCATTGAAACACACGTAGCTTTTGTGCTAGGTCTAACAGACGTGAAGTTTCCAATGCTATTTGTCTGTTGCATAGCAACAGCCACACAAAGGGGGACTATTTACTCTTGGCTACTGAAATGCGATACACAACGTTTGGTGTCTACAACTTTTTTTGTGCTGAAAGGCAGCTTACTGTTTACTTTAATTGTACTTAATATTTATAAAGTCGCTGGCAACCGTGTTATAAAAGCAATAAGGTACTCGAGTCAGTACGGTATCGTCAATAATGTACTTGTTCGAGGGTTTGCCGGCAACTAACTAACAACTCCCTCGAACAAGTACATTATTGACGATACCGTACTGCCTCTCGAACCTTATTGCTTAAGAGTAAGTGTACGGCAATGCAGTGGCGGTGGGTGCAATTGGCTGAGGGTTTCTCCAGGTAGACCAGGTGGAGAGACTACAGCAGCGTCCCATGGCGGAGATAGTCTTGATTAGTAGGGAAAGAAAAGGGAAAGAAAAGGAAGAAAGTGAGTGGGTAGAGTTCAGCTGTCCATGTGCGTAGATGAGGAGTAAGCTTTAGGGTCGCAGGGTATACAGCAGTGTCCAATTGGCTGGTGACAGTTGCAACACGCACCGTAGGCTGTACAGGAAGCAACGAGTCAATCAGCCCAAACCACGCCAAAAATAAGTTCTCAGCACACCTTTCTTTTTCCACTAGCTGGCACATTTTTTTTTTGGAAGTAGAAAATATTACCCATCAATCATCATTTCTCATCACTAAAATACCAAAGAAAATAAGAACTTATTCATTTCATTGAAAAGTTTTCTGATAGTTTCTATAGTGTATGTCGGATAAGCATATGATTTTGTTATAAAAATAAAAGGAAGAAAGTGAGTGGGTAGAGTTCAGCTGTCCATGTGCGTAGATGAGGAGTGGTGGGGGTGAGGAGCAATATTTCCACTTCCATCAGCGATTGGAACATGCTATAAGGGAGAGAGAACATTTATGTTAGTAGACATCAATTTCAGAAACAGATAGGGAGATACATTTGGGTAGTAGATTTAACAGTAGGCAATATGGCTATTTTATCAGTGTTATTATAGGCATAAGCAATATGATATGGAAGGAGAGAGAGAGAGAGAGAAAGAGAAAGGGAAAAGATATGTTTAGTAATGCTGGCATTTGTCATTTAGTTTGGTAGTGTACTTATGGAGATATCAGTCGTAAGCTTTAGGGTCACAGGGTATACAGCAGTGTCCAATTGGCTGGTGACAGTTGCAACACGCGCCGTAGGCTGTACAGGCAGCAACGAGTCAATCAGCCCAAACCACGCCAAAAATAAGTTCTCAGCACACCTTTCTTTTTCCACTAGCTGGCACATTTTATTTTTGGAAGTAGAAAATATTACCCATCAATCATCATTTCTCATCACTAAAATACCAAAGAAAATAAGAACTTATTCATTTCATTGAAAAGTTTTCTGATAGTTTCTATAGTGTATGTCGGATAAGCATATGATTTTGTTATAAAAATAAAAGGAAGAAAGTGAGTGGGTAGAGTTCAGCTGTCCATGTGCATAGATGAGGAGTGGTGGGGGTGAGGAGCAATATTTCCACTTCCATCAGCGATTGGAACATGCTATAAGGGAGAGAGAACATTTATGTTAGTAGACATCAATTTCAGAAACAGATAGGGAGATACATTTGGGTAGTAGATTTAACAGTAGGCAATATGGCTATTTTATCAGTGTTATTATAGGCATAAGCAATATGATATGGAAGGAGAGAGAGAGAGAGAGAAAGAGAAAGGGAAAAGATATGTTTAGTAATGCTGGCATTTGTCATTTAGTTTGGTAGTGTACTTATGGAGATATCAGATCGTAAGCTTTAGGGTCGCAGGGTATACAGCAGTGTCCAATTGGCTGGTAACAGTTGCAACACGCGCCGTAGGCTGTACAGGAAGCAACGAGTCAATCAGCCCAAACCACGCCAAAAATAAGTTCTCAGCACACCTTTCTTTTTCCACTAGCTGGCACATGAGTGATTGAGTCGGCTCCTGGCCACGGTACAGCATACGCTGTCTAGATAGGAAGATAGGAAGATAGGAGATAGGAAGGTGGGAAGGGGGGAAGGGGGGAAGGGGGGAAGGGGGAGGGTTGTGTGACAGAAGGGGAAAGGAAGGAACAGGGGTTGTACACAGCCAGCATTTGGTCGCTGGACCTAGTATGTATACAGACATCCGCAGCCCCTTAGAGATTACCCCCGCACCGCGGGGGGGCCTCGCAGGGGTGGCGGGCCTCGCGTGGCCCCCACCAAAAAAATGTTTTCTGTCTATAGCCCAGTTTTGTTGCTGATGGGGGTATTGCACGTCTTTAGATTTTTAGTTTTGCTGGCATTGAGCATTTAGTTTGGTTTGGTATATGTGGAGATTTTAGTCGTAAGCTTAGTTAGGGTTGCAGGGCAGCAGTGCCCATTTGGCTGGTGACAGTCACAACATGCACCGTATGCTGTACCCGGGAACCGTAAAGGCCTTCCTACACGGTACAACATGCGCTGTCTGTTGCCAGTGGTGGGTAGTAACGCGTTACAAGGAACGCAAATGAGTAAAAAAGTATTTTTTTCGGGTAACGAGTACTTTTTGCGTTCCTTTATAAAGTCTGCACTTTTACTCTTACTCGAGTAAATATTTGAACTAGAATTCTACTCTTTACTCAGTTACATTTCCATTGTGCTTTCATTAAAATGAGTATTGTGATAAAAGTACACATATCTTTGTTTACTGGAATACAAGCATACACGGCAACCAGAGAGGGTAAAAACGGAGAGGTCAGTTAGCTATGCGTTATCGACGTGCCCTCCACAGGTTGCAACATTGTTGTCATTTCATAGCCGCGCAGGAGACAACTTCAGGTCGACCGTTACGACTCGAACTTTAAACGCCGCCACTATGGATGAGAAGATGGACGAAGCTAGCGTTACTACTGGTCCTCCTGACAGTCCTGGGGCAGCCCCCACTCCAATGTAATATATATATTTTTTGCAACTCACCGTCAGCATCATGTTTATTAACTTGGCTAGCTTGCAAATGGCAGCTAAGTTAAACTGTCAGAATTGCTAGCACGAATAAGTCAAAAATGTGTAAAATGGCAAGTGATTCATGGCATCTTTTTTCTCTAACCGGGATAATCTTGTAAATAACAATGCTTTTGCAGTCAGAAAGAGAGAGAGGGAGAGGGCATTTCCCTCCATGAGAAAGAATGAGATCTCCTACATGGTCAATGTTTTTAATGGACTACTGTTATTTTCTATGAGATCTATGAGATGTGTAATGAAAAAAAACATACATGATACAATGAAGCAACTTGTGAAGAAATGTGTCAAGAGTGCATTTCTTTCTGACTTACTCACGTTATGTTTTTCATTGATCCAAACACTCCAACACAAAAAAGTAACTTGTAATTTGAGTAACTTTTAAACAGAGTACTTTTTTACTCTTACTCAAGTAAGTTTTCCAATTGGAATATTTACTTTTACTCAAGTCGATTTTGAAGGAGGTAATTGTACTTTTACTTGAGTACCAATTTTCAGTACTCTACCCACCACTGTCTGTAGCACATATTTTTAATTTTTTTATTTAACATTATTTGTGTTCGGATATGTCTGGGTGGCTGGCATAGCAAGTGATGGGTTTGTCGACGCAATTACTTTTGGCTATAGGATGCACTAAAGAGGAATGTCTTTAGTTTTGATTTGAATATAGGTACGGTGTCTGCATCTTGGATGGAGGCAGGGAGATTATTCCAGAGGAGGGGGGCTCGGTAGCTAAAGGCTGTGCCTCCTATTGTGTTTTTTGATATTCTTGGAATTACCAGGAGGCCTGCACTCTCAAGAACGGAGCAGCCTTGGAGGGCAAAAGGGGACGTCTAATTCCTTGAGGTAGTTTGGAGCCAGGTCGTTTAGGGCTTTATATGTTAGCAGTACTTTGAAATCGATTCTACTTTTGACGGGGAGCCAATGCAAAGAGGCGATAACCGGTGAGATGTGTTCATATTTTTTGGTTCTGGTGAGTGTACGAGCAGCAGCGTTCTGTATAAGTTGGAGGCTCTTTATTGTGTTGATGCTGCATCTGGACAGGAGAGCATTACATTAATCAAGGCGGGAAGTAATAAATGCGTGGATTAGTTTTTCTGCATCTTGGAGGGATAGGACCTTTCTAATTTTGGCAATATTGCGTAAATGAAAAAATGATTTCTTTGAGATCTGTTTTATGTGTGAGTCAAGTAGGACGTCTTGGTTGATAGTTACACCAAGGTTTTTGATGTTAGTGTTGGGAAGCCATTGAGTGTGGGTAGATGGGTAGATAGTGTAGTTCTCAGTTGATCAGGGCCTACAAGCATAACCTCAGTTTTATCAGAGTTGAGGAGCAGGAAGTTGTTAGCCATCCAAGATTTTACATCATGGAGGCAAGCTTCTATCTTGGGTAGATATACAATTTCATCAGGTTTCATGGATAGGTAGAGTTGGGTGTCATCAGCATAGCAGTGGAAGTTAATGCCATGTTTCCTTATGAAAGCCCCTAAGGGTAGCATATAAAGGGAAAAAAGCAGTGGTCCAAGGACAGAGCCTTGTGGAACACCGTAGTTTACTCTGGTGTGATTTGACGACTTCTCATGGACATGAACAAATTGATGGAGATCAGAGAGGTAAGATCTAAACCAAGATAGGGCACAGCCTTTGATGCCAACGTGATGTTCAAGTCTCTGTAACAGGATATGATGATCTATAGTGTCGAAAGCAGCACTAACGTCTAAGAGAACTAGTATTGAGGTGCACCCATGATCAGATGCGATTAGTAGGTAATTCAAGACTTTGACTAAGGCCGTTCCAGTACTGTGGTGGGCCCTGAAACCAGATTGGAAGGTTTCTTCAATTTTGTTTTGTTGTAGAAAGGAAGTAAGTTGCTTAGCTACTAGTTTTTCAAGTATTTTTGACAAAAAAGGGAGGTTAGATATGGGTCTATAGTTAGCGAGATTATCGGGATCAAGGTTAGATTTTTTGAGAGATGGTTTTATCACTGCTATTTTGAATGATTGTGGGACGTATCCTGAAATAAGTGAATTATTCATTACATTGAGTGATATCTCACTTAACTAGAAAATGCATTTCCTGAAGGAAATACCAGTGCATGAAATGCAAAGGTTAAGAAAGGAAAGAAGAAAAGAAAGAAGAGTGAAAGAAGGAAAGAAGAAAGGAAAGAAGAGTGGAAGAAGGAAAGACAAAAGGAAAGAAGAGTGAAGAGTGGAAGAAGGAAAGAAGAGTGAAATAATGAAAGAAGAAAAGAAAGAAGAGTGAAGAAAGGAAAGAAGAGTGGAAGGAAAGAAGAAAAGAAAGAAGAGTGAAAGAAGGAAAGAATAAAGGAAAGAAGAGTGGAAGAAGGAAAGAAAAATGGAAGAAGGAAAGAAGAGTGGATGGAGGAAAAAAGAAAGGCAAGAAGAGTGGAAGAAGGAAAGAAAAATGGAAGTGAAAATATTGAAAAAAGGAGATAAAAATGGAGTGAAGGAGAGATTGAGTGTGAGAGAAAGTTGACAGAGAGAAAGATGGAGAGAAAAAAAATAGAGAATGGATGGTGTCTTAATGTTCCTAGTTACAGTTAAATTGAGAGGGACAGAGAGAGAAGAGATTCCTTTGATTTGGCACAGGTGTCAGTAAAGCACAGGTGCAAGCCAGTTTAAAGACCCTATCATGATGTCATAATGGCCCAATGTAAGTCAATGGGAGACATTTATATTCGTTTTTCTTTAATATCTTAAAAAGTATAAAGTTTAGAAAAGTGAAAAATACATAGCATAAGTGTCTTTTACAAGACCTACGCGACAAAGTTTGAATGAAGTTTCTACGTTAAGCGGTTCGGGCTGAATTAATCGCAGAAAAAGGTAACAAGAACTAACTAGAAAATGCATTTCCTGAAGGAAATACCAGTGCATGAAATGCAAAGGTTAAGAAAGGAAGAAGAAAAGAAAGAAGAGTGAAAGAAGGAAAGAAGAAAGGAAAGAAGAGTGGAAGAAGGAAAGACAAAAGGAAAGAAGAGTGAAGAAAGGAGAGAAGAGTGGAAGAAGGAAAGAAGAAAGGAAAGAAGAGTGAAAGAAGGAAAGAAGAAAATAAAGAAGAGTGAAGAAAGGAAAGAAGAGTGGAAGAAGGAAAGAAGAAAAGAAAGAAGAGTGAAATAATGAAAGAAGAAAGGAAAGAAGAGTGAAGGAAGGAAAGAAGAATGGAAGAAGGAAATAAGAAAAGAAAGAAGAGCGAAAGAAGGAAAGAATAAAGGAAAGAAGAGTGTAAGAAGGAAAGAAGAGTGAAGAAAGGAAAGAAAAGTGGAAGAAGGAAAGAAGAGTGGATGAAGGAAAAAAGAAAGGCAAGAAGAGTGGAAGAAGGAAAGAAAAATGGAAGAAGAAAATAAGAAAGGAAAGAAGAGTGGAAGAAGGAAAGAAGAGTGAACAAGAGTGGCTCTGGATGAAGAGATAAAGAGAGAGTGAAAATATTGAAAAAAGGAGATAAAAATGGAGTGAAGAAGAGAGATTGAGTGTGAGAGAAAGTTGACTGAGAGAGAAAGATGGAGAGATGGAGAGAAAAAAAATAGAGAATGGATGGTGTCTTAATGTTCCTAGTTACAGTTAAATTGAGAGGGACAGAGAGAGAAGAGGTTCCTTTGATTTGGCACAGGTGTCAGTAAAGCACAGGTGCAAGCCAGTTTAAAGACCCTATTATGATGTCATAATGGCCCAATGTAAGTCAATGGGAGAAATTTATATTCGTTTTTCTTTAATATCTTAAAAAGTATAAAGTTTAGAAAAGTGAAAAATACATAGCATAAGTGTCGTTTACAAGACCTACGCGACAAAGTTTGAATGAAGTTTCTACGTTAAGCGGTTCGGGCTGAATTAATCGCAGAAAAAGGTAACAAGAATAAGAAGAAGAAGAAGCCTAGGAATAACAATACAGGGCATTTCATGCACTGTAAAAAATGCATTTCCTGAAGGAAATACCAGTGCATGAAATGCAAAGGTTAAGAAAGGAAGAAGAAAAGAAAGAAGAGTGAAAGAAGGAAAGAAGAAAGGAAAGAAGAGTGGAAGAAGGAAAGACAAAAGGAAAGAAGAGTGAAGAAAGGAGAGAAGAGTGGAAGAAGGAAAGAAGAAAGGAAAGAAGAGTGAAAGAAGGAAAGAAGAAAAGAAAGAAGAGTGAAGTAAGGAAAGAAGAGTGGAAGAAGGAAAGAAGAAAAGAAAGAATAGTGAAATAATGAAAGAAGAAAGGAAAGAAGAGTGGAAGAAGGAAATAAGAAAAGAAAGAAGAGTGAAAGAAGGAAAGAAGAGTGTAAGAAGGAAAGAAGAGTGAAGAAAGGAAAGAAAAGTGGAAGAAGGAAAGAAGAGTGGATGAAGGAAAAAAGAAAGGCAAGAAGAGTGGAAGAAGGGAAGAAAAATGGAAGAAGAAAATAAGAAAGGAAAGAAGAGTGGAAGAAGGAAAGAAGAGTGAACAAGAGTGGCTCTGGATGAAGAGATAAAGAGAGAGTGAAAATATTGAAAAAAGGAGATAAAAATGGAGTGAAGAAGAGAGATTGAGTGTGAGAGAAAGTTGACTGAGAGAGAAAGATGGAGAGATGGAGAGAAAAAAAAATAGAGAATGGATGGTGTCTTAATGTTCCTAGTTACAGTTAAATTGAGAGGGACAGAGAGAGAAGAGGTTCTTTGGATTTGGCACAGGTGTCAGTAAAGCACAGGTGCAAGCCAGTTTAAAGACCCTATTATGATGTCATAATGGCCCAATGTAAGTCAATGGGAGAAATTTATATTCGTTTTTCTTTAATATCTTAAAAAGTATAAAGTTTAGAAAAGTGAAAAATACATAGCATAAGTGTCGTTTACAAGACCTACGCGACAAAGTTTGAATGAAGTTTCTACGTTAAGCGGTTCGGGCTGAATTAATTGCAGAAAAAGGTAACAAGAATAAGAAGAAGAAGAAGAAGCCTAGGAATAACAATACAGGGCATTTCATGCACTGTAATAAGGGAAGTGCATGTTTAAGTCATTTTGTGGGTATAGGGTCTAGTAAGCACGTCGATGATTTAGATGAGAGGATCAAGGAGTTTAGTTCAGGGAGGTTGGTGGGTGCGAAGAATTCAAGGAGAGCACCCGGTTGAGGGGGTGTTGCCATGGCACATTTTGGAAGGGGGTGTAGGGTCACAGAGGGGGAGGAGACTATGAATTTGTTCTCTTATTTTAAGGATATTACAATCACCGTTTTGTCATGCTGTGTCCTCATTTTCACCATGCATGGCCTCCACAGGGACTCAAAACAGCCCAATGAAATCTAACAAAGGCACTCTCAGGAAAATTGCAATAAATGTGGCAGTGATTAATTGATGAGAGCACTCACTCAGTTGCCACTTATTACAGTGCATGCAATGCCCTGTATTGTTATTCCTAGGCTTCTTCTTCTTCTTCTTCTTCTTCTCACCTTTTTCTGCGATTAATTCAGCCCGAACCGCTTAACGTAGAAACTTCATTCAAACGTTGTTGCGTAGGTCTTGTAAAGGACACTTATGCTATGTATTTTTCACTTTTCTAAACTTTATACTTTTTAAGATATTAAATAAAAACGAATCTAAATTTTCCCATTGACTTACATTGGGCCATTATGACATCATAATAGGGTCTTTAAACTGGCTTGCACCTGTGCTTCACTGACACCTGCGCCAAATCCAAGGAACCTCTTCTCTGTCCCTCTCAATTTAACTGTAACTAGGAACATTAAGACACCTTCCATTCTCTACTTTTTTTTCTCTCCATCTCTCCATCTTTCTCTCTATCCCTCTCAGTCTACTTTCTCTCACACTCAATCTCTCTTCTTCACTCCATTTTCATCTCCTTTTTTCAATATTTTCACTCTCTTTTTCTCTTTCACTCTTGTTCACTCTTCTTTCCTTCTTCCACTCTTCTTTCCTTCTTCCACTCTTCTTTCCTTCTTTCACTTTTCTTTCCTTTCTTCACTCTCCTTTCTTCTTTCCTTCTTTCACTCTTCTTTCCTTACTTCTTTCCTTCTTCAACTATGATTTCCTTCTTTCACTCTTCTTTCCTTTCTTCACTCTTCTTTCTTTTCTTCTTCCACTCTTCTTTCCTTTCTTCACTCTTCTTTCTTTTCTTCTTTCCTTATTTCACTCTTCTTTCCTTCTTCCACTCTTCTTTCCTTTCTTCTTTCCTTCTTTCACTCTTCTTTCTTTTCTTCTTCCTTTCCTGACTTTTGCATTTCATGCACTGGTATTTCCTACAGGAAATGCATTTTCTAGTTTGCTGTTGCCTCCTCTGAGGTAAACACTGGTGCTAGCGCCAGAACAATACATTGTCTAAAGGCGCTTTACAGAGAGAATTCAATCCTTCATCTCCTGGCAGAGAGCACTGCCATGTGTGGTTAAAAGTCTGTTCAGAGGAGTGCTACTTCATCCCAGGGCACTTGCTTGCCACGAAACTAAACTAGTAAAAACCATCTGAGGTGAGCACCTTACAGAGAGATGGCACTCTCCCCACCAATTAGATGGCTGCCTGCATCCCCTGCAGGCCAGTTAACCTTGCAGGGAGAGTGTCTTCAGGCAGTGGAGGAGGGGTGAGAGCAGAACTCAGGTGAGAGCTACACCCTCTCCAAGCAGTATAAAGAGATATCGCACCAACAACAAGACACCCAGAGGAACACCTTAGTGGACTCACCAGCTCCACTCCTGTCCTATCTCTTCTTTCTCTGTTGGCCTGTAGCCCTCCCTAAGTAACAACCATGAGCGTAAAGATCTCCTCATCCAGCTATAGCATCGGCGTTGGCGGTGGCAGCAGGAGTGGCGGTTTCAGCAGCGGTGGCGGCGGCGGCTTCAGCAGCGGCGGCTTCAGCAGCGGTGGCGGTGGCAGCTTCAGCAGCGGTGGCAGCGTGAGGAGGAGCTTCTCCAGCCAGTCGGCCATGGCAGGCGGCGGCGGTGCCAGCATGAGCTCCGTGTCCATGAGGCACTCCATCGGTGGCGGTGGCGGTGGCATGGCCCTGGGAGGCGGCGGTGGTGGTGGCAGCTTTGGCTGCAGCATGGGAGGAGGTGGTGCTGGCTTTGGCAGCGGCTTCGGTGCCGGTGGAGGTGGAGGTGGTGGTTTCATAGCACCAACCATCACAGCTGTCACCTGCAACCAGAGTCTGCTCGCCCCCCTCAACCTGGAGATCGACCCCACCATCCAGACCGTCCGCACTCAGGAGAAGAACCAGATCATGACCCTCAACAACCGCTTTGCCTCCTTCATCGACAAGGTAAGTGCTTTTCTCATAGCAAAATCCAACAGAGAGAGGCATGCACTGGCAAGACACTGTTCTTATCGTTTACTCAATCACTGATGAGTCACTGATTAAATGGAAATTAAGAAGGAATAGGAAGCCTACTGCAACTTAATTAACATAATATTTTCTTTTATTGAGTGCTGTGTAACCTCTGAAGAAAAACTTAGTTTAAGTGGACTAATGGTGTTTCATTTTGTCCCCACAGGTGCGCTTCCTGGAACAGCAGAACAAGATGCTTGAGACCAAGTGGAGCCTCCTCCAGGACCAGACCACCGTGCGCTCTAACATCGACTCCATGTTTGAGGCCTACATTGGCAACTTGCGCAGACAGCTCGACGGCCTGGGAAATGAGAAGGTCAAACTTGAGGGAGAGCTGAGAAACATGCAGGGTCTGGTTGAGGACTTCAAAGTGAAGTGAGTACCTTAATTATGAATGGACATTTGCCAGTGTTTACCACCTGTCATAGAGGGAATGTATAGGGTTTCAGTTCTTCTACTTCTATACAACTGACCACATTGTGCTCCATTTGTGCAGGTATGAGGTTGAAATCAACAACCGTGCCTCAGTGGAGAATGAGTTTGTTCTGCTCAAGAAGGTAAAAACAGAAAAATGTGTTTACACTCCCAATGTTCTGCTATGATCTCCCATTGCTAATCTCTGAGCTTATTCTTTCATTGGTCTTTAGGATGTTGATGCTGCCTACATGACCAAGGTGGAACTAGAGGCCAAGGTTGATGGCATTCAGGATGAAATCAACTTCCTCAGGGCCATTTATGAAGAGGTAAGAGATGGTCATACTTTATGTATAGGGTCACATCCAGAATGATTTGCAGTGTTCTCAAGCTCATATGAAACATTCCTATTTGTCATTTTCTTCCTCACACAGGAGCTGCGTGAGCTGCAGGGCCAGATCAAGGACACCTCTGCTATTGTGGAGATGGACAACAGCCGAACTCTGGACATGGACTCCATTGTGGCCGAAGTGCGTGCTCAGTATGAGGACATCGCCAACCGCAGCCGGGCTGAGGCCGAATCGTGGTACAAGGCCAAGGTGAGTGCATCAGATTGGCACCAGCACTTAGGACTTTACCATGACAGAGCCTTGATTCTTGAAAGGGACACAGAGTAGGAACTTCATGCTAACATCTCTTGGTCTTCTTCAGTTTGAGGAGATGCAGACCTCTGCTGGCCAATACGGTGATGACCTACGCACAACCAAGGCAGAGATCTCTGAGCTCACCCGCATGATCAGCCGCCTCCAGAATGAAATTGAGTCAGTCAGAGTACAGGTCAGTTACCTTCTTCTTTGCTATTGCCAGTGATTATAACTAGTGCTATCATTAGCCGACGTTTTACTAACCTCCATCTGACTGACTTGCTCTCTTTTATTGCAATGCAGCGCGCCAGCATTGAGGCCCAGATTGCAGAGGCTGAGGAACGTGGAGAGATGGCAGTGAAGGATGCCAAGCTACGCATCAGGGACCTTGAGGAAGCCCTCCAGAGAGCCAAGCAGGACATGGCCCGCCAGGTGCGCGAGTACCAGGAGTTGATGAACGTTAAACTGGCCCTCGACATTGAGATCGCCACCTACAGGAAACTGCTGGAAGGAGAGGAGTCCAGGTATGAACCATAGTACATCTACAAAGGACTGCATTAAATGTAATACCTCGAAGTAAATTATCTGACTATTGTTATTTGGCGACAAATACAGATATCCTAATATTTCATCCCTTCCACAGAATTGGTGTTGCCGTTGCAACAGTTCACGTCCAGGAAACCTCTGGTGGTGGTGGTGGGTACAATTATTAATTTCAAGACTGCATAAAAATTCAGGAAATGAACCATGCTGCATCTATCATCTGCACTCTTTATTGGTCTGCCCTTTATCTAAATCAAATTTTGTTTTGCAGGAGGCGGTTGCATTGACCTTCGCGAAAGTGGTGGATACGGCTATGGTGGCGGCTCTGGCATGAGCAAGTCCTACGGCGGCGGCGGAGGCGGCGGCATGGGCATGTCCTACGGCACGATCATTACCAAGTGTTTTTAAATGAGGAACAACTCCTCTCATCCCTCTCAAATTTTGTTTTGCAGGAGGCGGTTGCATTGACCTTCGCGGAGGCGGAGGCGGAGGCGGGGGCGGAGGCGGTGGATACGGCTATGGTGGCGGCTCTGGCATGAGCAAGTCCTACGGCGGCGGCGGAGGCGGCGGCATGGGCATGTCCTACGGCCCGATCATTACCAAGTGTTTTTTTTAATGAGGAACAACTCCTCTCATCCCTCTTACCTTAACCCCCTATGCTCTTATCATTTCCCCTCACTCACAGAGCACGATAAATTCCAAGTGTTTTCCATTGAGAAAGATCAAGGTCAAGTCCCCATTCTTTCAGCCTGGTTGATATTATTGCTCTAAGAGAAAAACAAATTGTCATTCCTCTCGGTTTTGCCTGTTTGAAAATGAATACAAAAGGGTGCCACACCAACTCAACCAAAGTGATATCCTGGCCCTTGTTGATTGGAGTAATTGTGTGATAACCTTTATCATTTGCTCTTTTCTCTTCCTTTCCCCTGGGAAAATGGGCCTTGCAGAGAACTTAGACAAATTCTCTGTTATCATTCACTATTTCATGTTTCCTCCTGCAACGGCTGATTGTCTTACCCAGATTTAGGATGTGCAGCAAGCCATGTACATGCGAAAACACTCAATAAATCTTGGTTCTTCAGTAATTTCTTTTGTTCTTGGTTGTTTGTGTTCACCTCTACGTAAGTAACATTGATAAAACAGAACTTGAAGAAGTGGGATAAACAAGGTGTCACTATGAGGGTTTACCACCAAACAAATCTCAATCATATTCTGTTCAGCAGTATTGAGTTGGTTTGGATGCTTTGTAAAGTTTTGAAAACTAGGGAACACAGCAAGACTCCTTTGGATGCTTAAGCATCTGCGAGTTGACAGACAATTTCATTCATAATAGGAAAGGAAAGCTGTAAAACAAAAATCACCTAATCCTCTTTAACCCTGAAATACACAAACAGCAAAATTGAAGATTCCTATGGCAAGGTGTGGCATCACGGTCGGCCAGCTTGTAGTGGGGTGTGGCATTTTCCTGGAGGACTTGCTGCCACACCACAAGATGGCCGCCAGTCAAACTACATCCCCCACAATGCAGCAGGCAACCAGGTGTAGGTGCTTAAGGCACCTAATTGAGAGAGCAGTTAAGGCAGGTGGTGCCTGTTGTGTGGGAAAGACACGAGAGGGCCACGAGAGAGAGCAGAGCGCACCTCTTGGGAGCGTGCGTGGAAGCGCATAGTGAAGCGCTTACGAAGCAACAACCGGAAGGGGGAAGGATAGCCCCTAGCCGGAAACCGCCTGGGCAGACCCACTGGAAACCGACCCACTGGAAACCGACCGACAAGGAAAGTAGTTTGGAGTTTATGTTTATTTAAAAACCCTGAAGGAAGAGGGAAAAAGAACATTTTGTGTTTGGACTTTTAAGTTGTGTTGGAAGAACCTTTGCCTGTATTTGAAGAAAATCCTGAGTTGTACCTGTTTTGAGTGAGAAACTGAATTAAAAACCCTCTTTTTACTGCCAGTTGTGACTGATTCATCAGTTAGCTACACTGCCCACCATGCAACCTGTTACAAAGGATGAACATTATTATCTCAAATCTGAAAAATAATGTAATATCTAATATATATAACGGATATCTAAAACAGACAATAAGTGAAGATTTATTGGAAGAGAAGGGGCATTTGAGGGACGGGGGGCATAGCAGAGCGCACTGCAGAATGTATGTCTCTGCTGGTTCAAAAGACATCTGGAACCACAATGAAATGTGTCAAAGACTGCACAAATGAAGCCAAGGATTCTCTGAAGCAGCTTACTAATGTAATCCAATTCCTGAAACTGTCACATAAATGATTTGTGTAAGAGCACAATAACTCATGGTGAATGTCAACAATGCCTTCAGCAAAGAACATTTTTAGTAGTGAGTCTGTAACTTGTGCCCCCACAACTATGACGGCTATATAGTTATATTTGTGAAGTTAATTAAAAACTCCGAAATCTATTACTGAATGACATTAAAAGAATGAATGGGGAAGAAGAAGCAGGTTGTGCATTGGAGGCATATTGGTAAAGGCACAGATAAGGAAATGGCTCCTGCACACACACAGTATATTGAGCCTTCAGACGATAAGCTCCTTCATTCACATCTTTCACAAACTTTAAAAGTTATTTTACCAGAACATAGCAGAGATCTGTTCAGTTTTCTGTGCAGTTCATGGTACTGGTCACAGACTAACCGGGAACCGAATAGTCAGAGGACTCAACCCAAAATGTTGTTAATGTGTAGCTGTCATATTATCTGTCAGGGAAAGTTTGCACCTCTCAAATGATTGACAGGCTCTGCATCTCTGGAGCGCATGATGGGATTTATATATTTTCATGTTCATGTTCTTTGTCTATAGAGGCAATGCATGTGATAAAACCACTGAGCTGCTCAAGACGAAATACCAGCGCACCACTGCGTGAGTGGTGACTCCACCACATACCAAACACATAAGCAAACCCGAAGCGTAAATGTGAAGTGCAGATAAAGTGTTTGATGCCGGATATGTGTACCTATCATCAGTCAGGGCGTCTGTTTTGAGTTGCACACCTCATGAGTTGAAACAAGTAACATTCCAAGCAAACTTTGTTAGAGGATAAGTTGTAACAAGTCAGTGTACTCGGAGAGTGAGTGTTTATGAAACAATCACCGTTTTGTCATGCTGTGTCCTCATTTTCACCATGCATGGCCTCCACAGGGACTCAAAACAGCCCAATGAAATCTTACAAAGGCGCTTTCAGGAAAAGTGCAAATAACACCAGCTGTTGGAAATTAGCAATAAATGTGGCAGTGATTAGCTGGTGAGAGCACTCTCTCAGTTGCCACTTATTTGATGTTGCCTCCCCTGAGGTAAACACTGGTGCTAGTTATACAAGATACATAGGTGCAAATCTGTTAGTGACTTCATTGAATCGCATATTACTAACACTTGGTTACATTTTTGACATTTGGTTTTTTGATACGGTATCCCACATTTTCCAGCTCTGCTTGAGCCTGGGACAGACAATAGAAAATAATAGGAAATGAATGCTGTAAAACAAAAATCACCTAATCCTCTTTAACCCTGAAATACACAAACTGCAAAAGAGAAGATTCATAATAAAAGGATGAACATTAATATCCAAGATCTGAAACAGATGTATTATCTAATATATAAATCGGATATCTAAAACATACAATAAATGAAGATTTATTGGAAGAGCAAGTGTAGCAGGTGAAAGTGAGAAAGTGTCGTTAGGTGAACAAGGCTCATGAGATGGGCAAAGTGGGATGAAACGTGTTTGAGGTGTCAAATCTTTAGTGCACTTGTGCTTTTGAGAACACAGACATGACTATACAACAACTGTTCATCTGTTGTTGTGCTTTACCCATATTATTATGATTATTGCAAACAACGGTTCAACTTCTTACATTGTGAGTTGTGGTATATACTGTATACCATGCAATATGGAGGAAGCATGTATTTTTCTTGTGGTAGCAATGGTTACCTCCAAAGAAACACATGAATCCGGCATCGTTTTGCATCAAAATGGACTCACATTCTGCTGCGAATTTTGCATCTGAAAGAACCATTGACCGGATTATCAGGAACTTCAAGGAGCCACATCAATTTGATTAGCTAATCAGATTGACCTATTTCAGCGAGGTTGGTGGAATCTGGCTTCTGCATTCAATCTGATCGTATTGCAGGCTTAAGATCATCATCACGAATTTGCTGCTCTCTGTTTGTTTGGCATAATAGTAAATACTAGTGGGATACATATAACCAGTGTTGGGAAAGTTCACTTTCTACATGAACTAGTTCAGTTCATAGTTCACACATTTTAAAATGAACTAGTTCAGTTCATAGTTCATAATTCAAAAATTTGAACTAAGTTCACAGCTCCAAAAAATGAACTAGTTCAGTTCTTTTTTTCAATATGTTGCGAGCTAAAAAAAAATATCTAAAGCTCTATATGTCTGCAATACCGCTTTCGGCCTCTATGCAACTTTGTCGCTCTCACACTTGCCAGGCTTTGACAGTAAAATAAAGCACACGCAGCGATTTGAAAACTGTTAAATGACTGTTAAATGTGTGTTTTTCTGCTGGAAGTCTCTAGAAATCTGGCACTTTATTGAACTAAATTTAAAAGAGTGAACGTGCCGTTCACAGACACCAGAATGAACGCGTTCACAGTATCGTTCATCAGGCAATAATACAGAACGTTAAGTTCACGTTCACCAAAATTATGAACGAGTTCATGAACTTTCGTTCAATGAACGCGTTCAGGTACAACACTGCATATAACATACGGATATATTCACCTGGTATAAGTTTTACATTCAAATTACTTTAAAATGAGTTATAATTATCTTTCACATTCAGACTAGAAACATACAATTCATTTGATGATGGTATGCACTCTTACAGTCCAACAACAATATAGAGCAAATATGTAACAAGGGATCAGTATTGTTCTATGTGTTACCTACCAATGTGTTCTTTTGAGAGTCCTCAATACATATTTTGCTTGGGTGTATTTACTTGTATGCGGGTTGCAACTTGTATACAAACATGTCACCTTTAAAGATATCTCATCTGCTAAGAGGGAGGAGCAAAGACATGACATGCAGCAGAGACAAAAAGAAAGAAAACAGAGATGGACAAAAAAAGAGACAAAATTATTCAGGCCAATTATTTCATACTACACTTCCTTATGACTACTCGCAACTATAGGACACTTTCAGCATATCTTAAACAGATAACATCTATGAGGGTGTTAACATGTGCACTAACAGCTCTCAGTAAAACACTCAATAAAAGGCTTTTTGGGTTTGTTGTATTTAAAGTCAACAGGTTCCAGGAGGGCATTTATAGCACACTTTTGATAAGCTGAACCGCAGCCACATTCACATCAGATTTCCTTGTTGAGGCAGTTTTGATTAGAAATGAGCCTTGATCCTTGAAAGGCTTTACAAGTAACAAACATATGATTTGCACATACTGTATATATATATGCAGAGGAGGCATCCAAAAGCAAATAAGAGAATCAACCCCTTTAGACACATTCCTTCCTTTCCCAGACAGTATGAAACTTGGTACATGCAAATTGAAGGTCAACCACTTGTCAGGAGATTAGGGTGTGTTCAGTGTAAATGTCAAAAACAATTATTTCAAGATGAGAAAGAAATGTTGTTGACATATACGCTGCACACACCCTAATCTCCAGACAATAAAAAAAAAAAAATGCAGATTTCAAAAAGCTTAAGCTTCACCTTCAAAAAAGCTTTAATAGCTGACACAGAGATACGATAGACAAATATTAGGTAAAAAGCAACATACTGTACTGAACATAATGTACAAATTTTTTGATATCCTGCATTAGAGGTAAATAACAGTGAGACAAGAGATACTGTAAGTGAAATGGGGTGCACAATACAAAGTGGAAATAGGTTCCCACTGCCTATGCCCTAATAGCCAAATCTAAGAAAATACCTAAAAATATTCACATATACCTGAAATAACATTTGCAAACATTTCCTGCTCTGTAAGAGAAAGATCCTCCTGACTTACTGTTCACATGACAGCCATAAAGATCCTATTTGGCTCACGATCAACACAGGTGTTTGCTGAGGGTAATTACTGGGGAGGATGACATTCTAATCTTTCAGTGATGAAACATTTGATCATGGAAAGTACGCATCAGATGATCTAATTCCATATTTGAATGGAGTTACTTGAATCAATATGTATTGTTGTTGAACGCTTGCTTGCATGAAACTTGTGTGTGAATTTGTGCCTGTAAATGTCACCGTGTCTTTACTCTACATTCTCCAGAAAATACGGAGCAACTGCTCCTCACTGGTGCCACATATAGACAACAACCTCCCACAAACTACAACTGTCCAAAAGTACATTCTAGATAAACTCTATTTAACTCTATCTTAAGTTGATTCACTTGTATGGAGATAAATAAAAGGTACCTAGATTTGAAATGTGGAACAGCTTTTTTGAGACAAGCTAAGTTTGATATGCACAGAATATGCTTATATATTTGCACATTTTTAGTTTTTTTCTACAACATTTTATTGGCAATGCAAACAATATGATTATACACATTCTGAATTAAATTAAATTCAAATGTATAAATATAGCGCCAGAGCAATACATTGTCGCTTTACAGAGAGAATTAAATCCTGTATCCCCCTCAGGGCCTTGCCGTCTCTTGGCAGAGAGCACTGCCGTGTGCAGTTAAAGGGCGTTTCCAGAGGAGTGCTATTTCATCCCCAGGCACTTGCTTGCCCGAAACTAAACTAGTAAAAACCATCTGAGAAATGTGTTATTAAAACTTCATGTGAAAAGTTATAGGAATTAATTACAGCATATGAATGCCATTCTAACCACCCTTGAATCACCCTCGGGGCCTTGTTGACTTTATCTGGGTGAGCATCTTACAGAGAGATGGCACTCTCCCCACCAATTAGAAGGCTGCCTGCACCCCCCGCAGGCCGGTTGAACTTGCAGGACAAGTGTCTTCATAGAGTGGAGGAGGAGTGATAGCAGGGCCCAGGTGAGAGCCACACCCTCTCCAAGCAGTATAAAGAGATATCGCACCAACAACAAGACACACCTTAGTGGACTCACCAGCTCCACTCCTGTCCTATCTCCTCTCTCTCTGTTGGCCTGTAGCCCTCCCCAAGAAACAACCATGAGCGTGAAGATCTCCAGCTATAGCAGCGGTGGCAGCATGAGTGGCGGTTTCAGCAGCGGTGGCGGCGGCGGCTTCAGCAGCGGTGGCAGCGTGAGGAGGAGCTTCTCCAGCCAGTCGGCCATGGCAGGTAGCGGCGGTGCCCGCATGAGCTCCGTGTCCATGAGGCGCTCCATCGGCGGCGGTGGCATGGGAGGCGGCGGTGGTGGCGGCGGCTTCGGCAGCGGCTTCGGTGCTGGTGGAGGTGGAGGTGGCTTCGGACTGGGCATGGGTGGCGGAGGTGGAGGTGGCTTCGGAATGAGCATGGGTGGCGGAGGTGGAGGTGGCTTCGGACTGGCCATGGGTGGCGGAGGTGGTGGTTTCATAGCACCAACCATCACAGCTGTCACCACCAACCAGAGTCTGCTCGCCCCCCTGAACCTGTCGATCGACCCAAACATCCAGACCGTCCGCACTCAGGAGAAGAACCAGATCATGACCCTCAACAACCGCTTCGCCTCCTTCATCGACAAGGTCAGTGCTTTTCTCATAGCAAAATCCAACAGAGAGGCATGCACTGGCAAGACACTGTTCTTCTTGGCTTATCGTGTCCTCAATCACTGATGAGTCACTGATTAAATGGAAATACAGAAGGAACAGGAAGCCTACTGCAACTTACTTAACAGAATATTTTCTTTTATTGAGTGCTGTGTAACCTCTGTAGAAAAACTAAGTATAGTATTAGTGGACTAATGGTGTTTGATTTTGTCCCCACAGGTGCGCTTCCTGGAACAGCAGAACAAGATGCTTGAGACCAAGTGGAGCCTCCTCCAGGACCAGACCACCGTGCGCTCCAACATCGACTCCATGTTTGAGGCCTACATTGGCAACTTGCGCAGACAGCTCGACGGCCTGGGAAATGAGAAGGTCAAACTTGAGGGAGAGCTGAGAAACATGCAGGGTCTGGTTGAGGACTTCAAAGTGAAGTGAGTACCTTAATTATGAATGGACATTTGCCAGTGTTTACCACCTGTCATAGAGGGAATGTATGGGGTTTCAGTTCTACTACTTCTATACAACTGACCACATTGTGCTCCATTTGTGCAGGTATGAGGTTGAAATCAACAACCGTGCCTCAGTGGAGAATGAGTTTGTTCTGCTCAAGAAGGTAAAAACAGAAAAATGTGTTTACACTCTCTACCAATGTTCTGCTATGATCTCCCATTACTAATCTCTGAGCCTATTCTATCATTCTTCTTTAGGATGTTGATGCTGCCTACATGATCAAGGTGGAACTGGAGGCCAAGGTTGATGGCATTCAGGATGAAATCAACTTCCTCAGGGCCATTTATGAAGAGGTGAGAGATGGTCATAATCCATGTATAGGGTCACATCCAAAATGATTTGCAGTGTTCTCAAGCTCGTATCAAACATTCACATCTGTCATTCTCTTCCTCACACAGGAGTTGCGTGAACTGCAGGGCCAGATCAAGGACACCTCTGCTATTGTGGAGATGGACAACAGCCGAACTCTGGACATGGACTCCATTGTGGCCGAAGTGCGTGCTCAGTACGAGGACATCGCCAACCGCAGCCGGGCCGAGGCCGAGACGTGGTACAAGGCCAAGGTGAGTGCATCAGATTTGCACCAGCACTTAGGACTTTACCATGACAGAGCCTTGATTCTTGAAAGGGGCACAGAGTAGGAACTTCATGCTAACATCTCTTGGTCTTCTACAGTTTGAGGAGATGCAGACCTCTGCTGGCCAATACGGTGATGACCTGCGCTCAACCAAGGCAGAGATCTCTGAGCTCACCCGCATGATCAGCCGCCTCCAGAATGAAATTGAGTCAGTCAGAGTACAGGTCAGTTACCTTCTCCTTTGCTATTGCCAGTGATTATAACTAGTGCTATCATTAGCCAACGTTAAACTAACCTCCATCTGACTGACTTGCGCTCTTTTATTGCAATGCAGCGCGCCAGCATTGAGGCCCAGATTGCAGAGGCTGAGGAACGTGGAGAGATGGCAGTGAAGGATGCCAAGCTGCGCATCAGGGACCTTGAGGAAGCCCTCCAGAGAGCCAAGCAGGACATGGCCCGCCAGGTGCGCGAGTACCAGGAGTTGATGAACGTTAAACTGGCCCTCGACATTGAGATCGCCACCTACAGGAAACTGCTGGAAGGAGAGGAGTCCAGGTATGAACCATAGTACATCTACAAAGGACTGCATTAAATGTAATACCTCGAAGTAAATTATCTGACTATTGTTATTTGGCGACAAATACAGATATCCTAATATTTCATCCCTTCCACAGAATTGGTGGTGCCTCTGCAACAGTTCACGTCCAGTCAACCTCAGCTGGTGGTGGTGGGTACAATTATTAATTTCAAGACTGCAGAAAAATCCAGGAAATGAACCATGCTGCATATATCATCTGCACTTTTCATTGGTCTGCCCTCTAACTATATCAAATGTTGTTTTGCAGGAGGCGGTGGCATGTCCCTTGGCGGAGGCGGAGGCGGAGGCGGAGGTGGTGGATACGGCTATGGTGGCGGCTCTGGCATGAGCATGTCCTACGGCGGCGGCGGCGGTGGCGGCATGAGCATGTCCTACGGCGGCGGCGGCGGTGGCGGCATGAGCATGGGAATGGGCGGCGGCAGCATTGGCGGTGGCGGCAGCAGCCTTTCCATGTCTCGCTCCACTACAGTGTCCAGTGGCATGCGTCGCTTTTAAATGAGGAAAGTCTCCTCCCATTCACCTTTACCCCCTATGCTCTTCCCAATTTCACTCCAGGAAGTTTGAAAAGCTGTAAAACAACAAGTGTAGTGTACGCAGAAAATGAGTGGGATAAAATCTCTACCCAACCTGCATACAATGAAATGCATGTGATAAAACTGCTGAGCTGCTCAAGATGAATTACACGCACAACACTGCATATGTGACTGGTGACTTCACCACATGCCAAAGGGTAACCAAACCCAAATGTAAATTTTAAGTGCAAATAAAGTGTTTGATGACAAACATGTGTAGCTTTCCTTACTTGTGGAATCTGTTTTGAGTTCAAGTCAAAGTCAAAGTGTTTATTGTCACATGCACCAAATTGCTTCAGCGCAGCGAAATTCTTATGACTTGGCAGGCAACATCTACGTAGTAGACGGCATACAAGGTACAAAAATAACATATGACATATAACATCATAACATATAACATACAGTACCAGTCAAAGGTTTGGACACCCTTTAATTTTTTTTAGAAGTGTTTCCTTTACTTTTATTATTTTCTACATTGTAGTTTAATACTAAAGACATTTAAACCACGAAAGAACTCATATGGAATGATGTACTAAACAAAAAATAGTAAATAATAAACGTAAAGAAAACACTTCTCAAAAAATTAGAAGGTGTGTCAATAATAATTTTAAATAAAAGAAGGGCAGTTTACAGGCTGAAGGAGTGAGAAATATTAAATTAAATGAAATACAAAATATGTGCATTATGCATATACAGTATATGTAGTAAGAGTAGTTGTATGAGTGGGGGAGCAGTAAGTAAATGGTGATGGCGACTGTTCAGTGGGTCAATGTTGCTGATTCAGAAGCTCTACGGCCTAGGGGAAAGAGCAGTTTGTGAGTCGGGTAGTCCGTGCTCGAATGCTCCGGCAACGTCTACCAGACGGCAGCAGTGTGAGTATTCCATAGCCTGGGTGGCTGTGGTCCTTTAAGATGTTCCGTGCTTTTCTCAGGCATCTTGTGTTATAGATGCTTTGCACGGAAGGGTGATGGCCGCCGAAGATACGTTCCGCCGTCTTCACCGCCGTCTGCAGGGCCTTGCGATCGGCAGCGGAGGAGCTACCATACCAGGCAGTGATGCAGCCTGAGAGGATGCTCTCAATGGTGCATCTGTAAAGGTTGGTTTTAGAAGACATGCCAAACTTCTTATGTCTCCTCAGGAAGTATAGCCACTTTCGGGCAGTTTTGACCACCGAGTCCGCTTCATGGATCAAGTAAGGTTATCCTTGATGTACACACTGAGGAATTTGAAGTTGGAGACTCTTTCCACTGCAGCTCCTCCGTCGATGTGAATAGTGTCGTGACCCCCCTCTCTGCAGCTTCCTGAAATCCACGATCATCTCCTTGGTTTTTGCAGACATTGAGAGACAGGTTGTTGTCTTGGCACCATGAGACCAAGCCCCTTACCTCATCTCTATAGGCGGTCTCATCGTTGTTAGAGATGAGACCCAGGATGGTAGTGTCGTCTGCAAAACTTCAGGATGATGTTTGAACTGTGTTTTACCACACAGTCCTGCATGTACAGAGAGTACAGGAGGGGACTTTTTTACAGGAGGGGAATTTACACACAGGTTTTCGCGATGTCAGCGACATCTGCGCGACATCTGCAGATGTCGGGGCGCATTTACACACACTGCAGGAAGCTTCTCAGTTTGCCTCTGTTGATAGCGATGTTGCCTAGCAACACTGTCTGTAATATGCCTAACAGATGTCGGGTCGCATTTACACGCACTTTGAAGATGTCGGGGACTCCCGATGGGCTGTCGGGCGAATGGTACGGGGCTGTCGGCTGAAATTCGGCCGACATCGGCACACCGACAGTTAAATTTGTGTTTAGACGCTGTATAAAGCTGTGCCGACATCACGAAAACCTGTGTGTAAATTGGGCCTTAGTGCGCAGCCCTGGGGGGCCACGGTACTCAGGGTCAGTGAGAAGGAGGTGTGGTTGCCCATTCTAACCACCTGGGGTCTGCTCATCAGGAAGTCCAGGATCCAGTTGAACAGGGGGGTTTTTAAGGCCCAGGATCCTGAGCTTAGGGACAAGCTTGAAAGGCACAATGGTGTTGAATGCTGAGCTGTAATCCATGAACAGCATCCTCACATATGTGTAACCCTTTTCCAGGTGGGAGAGGGTGGTGTGAGGTTTGGGCCGTATGCAGTGCTACAGGGCGGTAGTCCTTTAAACAGGTGTGGATGGTTTCTTTGGTATGGGGATGATGGTGGCCTGCTTGAAGCAGGTGGGGACTTCGGACAGATGTACATTACATGAGTTGACAAGTAATATTTCAAGAAAGCATACTTTTTTAGAGGATTAGTTGAAACAAGTCAGTGTATTTGGAGAGTGAGTGGGTATGAAACCACCACCCAACCTGTTTTGTCATGCTGTGTACTAATTTTCACTATTCAAGGCCTACACAGGGACTCAAAACAGCCAAATAAAATATAAGACTATAACAAATTGGCGTCTTTATAGAAACTCAAACTGTTAATTATCTATTGTTAATTGCATTGCATAATATATAACACTTGGTTACATTTTTGGCATGGTTTTAATTTTGATATCCCATATTTCCCATCTCTGTTTGTAGGGCCCAGTTTGAGATTGGATCAGTTTCAAATTACATTCTCTGATTACTAACTCTTTTGTCTCTGATGAACTCTAACCTAAGCTGGTAGCAGCTGTTTTCAGTTACTCATCATGTATCTATACTGGTAAAGCCTTTCAAGGTTATTTTTTAATCAATGCTGCCTCAAATGAAAACCAGATGTAAATGTGCATCTGCAGATCAGCTTATTAAAAGTGCGCTATAAATGCTCTACTGGAACCTGTTCTCTTTAAATACAAGAAGCCTTTTATTGAGTGTTTTATTGAGAGCGGTTAGTGCACCGGCTAACACCCACAGAGATGTAATCTGTTTAAGATATGCTGAAAGTGTCTTATAGTTGTCATATATAGTCAGAGAGGAGTCATATGGAAGTGTAGTGTGATATAATGGGCCCTTATAATAATGTGACTTTTTTTGTCCATCTCTGTTTTTTTCTTTTTGTCTCTGCTTCCTCCCTCTTAGCACATGGAGAGCTTCAAAGGTGACATGTGACACTTAAGTTATCCATGTAAAACATATTTGCAAAGGAGACATCTGTGTTACTGAATCAACATCTAGTAGGCTACTGTTGACAGTGCAGTTAGGCACGACACGCTATCAAGCACTGAAATAAGATCAATATAATAGTCGATACAAATTCAAACCATTTAAATTGTGATTGTAGATTCTACATTGCAGAAAAGTAGATGCTTTACCATGTGTCACATTCAACAACTTATTTGAAGGGCACATTTCCTTTACAATTAAATAAACTCACTGTCTACAGAACACTGACATCTTGTGGTTGCGACCCATACACAAGTAATTACATCCAAGCAAAATATGTGTTGAGGACCCTCAAAAGAACACACATAGTAGGACACGTAGGATACACATAGACCAATACTAATCACTTCAAAGTTTAAACATATTCTCTCTATATTGGGGTTTGACTGTAATAGTGCATATCATCATCAAATGAATTCTATTTTTCTAGTCTGAATGTGAAAGATAATTATAACTCATATTAACGGGATAGTTCGGGATTTTTGACATGAATCTGTATGGCTTCCCCATCACCAGTGTCATGCAATCATGCTGACTTACCCCTGGCAGCGTCCCGTGAGCTGAGTTCTCGTCCAGTTTTGGTCAAGCCAAAAGTAGTCCGGCATGTTTGCTAGACCCAGCAAAATAAAACGTTTCTCTTCCCAAAACATTATGTGTTCAAAAGAGTGATATATTTGCATCCCAAAAACATGGTAGTGGAAAAAGTCACACCTCGTTATCACTTGGCCCTATTTTCAGTACGCGCGATACCACAACCTCACAGCTAAACGTCCGTCACAGGAAAACGATGAAAACTGAGAGTCGATTCACCATCATCTTTGTTGCCACAACCTGGATAGTCGCAAGCCTTCACCATTTTTTTACACTCAGCTTTATGTCAATTTTATCAAATGTTGTCTCAGTTTTCATCGTTTTCCTGTGACGGACGTTTCTCTCAGGCAACTTTGGCGAATCAACCTACGCGCGCGTACTGAAAATAGGGCCGAGTGATAACGAGGTGTGACTTTTTCCACTACCATGTTTTTGGGATGCAAATATATTACTCTTTTGAACACATAATGTTTTGGGAAGAGAAACGTTTTATTTGGTCATATTTTTATGGGGCAGCTGTGGCCTACTGGTTAGGGTTTCGGGTTGGTAACCGGAGGGTGGCCGGTTCGATCCCCGACCAGTAGGAAAAATGTGGGCGGGGGAAGTAGTAGCGCACTGCTCTCCCATGCCCACATCCACGGCTGAGGTGCCCTTGAGCAAGGCACCTAACCCCGATCACTGCTCCCCGGGCGCCGCCAATGGCAGCTCCGGGTTAGTGTGAAACATCACTTCACTGTGTGTGTGTCACTTCACTGGATGGGTTAAATGCAGAGGTGGATTTCAGAGTGTGTGTTTTCTACACCACCTCTGCCATAGAGAGGACTTTCACTTATTTTGCTGGGTCTAGCAAACCTGTCGGACTACTTTCGGCTTGACCAAAACTGGACGAGAGCTCTGCTCACAGGACGCTGCCGGGGGTAAGTCAGCGTGATTGCATGACACTGGTGATGGGGAAGCCATACAGATTCATGTCAAAAATCCCGAACTATCCCTTTAAGGTCACTTGAATGTCAAATCTCTACCTGGTGCACATAGCCGTAGTTATATTGTAACAAATTGGTCTCAACTTGGGAACACAAATAATGAAATATTATTCAAGACACTGTAGAGGTGCAAATTGAAAGCTTTGTAAGCTTTGTTAGGGGTTGCAGGGTACACAGCAGTGCCCAATTGGCTGGTGACAGTCGTAACACGCACCGTATGCTGTACCCGGGATCCGTAAAGGCCCTCCTTCACGGTACAACATACGCTGTCTGTAGCCCAGTTTTGTTGATTAGGGGGGTATTGTATGTGTTTAGATATGTTTAGTTATGCTGGCATTTAGCATTTTGCTTGGTTTAGTACATATGGGGATTTTAGTCGTAAGCTTGGTTAGGTTTGCAGGGTACACAGCAGTGCCCAATTGGCTGGTGACAGTTGCAACACGCGCCGTATGCTGTACCCGGGATCCGTAAAGGCCCTCCTTCACGGTACAACTTACGCTGTCTATAGCCCAGTTTTGTTGATTGGGGGGGTATTGCATGTGTTTAGATATGTTTAGTTATGCTGGCATTTAGCATTTTGTTTGGTTTGGTCAAGCACTGAATTAAGCACTGAATTAAGATCAATATAGTAGTCAATATAATATTCAAACCATTTATTTTCCGATTGTAGATGCTACATTGAAGAAAAGTAGATGTTTTACAAAGTTTTTCATTTAACAACTTATATTAAAGCAGCAATAAGTAGTTCTGTTCCAAAACTAGCAAGCTAACTACCTAAAAGGTAGGCAAAAACCTTGCCAAACCCCCCCAACAGCCCAGTTGGCACTGATAGAAGCTTGCCAACACGCTAACTGGTGTCTTTTGGTAGTATCGCTGGCAATGTCATGCTGTGAAAGCTTTTCTTCCATTTTTCCAGGGTATTCCAGCCCGGAACAAAGAACTACATAGTGCTTCCGGGGTGGCTAGTGGGAAAGACACAGGTGTTTATCTGTCCTCCACATGAATATATGCCATCAAAATTAATTTGAGGATAGTACCAAAATGAGTTGCCAATAAAACCATACCTCAAAAAGTTTCAAATTGTGGCATAGTGTTGCTTTAAGGGCACATTTCCTTAAGAGGTAAATAAACTCACTGTCTACAGAACACTGACGTCTTGTGGTTGCAACCCGTACACAAGTAAATACATCCAAGCAAAATATGTTTTGAGGACCCTAAAAAGAACACTCTCAAAAAACATATATGGTGTTATAGACCAAGACTAATGTGGGTACATGTAACACATGAGTCAGATCTTGAGACGTGACCGCAGCCTCTGGGGGGAGTACCTCTAAGAGTATATGTCCAGGGTCGGCCACAATCTTACCTGCATGCCTCAGGTTCCTGTAGAGATGGCAGGTTGCTGCCAATAACATTCTCACTTGAGGTCCTGGGAGATGATGGTGCCCAGGAAGCGGAATGACTCCAGAGTGTCGACTGGGGACCCTCTCAGGGTGATGGGGGTATGTGGGGCTGGGTTCTTTCTGAAGTCTACAACCATCTCCACTGTTTTCAGAGCGTTGGGCTCCAGGTTGTTTTGTCCACACGAGGTCACCAGATGATCAATCTCCAGCCAGTGGACTCATGCATCTGGCAACACTGGGAGGGCGGCTGACCAATGACAGTTCTCCCTGCAGTCAAGGCTTGTGCAAGAAAGTGAAACGTAAGGGGGATACTGTTTCCAAAACTTGTAAGGGCGTAAAACCTAGTTTGTGAAAGACGGACAATTTTGGGATCCCTGCCCGACACATTTTTCAAGTCTCAAAAAGAGGACATTTTGAGGTAAAAAAGGGACGTCTGGTCACCCTAACTCATCCCCACCATAGATGAGCCCAATGAGGGTGGTGCCTTCCGCGAACGAAGGAGTGTGACAGACTGGTCACTGGAGGTGCAGCTGTTGGTGTACGGGGAGAACAGAAGAGGGGAAAGAACGCAGCCTTGAGGGGAACCGGTGCTGATGATCCGGGAGTCAGAGACATGCTACCCCAGCCTCACGTGTTGCCTCCTGTCAGACATGAAGTCTGTGATCCACCTGCAGGTGGAGTCAGGCACACTCAGCTGGTGTTGATGTCAGAGCTGAAGTCCACAAACAGGATCCTGGCATAGGTTCCTGATGAGTCCAGGTGCTGGAGGATGAGGTGAATTGCCATGTGTACTGCATCGTCTACAGACCTGTTGGCTCTGTAGGCAAACTGCAGGGGGTCCAGGAGAGGGTCAGTGATGGCATTGAGGTGGAACAGCACATGGCACTTAAATTACTTCATCACCAAAGGTCAGGGAGATGGGTCTGTAGTCATTAAGTCACCTGATCCTTGTTTTTTTGGGGATGGGGATGATGGTGGAGGTCTTGGAGCAGGCTGGTACGTGGTATGTCTCCAGTGACGTGTTAAAAATGTGAACACCGGAGACAGCTGATCAGCACAGTGCTTCAGAATGGATGGGGAGACAGAGTCTGGAGCGTCTTCTTTGCGGGGAATCTGTCTCCTGAACACTCTGTGGTGATGGAGTTGCAGTTGATGGGCTGGAGCTGGTGGGTGGTGTCACGGGGGATGTTGTCAGTCCTTTCCAGACGGAATTGTAATTGTAATATTTTTCTTCAAGACAGGGACAGTGCACAATAAAACATTAATCCTGTATGAAAAAATGCATTATGCCAGGTTCTAGTAGATAGATTTTCCACCTGTAGTCCCTGGGCAGGTTGATGGAATGGTACATCAACACATAATAATAACAAGTAACACATGAACTACATGAAATGATCTGTCTCGGCCAGAGTGTTCCATTGAGTTATGGCAATACAGAAAAATTATGACTCCCCAAATAGCGTTTTGCGTTGGGGTACACTACACTCACCCTTTTGTTACAGATCTGGTTGTACGTGTTATCTTCTCTGAACAAAGAGTAACATCATTTTTCAAGGGGGGAGCTGCAGCATTATGAATAATTAAAAAAAGTAAGCAGATATTCGAGTGCTTGATCAGATTCTCAAAGTTTAAAATTTCATATTTTTGTAGTATCTGACAGTGATGGTAGTGACGTGGCTTTTTATCATGGATTTTGAGGGCACTTTTGTATAAGGATTGAAGTGGTTTTAGAACTGTTTTTGGCTGAGAACTGGTGTTGGATTTTCTCAGAGTACAGTCGATAAGCTTGTTTCACCTCCTTGCTAAACGGGTATTACTCTATAGACCTATAGGTAGGTAACACATAGAACAAATACTTGTTACATATTCTCTCTATACAGTGGTTGGACTGTAAGAGTGCATACCATCATCAATTGATTGTATTTTTCTAGTCTGAATGTGAAAGATAATTATAACTAATTTTAAAGTAATTTCAATGTAATACTTATACCATATGTTATATGTATCTCACTAGTATTTATTATTATGCCAAACAAGCAGAGGGCGGCAAATTCCTGATGATGAACTTAAGCCTGCAATACGAGCAGATTCTGATTAATGCAGAAGCCAGATTCCATCTACCTTGCTGAAATAGATCAATCTCATTGGCTAATTAAACCGATATGGCTTCTTGAAGTTCTTGATAATCCAGTAAATGGTTCTTTCAGGTGCAATATTCCTAGCAGCATGTGAGGCCATTTTGATGCAAAGCGATGATGGCTGTACGTGTTTCTTTGGAGGTAACTATTGCTACCACAAGAAAATACATGCTTCCTCCATATTGCATCGTATATATACCTGAACTCACAATGAGAGACTGAACAGAGGTAGTTGTTGTATGTTCATGGCTGGGTTCTCAAAAGCACAGGTGACACTTTATGACATATTTCATCCCACTTTGCCCATCTCATGAGCCTCTTTCCCCTAATGACACTTTCTGCAATTATTTTGAGACTATGAGAGATCTTTGAGATCTGCTGGCAAATTGAAAGGTCAACCACATTTTTGGAGATTAAGTTGTGTGCAGCGTAATTTGTTAAAACATTTAAGGATTGAAATATTTCGTTATCCTGCATTAGATTTAATAAATAGTGAGAAATGAGATATGTGACAAGGGGTGCACATGCAAAGTGGATATAGGTTCCCACTGCCTATAACCATCTAAGAAAAGACCTCAAAAGATTCACATATACCTGAAATATCAGTTTTAAACTATTTCTGTTCTGTAAGAGAAATATCCTCCTGACATACTGTTCACTCTTCGGCTCAGACCTGACAAATAACAGAAGCTCACACAGGTTTAAAGACAAAACACTAAGGGTTTATTTACAATTAGCCAGGAGGACACTAATAGTCCAAGCTACGGTGATGTGTGGTAGTCAGTTTTAACAGTGGCGTAGGCGTGGATGCATGCATGCTAGGTCAGTAAGTGTGAGTGTTATATATCGCAATAAGTATGCCAGGATGAGCAGAGCGTACAGAGCAAAGTTTCCCCCTTCTCTCACTCTGAGTCTTTCTCTTAGTCTCCGTCAGAATCTCTGGCACCAGTGGAATGTGCTTTTGTAGTACTGGGAACACCAGTCCGAGGTTTTTTTCTATGACTAACGAGCCGACCACACCTGCTGGGTATCTGCAACCCAAAACACAGACAAAGACAAGCAGCCAGCCCAGCAAAACAATAGATACTCAGTATCATAACCTGGCAGAGAGCAGAGTGCTATTTTATCCCCAGGCACTTGCATCCCTGAAACTAAACTAGTTAAAAACCATTTGAGAAATGCACTATCAGGCATTCATGTGTTCGGATAAGGGATTAACCAGAGAATATGACTGCCATTCCTCCCTAGAATCCCCTTCAGGACCTTGTTGACTTTACCTGCAGTGTGTGAGTACCTGCGTGTTCTGGAGGCCTATCATCTTACAGAGCTGACTGTCTCCCCACCAATCAGATGTCTGCCTGCACCCCCTGCAGGCAGGTCAACTTGCAGGGCGAGTGTCTTCAGGCAGTGGAGGTGGGGTGATAGCAGGGCCCAGGTGAGAGCTAACCCCTCTCCAAGCAGTATAAAGAGGCATCGCACCAACAACAAGACACTCAGAGGTACATCCTTCCTCTTAGTGGACTCACCTGCTCCAGTCCTGTTCTATCTCTCCTCTCTCTGTTGGCCTGTAGCCCTCCGTAACTAACAACAGCAACCATGAGCATAAGAATCTCTTCATCCAGAATGAGCAGCGGCGGCAGCATGAGGAGGAGCTTCTCCAGCCGCTCCATGGGTGGCGGTGGCTTGGCGTTGGGAGGTGGTGGCTTGGCGTTGGGAGGTGGTAGCGGTGCCGCTGCCGGTGGCTCCAGCTCCAGCTACAGCTACAGCATTGGCGGAGGTGGTGCCAGCGTCGGCGGAGGTAGTGCCAGCATCAGCAGCAGCTTCGGTGCTGGTGTAGGTAGCCTGGGGCTCGGAAGTGGCCTGGCTCTCGGTGGAGGTGGCTATGGACTTGCCATGGGTGGTGGAGGTGGTGCTGTCATAGCACCAGCACCAGCCATCACAGCTGTCACCGTCAACCAGAGTCTGCTCGCCCCCCTGAACCTGTCGATCGACCCCACCATCCAGACCGTCCGCACTCAGGAGAAGAACCAGATCATGACCCTCAACAACCGCTTCGCCTCCTTCATCGACAAGGTCAGTGCTTTTCTCATAGCAAAATCCAACAGAGAGAGGCATGCACTGGCAAGAGTTCTTCTAGGTTTATCGTATCCTCAATTGATCATCTGATAGGATGTTGCCTGTAATAGTCTTCACTAAGTCACCCAGGGAAAAAGGAGATGTTCTGAAACCCTGACCCAGAGAGGGCCTATGCCCGAGAGCAGATAACAACACTTGGAACTCTGGCAAACTATCTTAGGTGTGAACCAGACAACCTGCAAGAGACTAAAACTTAGGCCAATTTACAAAAATACCCCTTCTTTTGTTCACAGATGCCAAAGTTCACGTAACGAGTAACTGATTAAATGGAATTAAATAAAGAACAGGATGCGTGTAACAACTTAAATAACAGAATCCTTTCTTTTATTGAGTGCGTGGTACCTCTTGAGAAAAAAATGATATAGTATAAGTGGACTAATGGTGTTTCATTTTGTCCCCGTAGGTGCGCTTCCTGGAACAGCAGAACAAGATGCTGGAGACCAAGTGGAGCCTCCTCCAGGGCACGACCACCGTGCGCTCCAACATCAACTCCATGTTTGAGGCCTACATTGGCAACCTGCGCAGACAGCTCGACGGCGTGGGCAGTGGGCAGGTCCAGCTGCAGGGAGAGCTGAAAAACATGCAGGTTCTGGTTGAGGACTTCAAAGTGAAGTGAGTGCCTCAATTATTTGTGGACATTTGCCAGTGTTAACCACCTGTAATAGAAGGAATGCATGGGGTTTCAGTTCTTAGCTCTATAAAACTGACCAGATTGTGCTCCATTTGTGCAGGTATGAGGTTGAAATCAACAAGCGTGCCTCAGTGGAGAATGAGTTTGTTCTGCTGAAGCAGGTAAAAACAGAAAAATGTGTTTACACTCTCTATCAATGTTCTGCTATGATATCCCATTGCTAATCTCTGAACCTACATACTTATCCATTCTTTCCTTCTTCTTCAGGATGTTGATGCTGCCTACATGATCAAGGTGGAACTGGAGGCCAAGGTTGATGCCTCTCAGGATGAAATTAACTTCCTCAGGGTCGTCTATGCAGAGGTGAGAGATGGTCATTCTTCATGTACAGGGTCACATCCAGAACGATTTGCAGTGTTCCCAAGCTCATATCAAACATTCACATTTGTCATTCTCTTTCTCACACAGGAGCTGCGTGAGCTGCAGGCGCAGATCAAGGACACCTCTGCTATTGTGGAGATGGACAACAGCCGCTCTCTGGACATGGACTCCATTGTGGCCGAAGTGCGTGCTCAGTACGAGGACATCGCCACCCGCAGCCGGGCTGAGACAGAGTCATGGTACCAGGCCAAGGTGAGTGCATCAGACTGGCACCAGCACTTAGGACTTTACCATGACAGAGCCTTGATTCTTCAAAGGGGCACAGGGTAGGAACTTCATGCTAACATCTCTTGGTCTTCTACAGTTTGAGGAGATGCAGACCTCTGCTGGCCAATACGGTGTTGACCTGCGCACAACCAAGGCAGAGATCTCTGAGCTCACCCGCATGATCAGCCGCCTCCAGATGGAAATTGAATCAGTCAACGGACAGGTCAGTTACCTCTCTTTGCTATCGCCACTGAGTATAACTAATGCTATCATTAGCCAACGTTTAACCAACCTCCACCTGTCTGACTTGCGCTCTTTTATTGCAATTCAGCGCGCCAGCATTGATGCCCAGATTACAGAGACTGAGGAACGTGGAACGATTGCAGTGAAGGATGCCCAGCTGCGCATCAGGGACCTTGAGGAGGCCCTCCAGAGAGCCAAGCAGGAGATGGCCCGCCAGGTGCGCGAGTACCAGGAGCTGATGAACGTCAAACTGGCCCTCGACATTGAGATTGCCACCTACAAGACCCTGCTGGAAGGAGAGGAGTCCAGGTAAGCATATGAAACATAGTACATCTTCAAAGGACTGCCTTAAGTATAATACCTCCTAGTGAATTATCTGACTATTGTTATTTGGCAAGAAGTACAAAATCCTAATGTTTGATCCCTTCCACAGAATTGGTGGTGCCTCTGCAACAGTTCACGTCCAGGAAACCTCAGGCGCTGCTGGTAGGTATATTTATTCATTTCAAAACTGGATACAAATCCAGGAAATGAACCATGCTGCATATATCATTTGCAGTTCTTATTGTTCTGCCCTCTAACTAATTTAAATGTTATTTTGCAGGAGGCGGTGGCCTGGCCCTTGGAGGAGGAGGAGGCGGTGGCCTGGCCCTTGGCGGAGGCGGTGGCGGTGGATTCGGCTATGGTGGCGGCGCTGGCATGAGCATGTCACTCGGCGGTGGAATCGGCATGGGCGGCGGCTCCAGCCTCAGCATTGGCGGTGGAAGCAGCAGCATGTCTCGCTCCTCTTTGATGTCAAGTGGCTTCCGCCGCTTCTAAACGAGGAACAACACCTGTCCTCTCTTCCCGCTAATCTTTACCCCGTATGCTCTTCCCAATTCCACTCCAGGAAGTGAAAACTGTGAAACAACAAGTCAGTGTACTCATAAAGTGAGTGGGATAAAACCTCCACCCATCCCGCATGCAATGCAATGCAATAAAATGCATGTGATAAAACCTCTGAGCTGCTCAAGATGAAATACAAGTGCAACACTGCAGATGTGACCACATGCCAAAGAATAACCAAACCCGAATGTAAATGTGAAATGCAAATAAAGTGTTTGATGCCAAACATGTGTAGCAATCCTTACTCATTGTGTCTGTTTTGAGTTGCACACCACATGAGTTGAAACACGTAATATTCCAAAGAAAATACTTTATTAGAGGATTAATTCTAGCCAGTCAGTGTACTCAGTGAGTGGGTATGAAACCACCACCCAACCAGTTTTGTCATGCTGGGTCCTCATTTTCACCATTCATGTCCACAGGGACTCAAAACAGCAAAATAAAATCTCACAAAGACTATAGCAAAATGCCTTCTTTATAGAAACTCAAACTGTTAATAATCTGTCCGAGACACTGTATTTAACAATACATAAAGCAAGACAGTTTCACTTAAGTCTCTCAAATTTAGTTGAATGAAATTCAAGAATCTAACTAACAAAGAAATTGTATACAGGCAAATATTAAGTCCCTTGAAGGTTTGTACATCATGTGGTCATTCTTCAATCCAGTTAAAATGAGAGAAAACACAGGAGAGCCCAAAAAGAAAAAAGTAGGCCTTTACATATATATCCAGCCCAGGTCAAAGAACAAACAAAAGGATTGATGTCACCCAAAATTCCTCTTCTCTTGCAGTAAGATACAAAAATGTAAGTATCATATGACTTCATATGACTTGAATATTTTATGTAATGTCCCAAAAATGAATTCTTTCAAGAATTTTACCTCAATGTAAAGGTAAGATTTTTGTGAATATTTTGAGGGAAAGACCAAGAAGATAAACAGCAAAGATATATTTTTTCATAGCCTGTTTTGTACACATTCACTTAGGGTGCCAATAATTGCTGAGGGCACTGTTTGTATATACATGGAATAAAAACAATACAATGAAAATAAAAACAATACAATAAAGTGTTAAAAAAAAGACCTATAGTCATGAATTAAAAGCTGAAGAAAATACAAAAGTTTTAATTTCCTTTTTAAAAGAGAGCACTGATTGCGATGACTTTAACTCCAGAGGTAGGCACCGTGTGCAGCATTGGTGTTTATTCTTGGGGTCGTGAGAAGACATTTACTTGAGGACCTTGTGAAACACGATGGATCATAAAAAGAAATCAAATCCTAAATATAGGGTGGGGCAAGGTCGTTAAGTGATTTATGGACAAGAAGGACCATTTTAAACTCAATTCTTTGTTTAACAGGGAGCCAGTGAAGTGATTTAAGAACAGGGGTGATATGATTACATTTTGATGTTCTAGTGACTATTCTAGCAGCTGCATTTTGGATGAGCTGAAGTTCGTTTAAAATCTGTTTTGTTAGACCAGCATAGAGTGCGTTGCAGTAATATAACCGACATGAGATAAGTACATTCTTTACAATGGAACTCTCGCCTTCAAGAACTTATGTTCCTTTAAAGTTAAATAAACTCTCTGCCTACAGAACACTGACATCTTGTGGTTGCAACCCGTATACAAGTAAATACATCCAAGCAAAATATGTATTGAGGACCCTCAAAAGTGCACATAGAATGAGAATCAAAATTGTTTTCATTGACAAATAAGTTTACCCCTTCCAGAAATTTTATTTGGCATTTTGGTGCAGACAATAATCATAACACAAGTACTACAGAACATAGGAAAAACAATAAAGCGTAGAGGCGGGATAAGAGTCTGTTTCGGGGGGGGGGGGGGGGGGGATCCCGGGCGTTGTTGATGAGGCCAACTGCATCCGGGGAAGAAGCTGGACTTGTGGCGTGAGGTTTTGGTCCTGATGGGAGTGCCTCAAAGAGTATATGACCAGGGTGGGAAGGGGCCGGCCACAATCTTACCTGCACGCCTCAGGATCCTGGAGGCGAAAAGTTCCTGTAGAGATGGCAGGCGGCAGCCAATCACCTTTTCAGCAGAACGAAAGATAAGCTGCAGTGTGCCTTTGTCATTGGCAGTGGCAGCAGCGTACCAGATGGTGATGGAGGAGGTGAGGATGGACTCAACGATGGAGGTGTAGAAGTGCACCAACATTGTCTTTGGCAGGTTGAACTTCTTCAGCTGCCGCAAAAAGTACATCCTCTGTTGAGCTTTTTTGGTGAGGGAGCTGATGTTAAGCTCCCACCTGAGGTCCTGGGAGATGATGGTGCCCACTGCCCAGGAAGCAGAAAGATTCCACAGTGTCGACTGGGGAGTCTCTCAGGGTGATGGGGTTGAGTGGGGCTAGGTTCTTTCTGAAGCCATCTCCACTGTTCTCAGAGCGTTGAGCTCCAGGATGTTCGATCCGCACCAGGTCACCAGATGATCAATCTCCCTCCTCTAAGCGGACTCATCCCCACCATAGATGAGCCCAATGAGGGTGGTGTCATCCGTGAACTTAAGGAGTTTGACGGACTGGTGACTGGAGGCACAGCTGTTGGTGTACAGGCAGAAGAGTAAAGGGAAAAGAACGCAGCCTTCGGGGGAACCGGCGTTGATGGTCCGGGAGTCAGGGACATGCTTCCCCAGCCTCACGTGTTGCCTCCTGTCAGACATGAGGTCTTTGATCCACCAGCAGGTGGAGTCAGGCACACTCAGCTGGGATAGCTTGTCCTGTAGCAGAGCCGGGATGATGCTGTTGAAGGCAGAGCTTAAGTCCACAAACAGGATCCTGGCGTAGGTCCCATGTGTACTGCATCGTCTACAGACCTATTGGCTCTGTAAGCAAACTGCAGGGGGTCCAGGAGAGGGTCAGTGATGGTCTGAGGTGGGCAACTGTGGAAAGGTGCAGGGATCTCCTGTGGTGATGGAGGTGCAGTTGATGCGCTGGAGTTGGTGGGTGATGTCACGCCTTTCAAAGCGACAATAAAACGCCTTTCAAAGCGACAATCAAACTCATCACAAGTCGTAAAGGTTTACAATTTCTAATCTGCCTAAGTCCTTTCCCGACAGAAGTTGAGTCATTGGCTGAGAACTGGTGTTGGAATTTCTCAGAGTATAGTCGTTTAGCTTCTCTCACCTCCTTGCTAAACCTGTCTTTTAACTCTATAAACCTATAGGTTGGTATAGAACAATTACTTGTTACATATTCACTCTAA
Organism: Sprattus sprattus; assembly: GCF_963457725.1. Lineage (NCBI taxonomy): Eukaryota > Metazoa > Chordata > Actinopteri > Clupeiformes > Clupeidae > Sprattus > Sprattus sprattus. The sequence goes on from NC_137914.1 coordinate 7,825,476, forward strand.
ATTGTTGTTGGATTGTAAGAGTGCATACCATCATCAATTCATTATATTTTTCTAGTCTGAATGTGAAAGATAATTATAACTCATTTTAGAGTAATTTGAATGTAAAACTTCTACCTGGTGCACAAAGCTAAACAAACAGACAGCAGGAAATGAGTGATGATGAACTTAACTTATGAACTTATGAAGCCTGCAATACGAGAAGATTCCACTGAATTAAAAAGCCAGATTCCATCCACCTTGCTGAAATAGATCAATCTCATTGGCTAATTAATCCGATATGGCTTCTTGAAGTTCTTGATAATCCAGTAAATGGTTCTTTCAGGTGCAATATTCCTAGCAGCATGTGAGGCCATTTTGATGCAGAACGATGCCGGCTTCACGTGTTTCTTTGGAGGTAACCATTGCTACCACAAGAAAATACAGGCTTCCTCCATATTGCATGGTATATATACCAGAACTCACAATGTAAGAATAAACAGAGGCAGTTATTCATCGAGTGTTCATCAAAGTTTAGCAAAGAATGTAATAATAATATGGGTAAAGCACAACAACAGATGAACAGTTGTTGTATGTTCAACGCTGTATTCTCAAAAGCACAAGTGTACTAAAGATTTGAAACCTTATGACACGCTTCATCCCACTTTGCCCATCTCATGAGCCTCTTTCACCTAACGACACTTTCTGCAATTATTTTGAGATCTTTGAGATCTGCCTGCAAATTGAAAGGTCAACCACATTTTTGGAGATTAAGGTGTGTGCAGCGTAAATGTCAACATTTTTTAAGGGTGGAAAAATGTACTATTTGCATATCTTTCGAAATAGGTTAGGTCCTCATTTTTAGGAAAAAATGCATATTTTAAAAAGCTTAAGCTTCACCTTCAAAAACACAGATACCAGGAAAAAATCAACATACTGAACAAAATATACAAATATTTCTTTATCCTGCATTAGAGTAAAAAAAAAAAAATGAGACATGAGTTACATGGTATGGGGTGCACATGCAAAGTGGAAATAGGTTCCCACTGCCTATAACCATCTAGGAAAAGATCTCAAAAGATTCACATATAGTACCTGAAATAACAGTTGCAAACTGATTCTGCTCTAAGAGAAATATCCTCCTGACTTGCTGTTCACTTGTCAGCTATAAGGATCCTGTTTGGCTCATGATCAACACAGGTGTGGTCTCTGCTCAGTGTATTACTGGGGATGCTAAAACTATAATTCTAAACCTGATTGTTCAAATCCTTGATTGTGATTGGCTAAAAGCCGTTGTAAAATCCAGCATTACCTTACAATTTGACCTGATTACATTCCATATTACTGCGCAGCGAATGGCAAGGAATTCATATAGCGCATTTCATACCCAGTGTTCCATCTGGCTGTTGCGTTGCTTCAAGGGTTGCGTGGCAACGATTTATTTAGGAACTATAATTTTTAGTGGCGGAAGAATGACGGTTTATCATTAAACTGTTGTTTCTTAAATTGAATTGTCTTTAATTATGAAACCATATCAAATATGTGTAGTAACAGGTTTAGAAAAGCAATAAGCCCCGCGAGTCCGTGCTTTGCGCTGATTTTAGAACAGGTAAGGGGGTTTAACGGCACTCCGCTTCGCGTCGTGCCTAACAACTCCCTTACCTGTTCTAAAATCAGCGCAAAGCACGGCCTCTTGGGGCTTATTGCTTAATCTTCTGTTATGAAACGTTGGATCATGGAAAGAACGCATTAGATGATCTAATTCCATATTTGAATGGAATGACTTGAATCGTTGTTAATTGTTTTTGCGCGCTTGCCTGCATGAATCTTGTTTGTGAATTTGCCATGTATTTACTCTACATTCTCAAGAAAATACAGAGCTACCTCTAACTGGTACCTTCTATAGACTACAACATGCCACAAACTACCACTGGTCCAAAACTAGATTCTAGATTAACACTATTTAACTCTATCTTGTGTGTATTTCATGAACTAGATTTAACATGTGTTTACAGATGTTGTTGTGACAAGCAAACAATATGATAATACACATTCTGAATCCAAAACAAAGAGTACAAAACAATAGATACTATGTATAATATCCTGGAAGAGAGCACTGAAGTGTGTGCTGAGAAGCAGAAGAGTGCTATTTCATCCCCGAGCACTTGCATGCCTGAAACTAAAGGAGTTAAAACCATGAGAAATGTGCTATCAGGCATCCATGAGAATGGAACAGGGATTAAGCAGAGAACACGACTGCCATTCCATCACCCTACAATCCCCCTCAGGCCCTTGGTGACTTTACCTGTAGTGTGTAGAGCCCCTGAATGTGCTGGAGGCCTCTCATCTTACAGAGCTGAGTGTCCCCCCACCAATCAGTTGTCTGCCTGCAACCCCTGCAGGCAGGTGAACTTGCAGGGCGAGTGTCTTCAGGCAGTGGAGGTGGGGGGATAGCAGGACTCAGGTGAGAGCTACCCCCTCTCCAAGCAGTATAAAGAAGCATCGCACCAACAGCAAGACACTCAGAGGTACATCCTTTCTCTTTGTGGACTCACCTGCTCCAGACCTGTTCTATCTCTCCTCTCTCTGTTGGCTTGTAGCCCTCTGTAATTTGCAACTGCAACCATGAGCATAAGAATGTCTTCATCCAGAATGAGCATCGGTGGCAGTAGCAGTGGCGGCTTCAGCAGCGGCGGCAGCATGAGGAGGAGCTTCTCCAGCCGCTCCATGGGTGGCGGTGGCTTGGCGTTGGGAGGTGGTGGCGGTGCCGCTGCTGGTGGCTCCAGCTCCAGCTACAGCTACAGCATCGGCGGAGGTGGTGCCAGCGTCGGCGGAGGTAGTGCTAGCATCAGCAGCAGCTTCGGTGCTGGTGTAGGTAGCCTGGGGCTCGGAAGTGGCCTGGCTCTCGGCGGAGGTGGCATGGGACTTGCCATGGGTGGTGGAGGTGGTGCGATCATAGCACCAGCACCAGCCATCACAGCTGTAACCGTCAACCAGAGTCTGCTCGCCCCCCTGAACCTGACGATCGACCCCACCATCCAGACCGTCCGCACTCAGGAGAAGAACCAGATCATGACCCTCAACAACCGCTTCGCCTCTTTCATCGACAAGGTCAGTGCTTTTCTCTTAGCAAAATACAACAGAGAGAGACATGCACTGGCAAGAGTTCTTCTAGGCTTATCGTTTCCTCAATTGATCATCTGAAAGGATGTTGCCTGTAATAGTCTTCACTAAGTCACTTAGAGAAAAAGGAGATGTTCTGAAACCCTGACCCAGAGAGGGCCTATGCCCTACTACAGCATATGACAACCCTTGGCATTCTGGCAAACAAACTTAGGTGTGAACCAGACAACCTGCAAGTGAAAAACATTTAAGCCAATTTACAAACATACCCCATCTTATGTTCACAGATGTTCACGTAAAGGGTCACTGATTAAATGGTAACTAAGTATAATATAAGTGGACTAATGGTGTTTAATTTTGTCCCCACAGGTGCGCTTCCTTGAACAGCAGAACAAGATGCTTGAGACCAAGTGGAGCCTCCTCCAGGGCACGACCACCGTGCGCTCCAACATCAACTCCATGTTTGAGGCCTACATTGGCAACCTGCGCAGACAGCTCGACGGCGTGGGCAGTGGGCAGGTCCAGCTGCAGGGAGAGCTGAAAAACATGCAGGTTCTGGTTGAGGACTTCAAAGTGAAGTGAGTAACTTAATTATTTATGTACATTTGCCAGTGTTTACCACCTGTAATAGAAGGAATGTACAGGGTTTCAGTTCTTAGCTCTATAAAACTGACCATACCATGCTCCATTTGTGCAGGTATGAGGTTGAAATCAACAAGCGTGCCGCAGTGGAGAATGAGTTTGTTCTGCTCAAGAAGGTAAAATCTGAAAAAAGTGTTTACAGTCTCTCCCAATGTTCTGCTTTGATCTCCCATTGGTAATCTCTGAACCTATTCTTTTTTTCCAATTCTTTCATTCTTCTTCAGGATGTTGATGCTGCCTACATGATCAAGGTGGAGCTTGAGGCCAAGGTCGATGCCTCTCAGGATGAAATCAACTTCCTCAGGGTCGTCTATGCAGAAGTGAGATATGGTTATTCTTCATGTACAGGGTCACATCCAAAATTATTTGCAGTGTTCTCAAGCTCGTATCAAACATTCACATCTGTCATTCTCTTCCTCACACAGGAGCTGCGTGAGCTGCAGGCGCAGATCAAGGACACCTCTGCTATTGTGGAGATGGACAACAGCCGCTCTCTGGACATGGACTCCATTGTGGCCGAAGTGCGTGCTCAGTACGAGGACATCGCCACCCGCAGCCGGGCCGAGACAGAGTCATGGTACCAGGCCAAGGTGAGTGCATCAAACTGGCACCAGCACTTAGTGCCTTGTCATGAATGAGCCTTGATTCTTGAAAGGGGCACAGAGAAGGAACTTCGTGCTAATATCTCTTGGTCTTCTACAGTTTGAGGAGATGCAGACCTCTGCTGGCCAATACAGTGTTGACCTGCGCACAACCAAGGCAGAGATCTCTGAGCTCACACGCATGATCAGCCGCCTCCAGATGGAAATTGAATCAGTCAAAGTACAGGTCAGTTACCTCTCTTTGCTATCGCCACTGAGTATAGCTAATGCTATCATTAGCCAACGTTTAACCAATCTTCACCTGGCTGACTTGCGCTCTTTTATTGCAATTCAGCGCGCCAGCATTGATGCCCAGATTACAGAGACTGAGGAACGTGGAGAGCTGGCAGTGAAGGATGCCAAGCTGCGCATCAGGGACCTTGAGGCAGCCCTCCAGACTACCAAGCAGGAGATGGCCCGCCAGGTGCGCGAGTACCAGGAGCTGATGAACGTCAAACTGGCCCTCGACATTGAGATTGCCACCTACAAGACCCTGCTGGAAGGAGAGGAGTCCAGGTAAGCATATGAAACATAGTACATCTACAAAGGTCTGCCTTAAGTATAATACCTCCTAGTGAATTATCTGACTATTGTTATTTGGCAAAAAATACAAAATCCTAATGTTTGATCCCTTCCACAGAATTGGTGGTGCCTCTGCAACAGTTCACGTCCAGGAAACCTCAGGCGCTGCTGGTAGGTATATTTATTCATTTCAAGACTGGATACAAATCCAGGAAATGAACCATGCTGCCTGCATATATCATTTGCAGTTCCTATTGTTCTGCCCTCTAACTAATTAAAATGTTATTTTGCAGGAGGCGCTGGCCTGGCCCTTGGAGGAGGAGGTGGCCTGGCCCTTGGCGGAGGCGGTGGCGGTGGATTCGGCTATGGTGGCGGCGCTGGCATGAGCATGTCACTCGGCGGCGGAATCGGCATGGGCGGCGGCTCCAGCCTCAGCATTGGCGGTGGCAGCAGCAGCATGTCTCGCTCCTCTTTGATGTCAAGTGGCTTCCGCCGCTTCTAAATGAGGAACAACACCTCTCCTCTTTTCCTTCTGATCTTTGCCCCATATTCTCTTCCCAATTCCACTCCAGGAAGTTTGAAAGCTGTGAAACAACAAGTCAGTGTACTCAGAAAGTGAGTGGGATAAAACCTCCACCCATCCCACTTGCAATGCAATGTAATGCATGTGACAAAACCGCTGAGCTGCTCAAGATGAAATACAAGTGCAACACTGCAGATGTGACTGGTGACTCCACCACATGCCAAAGAGTAACCAAACCCGAATGTAAATGTGAAATGCAAATAAAGTGTTTAATGCCAAAAATGTGTAGCTATCCTTACTTGTGTCATCTGTTTTGAGTTGCAAACCAAATGAGTTGAAACAAGTTATATTCCAAAATATTTATCAGAGGATTAGTCGTCCTCAACAAGTCAGTGTATTCGGCGAATGAGTATGTTAGGTTGGAGTGTAGCACAATTGCAGGAGACAAGGTTGGAGGATACACAGAGGAGTTTATTCCAGGAAAAAAAACAAAGGATCCAAAACACACAGTAAACAAAAAGTAGTCCTTTCAGTAACTAACACAACCGCCGTCTTCAGGCAACATAACTCAAAAGTCCACAAAGCATCCAAAAACAGTAAACAAAGAAAGTCCAACAGACCGTGAGCTGCAGTGAACAAGAGCCAAGAAAATACATGAGCGAGTTCTCACAAGGAGCAGCTTATCACAAACTGTTGTCTGTCTCTCGTGTCAAAATCCCATGACTGAGCAACGAAGCTCACAAAACAAGGGACTTAAGACAGCCACATGAAATGAGGAACAGGTGATTCCTCGAATCACCTGGCACAGGGTTTCCTAGTTTGTTTGGCAAGGGCTTGGGATATGAGTTAGGGTTTCCTGGGCCGAATCTCAGGGGCTTGTGGGTTCCAGTGGCATCTCCTGGCCGGTCCAGGTATGACAGAGTGGGTATGAAACCACCACCCAACCTGTTTTGTCATGCTGTGTCCTCATTTTCACCATTCATGGCCTCCACAGGGACTCAAAACAGCCCAATAAAATCTAACAAAGACTATAAGAAATGTGGCTTCTTAATAGAAACTCAAACTAGTAATAATCTGTCCCAGACACTGTATTAGTGCAATTTAACAATAAATAAAACAAGACCTTTACACTTACTGTTATGGCAGCAGTCCGATCCAATATCTGTGACATCATTTGAAGCCCTCAGGGAAAGTATTGAACGCGTGCAAAAGCTTAAAAGTTTAAATGTCTTTATCTTCTTAAAGGTTCAGGTATCCATGCACATACATACATAAATGATTCTTATATATCTGTCTTACACTACAATTAAGCTATCATGGTCAAAAAACTGTGAACATCCGTGCTTCTCCGTTCCTTCTAACTAATCCTGCTCTCTCCACATGGTCAAAACAACGTTATAAGAGTCAAAATAAGAGTCTCTACTTTACAAATATTCATTATAATAACAAAGTAATACAAAATATCATTATTCCAGAAATATTTCACATCTCATTCATGGCTCTAACACTCCGGCCCCTAATTGTATAGGCACGGTGCATTACAATTACAAGCTTAGTCAGTCAGCTTAACAGATGGTTCGCCATCTTGAATGAACTTTCTATTATTGTGAGACATCTCTGTTCTTGTCTTCACAGCTGCGCTCCGAGAAGTCAGAATTGAAATGCTGTGTTAACCAGACCCTCTAGGAATTGCGATGTCGCGATCGCACCAATTCACGCGAATTCAACGATTACCCGTGAATTCAGCGCGATGTAGCAATTTCCGGAAATATGACAAATCAGTGTCGTCTCCCACAACTTTCTCCTGGCCTGCCGACACGGTGCAGACACTTGCAGAGTTCTAATCCGTTGTAAACAATGAGAATGGAAATGAGAATGTATACCATCATCAAAAGAATTATATTTTTTTAGTCTGAATGTGAAAGATAATTATAACTAATTTTAAAGTAATTTCAATGTAATACTTCTACCTGGTGCATTTGCCGTATGTTATATATGTATCTCACTAGTATTTACTATTATGCCAAACAAACAGAGGGCAGCAAATGAGTAATGATAAACTTAAGCCTGCAATAGGATCCAACTTTTTCCTGTCTATGTTTTCCACACTGTTACACCGGTAGGCTACGCAATGGAAAAAGAGAGAGATTGAAAAAACAGAGTCTGATGCAATAAATAAACAGCAAACTAAATTACAAGAACAAAGAAGGCTTGAGCAGACCTTGACTGTTCACCACTGATCTCACATAAATTCAAAATCCTGCTAAATTAGTATCTGACCTACTTCTACTGCTCACATTGTGAGGAAGGTGTGCTTGTGGTACCGTAGACAGTGCAAACCTATTTGAAGCATAGCTCTTCTTGTCTGACAGAGAGTCAAGTATAAAGCAAATGAAAACCCATGGAACCCTATGATGGAACTTTAGGGTCATCACTTTCGCTGTCATAATGGAGGTACTCTATGGCATGTCAATTTGTTATTTAAGCAATATAGCACGAGTGGGAGTGGGGTAGGTAAGGGATAATCCCACGGGTGGTGTTCGGCCGTAGCCACCGAGGCCGCCAGGCCGAGTGGCGTAGGCAACAACACCCATGGGATTATCCCTTACCTACCCCACTCCCACAAGTGCTATATTGCTTAAATAACAAAGAGCACAAAACCCGGTACAAATCCTTGCTTGACTCAAAGACGCACACACACACACACATAGCATCACGTTTATGTGTATTTATTAGTGCTGTCAAACAAGTAAAATATTTAATCGCGATTAATCGCATGTTTGTCATAGTTAACTCAAAATTAATCGCAATTAATCGCAAATGTATTAAACGCAAATTTGTATCTATTCTAAATGTCCCTTCAATCATTTTTTTTTTAATGCTCTTATTAACATGGAAAAGTGGATTGGCTTGCTTTATGCAATGTTTTATTTTATTGAAAAACAACATTGCCAAACCGGGCGGTACAAAATAAAATTATAAAATGCACATTTCAGATAAACAAGGACTATAGTGCAGTCAAACCATGGCTTAATATTTTCTTTTTTTCAAGTTTGCTGTGAACATAGAAGTCAGGCCTCTTATTTCGAAAACAATGAACCGTAACAGTTAGTTTACCAATGAAAGGTAAGCCTACTACTTCTGTGCTTTCAGCCAGCTGCCTGTTGACATTTTCAGACAACAGTGAAGCTCGCTTTTTTTGCACAACACAACAAGGTAAACTTTCTATTCAGAAGCTTTTTATCATCCATTTCGCCATATCGCGCTCACCATTCACTCAAACGTAACGTTAGCCTACTACACAGTTTGGGAGAGCAAAAAGAACATTTATCTTAAAAAAAAAAAAATCGATAAAAAAATTAACGGCGTTAAAATGGGCTTGCGTTAACGCTGTTAATAACGCGTATTTATACTTAAAGCCTCCATCAGTATGATCTTGACAGGACTAGTTGAAGTTTACCCATATCTCCAGGAAAAAGCACCTGAAAAGAAATGATATGGGTGAAGCACAACAACAGATGTTTGTTACGTTTATGGCTTTGTCCTCAGTCAAGTGTACTAAAGATTTGACACCTTATGACACTTTTCATGACTTTGAGACTCAACCCCCTTAGCCACATGCCTTCCCCCCCCCCAGACAGTATGAAGCTTGATCTTTATCTGCCTGCAAATTGAAAGGTCATCAACATTTTTGGAGATTAGGGTGTGCTCAGTGTAAATGTCAAAATATGTTAAGGATTAAAATATGGACTATTTGCATAGCTTGCATATTTGAAATAGGTTCCCACTGCCTATAACCATCTAAGAAAAGACCTCAAAAGATTCACATATACCTGAAATAACAGTTGCAAACTGTTACCATAAAGTTTCTGCTCTCTAAGAGAAAGATCCTCCTGATTTACTGTTCACTTGTCAGCCATAAGGATCCTGTTTGGCTCGTGATCAACACAGGTGTGGTCTCTGCTCAGTGTATTACTGGGGATGATACAATTACAATCTTCTGTTATGCAACGTTTGATCACGGAAAGTAAGCATCATATGTTCTATGTACATCCTCGAAATTGAAATTTTGAGGGCTCCCATTGACTTTAACTTGGCCGGCGCCCCACCAGCGCCAGAAGGGGCTTCTCTCAGTGATAACGAATGGCAGTATATTATATCTGGTCACATTTAAGTTGTTGTTGACAGGGGCTTACGGTCTCCCACACACATTTAACACGTTAACACAGTACATTTCTTATTTTGATTATTTGATATATAATGTTTTTCGACAAATTCTCAAATTTTTTACGCGTTAACACAGAACATTTCTTATTTAAATTATTTGATATATAATCTTTTTCGACAAATCTCAAAATTTTTGAAGGGGCGGTGCCCTAGCACCCTGTATTGACAAACCGCCACTGACTCTACATTCTCAAAAAAATACAGAGCAACTTTTTCCTCACTGGTGCCACCTATAGAGTACAACCTGCCACAAACTACAACTGTCCAAAACTAGATTCTACATTAACTCTATCTTAAGTGGATTCACGACCTATACTTGAAATGTGGAACAGATTTAGTTGTGACAAGCAGTTAATAATACATCTACTGATGCGCAAACTTGGACACATCATCAGTGTTGTTCCTGGAGTCACTGGGTGTTTCGGGTCTTGCAACAGACACCCTCCTCCAGGCGACCCGACCGAGGCTGATCAGACCCCGGCCTGTGTCCAAGTGGCATGCTACCCCCACTGCTCTCCCCTCTTCAACCAGAGCCATCTAGATGCTTTCTCTGCTGCCTCTACGTTGTGACTTATGGCTCTTCTTCGGTTGACACCTGTTATGCCCAGTGTGCCGTAGGCTTTGTTCAGGGAGTGGCTGGCAAATCCCCGACTTCCCACCTCCACTGGCATACACCTTGTCCTCCACCCGTTCCTCCGACAATCCTCCACCAGCTCCTGGTACTTCTCCCTCTTTCTTTCTTGCGCCTCCTCCATCCTCTCCTCCCAGGGGACCGTCAGCTCCAGCAAATATAGTTGTTTTGAGGCTTCTGAGACCAAGATGATGTCAGGTCTCAATCTGGACTGGGTGATGTGTGGTTGAATTTTCAGCTGCCTCTCCAAGTCAACTGTCATCACCCAGCAAAGTTTGATATGCTGAGTACATTTTGTTTTGTTTATTTGCAATTCTTTTGTTTTGCTGTTCATTGGTAGCAATCAATGTGATTATACACATTCCTAATTCAATTCAAAGAGTTACTAAAAAATACAAAACATTAGATACTCTTCTCATATCCTGGCAGAGAGCACTGCAGTGTGTGCTGAGCAGCAGCATTTCACCACAGCACGCAGCAAAATCGGCTTCACTGTCTGCATGAGAGAGTTTCAGGACTCAGCACAGAGAGGTTTTTGTTTGACAGTGTGCAACTGTGTGAAGATCATTTTTGATAATAGACTCTCAGGTAGAATGTTAGCATAAGCAAACTCACCCAATGCCTTCTCTATCTAAATGTGTTGCCGTGGATATAGCTAAAGGTGTCAATGAAGAAATACACGTAGTCTTAATTGAATTGCACAGTCGACATTTGTGCAAGTGCCTTTAAACTTACTGGAATTGCACACAATGCAGAGGAGTGCTATTTCATCCGCAGGCACTTGCATGCCTGAAACTTAACTAGTTAAAACCAATTGAGAAATGTGCTAACAGGCATTCATGTGTTCGGATAAGGGATTAAGCAGAGAATATGACTGCCATTTCACCCTAGAATCCCCCTCAGGCCCTTGCTGACTTTACCTGCAGTGTGTGAGTACCTGAGTGTGCTGGAGGCCTCTCATCTTACAGAGCTGAGTGTCTCCCCACCAATCAGATGGCTGCCTGAAACCCCTGCAGGCAGGTCAACTTGCAGGGCGAGTGTCTTCAGGCAGTGGAGGAGGGTGAGAGCAGGGCTCAGGTGAGAGCTACCCCCTCTCCAAGCAGTATAAAGAGGCATCGCACCAACAGCAAGACACTCAGAGGTACATCCTTCCTCTTAGTGGACTCACCTGCTCCAGTGCTGTTCTATCTCTCCTCTCTCTGTTGGCTTGTAGCCCTCTGTAATTAGCAACAGCAACCATGAGCATAAGAATGTCTTCATCCAGAATGAGCAGCGGTGGCAGTATTAGTGGTGGCTTCAGCAGCGGTGGCAGCATGAGGAGGAGCTTCTCCAGCCGCTCCATGGGTGGCGGTGGCTTGGCCTTGGGAGGTGGTGGCTTGGCCTTGGGAGGTGGTGGCGGTGCCGCTGCCGGTGGCTCCAGCTCCAGCTACAGCTACAGCATTGGCGGAGGTGGTGCCAGCGTCGGTGGAGGTAGTGCCAGCATCAGCAGCAGCTTCGGTGCTGGTGTAGGTAGCCTGGGGCTCGGAAGTGGCCTGGCTATCGGCGGAGGTGGCATGGGATTTTCCATGGGTGGTGGAGGTGGTGCGATCATAGCACCAGCACCAGCCATCACAGCTGTCACCGTCAACCAGAGTCTGCTCGCCCCCCTGAACCTGACGATCGACCCCACCATCCAGACCGTCCGCACTCAGGAGAAGAACCAGATCATGACCCTCAACAACCGCTTCGCCTCTTTCATCGACAAGGTCAGTGCTTTTCTCATAGCAAAATCCAACAGAGACATGCACTGGCAAGAGTTTTCTAGGCTTATCGTGTCATCAATTGATCATCTGATAGGATGTTGCCTGTAATAGTCTTCACTAAGTCACTTAGGGAAAAAGGAGATGTTCTGAAACCCTAACCCAGAGAGGGCCTATGCCCTACTACAGCAGATGACAACACCTGGCACTCTGGCAAACAAACTTAGGTGTGAACCAGACAACCTGCAAGTGAAAAACATTTAAGCAAATGTACAAATATACGCCATCTTTTGTTCACAGATGCCAAAGTTCACGTTATGATTCACTAATTAAATGGAGTTAAAGAAAAAACAGGATGCTTACTACAACTTAAAAAAAATGAATATTTTCTTTTAATGAATGCTGTGTAACCTCTGGAAAAAAACTAAGTATAGTAAAAGTGGACTAATGGTGTTTGATTTTGTCCCCACAGGTGCGCTTCCTGGAACAGCAGAACAAGATGCTGGAGACCAAGTGGAGCCTCCTCCAGGGCACGACCACCGTGCGCTCCAACATCAACTCCATGTTTGAGGCCTACATTGGCAACCTGCGCAGACAGCTCGACGGCGTGGGCAGTGGGCAGGTCCAGCTGCAGGGAGAGCTGAAAAACATGCAGGTTCTGGTTGAGGACTTCAAAGTGAAGTGAGTAACTTAATTATTTATGGACATTTGCCAGCGTTTACCACCTGTAATAGAAGGAATGTATTGGGTTTCAGTTCTTACCTCTATAAAACTGACCATACTGTGCTCCATTTGTGCAGGTATGAGGTTGAAATCAATAAGCGTGCCGCAGTGGAGAATGAGTTTGTTCTGCTCAAGAAGGTAAAATCTGAAAAAAGTGTTTACAGTCTCTACCAATGTTCTGCTATAATCTCCCATTGGTAATCTCTGAACCTATTCTTCTTTTCCAATTCTTTCATTCTTCTTCAGGATGTTGATGCTGCCTACATGATCAAGGTGGAGCTGGAGGCCAAGGTTGATGCCTCTCAGGATGAAATCAACTTCCTCAGGGTCGTCTATGCAGAGGTGAGAGATGGTCATAATTCATGTACAGGGTCACATCCAAAATGATTTGCAGTGTTCCCAAGCTCATATCAAACATTAACATCTGTCATTCTCTTTCTCACACAGGAGCTGCGTGAACTGCAGGGCCAGATCAAGGACACCTCTGCTATTGTGGAGATTGACAACAGCCGAACTCTGGACATGGACTCCATTGTGGCCGAAGTGCGTGCTCAGTACGAGGACATCGCCACCCGCAGCCGGGCCGAGACAGAGTCATGGTACCAGGCCAAGGTGAGTGAATCAAACTGGCACCAGCCCCTAGTGCCTTGTCATGTAAGAGTTGTGGGAAATTGATACAATCCTTCCTGAAAGAACAGTAAGAGATTTTGATATCAATGATATATTCCCATCTCAGTCATGCTAACTAGTTGAGGTCTCCTTCCTGGCGCCGCTTTAAACTTCAACGACGGCCATCAATTATAGAATGGGTACCGGAGGAGAACACGTCTGACAGCCATCTTGATCGCGCAGACATCCAAACGTAATTAGCAGGTCTATTGTTAGAAGTAGACTCTGATTATTCAAACAGACAAACGGTCGCCAGATTCTTGTTCACAGAATAAGAATATTCTAGAAACTACTTTATTATGCAAGAGAGCAACAGATCTAATTATTATACAGAGGGCCAAACAAACCATCCCCTATTTCTATGATCATGAATTGATTGTATATAGTGTGGTGTTTTACAATGTTACAGGATTCAGTCCTACACCGCTGAATCTGGAGTAAGGCTGCTTCGTCACTGCACATTATTGGAATAAAGATTGCTGCATCAGAAACAAAGAAACCTCTATCATTTCTTACAAGTCTTGATTCTTTAAAGGGGCACAGGGTAGGAACTTCATGCTAACATCTCTTGGTCTTCTACAGTTTGAGGAGATGCAGACCTCTGCTGGCCAATACGGTGTTGACCTGCGCACAACCAAGGCAGAGATCTCTGAGCTCACACGCATGATCAGCCGCCTCCAGATGGAAATTGAATCAGTCAACGGACAGGTCAGTTACCTCTCTTTGCTATCGCCACTGAGTATAACTAATGCTATCATTATCCAACGTTTAACCAATCTCCACCTGTCTGACTTGCGCTCTTTTATTGCAATTCAGCGCGCCAGCATTGATGCCCAGATTACAGAGACTGAGGAACGTGGAACGATTGCAGTGAAGGATGCCCAGCTGCGCATCAGGGACCTTGAGGCGGCCCTCCAGACTACCAAGCAGGAGATGGCCCGCCAGGTGCGTGAGTACCAGGAGCTGATGAACGTCAAACTGGCCCTCGACATTGAGATTGCCACCTACAAGACCCTGCTGGAAGGAGAGGAGTCCAGGTAAGCATATGAAACATAGTACATCTACAAAGGACTGCATTAAGTATAATACCTCCTAGTGAATTATCTGACTATTGTTATTTGGCAAGAAGTACAAAATCCTAATGTTTGATCCCTTCCACAGAATTGGTGGTGCCTCTGCAACAGTTCACGTCCAGGAAACCTCAGGCGCTGCTGGTAGGTATATTTATTCATTTCAAGACTGGATACAAATCCAGGAAATGAACCATGCTGCATATATCATTTGCAGTTCTTATTGTTCTGCCCTCTAACTAATTTAAATGTTATTTTGCAGGAGGCGGTGGCCTGGCCCTTGGAGGAGGAGGAGGCGGTGGCCTGGCCCTTGGCGGAGGCGGTGGCGGTGGATTCGGCTATGGTGGCGGCGCTGGCATGAGCATGTCACTCGGCGGTGGAATCGGCATGGGCGGCGGCTCCAGCCTCAGCATTGGCGGTGGAAGCAGCAGCATGTCTCGCTCCTCTTTGATGTCAAGTGGCTTCCGCCGCTTCTAAACGAGGAACAACACCTGTCCTCTCTTCCCGCTAATCTTTACCCCGTATGCTCTTCCCAATTCCACTCCAGGAAGTGAAAACTGTGAAACAACAAGCCACCCATCCCGCATGCAATGCAATGCAATAAAATGCATGTGATAAAACCTCTGAGCTGCTCAAGATGAAATACTAGTGCAACACTGCAGATGTGACCACATGCCAAAGAATAACCAAACCCGAATGTAAATGTGAAATGCAAATAAAGTGTTTGATGCCAAACATGTGTAGCAATCCTTACTCATTGTGTCTGTTTTGAGTTGCACACCACATGAGTTGAAACACGTAATATTCCAAAGAAAATACTTTATTAGAGGATTAATTCTAGCCAGTCAGTGTACTCAGTGAGTGGGTATGAAACCACCACCCAACCAGTTTTGTCATGCTGTGTCCTCATTTTCACCATTCATGTCCACAGGGACTCAAAACAGCAAAATAAAATCTCACAAAGACTATAGCAAAATGCCTTCTTTATAGAAACTCAAACTGTTAATAATCTGTCCGAGACACTGTATTTAACAATACATAAAGCAAGACAGTTTCACTTAAGTCTCTCAAATTTAGTTGAATGAAATTCAAGTAACAAAAAATAAACATGTCCGGCAGATGAAGAATCTAACTAACAAAGAAATTGTATACAGGCAAATATTAAGTCCCTTGAAGGTTTGTACATCATGTGGTCATTCTTCAATCCAGTTAAAATGAGAGGAAACACAGGAGAGCCCAAAAAGAAAAAAGTAGGCCTTTACATATATATCCAGCCCAGGTCAAAGAACAAACAAAAGGATTGATGTCACCCAAAATTCCTCTTCTCTTGCAGTAAGATCCAAAAATGTAAGTATCATATGACTTCATATGACTTGAATATTTTATGTAATGTCCCAAGAAGAAAAAAGAATTTTACTTCAATGTAAAGGTAAGATTTTTGTGAATATTTTGAGGGAAAGACCAAGAAGATAAACAGCAAAGATATATTTTTTCATAGCCTGTTTTGGTCACATTCACTTAGGGTGCCAATAATTGCTGAGGGCACTGTTTGTATATACATGGAATAAAAACAATACAATGAAAATGAAAACAATACAATAAAGTGTTAAAAAAAAGACCTATAGTCATGAATTAAAAGTTTTAATTTCCTTTTTAAAAGAGAGCACTGATTGCGATGACTTTAACTCCAGAGGTAGGCACCGTGTGCAGCATTGGTGTTTATTCTTGGGGTCGTGAGAAGACATTTACTTGAGGACCTTGTGAAACACGATGGATCATAAAAAGAAATCAAATCCTAAATATAGGGTGGGGCAAGGTCGTTAAGTGATTTATGGACAAGAAGGACCATTTTAAACTCAATTCTTTGTTTAACAGGGAGCCAGTGAAGTGATTTAAGAACAGGGGTGATATGATTACATTTTGATGTTCTAGTGACTATTCTAGCAGCTGCATTTTGGATGAGCTGAAGTTCGTTTAAAATCTGTTTTGTTAGACCAGCATAGAGTGCGTTGCAGTAATATAACCGACATGAGATAAGTACATTCTTTACAATGGAACTCTCGCCTTCAAGAACTTATGTTCCTTTAAAGTTAAATAAACTCTCTGCCTACAGAACACTGACATCTTGTGGTTGCAACCCGTATACAAGTAAATACATCCAAGCAAAATATGTATTGAGGACCCTCAAAAGTGCACATAGAATGAGAATCAAAATTGTTTTCATTGCCAAATAAGTTTACCCCTTCCAGAAATTTTATTTGGCATTTTGGTGCAGACAATAATCATAACACAAGTACTACAGAACATAGGAAAAACAATAAAGCGTAGAGGCGGGATAAGAGTCTGTTTCGGGGGGGGGGGGGATCCCGGGCCTTGTTGATGAGGCCAACTGCATCCGGGGAAGAAGCTGGACTTGTGGCGTGAGGTTTTGGTCCTGATGGAACGCAGCCTCCTGCCGGAGGGGAGTGCCTCAAAGAGTATATGACCAGGGTGGGAAGGGGCCGGCCACAATCTTACCTGCACGCCTCAGGATCCCCGAGGCGAAAAGTTCCTGTAGAGATGGCAGGCGGCAGCCAATCACCTTTTCAGCAGAACGAAAGATAAGCTGCAGTGTGCCTTTGTCATTGGCAGTGGCAGCAGCGTACCAGATGGTGATGGAGGAGGTGAGGATGGACTCAACGATGGAGGTGTAGAAGTGCACCAACATTGTCTTTGGCAGGTTGAACTTCTTCAGCTGCCGCAAAAAGTACATCCTCTGTTGAGCTTTTTTGGTGAGGGAGCTGATGTTAAGCTCCCACCTGAGGTCCTGGGAGATGATGGTGCCCAGGAAGCAGAAAGATTCCACAGTGTCGACTGGGGAGTCTCTCAGGGTGATGGGGTTGAGTGGGGCTAGGTTCTTTCTGAAGTCATCTCCACTGTTCTCAGAGCGTTGAGCTCCAGGATGTTCGATCCGCACCAGGTCACCAGATGATCAATCTTCCTCCTCTAAGCGGACTCATCCCCACCATAGATGAGCCCAATGAGGGTGGTGTCATCCGTGAACTTAAGGAGTTTGACGGACTGGTGACTGGAGGCGCAGCTGTTGGTGTACAGGCAGAAGAGTAAAGGGAAAAGAACGCAGCCTTCGGGGGAACCGGCGTTGATGGTCCGGGAGTCAGGGACATGCTTCCCCAGCCTCACGTGTTGCCTCCTGTCAGACATGAAGTCTTTGATCCACCAGCAGGTGGAGTCAGGCACACTCAGCTGGGATAGCTTGTCCTGTAGCAGAGCTGGGATGATGCTGTTGAAGGCAGAGCTTAAGTCCACAAACAGGATCCTGGCGTAGGTCCCATGTGTACTGCATCGTCTACAGACCTGTTGGCTCTGTAAGCAAACGGCAGGGGGTCCAGGAGAGGGTCAGTGATGGTCTGAGGTGGGCAACTGTGGAAAGGTGCAGGGATCTCCTGTGGTGATGGAGGTGCAGTTGATGCGCTGGAGTTGGTGGGTGATGTCACGCCTTTCAAAGCGACAATAAAACGCCTTTCAAAGCGACAATCAAACTCATCACAAGTCGTAAAGGTTTACAATTTCTAATCTGCCTAAGTCCTTTCCCGACAGAAGTTGAGTCATTGGCTGAGAACTGGTGTTGGAATTTCTCAGAGTACAGTCGTTTAGCTTCTCTCACCTCCTTGCTAAACCTGTATTTTAACTCTATAAACCTATAGGTTGGTATAGAACAATCACTTGTTACAAATTGTTGTTGGATTGTAAGAGTGCATACCATCATCAATTCATTATATTTTTCTAGTCTGAATGTGAAAGATAATTATAACTCATTTTAGAGTAATTTGAATATAAAACTTCTACCTGGTGCACAAAGCTAAACAAACAGACAGCAGGAAATGAGTGATGATGAACTTAAGCCTGCAATACGAGAAGATTCCACTGAATTAAAAAGCCAGATTCCATCCACCTTGCTGAAATAGATCAATCTCATTGGCTAATTAATCCGATATGGCTTCTTGAAGTTCTTGATAATCCAGTAAATGGTTCTTTCAGGTGCAAAATTCGTAGCAGAATGTGAGACCATTTTGATGCAGAACGATGCCGGCTTCAAGTGTTTCTTTGGAGGTAACCATTGCTACCACAAGAAAATACATGCTTCCTCCATATTGCATGGTATATATACCAGAACTCACAATGTAAGAATAAACAGAGGCAGTTATTCATCGAGTGTTCATCAAAGTTTAGCAAAGAATGTAATAATAATATGGGTAAAGCACAACAACAGATGAACAGTTGTTGTATGTTCAACGCTGTATTCTCAAAAGCACAAGTGTACTAAAGATTTGAAACCTTATGACACGCTTCATCCCACTTTGCCCATCTCATGAGCCTCTTTCACCTAACGACACTTTCTGCAATTATTTTGAGATCTTTGAGATCTGCCTGCAAATTGAAAGGTCAACCACATTTTTGGAGATTAAGGTGTGTGCAGCGTAAATGTCAACATTTTTTAAGGGTGGAAAAATTTACTATTTGCATATCTTTCGAAATAGGTTAGGTCCTCATTTTTAGGAAAAAATGCATATTTTAAAAAGCTTAAGCTTCACCTTCAAAAAAGCTTTAATAGCTGACACACAGATACCAGGTAAAAATCAACATACTGAACAAAATGTACAAATATTTCGTTATCCTGCATTAGACATGAGTTACATGATATGGGGTGCACATGCAAAGTGGAAATAGGTTCCCACTGCCTATAACCATCTAGGAAAATATCTCAAAAGATTCATATATAGTACCTGAAATAACAGTTGCAAACTGATTCTGCTCTAAGAGAAATATCCTCCTGACTTGCTGTTCACTTGTCAGCTATAAGGAACCTTTTTTGGCTCATGATCAACACAGGTGTGGTCTCTGCTCAGTGTATTACTGGGGATGATACAATTACAATCTTCTGTTATGGAACGTTGGATCATGGAAAGAACGCATTAGATGATCTAATTCCATATTTGAATGGAATGACTTGAATCGTTGTTAATTGTTATTGCGCGCTTGCTTGCATGAATCTTGTTTGTGAATTTGTCATGTATTTACTCTACATTCTCAAGAAAATACAGAGCTACCTCTAACTGGTACCTTCTATAGACTACAACATGCCACAAACTACCACTGGTCCAAAACTAGATTCTAGATTAACACTATTTAATTCTATCTTGTGTGTATTTCATGAACTAGATTTAACATGTGTTTACAGATGTTGTTGTGACAAGCAAACAATATGATAATACACATTCTGAATCCAAAACAAAGAGTACAAAACAATAGATACTATGTATAATATCCTGGAAGAGAGCACTGAAGTGTGTGCTGAGAAGCAGAAGAGTGCTATTTCATCCCCGAGCACTTGCATGCCTGAAACTAAAGGAGTTAAAACCATGAGAAATGTGCTATCAGGCATCCATGAGAATGGAACAGGGATTAAGCAGAGAACACGACTGCCATTCCATCACCCTACAATCCCCCTCAGGCCCTTGGTGACTTTACCTGTAGTGTTCAGAGCCCCTGAATGTGCTGGAGGCCTCTCACCTTACAGAGCTGAGTGTCCCCCCACCAATCAGTTGTCTGCCTGCAACCCCTGCAGGCAGGTGAACTTGCAGGGCGAGTGTCTTCAGGCAGTGGAGGTGGGGTGATAGCAGGACTCAGGTGAGAGCTACCCCCTCTCCAAGCAGTATAAAGAGGCATCTCACCAACAGCAAGACACTCAGAGGTACATCCTTCCTCTTAGTGGACTCACCTGCTCCAATCCTGTTATATCTCTCCTCTCTCTGTTGGCCTGTAGCCCTCCGTAATTTGCAACTGCAACCATGAGCATAAGAATGTCTTCATCCAGAATGAGCATCAATGGCAGTAGCAGTGGCGGCTTCAGCAGCGGCGGCAGCATGAGGAGGAGCTTCTCCAGCCGCTCCATGGGTGGCGGTGGCTTGGCGTTGGGAGGTGGTGGCGTTGCCGCTGCTGGTGGCTCCAGCTCCAGCTACAGCTACAGCATCGGCGGAGGTGGTGCCAGCGTCGGTGGAGGTAGTGCCAGCATCAGCAGCAGCTTCGGTGCTGGTGTAGGTAGCCTGGGGCTCGGAAGTGGCCTGGCTATCGGCGGAGGTGGCATGGGACTTGCCATGGGTGGTGGAGGTGGTGCGATCATAGCACCAGCACCAGCAATCACAGCTGTAACCGTCAACCAGAGTCTGCTCGCCCCCCTGAACCTGACGATCGACCCCACCATCCAGACCGTCCGCACTCAGGAGAAGAACCAGATCATGACCCTCAACAACCGCTTCGCCTCTTTCATCGACAAGGTCAGTGCTTTTCTCTTAGCAAAATCCAACAGAGAGAGACATGCACTGGCAAGAGTTCTTCTAGGCTTATCGTTTCCTCAATTGATCATCTGAAAGGATGTTGCCTGTAATAGTCTTCACTAAGTCACTTAGAGAAAAAGGAGATGTTCTGAAACCCTGACCCAGAGAGGGCCTATGCCCTACTACAGCATATGACAACCCTTGGCATTCTGGCAAACAAACTTAGGTGTGAACCAGACAACCTGCAAGTGAAAAACATTTAAGCCAATTTACAAACATACCCCATCTTATGTTCACAGATGTTCACGTAAAGGGTCACTGATTAAATGGTAACTAAGTATAATATAAGTGGACTAATGGTGTTTAATTTTGTCCCCACAGGTGCGCTTCCTTGAACAGCAGAACAAGATGCTTGAGACCAAGTGGAGCCTCCTCCAGGGCACGACCACCGTGCGCTCCAACATCAACTCCATGTTTGAGGCCTACATTGGTAACCTGCGCAGACAGCTCGACGGCGTGGGCAGTGGGCAGGTCCAGCTGCAGGGAGAGCTGAAAAACATGCAGGTTCTGGTTGAGGACTTCAAAGTGAAGTGAGTAACTTAATTATTTATGTACATTTGCCAGTGTTTACCACCTGTAATAGAAGGAATGTACGGGGTTTCAGTTCTTAGCTCTATAAAACTGACCATACCATGCTCCATTTGTGCAGGTATGAGGTTGAAATCAACAAGCGTGCCGCAGTGGAGAATGAGTTTGTTCTGCTCAAGAAGGTAAAATCTGAAAAAAGTGTTTACAGTCTCTCCCAATGTTCTGCTTTGATCTCCCATTGGTAATCTCTGAACCTATTCTTTTTTTCCAATTCTTTCATTCTTCTTCAGGATGTTGATGCTGCCTACATGATCAAGGTGGAGCTTGAGGCCAAGGTCGATGCCTCTCAGGATGAAATCAACTTCCTCAGGGTCGTCTATGCAGAGGTGAGAGATGGTTATTCTTCATGTACAGGGTCACATCCAAAATGATTTGCAGTGTTCTCAAGCTCGTATCAAACATTCACATCTGTCATTCTCTTCCTCACACAGGAGCTGCGTGAGCTGCAGGCGCAGATCAAGGACACCTCTGCTATTGTGGAGATGGACAACAGCCGCTCTCTGGACATGGACTCCATTGTGGCCGAAGTGCGTGCTCAGTACGAGGACATCGCCACCCGCAGCCGGGCCGAGACAGAGTCATGGTACCAGGCCAAGGTGAGTGCATCAAACTGGCACCAGCACTTAGTGCCTTGTCATGAATGAGCCTTGATTCTTGAAAGGGGCACAGAGAAGGAACTTCGTGCTAATATCTCTTGGTCTTCTACAGTTTGAGGAGATGCAGACCTCTGCTGGCCAATACAGTGTTGACCTGCGCACAACCAAGGCAGAGATCTCTGAGCTCACACGCATGATCAGCCGCCTCCAGATGGAAATTGAATCAGTCAAAGTACAGGTCAGTTACCTCTCTTTGCTATCGCCACTGAGTATAGCTAATGCTATCATTAGCCAACGTTTAACCAATCTTCACCTGGCTGACTTGCGCTCTTTTATTGCAATTCAGCGCGCCAGCATTGATGCCCAGATTACAGAGACTGAGGAACGTGGAGAGCTGGCAGTGAAGGATGCCAAGCTGCGCATCAGGGACCTTGAGGCAGCCCTCCAGACTACCAAGCAGGAGATGGCCCGCCAGGTGCGCGAGTACCAGGAGCTGATGAACGTCAAACTGGCCCTCGATATTGAGATTGCCACCTACAAGACCCTGCTGGAAGGAGAGGAGTCCAGGTAAGCATATGAAACATAGTACATCTACAAAGGTCTGCCTTAAGTATAATACCTCCTAGTGAATTATCTGACTATTGTTATTTGGCAAAAAATACAAAATCCTAATGTTTGATCCCTTCCACAGAATTGGTGGTGCCTCTGCAACAGTTCACGTCCAGGAAACCTCAGGCGCTGCTGGTAGGTATATTTATTCATTTCAAGACTGGATACAAATCCAGGAAATGAACCATGCTGCCTGCATATATAATTTGCAGTTCCTATTGTTCTGCCCTCTAACTAATTAAAATGTTATTTTGCAGGAGGCGCTGGCCTGGCCCTTGGAGGAGGAGGAGGCGGTGGCCTGGCCCTTGGCGGAGGCGGTGGATTCGGCTATGGTGGCGGCGCTGGCATGAGCATGTCACTCGGCGGCGGAATCGGCATGGGCGGCGGCTCCAGCCTCAGCATTGGCGGTGGCAGCAGCAGCATGTCTCGCTCCTCTTTGATGTCAAGTGGCTTCCGCCGCTTCTAAATGAGGAACACCTCTCCTCTCTTCCCTCTGATCTTTGCCCCATATTCTCTTCCCAATTCCACTCCAGGAAGTTTGAAAGCTGTGAAACAACAAGTCAGTGTACTCAGAAAGTGAGTGGGATAAAACCTCCACCCATCCCACTTGCAATGCAATGTAATGCATGTGACAAAACCGCTGAGCTGCTCAAGATGAAATACAAGTGCAACACTGCAGATGTGACTGGTGACTCCACCACATGCCAAAGAGTAACCAAACCCGATTGTAAATGTGAAATGCAAATAAAGTGTTTAATGCTAAAAATGTGTAGCTATCCTTACTTGTGTCATCTGTTTTGAGTTGCAAACCACATGAGTTGAAACAAGTTATATTCCAAAATATTTATCAGAGGATTAGTCGTCCTCAACAAGTCAGTGTATTCGGCGAATGAGTATGTTAGGTTGGAGTGTAGCACAATTGCAGGAGACAAGGTTGGAGGATACACAGAGGAGTTTATTCCAGGAAAAAAAACAAAGGATCCAAAACACACAGTAAACAAAAAGTAGTCCTTTCAATAACTAACACAACCGCCGTCTTCAGGCAACATAACTCAAAAGTCCACAAAGCATCCAAAAACAGTAAACAAAGAAAGTCCAACAGACCGTGAGCTGCAGTGAACAAGAGCCAAGAAAATACATGAGCGAGTTCTCACAAGGAGCAGCTTATCACAAACTGTTGTCTGTCTCTCGTGTCAAAATCCCATGACTGAGCAACGAAGCTCACAAAACAAGGGACTTAAGACAGCCACATGAAATGAGGAACAGGTGATTCCTCGAATCACCTGGCACAGGGTTTCCTAGTTTGTTTGGCAAGGGCTTGGGATATGAGTTAGGGTTTCCTGGGCCGAATCTCAGGGGCTTGTGGGTTCCAGTGGCATCTCCTGGCCGGTCCAGGTATGACAGAGTGGGTATGAAACCACCACCCAACCTGTTTTGTCATGCTGTGTCCTCATTTTCACCATTCATGGCCTCCACAGGGACTCAAAACAGCCCAATAAAATCTAACAAAGACTATAAGAAATGTGGCTTCTTAATAGAAACTCAAACTTGTAATAATCTGTCCCAGACACTGTATTAGTGCAATTTAACAATAAATAAAACAAGACCTTTACACTTACTGTTATGGCAGCAGTCCGATCCAATATCTGTGACATCATTTGAAGCACTCAGGGAAAGTATTGAACGCGTGCAAAAGCTTAAAAGTTTAAATGTCTTTATCTTCTTAAAGGTTCAGGTATCCATGCACATACATACATAAATGATTCTTATATATCTGTCTTACACTACAATTAAGCTATCATGGTCAAAAAACTGTGAACATCCGTGCTTCTCCGTTCCTTCTAACTAATCCTGCTCTCTCCACATGGTCAAAACAACGTTATAAGAGTCAAAATAAGAGTCTACTTTACAAATATTCATTATAATAACAAAGTAATACAAAATATCATTATTCCAGAAATATTTCACATCTCATTCATGGCTCTAACACTCCGGCCCCTAATTGTATAGGCATGGTGCATTACAATTACAAGCTTAGTCAGTCAGCTTAACAGATGGTTCGCCATCTTGAATGAACTTTCTATTATTGTGAGACATCTCTGTTCTTGTCTTCACAGCTGCGCTCCGAGAAGTCAGAATTGAAATGCTGTGTTAACCAGACCCTCTAGGAATTGCGATGTCGCGATCGCACCAATTCACGCGAATTCAACGATTACCCGTGAATTCAGCGCGATGTAGCAATTTCCGGAAATATGACAAATCAGTGTCGTCTCCCACAACTTTCTCCTGGCCTGCCGACACGGTGCAGACACTTGCAGAGTTCTAATCCGTTGTAAACAATGAGAATGGAAATGAGAATGTATACCATCATCAAAAGAATTATATTTTTTTAGTCTGAATGTGAAAGATAATTATAACTCATTTTAAAGTAATTTCAATGTAATACTTCTACCTGGTGCATTTGCCGTATGTTATATATGTATCTCACTAGTATTTACTATTATGCCAAACAAACAGAGGGCAGCAAATGAGTAATGATAAACTTAAGCCTGCAATAGGATCCAACTTTTTTCTGTCTATGTTTTCCACACTGTTACACCGGTAGGCTACGCAATGGAAAAAGAGAGAGATTGAAAAAACAGAGTCTGATGCAATAAATAAACAGCAAACTAAATTACAAGAACAAAGAAGGCTTGAGCAGACCTTGACTGTTCACCACTGATCTCACATAAATTCAAAATCCTGCTAAATTAGTATCTGACCTACTTCTACTGCTCACATTGTGAGGAAGGTGTGCTTGTGGTACCGTAGACAGTGCAAACCTATTTGAAGCATAGCTCTTCTTGTCTGACAGAGAGTCAAGTATAAAGCAAATGAAAACCCATGGAACCCTATGATGGAACTTTAGGGTCATCACTTTCGCTGTCATAATGGAGGTACTCTATGGCATGTCAATTTGTTATTTAAGCAATATAGCACGAGTGGGAGTGGGGTAGGTAAGGGATAATCCCACGGGTGGTGTTCGGCCGTAGCCACCGAGGCCGCCAGGCCGAGTGGCGTAGGCAACAACACCCATGGGATTATCCCTTACCTACCCCACTCCCACTCGTGCTATATTGCTTAAATAACAAAGAGCACAAAACCCGGTACAAATCCTTGCTTGACTCAAAGACGCACACACACACACACATAGCATCACGTTTATGTGTATTTATTAGTGCTGTCAAACAAGTAAAATATTTAATCGCGATTAATCGCATGTTTGTCATAGTTAACTAAAAATTAATCGCAATTAATCGCAAATGTATTAAACGCAAATTTGTATCTATTCTAAATGTCCCTTCAATCATTTTTTTTTTAATGCTCTTATTAACATGGAAAAGTGGATTGGCTTGCTTTATGCAATGTTTTATTTTATTGAAAAACAACATTGCCAAACCGGGCGGTACAAAATAAAATTATAAAATGCACATTTCAGATAAACAAGGACTATAGTGCAGTCAAACCATGGCTTAATATTTTCTTTTTTTCAAGTTTGCTGTGAACATAGAAGTCAGGCCTCTTATTTCGAAAACAATGAACCGTAACAGTTAGTTTACCAATGAAAGGTAAGCCTACTACTTCTGTGCTTTCAGCCAGCTGCCTGTTGACATTTTCAGACAACAGTGAAGCTCGCTTTTTTTGCACAACACAACTTTTAAAGGTAAACTTTCTATTCAGAAGCTTTTTATCATCCATTTCGCCATATCGCGCTCACCATTCACTCAAACGTAACGTTAGCCTACTACACAGTTTGGGAGAGCAAAAAGAACATTAATCTTAAAAAAAAAAAAATCGATAAAAAAATTAACGGCGTTAAAATGGGCTTGCGTTAACGCTGTATAATAACGCGTATTTATACTTAAAGCCTCCATCAGTATGATCTTGACAGGACTAGTTGAAGTTTACCCATATCTCCAGGAAAAAGCACCTGAAAAGAAATGATATGGGTGAAGCACAACAACAGATGTTTGTTACGTTTATGGCTTTGTCCTCAGTCAAGTGTACTAAAGATTTGACACCTTATGACACTTTTCATGACTTTGAGACTCAACCCCCTTAGCCACATGCCTTCCCCCCCCCCAGACAGTATGAAGCTTGATCTTTATCTGCCTGCAAATTGAAAGGTCATCAACATTTTTGGAGATTAGGGTGTGCTCAGTGTAAATGTCAAAATATGTTAAGGATTAAAATATGGACTATTTGCATAGCTTGCATATTTGAAATAGGTTCCCACTGCCTATAACCATCTAAGAAAAGACCTCAAAAGATTCACATATACCTGAAATAACAGTTGCAAACTGTTACCATAAAGTTTCTGCTCTCTAAGAGAAATATCCTCCTGACTTGCTGTTCACTTGTCAGCCATAAGGATCCTGTTTGGCTCATGATCAACACAGGTGTGGTCTCTGCTCAGTGTATTACTGGGGATGATACAATTACAATCTTCTGTTATGCAACGTTTGATCATGGAAAGTAAGCATCATATGTTCTATGTACATCCTCGAAATTGAAATTTTGAGGGCTCCCATTGACTTTAACTTGGCCGGCGCCCCACCAGCGCCAGAAGGGGCTTCTCTCAGTGATAACGAATGGCAGTATATTATATCTGGTCACATTTAAGTTGTTGTTGACAGGGGCTTACGGTCTCCCACACACATTTAACACGTTAACACAGTACATTTCTTATTTTGATTATTTGATATATAATGTTTTTCGACAAATTCTCAAATTTTTTACGCGTTAACACAGAACATTTCTTATTTAAATTATTTGATATATAATCTTTTTCGACAAATCTCAAAATTTTTGAAGGGGCGGTGCCCTAGCACCCTGTATTGACAAACCGCCACTGACTCTACATTCTCAAAAAAATACAGAGCAACTTTTTCCTCACTGGTGCCACCTATAGAGTACAACCTGCCACAAACTACAACTGTCCAAAACTAGATTCTACATTAACTCTATCTTAAGTGGATTCACGACCTATACTTGAAATGTGGAACAGATTTAGTTGTGACAAGCAGTTAATAATACATCTACTGATGCGCAAACTTGGACACATCATCAGTGTTGTTCCTGGAGTCACTGGGTGTTTCGGGTCTTGCAACAGACACCCTCCTCCAGGCGACCCGACCGAGGCTGATCAGACCCCGGCCTGTGTCCAAGTGGCATGCTACCCCCACTGCTCTCCCCTCTTCAACCAGAGCCATCTAGATGCTTTCTCTGCTGCCTCTACGTTGTGACTTATGGCTCTTCTTCGGTTGACACCTGTTATGCCCAGTGTGCCGTAGGCTTTGTTCAGGGAGTGGCTGGCAAATCCCCGACTTCCCACCTCCACTGGCATACACCTTGTCCTCCACCCGTTCCTCCGACAATCCTCCACCAGCTCCTGGTACTTCTCCCTCTTTCTTTCTTGCGCCTCCTCCATCCTCTCCTCCCAGGGGACCGTCAGCTCCAGCAAATATAGTTGTTTTGAGGCTTCTGAGACCAAGATGATGTCAGGTCTCAATCTGGACTGGGTGATGTGTGGTTGAATTTTCAGCTGCCTCTCCAAGTCAACTGTCATCACCCAGCAAAGTTTGATATGCTGAGTACATTTAGTTTTGTTTATTTGCAATTCTTTTGTTTTGCTGTTCATTGGTAGCAATCAATGTGATTATACACATTCCTAATTCAATTCAAAGAGTTACTAAAAAATACAAAACATTAGATACTCTTCTCATATCCTGGCAGAGAGCACTGCAGTGTGTGCTGAGCAGCAGCATTTCACCACAGCATGCAGCAAAATCGGCTTCACTGTCTGCATGAGAGAGTTTCAGGACTCAGCACAGAGAGGTTTTTGTTTGACAGTGTGCAACTGTGTGAAGATCATTTTTGATAATAGACTCTCAGGTAGAATGTTAGCATAAGCAAACTCACCCAATGCCTTCTCTATCTAAATGTGTTGCCGTGGATATAGCTAAAGGTGTCAATGAAGAAATACACGTAGTCTTAATTGAATTGCACAATCGACATTTGTGCAAGTGCCTTTAAACTTACTGGAATTGCACACAATGCAGAGGAGTGCTATTTCATCCGCAGGCACTTGCATGCCTGAAACTTAACTAGTTAAAACCAATTGAGAAATGTGCTATCAGGCATTCATGTGTTCGGATAAGGGATTAAGCAGAGAATATGACTGCCATTTCACCCTAGAATCCCCCTCAGGCCCTTGCTGACTTTACCTGCAGTGTGTGAGTACCTGAGTGTGCTGGAGGCCTCTCATCTTACAGAGCTGAGTGTCTCCCCACCAATCAGATGGCTGCCTGAAACCCCTGCAGGCAGGTCAACTTGCAGGGCGAGTGTCTTCAGGCAGTGGAGGAGGGTGAGAGCAGGGCTCAGGTGAGAGCTACCCCCTCTCCAAGCAGTATAAAGAGGCATCGCACCAACAGCAAGACACTCAGAGGTACATCCTTCCTCTTAGTGGACTCACCTGCTCCAGTGCTGTTCTATCTCTCCTCTCTCTGTTGGCTTGTAGCCCTCTGTAATTAGCAACAGCAACCATGAGCATAAGAATGTCTTCATCCAGAATGAGCAGCGGTGGCAGTATTAGTGGTGGCTTCAGCAGCGGTGGCAGCATGAGGAGGAGCTTCTCCAGCCGCTCCATGGGTGGCGGTGGCTTGGCCTTGGGAGGTGGTGGCTTGGCCTTGGGAGGTGGTGGCGGTGCCGCTGCCGGTGGCTCCAGCTCCAGCTACAGCTACAGCATTGGCGGAGGTGGTGCCAGCGTCGGTGGAGGTAGTGCCAGCATCAGCAGCAGCTTCGGTGCTGGTGTAGGTAGCCTGGGGCTCGGAAGTGGCCTGGCTATCGGCGGAGGTGGCATGGGATTTTCCATGGGTGGTGGAGGTGGTGCGATCATAGCACCAGCACCAGCCATCACAGCTGTCACCGTCAACCAGAGTCTGCTCGCCCCCCTGAACCTGACGATCGACCCCACCATCCAGACCGTCCGCACTCAGGAGAAGAACCAGATCATGACCCTCAACAACCGCTTCGCCTCTTTCATCGACAAGGTCAGTGCTTTTCTCATAGCAAAATCCAACAGAGACATGCACTGGCAAGAGTTTTCTAGGCTTATCGTGTCATCAATTGATCATCTGATAGGATGTTGCCAGTAATAGTCTTCACTAAGCCACTTAGGGAAAAAGGAGATGTTCTGAAACCATAACCCAGAGAGGGCCTATGCCCTACTACAGCAGATGACAACACTTGGCATTCTGGCAAACAAACTTAGGTGTGAACCAGACAACCTGCAAGTGAAAAACATTTAAGCAAATTTACAAATATACGCCATCTTTTGTTCATAGATGCCAAAGTTCACGTTATGATTCACTTATTAAATGGAGTTAAAGAAAAAACAGGATGCTTACTACAACTTAAAAAAAAATGAATATTTTCTTTAAATGAGTGCTGTGTAACCTCTGAAAAAAAACTAAGTATAGTAAAAGTGGACTAATGGTGTTTGATTTTGTCCCCACAGGTGCGCTTCCTGGAACAGCAGAACAAGATGCTGGAGACCAAGTGGAGCCTCCTCCAGGGCACGACCACCGTGCGCTCCAACATCAACTCCATGTTTGAGGCCTACATTGGCAACCTGCGCAGACAGCTCGACGGCGTGGGCAGTGGGCAGGTCCAGCTGCAGGGAGAGCTGAAAAACATGCAGGTTCTGGTTGAGGACTTCAAAGTGAAGTGAGTAACTTAATTATTTATGGACATTTGCCAGCGTTTACCACCTGTAATAGAAGGAATGTATTGGGTTTCAGTTCTTACCTCTATAAAACTGACCATACTGTGCTCCATTTGTGCAGGTATGAGGTTGAAATCAACAAGCGTGCCGCAGTGGAGAATGAGTTTGTTCTGCTCAAGAAGGTAAAATCTGAAAAAAGTGTTTACAGTCTCTACCAATGTTCTGCTATAATCTCCCATTGGTAATCTCTGAACCTATTCTTCTTTTCCAATTCGTTCATTCTTCTTCAGGATGTTGATGCTGCCTACATGATCAAGGTGGAGCTGGAGGCCAAGGTTGATGCCTCTCAGGATGAAATCAACTTCCTCAGGGTCGTCTATGCAGAGGTGAGAGATGGTCATAATTCATGTACAGGGTCACATCCAAAATTATTAGCAGTGTTCTCAAGCTCGTATCAAACATTAACATCTGTCATTCTCTTCCTCACACAGGAGCTGCGTGAGCTGCAGGCACAGATCAAGGACACCTCTGCTATTGTGGAGATTGACAACAGCCGAACTCTGGACATGGACTCCATTGTGGCCGAAGTGCGTGCTCAGTATGAGGACATCGCCACCCGCAGCCGGGCTGAGACAGAGTCATGGTACCAGGCCAAGGTGAGTGCATCAGATTGGCACCAGCACTTAGTGACTTGTCATGAAAGAGCCTTGATTCTTGAAAGAGGCACAGGGTAGGAACTTCATGCTAACATCTCTTGGTCTTCTACAGTTTGAGGAGATGCAGACCTCTGCTGGCCAATACGGTGTTGATCTGCGCACAACCAAGGCAGAGATCTCTGAGCTCACCCGCATGATCAGCCGCCTCCAGATGGAAATTGAGTCAGTCAAAGTACAGGTCAGTTACATCCCTTTGCTATCGCCACTGAGTATAACTAATGGTATCATTAGCCAACGCTTAACCAATCTCCACTTGGCTGACTTGCGCTCTTTTATTGCAATTCAGCGCGCCAGCATTGATGCCCAGATTACAGAGACTGAGGAACGTGGAACGATTGCAGTGAAGGATGCCCAGCTGCGCATCAGGGACCTTGAGGCGGCCCTCCAGACTACCAAGCAGGAGATGGCCCGCCAGGTGCGTGAGTACCAGGAGCTGATGAACGTCAAACTGGCCCTCGACATTGAGATTGCCACCTACAAGACCCTGCTGGAAGGAGAGGAGTCCAGGTAAGCATATGAAACATAGTACATCTACAAAGGACTGCCTCAAGTATAATACTTACTAGTGAATTATCTGACTATTGTTATTTGGCAAGAAATACAAAATCCTAATGTTTGATCCCTTCCACAGAATTGGTGGTGCCTCTGCAACAGTTCACGTCCAGGAAACCTCAGGTGCTGCTGGTAGGTATATTTATTCATTTCAAGTGTGGATACAAATCCAGATATGAACCATGCTGCATATATCATTTGCACTTTTTATTGATCTGCCCTTTAATTTATTCAAATGTTTTTTTGCAGGAGGCGCTGGCCTGGCCCTTGGAGGAGGAGGAGGCGGTGGCCTGGCCCTTGGCGGAGGCGGTGGCGGTGGATTCGGCTATGGTGGCGGCGCTGGCATGAGCATGTCACTCGGCGGCGGAATCGGCATGGGCGGCGGCTCCAGCCTCAGCATTGGCGGTGGCAGCAGCAGCATGTCTCGCTCCTCTTTGATGTCAAGTGGCTTCCGCCGCTTCTAAATGAGGAACGACACCTCTCCTCTCTTCCCCCTAATCTTTACCCCGTATGCTCTTCCCAATTCCACTCCATGAAGTCTGAAAGCTGTGAAACAACAAGTCAGTGTACTCAGAAAGTGAGTGGGATAAAACCTCCACCCATCCCACTTGCGATGCAATGTAATGCATGTGACAAAACCGCTGAGCTGCTCAAGATGAAATACAAGTGCAACACTGCAGATGTGACTGGTGACTCCACCACATGCCAAAGAGTAACCAAACCCGAATGTAAATGTAAAATGCAAATAAAGTGTTTAATGCCAAACATGTGTAGCTATCCTTACTTGTGTCATCTGTTTTGAGTTGCAAACCACATGAGTTGAAACAAGTTATATTCCAAAATATTTATCAGAGGATTAGTCGTCCTCAACAAGTCAGTGTATTCAGCGAGTGAGTATGTTAGGTTGGAGTGTAGCACAATTGCAGGAGACCAGGTTGGAGGATACACAGAGGAGTTTATTCCAGGAAAAAACACAAAGGATCCAAAACACACAGTAAACAAAAAGTTGTCCTTTCCGTAACTAACACAACCGCCGTCTTCAGGCAACATAACTCAAAAGTCCACAAAGCATCCAAAAACAGTAAACAAAGAAAGTCCAACAGACCGTGAGCTGCAGTGAACAAGGGCCAAGAAAATACATGAGCGAGTTCTCACAAGGAGCAGCATATCACAAACCGTTGTCTGTCTCTCGTGTCAAAATCCCATGACTGAGCAACGAAGCTCACAAAACAAGGGACTTAAGACAGCCACATGAAATGAGGAACAGGTGATTCCTCAAATCACCTGGCACAGGGTTTCCTAGTTTGTTTGGCAAGGGCTTGGGATATGAGTAAGGGTTTCCTGGGCCGAATCTCAGGGGCTTGTGGGTTCTGGTGGCATCTCCTGGCCGCTCCAGGTATGACAGAGTGGATATGAAACCACCACCCAACCGGTTTTGTCATGCTGTGTCCTAATTTTCACCATTCATGGCCTCCACAAACAGGGACTCAAAACAGCCCAATAAAATCTTACAAAGACTACAAGAAATGTGGCTTCTTAATAGAAACTCAAACTGGTTATAATCTGTCCCAGACACTGTATTAGTGCAATTTAACAATAAATAAAACAAGACCTTTACACTTACTGTTATGGCAGCAGTCCAATCCAATATCTGTGACATCATTTGAACCACTCAGGGAAAGTATTGAACGCGTGCAAAAGCTTAAAAGTTTAAATTTCCTTATCTTCTTAAAGGTTCAGGTATCCATGTACATACATTAATAAATTATTCTTATATATTTGTCTTACTTCACAATTAAGCTAACACAGTCAAAAAACTGTGAACCTCCGTGCTTCTCCGTTCTTAACTAATCGTGCTCCCTCCACATGGTCAAAACAACGTGTCAAAATAAGAGTCTCTACTTTACAGATATTCATTATAATAACAAGGTAATACAAAATAACATTATTCCAGAAATAGTAAACATCTCATTCATTGCTCTAACACTCCGGCCCCTAATTGTTTAGGCAGGATGCATAACAATTACAAATTTACAAACAGAGCCATATCCATACAAATTCAATAACTTCTGTACATGTTAACTTAATGAATATCGTCTCTGCTATGGCTTGGTATGCAACTGTCAGAAGTGGGATGGCCGGCCGAAGAAAAACACTTCGTTCGCACCACAGGGTAGCTGTAGCCGCGGCAGCGGCAATGCAAGACGCAGCTGAAGGGGTGAAGGAGGATGACTGGGAGACAGAAGCAGAAGACGCAGCTGCGCAGGCCCAAGTCACCAGACCCAGGACCACAAGGGGAGTGGTCGGTGCATCTTCCCGGGCACAAGAAGCTGTTCCAGCCATGGCGCTAACAGACCTGGTCCGAGATTTTCTCACGACGCAGCAGTTGAGGGACGAGGCGCGGCAGGAGGCTATGGTGAGGAGGGATGGAGCCATGAGGGAGGAGCTGTGGGAGTTTTTCACTGCAATGTGTCTTCGGCAGGAACCATCCCTCTCACACCGGAGGGCGGTTTCCAGCTTCTTTGGAGAGGGAAGCCCCAGGCTTGATCTCCCGCCAGCAACGCCCTTCCAGCCCCTGGGAGAGCAGGGAGAGCTGGGCCCATCAAGGTCGTTGCAGAGTTCAGGCCTGCTCCACGGCCAGCCAGTCCACCAGCCAACAGGTCCAGTCTACCCGCCAGCAGGGCCAGTCCACCAGCCAACAGGTCCAGCCCACCAGCCAGCAGGGCCAGTCCACCAGCCAACAGGTCCAGTCTACCCGCCATCGCTGAGTCGCCCAGTACGACCCAAAGACCCAAAGCTACCGCTGTACCAGGAGGGGGAGGATATTGAGAATTACCTCCTGCGGTTTGAGCGGTTGGCACGAACCTGGCAGTGGCCAGAGAGTGAGTGGGGGCTCCAACTCAGTCCGTTGCTGACGGGTAAAGCCCTGGAAGCTTACTCAGCCATGGACGAATACCGTGCAGGTGACTTCCGGCAACTCAAAGAGGCACTGTTGATGAAGTTCAATATAACCCCTGAGACCTACCGTCAGCGGTTCCGGAGGAGTACTGCACCAGAAGGTGAAGCACCTCTAGAGACATATCATCGATTAAAGCATCTGTACCGCCGCTGGGTGCAAGAGGAGCTACACACCAAGGAGGAGGTCGGCGAAAAGGTCGTGTTGGAACAGCTGCTGAGTGTCCTGCCCCCAGAGGTACGGACCTGGGTCCGTGAGCATGAGCCAGAGGATGGACTGACTGCAGCAAAGCTTGCGTTGCAACACCTCAACGCCCACAAGGTGGTATCCAACGTACCCAGCCGTCCAGCGTTCTCCCAAAGACCTGCCAGAGACTACAACCAGGGGGGAGGTAACACTGGGGTGGGAATGGGTGGTGACAGGTTTTGAAGTAAGGGGGAGACCCTCATTTGTTTTTTCTGCCAACAGCCCGGTCACAAGGCCTCATTCTGTCCAGTAAGGAAAGGCAGGTGAACGGGGTCAGTACGATGTGACTGTTTGAGTATTGCTTGTGGATAATTGTGAACTGTACGGGTAAAGTATCTGATAAAGATGGTAGTAGTGGAGAACTTGGCTTGTAATGTCATACTGGGGAGGGATATATCAGCGGGGGTGGGGAAAGTACGTGATAGGGGGTGGGGAAAGTACGTGAAAGTGGGTGGGGAAAGTACGTGATAGGGGGTGGGGAAAGTACGTGATAGGGGGTGGGGAAAGTACCTGATAGGGGGTGGGGAAAGTACGTAATAGGGGGTGGGGAAAGTATGTAATAGGGGGTGGGGAAATTCTCGGGTGACAAGATGGTACCTGGGGCTTTCCAGTTCTGTGGCCGGCGCTAGCGAGGCCAGCAGAATGTAGTCGCGGACTACCTGTCAAGGCTACCGGGTAATGTCACCCTTGCAGAGGAAGGGGGTAATGTTACGAAGACCGCTACGGTTTAATAGGCACGAACTAGTACGGACATATTAGCGGGTATTTGCGGGTGCACACGAGGTTAGTTGTAGCGATATACACTGGTCATGGGACAAAATCACGCACACACAGAGGTTGTATGGGGTTAGGGTTTTATTTACTTATCTTTGTTCAGTTCATGTGAGAGCTGCAGGTTCCGTGGGGACTTGTTGTTTGCGGGAGGACTTCGAATTCTGACTTCCTGGTTGCTGGTTCAAAGGACCCGAACTGAGGAAGCTGGGGTGGCTTTGTAGTGCCAGCCTCGGGCACGAGCTCGGGCTCGTGCAGGAATTGCGTTGGTTTCTCCCAATTAAGATGTGTTATGTGCCATGTAAATTATGTATGTATTTTTGCAATGTAATGCTTTGTATTGTTGATTATGACGTCTATTGTAACCGTAGGATTTGAAGTTGTTGATGAAATGTGTAAGTAATATGGATGTAAAGTGTAAACAAGAATAGTGGGCTCTTCTAGTGGGTGGGGATAACGAGTATATCTGGCCCGCTGAAGAGATGCACGAGGAGAGTGTAGGAGACACATGTCAAGGTGGAGACAAGGTGATTAGACTTGTAAAATCCAATAAACCAATAAATATACCACCTAAAACCGAAGTGCTTTCTGGGCCGTGTCATCATTGTGCGTCACAAATTCAGGACCTACGTGACAGCAACCTTCGACATGTGATGCATCTGGATATTACTATATCCAGGCATCCAGTATTTTTGTCTGAGCTTTGCAATAAGCTTATTTCTTCCTCAGTGACCCATTTGGGGATGAACATGTTGCAGAATCAGGTTTGCAATGTGGTGATTTTTTGCGTAACACAGCTGGTCGTCTGGCTTCTTCTGGCATGGCTGACTTGTTCAACCGACCACCTACTCTGATCACACTTTCATGCAGCACTGGGTCCAACCTGTCGATTTCCTCACTTGAGAATCTTTACTTTGCAGTGAAGCCAACTCCTCTGGATACATAAGGTCGTCCGGGGCGGCACTTTTTCAAGTCAAGTGGGGGGCGGCACGACCAAAATAAATAAATAATAATAATCTGGGCGCCCCCTGCAGCTGCAGGCGCTCCTGTTTGCGCCCTTCCTTGTTAAGAAGGTGCCGTCTATGTGTGAAAAGGGGGAAGGGGAGGGAGCGCGGGGGAAAAGTTCAGCTCTGGGTCTCCCTACTGGAATGGACAAGTGGGGGGACGGGGATCCACTGTAGGCTAAAGAGCAATACTCTAATACAATTAGTGGGCTTAAGTCAGTCACAACTCGACTTTCTTGCAAAAAAGGCACATTCATAATATTATAATTACAGGCCTATAATTCCTGCACGTTTTTTGTTTTTCTGAATTATGTGAAATGGCTTATACAAATAGGTAATACTGAACGATTATGTGTCACCAAGGGCAAGGTAAATTGGTTTAGCCTTAACTTCTATACGAGTGACAGTGTTGGGGGATGGGGAATTTGTTGATTGTCGAGTGAAAAATAAGCACAGAGATGGATAGGAAAAGGCCAAAGGCGTCAGGCGCCCAATTTCGAAAAAAAAGAAAAGAGGAAGAGGAGAAACGAGCAAAACATAAAGGTATGCCACTATGTTCTCTCTGTTTGATTACGGTATCCATGTCATGATGAAGGGCTAATGTTAATTGGTGGTATAGAGTGATTGCGCTTTCCTTTTGTGTGTCAGTGAGAATACCTTTTCCATATGAGAAATTAAAACATGCCTGGAGTGGAATCTTAATCTGTTCGTAGAACACTTGGTATACCTCAATTGGTACCCCATCGAGGCCAGGCGATTTCCCTTTTTGAAAGGACATAATTGCTTGGTAGAGTTCATCTTCAGTAATCAGACCCTCACATGCTTGTCTCTGTTCATTAGAAATTTGAATATGACCCTATGGAAAAAATAGCTCATCCTGACATTCAGTCAGATTTTCAGAGGAAAACATTTCTGTGAAATATTTTTCTATTTCACATTTCACTCATAACTTCTGCTGGTGTTGTAAGCACATTTGTTTCATCCACCATTAATTTCTGAATGTTTTTTTTTTGTTATTTTTTTTTTGTAAAAAAAAAAAACGTGTTACATTTTTCCCCCTTTTCCATCCATTTTGCTTTGTACTTATAATATGAAATATTTGATCTCTCATATAACAACTGCTCCATTTCTTTTTGTTTTTGCTCGAGTTTGTCCATTGTATCTTGGGTCGCATCCGTTCTCTCCACAATTAATGTTAATATTTCTATTTCCTTTTTTAGGTTTTTTTCTTTTTGATTGAAAAGTTTTTGTTTTCGTGAGGCCATCTTTATTGCATATTTATTGCTTTATTGAACTGTATAGTCATGCTTCTTTAACCCCACTTAAAACAAATACAAAATACAACAGACCTAACCTATAAATGGCTGCAGCCATACTGCGATTCTGTGGGATTATGCAATGCTATGTTGCAATGTCCCTGTGGTTGTTGGGGTCAAAGGTCATAATGTCCATGGGGATAAGATTTGAAAAACCAAAATACATATATTCCTATTTTCAGAAACACTAGCTTTGTTGTCTTAGCACTGTGTTAACTGCACATGCAAAACTACACTCAGATAAACATTATCTTCAAAACAAAAACTACAGCAATATTAAAACAGACAGTGAGCCAGCCTGATCAATGAATATGAAAAGAAAATACATAACATTAACATCTTTTGAATTTGGAATGATTTAAATTGTGAGATCCAGCACAATATCCACCTTGGTTTGAAGAAGGCTGAAAAGATAGTTCACTTTGCAGTGCATTTTAATATGTCATAAGTGAACATTAGTGATAGTGAATGTTGAGCTGTAGTTTTGTTACTCATGAAAGATGCTGCATGTTGAAGCCAGAGATATCACTTCCATACATTGGATAGAGAAAACTATTGCAGAAGGCGTCTTGTAGTACATTACTGAAAAATGGCAAAGAGCACAAAACCCGATACAAATCTTGCTTGACTCACACACACACACACACACAGCATCACGTTTATGTGTATTTACACTTAAAGCCTTTGTCAGTATGATCTTTACAAGACTAGTTGAAGTTTATCAATATCTCCAGGAAAAAGCACCTGAAAAGAAATTATATGGGTGAAGCACAACAACAGATGTTTGTTACGTTTATGGCTTTGTCCTCAGGCGTCAAGTAGGGGTGTAAAAAAGAATCGTTTTGCATCGATGCATCGATCCAACAGCCGACGATACGATGCATCGACACGTCCGCAAGAGTATCGGTTTAAAAAAAAAAAAAAAAAAAAAAAAAAAAAAAAAAAATTTTTTTTTTTTTTTTTTACTTTTTGTTGCTAGTGCACTTTGATGAGTATTTCTATTTTATAGTGAATGAAGTAGGCCTACAGGGGTATTTTTTGTTACCATTTGCTGCTACTGGTGCACATTTGCACTCATTGCACTGATTTTGTGGAGCATTGTCATTTTAAATTGAATTAACTACAGGCCTATTTTTTGTTATTGTTTGCTGCTAGTGCACTTTTGCACTGATTTTGTTGAGTATTGTTATTCTATAGTGAATGTGGTATAGGCCTATTTTGTTACTTAACACTTTGTACTTTGTACAGTAGTTTTTGATGCAAGGCCTTTCAGAATCTATAACAGGGGCATTATTATTTTTCAGTGAATGAGGTTGTCATAGGCCTAGGTGGAGTACAACTTAACGATATAACAGCTTTCATTGATTTATTTCAAATCTGAAACATTGTCTAGCCTGTAAGGTTAAAAAAAAAGAACAAATTAATCGAATCGAATCGAATCGTATCGTGGTGTATTCATGAGTATCGAAAATAATCGAATCGTTGGGTCAGGAAATCGATACTGAATCGAATCGCCATGATGGGTGTGATTTACACCCCTAGCGTCAAGTGTACTAAAGATTTGACACCGTATGACACTTTTCATGACTTTGAGACACGAGACCCCCTTAGCCACATGCCTCCCCCTCCCAGACGGTATGAAGCTTGGTCTTAATATGCCTGCAAATTGAAAGGTCATCAACATTTTTGGAGATTAGGGTGTGCTCAGTGTAAATGTCAAAATACGTTAAAGATTATGGGGCTATAGATTTATAATTTGTAGTCGGCCTAAGCCCTTTCCAGACAGAAGCAGAGTCTTTGGCTGAGAACTGGTGTTGGAGTTTCTCAGAGTAGAGTCGTTTAACTTTTCTAACCTCCTTGCTAAACCTGTATTTCAACTCTATAAACCTATAGGTAGGAAACACATAGAACAATCACTTGTAATATATTCTCTCTATATTGTAGTTTGACCGTAAGAGTGCATACCATCATCAAATTAATTCTATTATTCTAGTCTGAATGTCAAAGATAATTATAACTCATTTTAAAGTAATTTCAATGTAATACTTCTACCTGGTGCATATAGCCGTATGTTATATGTATCTCACTAGTATTTACTATTATGCCAAACAAACAGAGAGCAACAAATGAGTCTATGATGAACTTAAGCCTGCAATACGAACAGATTCCACTGAATGCAGAAGCCATATTCCATCCACCTCACTGAAATAGATCAATATGATTAGCCAATCATACCGCTGTGGCTATCAAACAAACTTAATTTCTCCTTCCAATAATAGGCCTTGCTTTGGGAGGCAGAGCTGAGACTGATGGTACTTCACAAGGAACAAAATGTGACTGGATAAAAATTGTTCTCTACCCTTCAGCAGTTTTTCCCCAACTTTTTCCTGTCTATGGTTTCCACACTGTTACACCGGTAGGCTACGCAATGGGAGAAGGGAGAGATTGAAAAAACAGAGGCTGATGCAATAAATAAACAGCAAACTTTATTACTATATAAGAACAAAGAAAGATGCTGCATGTTGAAGCCAGAGATATCACTTCCTTACATAGGGTAGAGAAAACTATTGCAGGCGTCTTGTAGTACATTACTGAAATATGGCAAACAGCACAAAACTCAGTACAAATCCTTGCTTGACTCAAAGACGCACACACACACACACACAC
Organism: Sprattus sprattus; assembly: GCF_963457725.1. Lineage (NCBI taxonomy): Eukaryota > Metazoa > Chordata > Actinopteri > Clupeiformes > Clupeidae > Sprattus > Sprattus sprattus. Next base: position 7,866,143 of record NC_137914.1, read on the forward strand.
ACACACACACACACACACACACACACACACACACACACACACACACACACACACACACAGCATCACGTTTATGTGTATTTATACTTAAAGCCTCCATCTGTCTGATCTTGACAGGACTAGTTGAAGTTTATCCATATCTCCAGGAAAAAGCACCTGAAAAGAAATGATATGGGTGAAGCACAACAACAGATGTTTGTTACGTTTATGGCTTTGTCCTCAGTCAAGTGTGCTAAAGATGACACCTTATGACACTTTTCATGACTTTGAGACTCAACCCCCTTAGCCACATGCCTTCCCCCCCAGACAGTATGAAGCTTGATCTTTATCTGCCTGCAAATTGAAAGGTCATCAACATTTTTGGAGATTAGGGTGTGCTCAGTGTAAATGTCAAAATATGTTCAGGATTAAAATATTGACTATTTGCATAGCTTGCATATTTGAAATAGGTTCCCACTGCCTATAACCATCTAAGAAAAGACCTCAAAAGATTCACATATACCTGAAATATGTTTGATCATGGAAAGTAAGCATCATATGTTCTGATTCCATATTTGTATGGAATGACTTGAACCGTTGTTATTTGTTATTTTTAATTGTGCGCTTGCTTGCACTCTACACAGTGGTGGTGGCAGTTTGGCGGCGCTGTTTAAATAGCACTCTACAATGAGAAGGAAACAGAGGTTTTGACTAGAATATTCAAAAAAACAAAGCTTTATTTCAAGAACACACAGTGCTCAACACTATCCAATAACAACTAGCCTATCAACAAACTGTAACTTTGGGCATAAGAGGTTCATAGCAGAATGGTTGAGAAACATTGGGTTGGGTTTCAGAGATTTACAGAATAAAACAGGTTTCCACACATTCACATGAAAGAGGTTAAGATGGCTGTGGCATGTTTCGTGCTTCTTAGATTTCTCCGTAAAATGCTTTAGAACCCTCATCCCCGTTGTAGTCCAGAGTGTTTCAGTCACAGGACTTTGGAACAACAGGCAGGGGAAACAAAAAAACGCATCACTCACTGAACAGCCAGCTAACCAGCTCCGGTTAGCATACAGGCTTGATGAGAAGCTCCGGTTGTACATCCTCGAAATTGAAATTTTTAGGGCTCCCATTGACTTTAACTAAGCCACCACGGAGGACGGGCTTCTCTCAGTGATAACGGATTGCAATATATTATATCTGGTCACATTTAAGTGGTTGTTGACAGGGGCTTACGGTCTCCCACACACATTTAACGTCTTAACACAGTACATTTCTTATTTTAATTATTTGATATACAATGTTTTTCGACAAATTCTCAAAATGTAAACGCGTTAACACCGTACATTTCTTATTTTTAATATTTGATATTTAATCTTTTTCGACAAATCTCAACATTTTTAAAGGGGCGGTGCCCTAGCGCCCTGTATTGACACACCGCCACTGATTCTACATTCTCAAAAAAATACAGAGCAACTTTTCCTCACTGGTGCCACCTATAGAGTACAACCTGCCACAAACTACCACTGTCCAAAACTAGATTCTACATTAACTCTATTTAACTCTATCTTAAGTGGATTCACGACCTATCCTTGAAATGTGGAACAGATTTAGTTGTGACAAGCAGTTAATAATACATCTACTGATGCGCAAACTTGGACACATCATCAGTGTTGTTCCTGGAGTCACTGGGTGTTTCTGGTCTTGCAACAGACACCCTCCTCCAGGCGACCCGACCGAGGCTGATCAGACCCCGGCCTGTGTCCAAGTGGCATGCTACCCCCACTGCTCTCCCCTCTTCAACCAGAGCCATCTAGATGCTTTCTCTGCTGCCTCTACGTTGTGACTTATGGCTCTTCTTCGGTTGACACCTGTTATGCCCAGTGTGCTGTAGGCTTTGTTCAGGGAGTGGCTGGCAAATCCCCGACTTCCCACCTCCACTGGCATACACCTTGTCCTCCACCCATTCCTCCGACAATCCTCCACCAGCTCCTGGTACTTCTCCCTCTTTCTTTCTTGCGCCTCCTCCATCCTCTCCTCCCAGGGGACCGTCAGCTCCAGCAAAAATTGTTGTTTTGAGGCTTCTGAGACCAAGATGATGTCAGGTCTCAATCTGGACTGTGTGATGTGTGGTGGAATTTCCAGCTGCCTCTCCGAGTCAACTGTCATCACCCAGCAAAGTTTAATATGCTGAGTACATTTTGTTTTGTTAATTTGCAATTCTTTTGTTTTGCTCTTCATTGGTAGCAATCAATGTGATTATACACATTCGTAATTCAAACCAAAGAGTACAAAACAATAGATACTCTTATCATACCCTGGCAGAGAGCACTGCAGTGTGTGCTGAGCAGCAGCATTTCACCACAGCATGTAGCAAAATCGGCTTCACTGTTTGCATGAGAGTTTCAGGACTCAGCACAGAGAGGTTTTTGTGTTTTTGTGTGCTACTGTGTGGAGATCATTTTTGATAATACACTCTCAGGTAGAATGTTAGCATAAGCAAACTCACCCAATGCCTTCTTCATCTAAATGTGTTGCCGTGGATATAGCTAAAGGTGTCAATGAAGAAATACACGTAGACTTAATTGAATTGCACAGTCGACATTTGTGCAAGTGCCTTTAAACTTACTGGAATTGCACACACTGCAGAGGAGTGCTATTTCATCCCCAGGCACTTGCATGCCTGAAACTTAACTAGTTAAAACCAATTGAGAAATGTGCTATCAGTCATTCATGTGTTCGGATAAGGGATTAAGCAGAGAATATGACTGCCATTTCACCCTAGAATTCCCCTCAGGCCCTTGCTGACTTTACCTGCAGTGTGTGAGTACCTGCGTGTGCTGGAGGCCTCTCATCTTACAGAGCTGACTGTCTCCCCACCAATCAGATGGCTGCCTACACCTCCCGCAGGCAGGTAAACTTGCAGGGCGAGTGTCTTCAGGCAGTGGAGGAGGGGTGATAGCAGGACTCAGGTGAGAGCTACCCCCTCTCCAAGCAGTATAAAGAGGCATCGCACCAACAACAAGACACTCAGAGGTACATCCTTCCTCTTAGTGGACTCACCTGCTCCAGTCCTGTTCTATCTCTCCTCTCTCTGTTGGCCTGTAGCCCTCTGTAATTTGCAACAGCAACCATGAGCATAAGAATGTCTTCATCCAGAATGAGCAGCGGTGGCAGTATTAGTGGTGGCTTCAGCAGCGGTGGCAGCATGAGGAGGAGCTTCTCCAGCCGCTCCATGGGTGGCGGTAGCTTGGCGTTGGGAGGTGGTGGCTTGGCCTTGGGAGGTGGTGGCGGTGCCGCTGCCGGTGGCTCCAGCTCCAGCTACAGCTACAGCATTGGCGGAGGTGGTGCCAGCGTCGGCGGAGGTAGTGCCAGCATCAGCAGCAGCTTCGGTGCTGGTGTAGGTAGCCTGGGGCTCGGAAGTGGTCTGGCTATCGGCGGAGGTGGCATGGGATTTTCCATGGGTGGTGGAGGTGGTGCGATCATAGCACCAGCACCAGCCATCACAGCTGTCACCGTCAACCAGAGTCTGCTCGCCCCCCTGAACCTGACGATCGACCCCACCATCCAGACCGTCCGCACTCAGGAGAAGAACCAGATCATGACCCTCAACAACCGCTTCGCCTCTTTCATCGACAAGGTCAGTGCTTTTCTCATAGCAAAATCCAACAGAGAGAGACATGCACTGGCAAGAATTCTTCTAGGCTTATCGTGTCATCAATTGATCATCTGATAGGATGTTGCCAGTAATAGTCTTCACTAAGTCACTTAGGGAAAAAGGAGATGTTCTGAAACCCTAACCCAGAGAGGGCCTATGCCCTACTACAGCAGATGACAACACTTGGCATTCTGGCAAACAAACTTAGGTGTGAACCAGACAACCTGCAAGTGAAAAACATTTAAGCAAATTTACAAATATACGCCATCTTTTGTTCATAGATGCCAAAGTTCACGTTATGATTCACTAATTAAATGGAGTTAAAGAAAAAACAGGATGCTTACTACAACTTAAAAAAAAATGAATATTGTCTTTAAATGAGTGCTGTGTAACCTCTGAAAAAAAACTAAGTATAGTAAAAGTGGACTAATGGTGTTTGATTTTGTCCCCACAGGTGCGCTTCCTGGAACAGCAGAACAAGATGCTGGAGACCAAGTGGAGCCTCCTCCAGGGCACGACCACCGTGCGCTCCAACATCAACTCCATGTTCGAGGCCTACATTGGCAACCTGCGCAGACAGCTCGACGGCGTGGGCAGTGGGCAGGTCCAGCTGCAGGGAGAGCTGAAAAACATGCAGGTTCTGGTTGAGGACTTCAAAGTGAAGTGAGTGCCTCAATTATTTATGTACATTTGCCAGTGTTTACCACCTGTAATAGAAGGAATGTATGGGGTTTCAGTTCTTAGCTCCATAAAACTGACCACACTGTGCTCCATTTGTGCAGGTATGAGGTTGAAATCAACAAGCGTGCCGCAGTGGAGAATGAGTTTGTTCTGCTCAAGAAGGTAAAAACAGAAAAAAGTGTTTACAGTCTCTCCCAATGTTCTGCTTTGATCTCCCATTGGTAATATCTGAATCTATTCTTCTTTTCCAATTCTTTCATTCTTCTTCAGGATGTTGATGCTGCCTACATGATCAAGGTGGAGCTGGAGGCCAAGGTTGATGCCTCTCAGGATGAAATCAACTTCCTCAGGGTCGTCTATGCAGAGGTGAGAGATGGTCATAATTCATGTACAGGGTCACATCCAAAATTATTAGCAGTGTTCCCAAGCTCATATCAAACATTAACATCTGTCATTCTCTTCCTCACACAGGAGCTGCGTGAGCTGCAGGCACAGATCAAGGACACCTCTGCTATTGTGGAGATTGACAACAGCCGAACTCTGGACATGGACTCCATTGTGGCCGAAGTGCGTGCTCAGTATGAGGACATCGCCACCCGCAGCCGGGCTGAGACAGAGTCATGGTACCAGGCCAAGGTGAGTGCATCAATCTGGCATCAACTCTTAGTGACTTGTCATGAAAGAGCCTTGATTCTTGAAAGAGGCACAGGGTAGGAATTTCATGCTAACATCTCTTGGTCTTCTACAGTTTGAGGAGATGCAGACCTCTGCTGGCCAATACGGTGTTGATCTGCGCACAACCAAGGCAGAGATCTCTGAGCTCACCCGCATGATCAGCCGCCTCCAGATGGAAATTGAGTCAGTCAAAGTACAGGTCAGTTACATCCCTTTGCTATCGCCACTGAGTATAACTAATGGTATCATTAGCCAACGCTTAACCAATCTCCACTTGGCTGACTTGCGCTCTTTTATTGCAATTCAGCGCGCCAGCATTGATGCCCAGATTACAGAGACTGAGGAACGTGGAACGATTGCAGTGAAGGATGCCCAGCTGCGCATCAGGGACCTTGAGGCGGCCCTCCAGACTACCAAGCAGGAGATGGCCCGCCAGGTGCGTGAGTACCAGGAGCTGATGAACGTCAAACTGGCCCTCGACATTGAGATTGCCACCTACAAGACCCTGCTGGAAGGAGAGGAGTCCAGGTAAGCATATGAAACACAGTACATCTACAAAGGACTGCCTCAAGTATAATACTTACTAGTGAATTATCTGACTATTGTTATTTGGCAAGAAATACAAAATCCTAATGTTTGATCCCTTCCACAGAATTGGTGGTGCCTCTGCAACAGTTCACGTCCAGGAAACCTCAGGTGCTGCTGGTAGGTATATTTATTCATTTCAAGTGTGGATACAAATCCAGATATGAACCATGCTGCATATATCATTTGCACTTTTTATTGATCTGCCCTTTAATTTATTCAAATGTTTTTTTGCAGGAGGCGCTGGCCTGGCCCTTGGAGGAGGAGGAGGCGGTGGCCTGGCCCTTGGCGGAGGCGGTGGCGGTGGATTCGGCTATGGTGGCGGCGCTGGCATGAGCATGTCACTCGGCGGCGGAATCGGCATGGGCGGCGGCTCCAGCCTCAGCATTGGCGGTGGCAGCAGCAGCATGTCTCGCTCCTCTTTGATGTCAAGTGGCTTCCGCCGCTTCTAAATGAGGAACGACACCTCTCCTCTCTTCCCCCTAATCTTTACCCCGTATGCTCTTCCCAATTCCACTCCATGAAGTCTGAAAGCTGTGAAACAACAAGTCAGTGTACTCAGAAAGTGAGTGGGATAAAACCTCCACCCATCCCACTTGCAATGCAATGTAATGCATGTGACAAAACCGCTGAGCTGCTCAAGATGAAATACAAGTGCAACACTGCAGATGTGACTGGTGACTCCACCACATGCCAAAGAGTAACCAAACCCGAATGTAAATGTAAAATGCAAATAAAGTGTTTAATGCCAAACATGTGTAGCTATCCTTACTTGTGTCATCTGTTTTGAGTTGCAAACCACATGAGTTGAAACAAGTTATATTCCAAAATATTTATCAGAGGATTAGTCGTCCTCAACAAGTCAGTGTATTCAGCGAGTGAGTATGTTAGGTTAGAGTGTAGCACAATTGCAGGAGACCAGGTTGGAGGATACACAGAGGAGTTTATTCCAGGAAAAAACACAAAGGATCCAAAACACACAGTAAACAAAAAGTTGTCCTTTCCGTAACTAACACAACCGCCGTCTTCAGGCAACATAACTCAAAAGTCCACAAAGCATCCAAAAACAGTAAACAAAGAAAGTCCAACAGACCGTGAGCTGCAGTGAACAAGGGCCAAGAAAATACATGAGCGAGTTCTCACAAGGAGCAGCATATCACAAACCGTTGTCTGTCTCTCGTGTCAAAATCCCATGACTGAGCAACGAAGCTCACAAAACAAGGGACTTAAGGCAGCCACATGAAATGAGGAACAGGTGATTCCTCAAATCACCTGGCACAGGGTTTCCTAGTTTGTTTGGCAAGGGCTTGGGATATGAGTAAGGGTTTCCTGGGCCGAATCTCAGGGGCTTGTGGGTTCTGGTGGCATCTCCTGGCCGCTCCAGGTATGACAGAGTGGATATGAAACCACCACCCAACCGGTTTTGTCATGCTGTGTCCTAATTTTCACCATTCATGGCCTCCACAAACAGGGACTCAAAACAGCCCAATAAAATCTTACAAAGACTACAAGAAATGTGGCTTCTTAATAGAAACTCAAACTGGTTATAATCTGTCCCAGACACTGTATTAGTGCAATTTAACAATAAATAAAACAAGACCTTTACACTTCCAATCCTACAGTCCAATCCAATATCTGTGACATCATTTGAACCACTCAGGGAAAGTATTGAACGCGTGCAAAAGCTTAAAAGTTTAAATTTCCTTATCTTCTTAAAGGTTCAGGTATCCATGTACATACATTAATAAATTATTCTTATATATTTGTCTTACTTCACAATTAAGCTAACACAGTCAAAAAACTGTGAACCTCCGTGCTTCTCCGTTCTTAACTAATCGTGCTCCCTCCACATGGTCAAAACAACGTGTCAAAATAAGAGTCTCTACTTTACAGATATTCATTATAATAACAAGGTAATACAAAATAACATTATTCCAGAAATAGTAAACATCTCATTCATTGCTCTAACACTCCGGCCCCTAACTGTTTAGGCAGGATGCATAACAATTACAAATTTACAAACAGAGCCATATCCATACAAATTCAATAACTTCTGTACATGTTAACTTAATGAATATTGTCTCTGCTATGGCTTGGTATGCAACTGTCAGAAGTGGGATGGCCGGCCGAAGAAAAACACTTTGTTCGCACCACAGGGTAGCTGTAGCCGCGGCAGCGGCAATGCAAGATGCAGCTGAAGGGGTGAAGGAGGATGACTGGGAGACAGAAGCAGAAAACGCAGCTGCGCAGGCCCAAGTCACCAGACCCAGGACCACAAGGGGAGTGGTCGGTGCATCTTCCCGGGCACAAGAAGCTGTTCCAGCCATGGCGCTAACAGACCTGGTCCGAGATTTTCTCACGACGCAGCAGTTGAGGGACGAGGCGCGGCAGGAGGCTATGGTGAGGAGGGATGGAGCCATGAGGGAGGAGCTGTGGGAGTTTTTCACTGCAATGTGTCCTCGGCAGGAACCATCCCTCTCACACCGGAGGGCGGTTTCCAGCTTCTTTGGAGAGGGAAGCCCCAGGCTTGATCTCCCGCCAGCAACGCCCTTCCAGCCCCTGGGAGAGCAGGGAGAGCTGGGCCCATGGACCCAAAGCTACCGCTGTACCAGGAGGGGGAGGATGTTGAGAATTACCTCCTGCGGTTTGAGCGGTTGGCACGAACCTGGCAGTGGCCAGAGAGTGAGTGGGGGCTCCAACTCAGTCCGTTGCTGACGGGTAAAGCCCTGGAAGCTTACTCAGCCATGGACGAATACCGTGCAGGTGACTTCCGGCAACTCAAAGAGGCACTGTTGATGAAGTTCAATATAACCCCTGAGACCTACCGTCAGCGGTTCCGGAGGAGTACTGCACCAGAAGGTGAAGCACCTCTAGAGACATATCATCGATTAAAGCATCTGTACCGCCGCTGGGTGCAAGAGGAGCTACACACCAAGGAGGAGGTCGGCGAAAAGGTCGTGTTGGAACAGCTGCTGAGTGTCCTGCCCCCAGAGGTACGGACCTGGGTCCGTGAGCATGAGCCAGAGGATGGACTGACTGCAGCAAAGCTTGCGTTGCAACACCTCAACGCCCACAAGGTGGTATCCAACGTACCCAGCCGTCCAGCGTTCTCCCAAAGACCTGCCAGAGACTACAACCAGGGGGGAGGTAACACTGGGGTGGGAATGGGTGGTGACAGGTTTTGAAGTAAGGGGGAGACCCTCATTTGTTTTTTCTGCCAACAGCCCGGTCACGAGGCCTCATTCTGTCCAGTAAGGAAAGGCAGGTGAACGGGGTCAGTACGATGTGACTGTTTGAGTATTGCTTGTGGATAATTGTGAACTGTACGGGTAAAGTATCTGATAAAGATGGTAGTAGTGGAGAACTTGGCTTGTAATGTCATACTGGGGAGGGATATATCAGCGGGGGTGGGGAAAGTACGTGATAGGGGGTGGGGAAAGTACGTGATAGTGGGTGGGGAAAGTACGTGATAGGGGGTGGGGAAAGTACGTGATAGGGGGTGGGGAAAGTACCTGATAGGGGGTGGGGAAAGTACGTAATAGGGGGTGGGGAAAGTATGTAATAGGGGGTGGGGAAATTCTCGGGTGACAAGATGGTACCTGGGGCTTTCCAGTTCTGTGGCCGGCGCTAGCGAGGCCAGCAGAATGTAGTCGCGGACTACCTGTCAAGGCTACCGGGTAATGTCACCCTTGCAGAGGAAGGGGGTAATGTCACGAAGACCGCTACGGTTTAAATAGGCACGAACTAGTACGGACATATTAGCGGGTATTTGCGGGTGCACACGAGGTTAGTTGTAGCGATATACACTGGTCATGGGACAAAATCACGCACACACAGAGGTTGTATGGGGTTAGGGTTTTATTTACTTATCTTTGTTCAGTTCATGTGAGAGCTGCAGGTTCCGTGGGGACTTGTTGTTTGCGGGAGGACTTCGAATTCTGACTTCCTGGTTGCCGGTTCAAAGGACCCGAACTGAGGAAGCTGGGGTGGCTTTGTAGTGCCAGCCTCGGGCACGAGCTCGGGCTCGTGCAGGAATTGCGTTGGTTTCTCCCAATTAAGATGTGTTATGTGCCATGTAAATTATGTATGTATTTTTGCAATGTAATGCTTTGTATTGTTGATTATGACGTCTATTGTAACCGTAGGATTTGAAGTTGTTGATGAAATGTGTAAGTAATATGGATGTAAAGTGTAAACAAGAATAGTGGGCTCTTCTAGTGGGTGGGGATAACGAGTATATCTGGCCCGCTGAAGAGATGCACGAGGAGAGTGTAGGAGACACATGTCAAGGTGGAGACAAGGTGATTAGACTTGTAAAATCGAAGACTGTTGTATTGTATCGTAGAAGGCAACATTGCCTGGTTTTGTTTTGATGAGAAGTTGGTTGATAAAGTGCAGTAAGTTTTCTTTGTTTTGTTACACTTTGGCTGCGGACCAATAAACATACCACCTAAAACCGAATTGCTTTCTGGGCCGTGTCATCATTGTGCGTCACAAATTAAGGACCTACGTGACAGCAACCTTCGACATGTGATGCATCTGGATATTACTATATCCAGGCATCCAGTATTTTTGTCTGAGCTTTGCAATAAGCTTATTTCTTCCTCAGTGACCCATTTGGGGATGAACATGTTGCAGAATCAGGTTTGCAATGTGGTGATTTTTTGCGTAACACAGCTGGTCGTCTGGCTTCTTCTGGCATGGCTGACTTGTTCAACCGACCACCTACTCTGATCACACTTTCATGCAGCACTGGGTCCAACCTGTCGATTTCCTCACTTGAGAATCTTTACTTTGCAGTGAAGCCAACTCCTCTGGATACATAAGGTCGTCCGGGGCGGCACTTTTTCAAGTCAAGTGGGGGGCGGCACGACCAAAATAAATAAATAATAATAATCTGGGCGCCCCCTGCAGCTGCAGGCGCTCCTGTTTGCGCCCTTCCTTGTTAAGAAGGTGCCGTCTATGTGTGAAAAGGGGGAAGGGGAGGGAGCGCGGGGGAAAAGTTCAGCTCTGGGTCTCCCTACTGGAATGGACAAGTGGGGGGACGGGGATCCACTGTAGGCTAAAGAGCAATACTCTAATACAATTAGTGGGCTTAAGTCAGTCACAACTCGACTTTCTTGCAAAAAAGGCACATTCATAATATTATAATTACAGGCCTATAATTCCTGCACGTTTTTTGTTTTTCTGAATTATGTGAAATGGCTTATACAAATAGGTAATACTGAACGATTATGTGTCACCAAGGGCAAGGTAAATTGGTTTAGCCTTAACTTCGATACGAGTGACAGTGTTGGGGGATGGGGAATTTGTTGATTGTCGAGTGAAAAATAAGTACAGAGATGGATAGGAAAAGGCCAAAGGCGTCATGCGCCCAATTTCGAAAAAAAAGAAAAGAGGAAGAGGAGAAACGAGCAAAACATAAAGGTATGCCACTATGTTCTCTCTGTTTGATTACGGTATCCATGTCATGATGAAGGGCTAATGTTAATTGGATAGAGTGATTGCGCTTTCCTTTTGTGTGAGAATTCAATTCCTTTTTCAGTGAGAATACCTTTTCCATATGAGAAATTAAAACATGCCTGGAGTGGAATCTTAATCTGTTGGTATCACTTGGTATACCTCAATTGGTACCCCATCGAGGCCAGGCAATTTCCCTTTTTGAAAGGACATAATTGCTTGGTAGAGTTCATCTTCAGTAATCAGACCCTCACATGCTTGTCTCTGTTCATTAGAAATTTGAATATGACCCTATGGAAAAAATAGCTCATCCTGACATTCAGTCAGATTTTCAGAGGAAAACATTTCTGTGAAATATTTTTCTATTTCACTCATAACTTATGCTGGTGTTGTAAGCACATTTGTTTCATCCACCATTAATTTCTGAATGTTTTTTTTTTTGTTATTTTTTTTTTGTAAAAAAAAAAAAACGTGTTACATTTTTCCCCCTTTTCCATCCATTTTGCTTTGTACTTATAATATGAAATATTTGATCTCTCATATAACAACTGCTCCATTTCTTTTTGTTTTTGCTCGAGTTTGTCCATTGTATCTTGGGTCGCATCCGTTCTCTCCACAATTAATGTTAATATTTCTATTTCCTTTTTTAAGTTTTTTTCTTTTTGATTGAAAAGTTTTTGTTTTCGTGAGGCCATCTTTATTGCATATTTATTGCTTTATTGAACTGTATAGTCATGCTTCTTTAACCCCACTTAAAACAAATACAAAATACAACAGACCTAACCTATAAATGGCTGCAGCCATACTGCGATTCTGTGGGATTATGCAATGCTATGTTGCAATGTCCCTGTGGTTTTTGGGGTCAAAGGTCATAATGTCCATGGGGATAAGATTTGAAAAACCAAAATACATATATTCCTATTTTCAGAAACACTAGCTTTGTTGTCTTAGCACTGTGTTAACTGCACATGCAAAACTACACTCAGATAAACATTATCTTCAAAACAAAAACTACGGCAATATTAAAACAGACAGTGAGCCAGCCTGATCAATGAATATGAAAAGAAAATACATAACATTAACATCTTTTGAATTTGGAATGATTTAAATTGTGAGATCCAGCACAATATCCACCTTGGTTTGAAGAAGGCTGAAAAGATAGTTCACTTTGCAGTGCATTTTAATATGTCATAAGTGAACATTAGTGATAGTGAATGTTGAGCTGTAGTTTTGTTACTCATGAAAGATGCTGCATGTTGAAGCCAGAGATATCACTTCCATACATTGGATAGAGAAAACTATTGCAGAAGGCGTCTTGTAGTACATTACTGAAAAATGGCAAAGAGCACAAAACCCGATACAAATCTTGCTTGACTCACACACACACACACACACACAGCATCACGTTTATGTGTATTTATACTTAAAGCCTTTGTCAGTATGATCTTTACAAGACTAGTTGAAGTTTATCAATATCTCCAGGAAAAAGCACCTGAAAAGAAATTATATGGGTGAAGCACAACAACAGATGTTTGTTACGTTTATGGCTTTGTCCTAAGGCGTCAAGTGTACTAAAGATTTGACACCGTATGACACTTTTCATGACTTTGAGACACGAGACCCCCTTAGCCACATGCCTCCCCCTCCCAGACGGTATGAAGCTTGGTCTTAATCTGCCTGCAAATTGAAAGGTCATCAACATTTTTGGAGATTAGGGTGTGCTCAGTGTAAATGTCAAAATACGTTAAAGATTATGGGGCTATAGATTTATAATTTGTAATCGGCCTAAGCCCTTTCCAGACAGAAGCAGAGTCATTGGCTGAGAACTGGTGTTGGAGTTTCTCAGAGTTGAGTCGTTTAACTTTTCTAACCTCCTTGCTAAACCTGTATTTCAACTCTATAAACCTATAGGTAGGAAACACATAGAACAATCAGTTGTAATATATTCTCTCTATATTGTAGTTTGACCGTAAGAGTGCATACCATCATCAAATTAATTCTATTATTCTAGTCTGAATGTCAAAGATAATTATAACTCATTTTAAAGTAATTTCAATGTAATACTTCTACCTGGTGCATATAGCCGTATGTTGTATGTATCTCACTAGTATTTACTATTATGCCAAACAAACAGAGAGCAACAAATGAGTGATGATGAACTTAAGCCTGCAATACGAACAGATTCCACTGAATGCAGAAGCCATATTCCATCCACCTCACTGAAATAGATCAATATGATTAGCCAATCATACCGCTGTGGCTATCAATCAAACTTAATTTCTCCTTCCAATAATAGGCCTTGCTTTGGGAGGCAGAGCTGAGACTGATGGTACTTCACAAGGAACAAAATGTGACTGGATAAAAATTGTTCTCTACCCTTCCGCAGTTTTTCCCCAACTTTTTCCTGTCTATGGTTTCCACACTGTTACACCGGTAGGCTACGCAATGGGAGAAGGGAGAGATTGAAAAAACAGAGGCTGATGCAATAAATAAACAGCAAACTTAATTACTATATAAGAACAAAGAAAGATGCTGCATGTTGAAGCCAGAGATATCACTTCCTTACATAGGGTAGAGAAAACTATTGCAGGCGTCTTGTAGTACATTACTGAAATATGGCAAACAGCACAAAACTCAGTACAAATCCTTGCTTGACTCAAAGACGCACACACACACACACACACACACAGCATCACGTTTATGTGTATTTATACTTAAAGCCTCCATCTGCCTGATCTTGACAGGACTAGTTGAAGTTTATCCATATCTCCAGGAAAAAGCACCTGAAAAGAAATGATATGGGTGAAGCACAACAACAGATGTTTGTTACGTTTATGGCTTTGTCCTCAGTCAAGTGTACTAAAGATGACACCTTATGACACTTTTCATGACTTTGAGACTCAACCCCCTTAGCCACATGCCTTCCCCCCCAGACAGTATGAAGCTTGATCTTTATCTGCCTGCAAATTGAAAGGTCATCAACATTTTTGGAGATTAGGGTGTGCTCAGTGTAAATGTCAAAATATGTTAAGGATTAAAATATGGACTATTTGCATAGCTTGCATATTTGAAATAGGTTCCCACTGCCTATAACCATCTAAGAAAAGACCTCAAAAGATTCACATATACCTGAAATATGTTTGATCATGGAAAGTAAGCATCATATGTTCTGATTCCATATTTGTATGGAATGACTTGAACCGTTGTTATTTGTTATTTTTAATTGTAGACTTGCTTGCACTCTACACAGTGGTGGTGGCAGTTTGACGGCGCTGTTTAAATAGCACTCTACAATGAGAAGAAAACAGAGGTTTTGACTAGAATATTCAAAAAAACAAAGCTTTATTTCAAGAACACACAGTGCTCAACACTATCCAATAACAACTAGCCTATCAACAAACTGTAACTTTGGGCATAAGAGGTTCATAGCAGAATGGTTGAGAAACATTGGGTTGGGTTTCAGAGGTTTACAGAATAAAACAGGTTTCCACACATTCACATGAAAGAGGTTAAGATGGCTGTGGCAAGATTCGTGCTTCTTAGATTTCTCCGTAAAATGCTTTAGAACCCTCATCCCCGTTGTAGTCCAGAGTGTTTCAGTCACAGGACTTTGGAACAACAGGCAGGGGAAACAAAAAAACGCATCACTCACTGAACAGCCAGCTAACCAGCTCCGGTTAGCATACAGGCTTGATGAGAAGCTCCGGTTGTACGTCCTCGAAATTGAAATTTTTAGGGCTCCCATTGACTTTAACTAAGCCACCACGGAGGACGGGCTTCTCTCAGTGATAACGGATTGCAATATATTATATCTGGTCACATTTAAGTGGTTGTTGACAGGGGCTTACGGTCTCCCACACACATTTAACGTCTTAACACAGTACATTTCTTATTTTAATTATTTGATATACAATGTTTTTCGACAAATTCTCAAAATGTAAACGCGTTAACACCGTACATTTCTTATTTTTAATATTTGATATTTAATCTTTTTCGACAAATCTCAACATTTTTAAAGGGGCGGTGCCCTAGCGCCCTGTATTGACACACCGCCACTGATTCTACATTCTCAAAAAAATACAGAGCAACTTTTCCTCACTGGTGCCACCTATAGAGTACAACCTGCCACAAACTACCACTGTCCAAAACTAGATTCTACATTAACTCTATTTAACTCTATCTTAAGTGGATTCACGACCTATCCTTGAAATGTGGAACAGATTTAGTTGTGACAAGCAGTTAATAATACATCTACTGATGCGCAAACTTGGACACATCATCAGTGTTGTTCCTGGAGTCACTGGGTGTTTCTGGTCTTGCAACAGACACCCTCCTCCAGGCCACCCGACCGAGGCTGATCAGACCCCGGCCTGTGTCCAAGTGGCATGCTACCCCCACTGCTCTCCCCTCTTCAACCAGAGCCATCTAGATGCTTTCTCTGCCTGACTTATGGCTCTTCTTCGGTTGACACCTGTTATGCCCAGTGTGCTGTAGGCTTTGTTCAGGGAGTGGCTGGCAAATCCCCGACTTCCCACCTCCACTGGCATACACCTTGTCCTCCACCCATTCCTCCGACAATCCTCCACCAGCTCCTGGTACTTCTCCCTCTTTCTTTCTTGCGCCTCCTCCATCCTCTCCTCCCAGGGGACCATCAGCTCCAGCAAAAATTGTTGTTTTGAGGCTTCTGAGACCAAGATGAGGTCAGGTCTCAATCTGGACTGCGTGATGTGTGGTTGAATTTTCAGCTGCCTCTCCAAGTCAACTGTCATCACTCAGCAAAGTTTGATATGCTGAGTACATTTTGTTTTGTTTATTTGCAATTCTTTTGTTTTGCTGTTCATTGGTGGCAATCGATGTGATTATACACATTCCTAATTCAATTCAAAGAGTTACTAAAAAATACAAAACATTAGATACTCTTCTCATATCCTGGCAGAGAGCACTGCAGTGTGTGCTGAGCAGCAGCATTTCACCACAGCATGCAGCAAAATCGGCTTCACTGTCTGCATGAGAGAGTTTCAGGACTCAGCACAGAGAGGTTTTTGTTTGACAGTGTGCAACTGTGTGAAGATCATTTTTGATAATAGACTCTCAGGTAGAATGTTAGCATAAGCAAACTCACCCAATGCCTTCTCTATCTAAATGTGTTGCCGTGGATATAGCTAAAGGTGTCAATGAAGAAATACACGTAGTCTTAATTGAATTGCACAGTCGACATTTGTGCAAGTGCCTTTAAACTTACTGGAATTGCACACACTGCAGAGGAGTGCTATTTCATCCGCAGGCACTTGCATGCCTGAAACTTAACTAGTTAAAACCAATTGAGAAATGTGCTATCAGGCATTCATGTGTTCGGATAAGGGATTAAGCAGAGAATATGACTGCCATTTCACCCTAGAATCCCCCTCAGGCCCTTGCTGACTTTACCTGCAGTGTGTAGAGCACCTGAGTGTGCTGGAGGCCTCTCATCTTACAGAGCTGAGTGTCTCCCCACCAATCAGATGGCTGCCTGAAACCCCTGCAGGCAGGTGAACTTGCAGGGCGAGTGTCTTCAGGCAGTGGAGGTGGGGTGAGAGCAGGGCTCAGGTGAGAGCTACCCCCTCTCCAAGCAGTATAAAGAGGCATCGCACCAACAGCAAGACACTCAGAGGTACATCCTTCCTCTTAGTGGACTCACCTGCTCCAGACCTGTTCTATCTCTCCTCTCTCTGTTGGCTTGTAGCCCTCTGTAATTAGCAACAGCAACCATGAGCATAAGAATGTCTTCATCCAGAATGAGCAGCGGTGGCAGTATTAGTGGTGGCTTCAGCAGCGGTGGCAGCATGAGGAGGAGCTTCTCCAGCCGCTCCATGGGTGGCGGTGGCTTGGCCTTGGGAGGTGGTGGCTTGGCCTTGGGAGGTGGTGGCGGTGCCGCTGCCGGTGGCTCCAGCTCCAGCTACAGCTACAGCATTGGCGGAGGTGGTGCCAGCGTCGGTGGAGGTAGTGCCAGCATCAGCAGCAGCTTCGGTGCTGGTGTAGGTAGCCTGGGGCTCGGAAGTGGCCTGGCTATCGGCGGAGGTGGCATGGGATTTTCCATGGGTGGTGGAGGTGGTGCGATCATAGCACCAGCACCAGCCATCACAGCTGTCACCGTCAACCAGAGTCTGCTCGCCCCCCTGAACCTGACGATCGACCCCACCATCCAGACCGTCCGCACTCAGGAGAAGAACCAGATCATGACCCTCAACAACCGCTTCGCCTCTTTCATCGACAAGGTCAGTGCTTTTCTCATAGCAAAATCCAACAGAGACATGCACTGGCAAGAGTTCTTCTAGGCTTATCGTGTCATCAATTGATCATCTGATAGGATGTTGCCAGTAATAGTCTTCACTAAGTCACTTAGGGAAAAAGGAGATGTTCTGAAACCCTAACCCAGAGAGGGCCTATGCCCTACTACAGCAGATGACAACACCTGGCACTCTGGCAAACAAACTTAGGTGTGAACCAGACAACCTGCAAGTGAAAAACATTTAAGCAAATGTACAAATATACGCCATCTTTTGTTCACAGATGCCAAAGTTCACGTTATGATTCACTAATTAAATGGAGTTAAAGAAAAAACAGGATGCTTACTACAACTTAAAAAAAATGAATATTTTCTTTTAATGAATGCTGTGTAACCTCTGGAAAAAAACTAAGTATAGTAAAAGTGGACTAATGGTGTTTGATTTTGTCCCCACAGGTGCGCTTCCTGGAACAGCAGAACAAGATGCTGGAGACCAAGTGGAGCCTCCTCCAGGGCACGACCACCGTGCGCTCCAACATCAACTCCATGTTTGAGGCCTACATTGGCAACCTGCGCAGACAGCTCGACGGCGTGGGCAGTGGGCAGGTCCAGCTGCAGGGAGAGCTGAAAAACATGCAGGTTCTGGTTGAGGACTTCAAAGTGAAGTGAGTAACTTAATTATTTATGGACATTTGCCAGCGTTTACCACCTGTAATAGAAGGAATGTATGGGGTTTCAGTTCTTACCTCTATAAAACTGACCATACTGTGCTCCATTTGTGCAGGTATGAGGTTGAAATCAACAAGCGTGCCGCAGTGGAGAATGAGTTTGTTCTGCTCAAGAAGGTAAAATCTGAAAAAAGTGTTTACAGTCTCTACCAATGTTCTGCTATGATCTCCCATTGGTAATCTCTGAACCTATTCTTCTTTTCCAATTCTTTCATTCTTCTTCAGGATGTTGATGCTGCCTACATGATCAAGGTGGAGCTGGAGGCCAAGGTTGATGCCTCTCAGGATGAAATCAACTTCCTCAGGGTCGTCTATGCAGAGGTGAGAGATGGTCATTCTTCATGTACAGGGTCACATCCAGAACGATTTGCAGTGTTCCCAAGCTCATATCAAACATTCACATCTGTCATTCTCTTTCTCACACAGGAGCTGCGTGAACTTCAGGCACAGATCAAGGACACCTCTGCTATTGTGGAGATTGACAACAGCCGAACTCTGGACATGGACTCCATTGTGGCCGAAGTGCGTGCTCAGTACGAGGACATCGCCACCCGCAGCCGGGCTGAGACAGAGTCATGGTACCAGGCCAAGGTGAGTGCATCAATCTGGCATCAACTCTTAGTGACTTGTCATGAAAGAGCCTTGATTCTTGAAAGAGGCACAGGGTAGGAATTTCATGCTAACATCTCTTGGTCTTCTACAGTTTGAGGAGATGCAGACCTCTGCTGGCCAATACGGTGTTGATCTGCGCACAACCAAGGCAGAGATCTCTGAGCTCACCCGCATGATCAGCCGCCTCCAGATGGAAATTGAGTCAGTCAAAGTACAGGTCAGTTACATCCCTTTGCTATCGCCACTGAGTATAACTAATAGTATCATTAGCCAACGCTTAACCAATCTCCACTTGGCTGACTTGCGCTCTTTTATTGCAATTCAGCGCGCCAGCATTGATGCCCAGATTACAGAGACTGAGGAACGTGGAACGATTGCAGTGAAGGATGCCCAGCTGCGCATCAGGGACCTTGAGGCGGCCCTCCAGACTACCAAGCAGGAGATGGCCCGCCAGGTGCGTGAGTACCAGGAGCTGATGAACGTCAAACTGGCCCTCGACATTGAGATTGCCACCTACAAGACCCTGCTGGAAGGAGAGGAGTCCAGGTAAGCATATGAAACATAGTACATCTACAAAGGACTGCCTTAAGTATAATACCTACTAGTGAATTATCTGACTATTGTTATTTAGCAAGAAATACAAAATCCTAATGTTTGATCCCTTCCACAGAATTGGTGGTGCCTCTGCAACAGTTCACGTCCAGGAAACATCAGGCGCTGCTGGTAGGTTTATTTATTCATTTCAATAGTGGATACAAATCCAGATATGAACCATACTGCATATATCTTTTGCACTTTTTATTGATCTGCCCTTTAACTAAATCAAATGTTATTTTGCAGGAGGCGCTGGCCTGGCCCTTGGAGGAGGCGGAGGCGGTGGCCTGGCCCTTGGCGGAGGCGGTGGCGGTGGATTCGGCTATGGTGGCGGTGCTGGCATGAGCATGTCACTCGGCGGCGGAATCGGCATGGGTGGCGGCTCAAGCCTCAGCATTGGCGGTGGCAGCAGCAGCATGTCTCGCTCCTCTTTGATGTCAAGTGGCTTCCGCCGCTTCTAAATGAGGAACAACACCTGTGCTCTCTTCCCCCTAATCTTTACCCCGTATGCTCTTCCCAATTCCACTCCAGGAAGTCTGAAAGCTGTGAAACAACAAGTCAGTGTACTCAGAAAGTGAGTGGAGAAACCTCCACCCGACCCACATGCAATGCATTTGATAAAACCGCTGAGCTGCTCAAGATGAAATACAAGCGCAACATTGCATATGTGACTGGTGACTCCATCACATGCCAAATAGTAACCAAACCCAAATGTAAATGTGAAATGCAAATAAATGTTTGATGAAAGTAGCTCTGCTTCCTCATTGTGTTCTTTTTTAAGTTGCACACCACATGAGTTGAAACAAGTAATAAAGAAAACATACTTTATTAGAGGATTAGTTGTAGCAAGTAAGTGTACTCAGAGAGTGAGTGGGTATGAAACCACCACCCAACTCTCTGTGTCCTCTTTTCACCATTTATGGCCTACTGTTTACAGGGACTCCAAACAACCCAATACAATCTTACAAATACTATATCAAAATGGCTTCTTTAAAGAAACTCAAACTGTTAATAATCTGTCCGAGACACTGTATTAGTGCAATTTCAACAATAAATAAAGCAAGACAGTTTCACTTACGTCTCTCAAATTTAGTTCAAGGACATTCAAGTATCAAGAAATGAACATGGCAGGAATCTGAAGAATCTAACTAACAAAGAAATTGTAAACATCAAGCCATATATGAAGTCCCTGCAATATTTGTACATCATTTGGTCATTTTTCAATCCAGTAAAAAAGAGACGACCAAGAGAACCCAGAAGATAAAAAGCAGGCCTTTACATTTATTTCCAGCCCAGAAGATCAAAAGTAGGCCTTTACATTTATTTCCAGCCCAGAAGATAAAAAGTAGGCCTTTACATTTATTTCCAGCCCAGGTCAAAGAACAAACAAAAGGATTGTTCTCACCCAAAATTCCTCTTCTATTGCAGTAAGATCCAAAAATGGAAGTATCATATGACTTCACGATCTTCAGAACTCCACAAACTGTCAACCAATCATATGTTAGTGACTTCATTGCATAGCATATTACTAACGGCGCGCTCACACCTTTGCGTTGGAATGCATTGATCCAACGGATGACGGAGGAGTAGTCTGGCGCATGGGATTGTGTTGATAACGGAGACGTTTATAGTGAGATTGACAGGTCAACAAACCAACCACGCCGCTAGCGAGCGGTTAACCTTGTGCGCCGTAGCATGCTAACATTAGATAGCTGGCTCAGACACCTCACAAATCCCCTCAGATGTATTTTTCAGTTGCAGTAACGGGGATTTACATTGTACAGTGTCTATTACTCTGTAACCCTAAAAAAAAATCTGTGACGCCCCCTAGTGCAGCTGACTACGCCACCCCTTGATCTGAATGATGTGATAGTGTCAGAGCAAGGGAGATGAGTGTGCAGACAAAGATACGTTTAGGAAAAAGGGTATATTCTTTATTTCATATGGATGGCAGTTTGCACAAGGTTGGAAGAAGCACAATTCGCCCCTCCTTACCACCCCTGGTCTAAAAATGCTCTTGTCCGTATGCAGACTAAGTGGCACCTAACAATCTTAGTTACACACACACACACACACACACACACACACACACACCGAAAAGCCATTATCCTTCTTTCATAAGCACATTATTCATACAAGGAATATATTAATACAAGGCACTTGATTCACATATTCTGAAGTCATTAACAGTGTTTGGAAATAATCTCTATCAAACCCCAATTCAGTATCTCAGAAAATTAGAATATTGTGAAAAGTTCAATATTGAAGACTCATGGTGGCACACTCAAATCAGCTAATTAACCCAAAACACCACCAAAGGTTTCCTGAGCCTTTAAATGGTCCCTCAGTCTAGTTCAGTAAGCTACACAATCATGGGGAAGACTGCTGGCTTGACAGTTGTCCATAAGATGATCATTGACACCCTGCACAAGGAGGGTTAGACACAAAAGGTCATTGCTAAAGAAGCTGGCTGTTCTCATAGTCTTGTATCCAAGCACATTAATGGAAAGTTGAATGGAAGGAAAAAATGTGGTTGAAAAAGGTGCACAAGCAACAGGGATAACCGCAGCCTTGAGAGGATTGTGAAACGAAGCCCATTCAAGAATTTGGGGGAGATTCACAAGGAGTGGACAGCAGCTGAGTCAGTGCTTCAAGAGCCACCACGCACAGACGTATCCAGGACATGGGCTTCAACTGTTGCATTCCTTGTGTCAAGCCACTCTTGAACCTGAGACAACGTCAGAGGTGTCTTACTTGGGCTAAGGACAAAAAGGACTGGACTGTTGCTCAGTGGTCCAAAGTTCTCTTTTCAGATGGAAGAACATTTTGCATTTAATTTGGAAATTAAGGTCCCAGAGCCTGGAGGAAGAGAGGAGAGGCAAAGAATTTTGAATCATTTTGAAGTGGGCGGGGGAATATACATGGTTTTCAAAATTATTAAAAAAATTTAAATCTGAAAAGTTTTAGTGCATGTGTAGTCACCCCCTTTGCTGTGAAACCCCTTACTTAGATCAGGTGTAACCAATTGCCTTCAGAAGTCACATAATAAGTTACATAGAGCCCACCTGTGTGCAAATGAATTGCACCTGTGCAATAATTAAGGTGCAATATATATACACCTGTTCCGTGAAGGCCTCAAAGTTTGTTAGAGAACGACAAACAGCATAATAAAGACCACGGAGCTCAGCAAACAGGTCAGGGATAAAGTTGTAGAAAAGTACAAAGCAGGGTAAGGTTATAAAAAAATATCCCAAGCTTTGAATATCTCGCGCAGCACCATAAAATCCATCATTAAAAAATGGAAATAATATGGCACAACAGCGAATCTGCCAAGAGAAGGCCGTCCACCTAAACTGACGGACCGGACAAGGAGAGCAGTAATCAGACAAGCAACCAAGAGGCCAATGGTAACTCTGGAGGACCTGGAAAGATTCACAGGTCAGATGGGAGAATCTGTCCATCAATTAGACAACAATTAGTCGTGCAGTACACAAAAATGGCCTTTATGGAAGAGTGGCGAGAAAAAAGCCCTTGCTTAAAGAAAGCCATAAAAATCGGTCTATTGAGGCACCTGACGCACCTGACTCTGACGGAGCCATCCCAGATGCGGTGGTTATGAAGCAGCGCAGGGATTTGCTGCAGGTAAGCTCGAGATATTTTGCTAGCTATATTCTTTGTCGCTTACCGTTTGATACGCATACAGTTTTGAATCCGATTGTTACTTTAAATGGTGATTTAGTACTCAATTTGTACCGTAGCTTTGGACTTAAACGCTTGTGTTATAATGGGATTGTTTCTGCTTAATCCAAGGCGAAGCTGAACAGCCACAGAGGGGATAGGCTGAAGAGAAAGCTACCTGCTGATCTAAGACGATCTGCACATAAAGAAACGGATGTTGGAGTTGATGGAAGACACCAACAGACAGAACGTGGACAACTCGGCACAATTCAGGGAAAGTGTTTCAGAGATAACTAGCGCAATAAAGGAAGGCTTCTCTCTGATGAGGGAATTATTCCGTCAGCCCTCCAATAACACACACCCCTACCCCCACAGCAGTGGGTATGGACATGGACATGGACAGTTCTATGGGCACCCACCTGGCTGTTAACATGCCCTCCACACTGCACACGAGCACACCGGCTGTGAGGCACACACCTAGGCCCCAAACAGCACACGCACAACAAAACAAGACATGACACCACACAATCATACTCTTTCAGACGGGCACTGCTGCAGGAGGATGGAGAGTAATGCGCTTTGCCTTGTTGCACTGACTGTGCTGTACAATTGCACCATTTGTCTATAGTTATTGTATATAGTTAATACTTTTGTGTGATGTTTTTATGCTTGTTTTTGTATCACCACTTCTCTGTCCCAAAGACAGTTGGTATTTTATTGCATGTGCACTACTAATAAAAATAAAAAAGTAATGGAAGCTGTTGCAGTCGTTTGTCTATTTCCAATGGGTACACTTTGAAAATAAAGTCCAAGTCACTTTTGACAAGCACAAAATGAAATGAGTCTTTGTTAAGCGTCAAGGTACTTTGTGAGCATTCTCCTACCCTCCATCATGTGGCAGTCAGTGAGATTGTCTTGCCATGTCCCAATGCAGATTGTTCACCCACAGTCTCCCTATTCAGGTTAAATTGAGGTGGATTGCATATATCAGACCATAACTTAACACCTCAAATAGGCACACATATAGTATGAATAGCACCAGGCCAGAGACAAAAGCCTAGGAGTGAAGACTGATGGCTTGGTTGAGATCCATCAGACACGGTTATGTTTTGTCTTGGAGCTAGAACTATCAGGCTGATTGTTGGATGGTTATTGCATTGTGAGGGGGGCTGCAAGACAATCACCATGTATTGGTCCCAACGCAGGTTGTTCATCCACCCACAGTCTCTCAGGGGAGGGAGCGCGTGGGAAAAGTTCATCTCTGGGTCACCCAACTGGAACGGAAAAGTGGGGGGACGGGGGGATCCACTGTAAGCTATAGAGCAATACTCTAATACAATGAGTGGGCTTAAGTCAGTCACACCTCGACTTTCTTGCAAAAAACGCACATTCATAATATTATAATTACAGGCCTATAATTCCTGCACGTTTTCTGTTTTTCTGAATTGTGTGAAATGGCTTATCCAAATAGGTAATACTGAACGATTATGTGTCACAAGGGCAAGGTGAATTGGTTTAGTCTTAACTTCTGTACGAGTGACAGTGTTGGGGGATGGGGAATTTGTTGATTGTCAAGTGCAAAATAAGCACAGAGATGGATAGGAATAGGCCAAAGCCGTCAGGTGCCCAATTTCGAAAAAAAAAAAAGAAGAAGAAGAGGAGAAATGAGCAAAACATAAAAGGTATGCCACTACGTTCTCTGTATGATAACGATATCCATGTCATGATGAAGGGCTAATGTTAATTGGTGGTATAACATTTGTTAGCCTGCTATTCTGCTGCCTATGATTATACAACAATAAATCGGTTTTAACTAAAAAAAACACGAGATCTAATTTCACGATAAGATTGTGCTTTGCAACAAAACTGTTACACGTTCAGTTATTATTTATTTCAATCATTTGGGTTGACGTTGGGCCGTGTAATTAGCCAACGGAATGTTCATATCTTCTGTAGGCAGTTTCAAAGACGGAACATTTGCCATTTGCTACAACTCTATTTCGTGACAAAGTATAGTTTATGTGGCATGCATAGAATTATAGGCAGTAACCAAACAGCTAATTGTTTCTCCCTGAAAGATAGGTTAATATAGCATCTAATGACAGCTATTTAGCATGTAGGCAGTAAGGGCATGTTTATTTAAATTCATGGATGTTTTGTATAAGAGTAATATTGTAGCCTCCAGTCTTTTGATGGCAATTTCAGGGGCAATTCAAAAATATTTTGGAGCATCCTCTGCCAGTACCACTAGTCACGATGAGCCACCCACCTCCCCCGCTGGACAGGACTCTGCTGTAGTTCAGGATGAAGAGGAGCAGCCCTTTGTGTGTGTGTGTGTGTGTGTGTGTGTGTGTGTGTGTGTGTGTGTTTATTTGTGCAGGGGTTATGCCCAGGCTAGAATACAACTGGACGATGCTCTGGGAAATTTGCTCTTGAGATTCTGCCAATTTCCCCCCTCCCTCCCTCCCAAGCCGTGCCCCGGAAGTCGAAAGGGAGATAAAATGTCTCTGCCAGGTGCCTGCCGGGCATAAACAAACAAACAAACTAATAAGAAATGGAGAACAGAACTGAGAACGTCGCAAGATCCAGCAGCAGAGTCCATTATTGGACCGAGGAGGAGACCCTGTATATGTTGAACCTCTTGAAAGATATGAACATTCTGAAGTTCATGGACGGGAGAAAAACAAGAAATGGGGAGCTGTTCAAGAAGGTGGCCGTTAAGATGACGGAGGGAGGCTTCCCAAGGACCGTGGATCAAATCAGAATTCACTGGAAGCATACAACGAAGATATACTTCCAGGCGAAACGGGGCAAGTGGCCGAGGTCGAACTATGTGTCCCTTCTTCGACTTGTTGGAAGAGCTACTTGGGAGCCGACCGCTATCCCGAGTGCAGGACCACGGCGTCGATTCAGGCGCCCCATTGCCAACTACCATGGGTAAGTTAAATTCAGTTGCATCACACCACACCAAGAGTCGTACTCTAAAGCTGAGCCCTTGTTTGAGCCAATGTGTTGAAACGTGTAGTAGATCTTCCCCCTAACTTGCAAGAAATGACGACGGTGAAAACAAGTTACAGTCAGAAAACATAAAGCTAACCTGACCCCACTTGGCTACCCTAACTGTCGAAGCTAACATGGGTGCCACTTGCTAGCTGGCCCATTGTCTCTGAGAAACGTGTCAGCAGTGCTAAGTATGTGTTAAAACACATTTACCTTCCCCAACTTGCAGAATTAAACCAACAATGTAAAAAAGATACATTCATAAAATGGATGCCGCACGCTAGTTGGACTGTTGTTTGATAAAATGTGTTTAAGTGTAGTAGACCTTCTCCCTAACTTACATTTCAGTTAAGGATGGAAGCTAGTTTCAAACGTAAAAGTGTACATGCCATAAAGTTAACTTTGATCATGAACTTTTTGTGCTGTACCATCTTATATATACAACAATGCACCCTTGCTGGTGGGAGGATTACCTGGATCCTCCTCACCTAGAGGGACCTCGTCCACATCCACTCCAACTCCACCTCCTCCATGTACGCCACTGCGTACAAATATGACGTATCTACCTGGTAAGTTCTGCAATATTATAACTGCATAAACATATGGGCATCACAAACAATCTTCAAGTGATGCATCGACTCATCCTGTGTAGTATAACAAACCACTGATGTCAAGATGGTTACTACCACATGCCAAATCGGTAAGGATACAACTTACTTTATACCTGTCCTTTCTTTCTTAAGGAACAAGGAACCAGCAGCAGAGGCGATCGCGAGACAGCGATGTGATTCATGAGATGAGAAGCATCTCACAGGAGGACAATGCCAGAAGTGAGGCCTGGGAGGAGCGCTTGATCGGAAGCATCATCCAGAGCACTAACGCTATGGTGGAGAGTGTGATGCAGAGAATGGAAGCTTTTCAATCTCGAATTGAAGCTTTACACTCTCGGACAAACGCACCACAACAACCACATCATCATCAGCCACCACACCATCAGCCACCACACCATCAACGGCAACATCCTCATCCACAACCACCGCAAGACTCCTGTTATGGTCATCCATCCACCTCCCACTACCAACAGCTGGACTAGGCTCATTGTCATTCTTGCACTTTTGCACCTTGGACTTTTGTACCTTTTATATATATAGTTTTTGTTTTCTTGTGTGCTTTTATATATATTTTATATCTTGTTTTCTTGTGTGCCTTTATACCTTGTTTACCTTTTTAGTACTTTATAAATAAAACACTTTACTAAAACTTCTTTGACTGAGTATTTCTTATAAATAAAGTAATGTGCCAATATGCTGTCTGATAGAAACACCTGGAGCTGAACCCCCACTGAGCCCCACTGAAGATGAGCCTCTGTCTACTGACCCTGCTAACTGGCCCTCACCTCTGACTGACAGGATTCGGACTGAGCTGGTTCGAAGAGGACCAAGTAGGTTGCCACCTAACTTTGTTTTTCCTAAAAAATGAGAGTGATGGAAGAAGTTGCCACCATCAATATTTTAACAAAACATTAGTTAGTGGTGAAAAGATGGCAGGAAGTTTTGCTTCTGCTGCAAACTGTTTTCCAAGAGGCTCACTAATTTATCAAGTTCAGGAATGTCAAATTGGAAACATGCAAGCGCAAACCTCACAGCACATGAAAGTAGTCCAGAACACCTCAATTCCATGAAAGCATGGAAGGAACTGTCAGTGAGGTTAAGAAGTGGGGAAACCATCGATAAGCAGGAGAGCACTTCTGGAGGCTGAGAGGATGAGATGGAGAGCAGTGCCGACACGTCTCATTGCTATTGTGCAGTCACTGGCAGTTCGTAATTTGGCTCTAAGGGGGCACACAAAAACACTGTTCACACCATCAAATGGGAATTTTCTCCAAGAGGTTGATTTGATGGCCAGGTTTGATCCCATAATGAAAGATCAGCTTAACCGTGTCACAAGAGGAGCAAGTCACAACAGCTACCTAGGCCAGCATGTGCAAAATGAGCTCATTGATTTATTGAGCATCAAAATAACATCTGCTATAGTTGATGACATTAAGCACGCAAAGTTTTTTTCAATAATTCTGGATTGCACACCAAATATAAGCCACACAGAACAGTTGTCCGTGGTAATAAGAGTTGTGTCACTGATGGAGAAGCCCCATATCAAGGAGTCCACAGGCCATCACTTGGCATCCATGATCCTGACAAGACTTGAGGAGTTGGGAATTCCTTTTGAAGACTGCAGAGGAGTGTCATATGACAATGGAGCCATTGTTGCTTTGCAGAGAGGAAGACTGGTGCCAACATACCCAAAGGATCGTATATGGAACTCACAATAGACTTGTAGTGGCTTGTCTTGAAGATGGATTTTGAAGACAAATGAATCGGACTGGATACAGCATTGCACCCTAAGAGCTCTTTCAATGGGCAGTGTGTCTTGATCAGATCCAGATCTTTTATCTTGTGCTAGGATCTGTTCTGGGATGGAGAGAAGCAACGACCTGCTGTTACTGATCCATTTATTCGGCTTAAAACCACCAGTAGCGCACAGCCTGATTTGATTTTTGGCGAGTAGAATGGCCTCTTGCTCAGAGTTTATAGACTTTAGGCAGTCGTCCACGTAAAAGTTTCTTAGAACTGTCTGTGTGACTTCTCGGTCAAAGTTGGCAATGTTGTCTCTCGCACATTGCTGTAAAGCAAATGTTGCACAGCTGGGCGATGATGTTGCTCCAAAGATGTGTACCACCATCTTGTAATCCTCAAGATCTTTGCACAATTCTCCATCAGGCCACTACAAGAATCTTAAAAGATCCAAGTCCTCGTCAGGTACTCGGACTTGGTAAAACATGGCCTCCACATCAGCTTTAAAGGCAACAGTCCCTTGCCGAAACCTTGGGAGGACACTGTTGGTGAGATCTGGGCCTGGTAGAAGCTGAGAATTGAGTGACAAACCTTGGTAAGTAGATCCACAATCAAACACTACCCTTAACTTATGCTTTTTTGGGTGATACACCCCATGATGAGGTATGTACCATTGTAACAAATTGGCTTCAACTCAGAAACTCAAGTTATTAAACATAAATTCAAGACACTGTAGAAGTGCAACTTGAGAACACAAGACAAACAATTTCCTTTCCAACAAAGGATTTATACACATCAAATGATATATTCAGTCCCTTGAAGCATTGCTTCAAACCTGAGATTGTGGTAAAGGAGTGTCCAACAGAAAAAGTCGGCCTTCAGACCATGTCCGGCCACCATGTGCGACAAACAAACTAAAAAAAACCCTCTTCTTCTCTTGCAAAAAAGATGGAAAAATCAGAGCACCTTATATTCCACAAATAGTCAAGACAGAGAGGATAAATCCCATTGAACTGGCCTCAGGCTCCTTCCGGAATTCCTCCAGTTTTCGTGGCACACGAAATGGCTGCTTCACCTGCACTCGAGATCTCAGGTGTCCTACACAGGCCCTCACCTCCTGTTTCCACAGGTGTGCTCTGTTTTATGTCAACTTAAAAGTTCCACTTCCTGCTCTGTTTTATGTCAACTTAAAAGTTCCACTTCCTGTATATGATCCGTAACATTCTGGATCACCGTGTTTTACACATGGATGAATGAGAAATACAATTATACAGAAAATAAGAACACAATTATGCAGAAAATAAAGAATTCTCTCTAGACTCCCCATCCTGTATCTCAACAGTTTAGTGTAAATTCTGTACCTTACTGGGGTCTTTTTCTTCTGTGGCGGTGCCACACCATGTCTTTCCTGTCTTGGTTTTCTTTGGCAACTCTCCTGTGGTGTTAATTGGATAGCAAAACCTTTCGTATTACTCAGGAAATGGTGTGTTCTTTAGCAGTTTTCTTTTCAAGCTTATGGCTCTTTGCTCAGCCAGACAGCAGTTGTTTGGAAACTCAACGTTGTCATTTCTCAAAGGCAAACCAATGCTGTAGTGCCCTTCATTCAGCCTTACTGAGTTAGAAACCTTTTTCAAGAATGCATGGTCTTCTTGAGACATCTCTAAGCGCTCCTCATGCTGACGCTCTGGAAAATCGTGTTTCAGCTGTTGTTGTAGCAATCTTCACCAGAGAGATCCTGTTTGCTGTAATGACCTTGCCAGTGCCCTTTGTGAACGGCCAATTGACTGTCCATCCAAGAGTGGTTTTTACTGAATAAGGACCTTTTCCCTGACTGTTAATTATCATAGGACAATATTTGCCATTCTCGAACGTTTTCTCATCTGGGATTTCTTCTGAACTTCAGAAGACTTTCAGAACGCGAAATAGCAATCACAAATCTGCCAGAGTTTTCTCAAATGTGATTCCTTAAAAAAAACACAAGATGGCCCCAACTGTTAATGCTGAATTTGTGAGAAATCGTTGCTGATTGATTTCACATCAACTCAACAGACATCCTCAGATTTAAATAATTATAATTATAATAAATATGACTATTTGTATTAACAATTACGTTCACATTTATAGTCATGATTCTATGAGGCATATTGATGTCATAAAATTAATTAAAGGACTACACCAGGATGCTGCGCTAGTCTTGTGAGCATCGTTTGGCACTGCCGTCTGTGCAAGTACGGCAATCCAGACTATTCTCATTTGCAGTGTTGCGTCTGAACGCGTTCATTGAACGGAAGTTCATGAACTCCTTCATAATTTTGGTGAACGTGAACTGAATGTAATGTATAACTGCCTGATGAACGATACTGTGAACCCTTTCATTCTGGTGTCTGTGAACGGCATGTTCACTCTTTTAAATTTCGTTCAATAAGGTGCCAGATTTCTAGAAACTTCCAGGCGAAAAAAAAACACCATTAAAACACACCATTAACAGTTCTGTATCCAGTGTTGCGTGTGCTTTCTTCTACAGTCTATGCCTGGCAAGAGTGAGAGCGGCGAATTCGAAAAATTACTGAGTATGTATGCAAATCAAAGTTCACGAGAATGCGCATCAAGTTAAAGGCACAATATGCAACAATTATGCTTCAGGATTAGGGTTAGGATAAGCAGTTTAACCTTAAAATAACAGCTTTTAATACTTTTAATATGGAGAATTGCGTCCGTGCCAATGGCATAGCAGGGTCGATAGGCATATAACTGCCTTCTGTAGTTTTGCCTGCCGATGCCCGCCGACCTGACTTTGATTACCTTCTGCCGATCTAGTAAGTAGCTTATTTGCCGTCTTGCTTAGTCTTGTGTTGCACATGATTGATGTTTGACTGTGTAAGGACAGTCGTTGAGTAATTAGTTTGACATAATGTCAAAGTCAGCACATTTCAAGAGATTTCGTTAGTTTTAGCTGCTAGCATACCTTTAGCGAATAGCTATTAATCCTTAATGCACCTTTAAGAAAGCTCGTCCGGGGGGAGCACAGCTCAGAAGACTTCTGCTGCTTATGAACACATTTTCAAGCGTGCAGGAATGTGGCGTAGGTCTTTTCCTTACATTGTCCGTAAGAAACATTTCAGAAGATTATCAAGAATGAGGCCCATTGTTCCCAATCAACATACTGACTTCTGCTTCAATGTGTGGAATTTTGACTTCATGGAGATACAGCCATTGCTTTACATCCTCCTGATTGGGAATATTTTCAGCTTTCACAGCAATCACAGTGTGGGAGTACACCTCAGGGAGTTCCAGGTACTCATTGCTTTCAAGATCACTGATTTCCATACCTGTCACCAGGGACGTCTTTATGACCTGTTCCTTGTTCATGGTTCTCAGCAGAATACTTGTTCTGCTTCCTGTGGTCTGCAACTGCCCGAGTAAAGACAGAATATCGCAGAGCTTCCTAGGTCCATAAAAGCATAGGTATTAATCACCTTAGCACCTTTTTTCAATTTGACTTTCACAGGGACAATAGCAGGTTTGCATTCTGAGTTAATGGCCCCAGTATCACTTCACACATTAGTTTGATTTGCATATACTTGTCACAGCTAAGCTCTGATTATTAATCTCTTCTTTGGTGATATGTTGGACCGTTGGATGCTCTAGAGAACACACTTGACAGGCAAGTCTCTTTTGACAACCTTTGCTCATGTGACCGACTTCAAAGCATCCAAAACACACTCCCTTATTTTCTTAAGAACTCCAGTTTTTCCTGGCTTACAAACTCTACTAAATCCGAACATTTTGCCCTTAGGTCATTGCGTTCCTGCTGTTCAAAAGCTTTAATTCACCATCTTTCTTGCAATTTGAAAGGTAATTTACTGAGAATGGCTTTCATGTTAACTGGATGATTTAATTCCTCCAAATACTGTACAGAGTTCATGGCATTCAAACATCCATTGAGAAACACATAATAAGCCTGTAAGGCATCTGCATCCTCTGCCTTAATCGCCCAGTTGAGACCTTCATCCAAGTATAAAGTAGCAATTATGTGTTAATCGCCAAAGTGCTTCTTTAAAAGTTCCTTTGCTGCAGCATAACCTCTGTCTGTCAGTTCTCTTGGTTTAACTTCAAGATTGCATGCATCCTTCATTAAATCAGTGATTTCAGTTTTTCTTTCTGGTTAAGACACCCAATTTGGCACTTCTAGATCCTTTGAGCTGTGTCAGTTGCTCTGCAAAGGCGGTGTCAATATCCTCCTCCAAACTTCTGAACCTGAGCAAACTTTTCATTCTCCTAATTTTTCTCACGTTTTGATTTGTTTGCAATTCCAACGGATAACAATGCACACCTTTTCACATGGTTTTCCATTTTAAAGGCCAAGATAGTAGTTTCCACAACTTGGAAACCTAATAACGTTCCTTAACACATAAGCAAGCATTGCAAGCGTTTTTTTTTTTTGGACAATTTGTAAAACCAATTTCCTAGTCCAGCCTTAGGTTGACCTGCTTCAAGCACTGTATCGATAGTCGTATGGTTCGTGGTTGATAACAGGAGATTTATTGCAGGAAAGATGAACATGAATAATGTACCTTGAATTAAGATGGTTAAGAAAATTAAGAAAAACCTTTTGGCTGCATGCCTGGCCAATTTGTATAATGAGTGACACCTCTAGACTGCTTTAATTAGCTCTATAGGTCAGGTGCTGTAGTCACCTGTCAAAGTGGGCCGTGGCCAACGCAATTTCGCACCTCTGCATTGCTTAACAGTACACAAAGCAAATCCAAATACCAACAAAATATTATTCAATTAAATTATGATAAATGCAAAACACGAAATTTCATTTTTTCCTTATATTTCATAACTATAAAAAATACCAATAAACATAACCCATTCTGGCTACAACATATTTATCATAAATTCTGCGTGGTCTCCCCTTTTATGTTTCATGCATGTGAGCCGCGAACGTACCATATGGGGGCTCGCAAGATTTTTTTCCCGGATTCAGGTAAGGCAACTTTTTCATCCACTCATCAGGAAGAAATAGTGGTTGTTTAGCTGTCATTTGTATTTATTAGATTGGATATTGGCCTTTCATGCTGATGTGCAAAAAACAGCCAGTGCAGCAAAAGGAATTCTAAATTGGGGAGACCAACGCGGAACAATTGGGGAAATTGTAAGTTATCCATTTTTTTGTTTTTCGTTGGGTTGCCGGGGAGGAAGAACAGTGCTTTTGAAAGTGACTGCAGCTGTTGGCTCTCGCTGCAAGAGATACAGTGCAGACTGGTGCAACTGGGTACAGGTGTTTGTAACTAGGCATGTAACGATGCCTAACCTTGAACATGGCTGCTGCTGCTGCCGTGTCAAGTGACCTCGAAATTGAGGATGCACCAACAACATATCGATCAGAGGTCTGGAAACATTTTGTGTTCCCCTCTTACAATGAAAAAGGTGAGAGGAGGACCGATCACAGCAGAACTGCCTGCAAATTTTGCAGACGGTTACTGCCATACAATGTCAGCACTACAAACATGATGCAGCATGTCAAGCGACATCATTCTGAAAAGCTTGCGTCTTCACCAACACCTGAGAAGAGGCTACTGAAAAGTCAGTCGACGTTGACGACCGGATTTGCAAGTCCGCTCCATCCGACTAGCATTTAATTGTTTAACAGAATGGCCGATGTTGGACACTGTCATATAACTGACATAGCTACTGTGGGTGCAGCCTAGCTTAGCCCATTAGCTTAGGACCTCAAAGTCTTTTTGTACTCGACACCAAAGTTCAGAAACAAAAGTCTGTAATCCAAAATTCTTCTTTTTGTATGTTTACTTGAAATTATTTCAATAATACAGTACAAATTAAGGATATTACTTGTCGAACAAGTTAACTGGCATTAGTGTAGGTAAAAGGTCTGTGTTGCTCCAAGGCAGTGTTGCCAACTTTTCTGTAAGGAAAGTAGCTGTTAGCTCTCCCAAAAGTCGGCAGAAGTCGCTAGATGACGTAATCAGCTAATTTGCATACGCATGTGCACATTATGGGATAGGTGAATATAAAGTTCTAATATTTTTCCCGCGAATACATCGCTCTAATATTTGCTGCTATTTAGTCAGACTGGCTGCGCAGGCGCTGTCTGAGTGGAGAGGAGACGACAACAGCCCTCACTGTACTCAGCTCTCGTGAGATCGGTTGTAACGTGAACTGCAGAACGGGATATGTGAGATGCTTTTTCAGTGCTTTGTCAACACAATAATCCACCAAATGACAGGAAATAAAAGTCGCTAGATTTGTCGCTAGTCGCTTTTTGCAATCAAAGTCGCCAAGGGGCTCTGGAAAGTCGCCAGATATAGCGACAAAGTCGCTAAGTTGGCAACACTGCTCCAAGGTCCAATAGCTTCTTTCTGACTGCTTTGCGGTGTTTCTTGCTCTATCATATCAAATCAATCATCCAATCAAATTACGTTATTCTTAGCGTCAGTGGTCTACTATCAATATTTCCATTACTACATTACAAATGCAACACAATTTCTTCATAGTTCTCATAAACACTATTCAATCTTAAATTCTCAATTTACAATTATTATTCAATTACAATATTATAACAAAACCACAGAAATGGCTTCAACAGCTACGCTAGCATAGCTATAGAATCTTCCATTTTGAGTCCCCTTCATTGAGGCAGAGGTAGTTTGCCTCCCCTCTGTTCTTTCAATGTGGCTTTATGTCAGATCAGCAAATTCAGCGATTTTGTAAGAGCCATTTGTTTCATTGTGTAAACCAGCTTTCACTGTATAAAAAAATCTCCATTTCCATCCAATTTAGCTGATGATGACGTTCAGAATAATACGATGACGTTTAATAATGTGTTAACACAACAACGCGAACGCTTGCTGATAACACACGCCCTCTGATAATTAACACCGTTACGATAAAACATTTCTCAAAACTGGACTTTCAATCCAAACCTTAAGTGATCAATAATTAGAGACCAATGCCAGAGCTAAAATGTATGCTTCAAACAAAGGGACAGAAGATATATCTTGATTTGTATTAAAATTCATCTTAAAGGTACCCCAGGAAAATACAGAGGCTATTACATACAATAATCTTAAATATGTATATAAATAGAATAGGTCCAGAGGAGTCCTAACAACTAATTATTTGTATCTGTACACAAAATATAACCAACAAAATATAGGCAGTAGGCCTAATGTTGTATGCTGTGGGGAAAATTCCTAATTCCCTTTGTAAAAAAACTTGCTGCCAGCCTGGCAGTCTTCTATGTCTGTGTCATACTTCTGTCCCATCTAGTGGTCAAAAAGGAAAGGAAAGGAAATCTTCAATCGGCACCCACTCATCGTGCATCGAATCGCATCGTGAATCATCAACCCTTCATCGTGAATCGCATCACAGGTTGAGTGAATCGTTACATGCCTATTTGTAACTGGGTAGGGGAACGTAGGTTAGACCTACCGAGCAAAAGAAAACCCCTGCAAAGGTTAAGAGCGCTTATCGCTGTCTGTTGTTTTGCTTGCTTATTAAAGTTATTTTAGTGAGTGTGTCGGATGTGCTGGGGTTGTTAAGCAACTCAATTGCATGAGTGCACACTGAAGACTAGTATTGGAAATAGCAAGGACTGTAGGTAGAGGCGGGGCAGCTCTAGTCTGTTGGTTTTGGTGATTGGGTGGTTCGGCACCTGCGCTTGATTGCTGGTTGTGCACTGTTGCGTCTGGGCCTGAGTAATATAGCGGTTAAAATGGAGCAAATGGCTGAGTTTTTCGCGTCTCCAACAGAGGTTTATCTTGAAAGGCTAACGAAAGCTCAACTTTGCCTAGTGGAGGTTTATCTTGAAAGGCTAACGAAAGATCAACTTTGCCTAGTGGCAGAGCATTAACACTTCAACGAAAAATTACCCTAGATCTTAACAAACAGGAGTTAAAGAATGGAGTAAAATAGCAGTTGCTTGAGTGTTCGAATACACATACGGGTCTTTTTTCAGGCGCAGACGCTTCAGTAACGCCTTGGCAAAGTGCGGCGGCCAAAACAGCCTAGAACGCCTATTAAGCGCAACCGGGTGATGGTGCGCCTTATAAATAGGGCTGCGTGCGCAACCAGGCCAGCAAATAAACAAAATGAATTCAAGCAGACGTCGAGCTCTTGCAATTGCTGTGTTGTGGGATGAAGAGGGGAAAAAGAAAAAGCGGTTTTGGGTGCACAAAATTCTTGAAAAAAGAAAACAGCATGGGGAATTCCACCATCTGTTCAGTGAGCTATGTCTGGATGACCTGCAGTTCCAGGACTACTTTCGGCTGAGTAGGTGTAAATTCGAAAATCTGTTACAAATGGTGGGGCCAAGTTGTCTGGGAAGTCCCGCCCCTCTTCTTCCGGCCAATTTGATTTTGCCTCAGAAGTGGGTCTGGCAAACTTTCTATAGAAGTTCATTTCAGCATTCTCTGGATCCTTGGGGCCAATCACAAACTGGCTTTTGGCTACCTGGCGCGCCATTGGCGGATTTAAACTAACCACGGCTACGTAACAAAAGCTACGGCACGGACAGTTTTTAAACATTGGACATGGTGGCCGCCGAAGCACTTCAAAACTTCGATAAGGCAAGTTTTCTTTGAAAACAGAACAGAAACTTGCCCTGGAACAATTCATACAGAAAAAATATGTGTTTGCTTTATTACCGATCGTTATTACGTATCGTTGGTCTGATTGGTTAAAGGCGTGTCCAATTACGTGACTGAAGTGGACCGCTGTTGAGAAGGTCGCCAGACCAACTGAGCAAATTAAATGCAGTGAAGGGGCGGGGAATTCCCAAACAAGGGGCCAAGCATTTCGAAGAAAGACACGAAATGGCGGGAGGCAATCAGCCCAACTCAAAGGCTGTGTATTTGTCTCAGGTGAGTTTCTTCCAATTCATACAAATATATCGTATAGATTAGATTCATTTTTATTATAAAACAATTGGGTTCTATCGTGTTATTTAGCTGTTTCTGATTGGACGAGAGACGTTCCATGAACCTTTTCACGTACCCCAGAACCTTTTCACAGCTAATAATAAATCACTCCGCGGAGTGATTTATTATTAGCTGTGCAAAGGCCGCGTTGGGTGCGTGGTGCATGGAACTATTTTTTGTTGCGGAGAAACAATGTCGAAATAAAGTTTTTTAATCAATAACTTCGTGTTGAAATGTTAATTGGTTGACTTTAGGATTGTTTTCTAAAAGCAATATAGCGCATAGTGCAAGTACTCATCATCTAACCAGAAGTTCCGAAAGCAGAAAAGTGCACAGTATGTACATATGTATAGTGGAAATATATACATAAATAAGATATATAAAGTATGAACAGTATTAACAGTTTCCCATACATACTTTTTTTGTGGTGGGCCACTACACTATCAACATCAAATCTGTAGGAAGCACTAAGCTACAAAAACGTATAAGTATAAGTATAATAGTGTTTTGTGAATTGCAGATATCTTGCCACTGGAGACTCCTTCAAGAGCTTGGCGTTCAGGTTTCGGGTTGGCTCCTCTACGGTAGGTGGCATTGTGAATTCAGTGGCCACAGCCATCTGGGACTGTCTGGTCGCTGAGTACATGCCAGTACCAACTACCAGGGACTGGAAGGACATTGCCGAAAGCTTCAATCATCTTTGGAATTTCCCAAATTGCCTTGGCGCAATCGACGGCAAGCATGTGCAAATCCAAGCCCCAGCCAGCACAGGATCCTTGTTTTTTAATTACAAGGGGCACTTTTCTCTTGTGCTGTTGGCTGTGGTGGATGCGCACTACCACTTCCGTGTGATTGACGTCGGGGCTTATGGGAAATCCAGCGATGGAGGGACCCTGGCTGCGTCTGCCTTTGGGCAGGCCTTGTTTTCCCAGACCCTTCAGCTCCCCTCAGATGTCCCTCTCCATGGTGCTGAGGATCAGAGCCCGGTCCCCCATGTGTTTGTGGCAGATGAGGCGTTTCCTCTGCGCTTGGACATGATGAGACCCTTCCAGGGTCAGTTCCACCCAAGGGAGAGGAGGGTATTTAACTACCGGCTGTCTCGGGCCAGGAGGATGGTGGAATGCGCATTTGGCATTCTGGCATCAAAGTGGCATCTCTACCGGAGGGTTCTGGGGCTGTCGCCACAGGTTGCAGAGAGGGTGGTGAAAGCCACCTGCATCCTCCACAACTTTTTGCACTGGGAGACAGAGGAACATGAAGACTACCCCACCCTATCCTCTGTGGAGCAGATAGCTGTCCAGCACCTGGATCGTGTTGGCAGCAATGCCTCGAAAGAAGCCCAGGCTGTGAGGGAGACCTTCACAAGCTATTTCTCCTCTCCAGCTGGTGCTGTCGATTGGCAAGACAACATCTAAAAATTACTGTTGTAAACAAATAAAAAACCATACAATCGAAATGCATCTTTCAAATGATTTTATTTACAGTCATTGTGTGTGTGTGTGTGTGTGTGTGTGAGTGAGTGAGTGAGTGAGTTGCTCAAAGGTCACCAAATTCCGTTTCGTGCAAAAGCTTCTGAAAGCCCATGCGGACCTTTGAGCGGGTGACATTGTCCAGTCTCTGGAATGCAGGCAAGAAGCTCAGCAGAAAGTGTTCATCTTCATTGGTCTGTGTATTTAAGGCCCCAAGGATGCTCTGCTGGTAGTCCGTCAGGGGTGGGGCTGTCCTCTTACGGACAGCAGTGGAGGTTGAGGCCTTTGGTTGATAGGGATGGGGTCTCCTGGGTGTGTGTGGTGTGTGTGTGTGTGTGTGTGTGTGTGTGTGTGTGTGTGTGTGTGTGTGGTGTGTGGTGTGTGGTGTGTGTGTGTCTGCGGGGATCGATTCTGCTGAGTCCTCTTGCCCTGCTTGAAAGGTGAGGAGAGGCTGGTGTGCTGTGTGCTGTGTGTGTGGGGATCCCGGCCTGTCTTCTATTCCAAACTCCTGTTTGACATATATCGGGTAAAAAGGTGTAAATCAGTTTACTTAACTCATCGCATACAAGGCTAAAATGCAGGTAAGTAAACACATTCTTAATAAACCATGGCGTTAAGATTTATGAATACAACTCCCGACCCTTCCATTTATGTTAAGTCTCTTTACTATGGTGTCAATTACCTGGGGGGATGGGGCCAGCACATGGTCATGGATGGGGAAAAAAGTTGAGTCATATCTGTTGAAAAAAGTTACTTAGCAAGACAAAAAACAGTTTGTTTAATAAATAAAATTAAACTGCAGTTAATAGATTTGTGAATTGATACATGATATAGTCCAACAAAGTCCTACTTCTGTGTCTTTATGGTCCATGTTTGATGATGTGGCCCTCTCTTGGACCAGGGGTTCCAAGAAAGACAGTATGCCCATGAACTTCCACCTGGTCTTTCTTCCACCCTCCGCTCCACTTTTTGTTTTCCTCTCCTCTCTCCTTTCCCTTATGTACTTATCGCAGAAGTACTTCCATTTTTTTCTTGCATTCTTCCGCTACACACAGACACAGACACAGACGACACAGACACAGACACACGCACACGCACGCACACACACACACACAAAAGTTAGCGAACCTTTTTCAAAAGGCATTTATAAAGGGCATTTTACTCACCAGAGAGATGCACCTGCTGGCTCACAAAATACCAAGCATTGGCTCTTCTATTGGTATTACAATAATGTTTTGACTGTGGGTTATAAAGTTCGTCAAACTCGAATACGGCTAAGATCAGACTTTCATCTATCTGTGACACTGCCATGATGAATGATATTTTACCGCTACAAGCATTGAAATTTAAGTACGTTTTCAAGTAGTAAAGCCCGCCTCTTGCTTGATCTGATTGGCTGCTTGGGCCGAAAACAGGAAGAAGATAGTTAAGTGGTAAAGCCTGCCTCTTGCTTGATCGGATTGGCTGCCTAGACCGAATGTGTCATTGATGAGCGGTGCGCCTCTCTGCCTTGCACTGGAAAGTTGAGAATAGTTCAACTTCTAAGCGCACCTAAAAAACGCTATAAAAGACTCAACGCGTGGTGGAGATGGGGCGCACACGCAAAGCGCGCCGTACCATAGGAATCAATGCATTTGCTCGCGTCCCGTTTTTAAAAAACGCGTATGTGTATTTGAACCCTTAGAGAGTTCACCACAAGGAGATGGTACAATGCAACGGTTCCAAGACCAAAAGAAAATGACAAAGAAAACGAAAGCTCAGCTCAACAGAGACCGGACAGACAGACATGCAATACAACAGTTCGTCAGAGTAACTAGCA
The DNA here is from genome assembly GCF_963457725.1 of Sprattus sprattus. Taxonomy (NCBI): domain Eukaryota; kingdom Metazoa; phylum Chordata; class Actinopteri; order Clupeiformes; family Clupeidae; genus Sprattus; species Sprattus sprattus. Next base: position 7,906,642 of record NC_137914.1, read on the forward strand.
TGCTAGATCATACACGAGTTGTCAGGCTAAACAAAACAGCAGGACCTTTGTGCTCAGGTCCTTCAACACAGTCACAGAGACTTATCATTTACACTGGGAACGGCGAGGTCAGCAGCGAAGTACGGTTCCTCACTATAAACAGATGCGCTAATTAGAGCCAGTATGAATGAAGCTACGCAATTTGTGTAATATGAAGTATAAAAGACATACCTGAACATGCATGGACAAGGACATACCCAAGGCGAGCAGCAGAAGTAAGGTTATGAGTACAGGTCTGGTCCTTTTATTCACACCTAGGTGGAGGCTACGCATGACTAGGCTGACGTTATTTGGGTTGATTGGGAGTAAAAGCAGGGAGTGTAGGTGTAACGACACCACCCTACCACACATAGTCCTTGTGCCATTCTGGAACACGAACAGTTCTCCTAGACGGCAATGCAGTAGCAGGCGGTGTGGCCTGCAGCAGCTCATGTGTCTCATCAGGAGGATGTGGAGTGGGAGGCACAGGCATGTTGACTGGCAAAGCAGGGGCAAGATGACTTGCGTTCCAGATTTTGCCATCAGAGAGGCGAAAGGTTGCATGGCCTCTCTGTTAAATGATTTGCAGTGGCTTTGTAAACTTGTGAGCACCTTTCTTTATCAGAGTAGGCTTTTTAATGCGCACAAAGCCACCAACCTGAAATGTCGGGATCTGTGCACTGCTGCGTTTGTCAGTGTACTCCTTTAATTTTACTTAACAGTGTCTCTCAGTTCTGCATCATCCAACTGCAAAGGACGTGTAGGCAAGCCCCTAATGTTCAATTTGGTGTTCATCAGGCGGCCATGCAACAGTTCAGCAGGGGAGACTTGTGTGATTGCATGGGGAGTAGCACGATAAGAACAAGAAATCAGTAGTAAACTGCTTCCAAGAAGTACCATAGAAGTCTAGAAGTACCATAGGGTTTAACACTGGGCCGAACCTTTCACTTCGGTCCAACCTACCGAAGGCAGGCATCGACTGGGTTTAACGTAGGGCACTAAAACTGATAATGTAATGACAGTGTCGTTCTTATGTGTAAGATTTATTTTTGTCTGTCTATTTAAAAAAAAATGTTTTTCAATGTCTGCTGTCTGGAGGCAGTCTTTGAGGCATCTGTTCCATCTTTCAACTGCGCTATTGCACCGTGGATGATAGATGGATCTAAGATGACAGGCCTCCAGCACATTCAGGGGCTCTGAACACTACAGGTAAAGTCACCAAGGGCCGGAGGGGGATTGTAGGGTGATAGAATGGCAGTCATGTTCTCTGCTTAATCCCTTATCCATTCTCATGGATGCCTGATAGCACATTTCTCATGGTATTAACTTCTTTAGTTTCAGGCATGCAAGTGCCTCAGGATAACATAGCACTCTTCTGCAGTGTGTGCACTTCCAGTTAGATAAAAGGCACTTGCTCAACTGTCAACTGTTCAATTCAATAACGAGTACGTTTATATGCATATCAAACTTTGCTTGCCACAACCAAATCTGTTCCAAATTTCAAATCTATGTTGTGAATCCACCCAAGATAGAGTTAAATAGAGTTCATTTAGAATCTAGTTTTGGACAGTGGTAGTTTGTGGCAGGTTGTACTCGCACCACTGAGGAAAAGTTGGTCTGTATTTTCTTGAGAATTTAGAGTAAAGACATGGTGACATTTACAGGCACAAATTCACACACAAGTTTCATGAAAGCAAGCGCACAATAACATTTAACAACGATACAAGTAATTTCATACAAATATGGAAAAAGAACATCTGATGCATACTTTCCATGATCAAACGTTTCATATCAGAAGATTATAGTTTTATCCTCCCCAGTACTACATTGAGTAGAGACCACACCTGTGATGATCGTGAGCCAAAAAAGGTTCCTTATGGCTGACAATTGAACACTAAGTCGGGAGGATATTTCTCTTACAGAGCAGAATCAGTTTGCAACTGTTATTTCAGGTATATCTGAGTCTTTTCGTTTGATCGTTTTTTTAGATGGCAGTTGGAACTATTTCCACTTTGCATGTGCACCCCATTCCACGTTTATCATGTCTCACTTTTTATTAAATCTAATGCAGCATAACTAAATATTTCTACGTTTTGTTCAGCCTGTTGCTTTTTACCTCATATTTGTGTATGGTATCTGTGTGCCAGTGATAAAAGCTTTTTAGAAGTTTTTTTTAAATCTGTATTTAAAAAAAAAGAGGACTTAACCTATTGCAAATATGCAAGTAGTCCATATTTTAACCCTTAAAAAATGCTGACATTTACGCTGAGCACACCCTAATCTCCAAAGACGTTTGAACTTTTCAGGCAGATTAAGACCAAGCTTCATACTCTCTGGGAAAGGAAGTCATGTGGCTAAGGGTGTTGAGTGTCAAAGTTATTTCAGCTCTGCAGTGGGTGAAAGTGAGAAAGTGTCGTTAGGGGAAAGACGCTCATGAGATGGGCAAAGTGTGATGAAAAGTGAAAAGATGAAAAAGGTGTTATCTTTAGTGCACATGTGCTTTTGAGAACACAGCAATGAACGAACATCAACTGTTGTTGTGCTTTACTCATATCATTTTTTTTCAGGTGTTTTTTCCTGGAGATGATGGTATACTTCAACTGGTCTTGTTTAGATCATACTGACGGAGGCTTTAAGTATAAATACATGTAAACGTGATGCTGTGTGTGTGTATGTGTGTGTGTGTGTGTGTGTGTGTGTGTGTGTTTGTGTGTGTGTGTGTGTGTGTGTGTGTGTGTGTTTGTGTGTGTGTGTGTGTGTGTGTGTGTGAGAGAGAGAGAGTCAAGCAAGGATGTTTACTGGGTTCTGTGCTGCTTGCCATTTTTCAGTAATGTACTACAAGACGCCTTCTGCAATAGTTTTCTCTGCCCAATGTAAGGGAGTGATATCGGTGGCTTTAGCATGCAGTGACTTTCTTGAGAAACAAAACCACAGCTCAACATTCACTATCACTAATGTTCACTTATGACGTATTAAAAAGCACTGCAAAGACAGAAAGTGAACTATCTTATTAGCCTGTTTCAGACAAGGGTGGATGTTGTTATTTAACAGGATCTCATTATTTAATATCAATCCAATTTCAAAAGATGTTAACGTTGTTTATTATATGGCAACGACAGTACGAGCATTCTGATTGGCTAATGGGTAGTCATGCCAGCCGCGTATCGACCTCCTCGCCGGTCTGCCGGTCTGATAAGTATTATTATTGCCCTCCGGTGACGTCATCTTAAAAAATTGCCATATTCATAGACATCAACAGCCATGAGGAAATGATTGTAATGTTTAGTACTGATAGAATCAGAGAGCTATGTTATCCTGAGGCACTTGCATGCCTGAGACTAAAGTAGTTAAAACCATGAGAAATGTGCTATCAGGCATCCATGAGAATGGGTAAGGGATTAAGCAGAGAACATGACTGCCATTCCATCACCCTACAATCCCCCTCCGGCCCTTTGTGACTTTACCTGTAGTATGTAGAGTACCTGAATGTGCTGGAGGCCTCTCATCTTACAGAGCTGAGTGTCTCCCCACCAATCAGATGGCTGCCTACACCTCCCGCAGGCAGGTAAACTTGCAGGGCGAGTGTCTTCAGGCAGTGGAGGTGGGGTGATAGCAGGACTCAGGTGAGAACTACCCCCTCTCCAAGCAGTATAAAGAGGCATCGCACCAACAGCAAGACACTCAGAGGTACATCCTTCCTCTTAGTGGACTCACCTGCTCCAGTGCTGTTCTATCTCTCCTCTCTCTGTTGGCTTGTAGCCCTCCGTAATTCAGCAACCATGAGCATAAGAATGTCTTCATCCAGAATGAGCAGCGGTGGCAGTATTAGTGGTGGCTTCAGCAGCGGTGGCAGCATGAGGAGGAGCTTCTCCAGCCGCTCCATGGGTGGCGGTGGCTTGGCCTTGGGAGGTGGTGGCGGTGCCGCTGCCGGTGGCTCCAGCTCCAGCTACAGCTACAGCATTGGCGGAGGTGGTGCCAGCGTCGGCGGAGGTAGTGCTAGCATCAGCAGCAGCTTCGGTGCTGGTGTAGGTAGCCTGGGGCTTGGAAGTGGCCTGGCTCTCGGCGGAGGAGGCATGGGATATTCCATGGGTGGTGGAGGTGGTGCGATCATAGCACCAGCACCAGCCATCACAGCTGTCACCGTCAACCAGAGTCTGCTCGCCCCCCTGAACCTGGCGATCGACCCCACCATCCAGACCGTCCGCACTCAGGAGAAGAACCAGATCATGACCCTCAACAACCGCTTCGCCTCTTTCATCGACAAGGTCAGTGCTTTTCTCATAGCAAAATCCAACAGAGAGAGACATGCACTGGCAAGAGTGCATGACACCATTCTTCTAGGTTTATCTTGTACTCAATTGATCATCTGAAAGAAAGTTGCCTGTAATAGTCTTCACTAAGTCACTTAGGGAAAAAGGAGATGTTCTGAAACCCTAACCCAGAGAGGGCCTATGCCCTACAGCAGATGACAACACTTGGCATTCTGGCAAACTATCTTAGGTGTGAACCAGACAACCTGCAAGTGAAAAACATTTAAGCAAATGTACAAATATACGCCATCTTTTGTTCACAGATGTCAAAGTTCACGTTATGATTCACTAATTAAATGGAGTTAAAGAAAAAACAGGATGCTTACTACAACTTAAAAAAAATGAATATTTTCTTTTATTGAGTGCTGTGTAACCTCTGTAGAAAAACTAAGTATAGTATAAGTGGACTAATGGTGTTTCATTTTGTCCCCACAGGTGCGCTTCCTGGAACAGCAGAACAAGATGCTGGAGACCAAGTGGAGCCTCCTCCAGGGCACGACCACCGTGCGCTCCAACATTAACTCCATGTTTGAGGCCTACATTGGTAACCTGCGCAGACAGCTCGACGGCGTGGGCAGTGGGCAGGTCCAGCTGCAGGCAGAGCTGAAAAACATGCAGGTTCTGGTTGAGGACTTCAAAGTGAAGTGAGTGTCTTAATTATTTATGAACATTTGCCAGTGTTTACCACCTGTAATAGAAGGAATGTATGGGGTTTCAGTTCTTAGCTCTATAAAACTGACCACACTGTGCTCCATTTGTCCAGGTATGAGGTTGAAATCAACAATCGTGCCACAGTGGAGAATGAGTTTGTTCTGCTCAAGAAGGTAAAAACAGAAAAAAGTGTTTACAGTCTCTACCAATGTTCTGCTATGATCTCCCATTGGTAATATCTGAACCTATTCTTCTATTCCAATCCTTCATTCTTCTTTAGGATGTTGATGCTGCCTACATGATCAAGGTGGAACTGGAGGCCAAGCTTGATGCCTCTCAGGATGAAATCAACTTCCTCAGGGTCGTCTATGCAGAGGTGAGAGATGGTCATTCTTCATGGACAGGGTCACATCAAAAATGATTTGCAATGTTCTCAAGCTCATATCAAACATTCACATCTGTCATTCTCTTCCTCACACAGGAGCTGCGTGAGCTGCAGGCACAGATCAAGGACACCTCTGCTATTGTGGAGATGGACAACAGCCGCTCTCTGGACATGGACTCCATTGTGGCCGAAGTGCGTGCTCAGTACGAGGACATCGCCACCCGCAGCCGGGCCGAGACAGAGTCATGGTACCAGGCCAAGGTGAGTGCATCAAACTGGCACCACCACTTATTACCTCGTCATGAAAGAGCCTTTATTCTTGAAAGGGGCACAGAGTAGGAACTTCATGCTAACATCTCTTGGTCTTCTACAGTTTGAGGAGATGAAGACCTCTGCTGGCCAATACAGTGTTGACCTGCGCACAACCAAGTCCGAGATCTCTGAGCTCACCCGCATGATCAGCCGCCTCCAGATGGAAATTGAGTCAGTCAAAGTACAGGTCAGTTACCTTCCCCCTTTGCCAACGCCACTGAGTATTACTAATGCTATCATTGGCCAACGTTTAACCAACCTCCACCTGGCTGACTTGCACTCTTTTATTGCGATTCAGCGCGCCAGCATTGAGGCCCAGATTACAGAGGCTGAGGAACGTGGAACGATTGCAGTGAAGGATGCCCAGCTGCGCATCAGGGACCTTGAGGAGGCCCTCCAGAGAGCCAAGCAGGAGATGGCCCGCCAGGTGCGCGAGTACCAGGAGCTGATGAACGTCAAACTGGCCCTCGACATTGAGATTGCCACCTACAAGACCCTGCTGGAAGGAGAGGAGTCCAGGTAAGCATATGAAACATAGTACATCTACAAAGGACTGCATTAAGTACAAAACCTACCTACTAGTGAATTATCTGACTATTGTTATTTGGCAAGAAATACAAAATCCTAATATTTCCTCCCTGCCACAGAATTGGTGGTGGCTCTGCAACAGTTCACGTCCAGGAAACCTCAGGCGCTGCTGGTAGGTTTATTTATTCATTTCAAGTGTGGATACAAAGCCAGGAAATTAACCATGCTGCATATTTCACTTTTATTTGATTGCCTTTTAACTAAATCAAATGTTATTTTGCAGGAGGCGGTGGCTTGGCCCTTGGAGGAGGAGGAGGCGGTGGCCTGGCCCTTGGCGGAGGCGGTGGCGGTGGATTCGGCTATGGTGGCGGCGCTGGCATGAGCATGTCATTCGGCGGCGGAATCGGCATGGGCGGCGGCTCCAGCCTCAGCATTGGCGGTGGCAGCAGCAGCATGTCTCGCTCCTCTTTGATGTCAAGTGGCTTCCGCCGCTTCTAAATGAGGAACCACACCTCTCCTCTCTTCCCTCTGATCTTTGCCCTGTATGCTCTTTCCAATTCCACTCCAGGAAGTTTGAAAGCTGTGAAACAACAAGTCAGTGTACTCAGAAAGTGAGTGGGATAAAACCTCCACCCATCCCACATGCAATGCAATGCATGTGATAAAACCGCTGAATACAAGCACAACAATGCATATGTGACTTGTGACTCCATCACATGCCAAAGAGTAACCAAACCCAAATGTAAATGTGAAGTGCAAATAAAGTGTTTGATTTCAAACATGTGTTGCTATGCTTACTCATGGTGTCTGTTTTGAGTTGCACACCACATGAGTTGTAACAAGTAATATTCCAAAGAAAAAAACTTTATTACAGGATTAATTCGGGCAAGTCAGTGTACTCAGTGAGTCGGTATGAAACCACCAGCCAACCTGTTTTGTCATGCTGTGTCCTCATTTTCACCATGCAAGGCCTCCTCAGGGACTCAAAACAACCTAATAAAATCTTGCAAAGACTTGGCTATTTGGCTTCTTTATAGAAAATGGTTTCACTTACATCTCTCAAATTGAATTCAAGGACCTTCAAGTATCAAAAAAATAAACAAAGCAGGCATCTGAATCTGGCAAAGAAATTGTATTCATCAAGCCATATATCAAGTCCCTATAAGGTTTGCACATCATTTAGTCGTTCTTCAATCCAGTAAAAATGAGAGGAAACACACAAGAGCTCAAAAAGAAAATAAGAAAAAAAGTAGGCCTTTACATACAGGGGCGGTTTTAGGCACGGGCGAACTGAGCAGCCAGGGCGGCACAAAACTTGGGGGGCGGCACGAGCCCTTTTTTTTTTATCTGGGCTGCAAAGCGGTTTTCTATTATCTTTCATATCACTGTGTGTGGAATTGGCAAATTGGCGCTCCTGCTCATTTAGAAGGTGCCGTGGACAGATCCTGTGTGGAGAAGGGGGAAGGGGAGGGGCCACGGGGGACAGTTCACCTCTGGGTCTCCCAAATGGAGCCTTTTGGTATCACCAAATATATGGCGAACGATAGACTCATGCAAATATTGATAACAAAACTCAAACTTGATCTGTGTATGCACTAAAACAAATCTTTGTAGCTTCTGAGCAGCAAATAAGCCAGTCTCCTGCTGAAAATGATGAGCCCGAAATTTGCAATGAGGAGGCCATGTCGGTAGAGAGGATAACAGAATAAACAATCTGAATTAAAGTTATTTAATATAAGAAAGAGGAGTATACTGTATGACAGTACTTGATGAACCAATATGCATTGTTTGCTCAGAAGTGGGTGTAGTAAAGGAGTAAATCACCACGATATAATACCCATGCAGAAAAATGATAATGACCATGACAATGACGGCCCCCATGAAGTCTCATTCCAACAAATGCAATACAGGTGAGTCAGATGCTGAGAGAGGAGATATAGAGGAGACAGCATCCAGTGGATATATAGAGAGAAGACAGCATCCAGTGAGACAACAGCCCAGCCAGAGATCCCAGAGGCACAGGCAGATGCTAGTGTAGATGAGGAAGCCTATCATTTTGATAATTTTGCACAGGATCTAGACACGTTTTTAATTTATCAACATACTGTATCCTTGTGGAATAGTGGAATATTTTTTGTTAACTTCTCAACTTAAGTGGATTATTATTTAACCTTTACATTATTTGTTGAACCATGGTATTCATTTAAAAAAACTACAGGATAGTAAGAGCTGAACTGATGCTTCATTTATCCAATTTCCACTACCATGGAAAAAGTGGGCCGGTCTTGGGCCTGAAATTCCCGGGCTGATAAGTGGCCCCACTCCGGCCCTGGTACAGGCCTATAATTCCTGCATGTTTTCGTTTTTCTGATTTGTGTGAAATGGCTAATACAAATAGATAGGCCTAATACAGAATGATTATGTGGTCATCAAGGGCAAGGTGAATTGGTGGAAGGAGTCCACTGACTGCATCAACTTTTCCAACTTCTAGGCAGTAGGTAGTAGTTAGCAGAGTACAGATAGATACAGTGGGGGAAAATAAGTATTTGAACCCCTGCCGATTTCGCAAGTTTGGCCACTTGCAAAGAAATGTGTGATCTAGAATTGTTATGGTAGGTGTATTTTAACCATGAGAAACGGAATATCAACCAAAAAAAATCCAGAAAACTGCATTTTATAACATTTATGACTTTATCTATGACTCATCTCAACTTGTATAAAAGAAGTGTATAAAAGAATGTAGAACCGTCACTGTTTACATATATATCCAGCCCAGGTCAAGCAACAAACAAAAGGATTGTTCTCACCCAGGCTCTACACGGAAATCCTCCAGATTTTTTTGTTTAGCACACGTCGATGGCTTCTCCACCTGCCAGGTAAGTATTCCACACATACGCACCCTATCAAGCACTGAATTATGCTCAATATAATGGTCAACACATGCACTTCCTGTCTCCTTCCACATATGTTCTTTTTATTTTTCAAACTTAAAAGTCCTCTTTTCTGTCACAACATCAGTAAATGTCCTGATAGCAAATTACAAATACAGCCTTTAGGACTGTATTACGACCTCCTCGCTATAACCTTAACAGTTTAAAGTAAACTTTAATTTACTGGGGCATGTGTGTGATCTGAGTATTATGGCATTTGTGGCAGTGCCACAGAGTCCTTCTCAGCCGAAGGCTACTGAGGAAGACCTCTAAAGAATGTCTTCAAAGATTGACTTGTTTGTCATTAGGTGAACTCACTTAATTCTATAGTTTACTGGCCCAAGCTTCTTCTACACTTTGGCTGGGCCTGCCCACTCTGATGCCAATTTAGATGAGACATGTTCCAAAGCTTTGGATAGAGGGTGTGTACGAAACCCAGATCAGGTCTCCCACTTGAAATTGCACATCTTTCCTGTGGGCATTATAGTACCTGGCTTGTCTAAGTTGTGCACTCCTCACAGATTTTTCACCTCTTCATTGAGCTAGTGTTGTCTTTTAATGATGGGGTAAGATGGGTGATGGGATCTGGTGAACAAGCCTTTCCAGGGGTCCTCTCAACTGTCTTCCCAGAACAATTTCAGCAGGTTTTTTGCCGGTGGTTTCCTGTCTCGCACTGTTAATGGCAAACCTGAATTCTGTTAACCATTTATCCCACTCTCTGTGATTCTGTCACACATAAGATGCAACCATAGGTTTAATTGATGTGCCCTGTGAGATTAGATTGTGGATGGTAACTTGTTTCTTGTTTTTTGGGTAAGCTCCACCCTTTGCAGAGATCTGTCAAGAGTTGGCTGAGCAACTGAGGTCCATGGTCAGACAGGATATATTTTGGAACCCCCCATCTGGTAAAAAACCTCATCCTTCAAGATTTGACATACCCGATTGGTGTTGCTGTCCTTCAATGGGAAGAGCTCAGCCCATTTGGTGTAATAGTCAACAGGGATGAACAGGAATGCATGACCTTTCTAGCTCTTGGGAAAAGGACCCTTGAAATCCATGCCTAGCATGTAACCCCACTGCATATTGCACCACCCTGTACAAGACCTCTTGTTGGATCTCCAATTTAATATGGACAGGATGACCCACCTACCAGTGCATGCCTGTTTTATTTCGCTCACCGCCTCATCTTTGCTTTGGGCTGAGGCTACTTAAGTCAGTGTGGTTGGCAACTCAGTGTTCCATGTTGAGGACTCGCCAGCTACATAGGTGGCCAACACGGCATTGTCCTGTGTCACCACAGATCACCTACAGCAGTGGTTCTTAAACTTTTTGGAGGTACTGAACCCTGCAAGCTTCATCAGTGCATTTGTGTGTGATTTCTTCAAAACGTGATTTCTTCAAAACGTAGGTATGTATAAAAACGGCCCAACATTGCTAGTGTGAACCGGGCTATACTGCGTGTGTCTTGACCCCTGCCGAACCCCTGAGAGTGGCTCAACGAACCCCTGGGGTTCGATCGAACCAAGGTTAAGAACCACTGACCTACAGCCTTATATGTATATTAAACCTGGAACTGAAAGTGCTGCATCCTTAAGAGCCATCTGGTAAGCCGAAAGGTTGTCTTGGGACATGTAAAGAGGCCCACGAGAGTGCAGCATGGTCAGTATAGACTATGAATGGAATCCCTTCGAGATAGTGATGCCATTTCTCCACCGCACGTGCCACCACAAGCCACTCCTTTTCAGATGTGGAGTAGTTAACCTTGGCTCCTCTAAGGCCCCTTGAGGCATAGGCATAGGCCCTCTCCTTGTTGTTGACTTGTTGAGTAATGACAGCTCCGAGTCACCCTGAACTTGGATCTGCGTGCACCTGAAATGGACGATTGAAATACACCCTTTGAAGTCCTATGGCATTTGTGGCAGTGCCACAAGACGCTCTTAGGAAAATTGCAAATAAGTACCAGCTGTTAGCAAGAAGCAATAATTGCAATAATTAGCAATACATATGGCAGTGATTAGCTGGTGAAAGAGTGTTCAGTTGCAACTTATTTGCTGTTGGATGCCTCCTCTGAGGTAAACACTGGTGCTAATTATACAAGATACATACAGTAGGTGCAATGTTAGTGAGTTCATTGCATCGCATATAAAATGTGAGCTATAAATGCCCTCCTGGAACCCATTGACTTTAAATACAAGAATCCTTTTATTGAGTGTTTTATTGAGAGCTGTTAGAGCACCGGTTAACACCAACAGAGATATAATCTGTTTAAGATATGCTGAAAGTGTCCTTTAGTTGTCATATATAGTCTGAGAGTAGTCATAAGGTTGTATGAAATGTAATTTTGTGTCTTTTTTTGTCCATCTCTGTTTTCTTTCTTTTTGTCTCTGCTGCATGTCATGTCTTTGCTCCTCCCTCTTAGCACATGAGAGAGCTTTAAAGGTGACATGTGACACTTAAGTAATCCATGTTAAACATATTAGCAAATGAGATATCTGTGTTAAGTAGTTATACTGAAGCAGCATCTACAGTACAGTAGGCCACGATATGCGCCCTATCTCAAGCTCAATATAAATAGTCAATACATATTCAAACCATTTAATTTGTGATTGAAGATGCTACATTGTAGAAAAGAAGATGCTTTACAATGGATTTCTCACATTCAACAACTTATATTAAGGGCACATTTCCTTTACAGTTAAATAAACTCACTGCCTACAGAACACTGACATCTTGTGGTTGCATCCCGTATAAAGCAAAATATGTATGGAGGACCCTTAAAATCCCACATCAGTAGGTAACACATAGAACAATACTTATCACTTGTAACATATTCTCTTATCACTTGTAACATATATTTTGGTTGGACTGTTATAATGCATTCCATCATATTTTTCTAGTCTGAATGTGATAATTATAACTCATATTAAAGTAACACTATGCAACAATTTGACACTTTTTGAGATATCGTTTTACAGGCAACTAGTTTTGGTACCATCCTCAAATTCATTTTGATAGCATATGGCCATGTGAAGGACAGATAAACACCTGTGTCTTCCCCTATAGCCTTCCAGGATATGCCCTATAAAATCAGATGGAAAAAATGACTGACATGGCTGGACATAATCAAAAAACTGTATAATCATTTTTCTTAAAACCCCTTAAAAAAAATAACAAAATACATCAGACCTATCCTATAAAAGGCTGCAACCATGCTGCGAATCTGTGGGATTATGCTATGTTGCAATCTCCCTGGGGTTGTTGGGGTCAAAGGTCATAATGTCCATGTGGATAAGACCTGAAAAACCAAAACACATATATTCCTATGAAACACAAAAGAATTTCTACTAGTCCTTAATAAAACAATGAGTATCATATAAGTTGTGGTATCCTTCTGAAAACTTTCTAGTCTATCTGTTTGAGTGCATTTGCCTGAGAGTAGTTATGAGTGGAATAAGCTTTTCTTACTCTTCCACTCGCTCGTATCCAACTCCAAGCTCTCAAAGGAGTCGTCATACGGGAGAGACTCGGGCTCAGCCTCAGGGTCATGGAACTCAGACAGGTAGGGGTGAGAGAGGCCCTGTGCAGCAGTCATCCTGGTCTCGGGGTCCAACAGCAACGTGGCCTCCAGCATGTCCACCGCTGGACAGAGAGAGAGAGAGCGAGAGAGAGAGAGAGAGAGAGACAGACAGAGAGAGAGACAGAGAGAGAGAGAGTGGGAGTGGGAGAAAGAGAGAGACAGAGAATGAGAGTGAGCGTGAGACAGAGATAGAGTAAGACAGAGAGAGAGACAGAGAGTGAGAGAGAGAGAGAGAGAGAGAGAGAGAGAGAGAGAGAGAGAGAGAGAGAGAGTGGGAGTGGGAGAGAGAGAGAGACAGAGAATGAGCGCGAGACATAGACAGAGATAGAGTGAGAATGAGAGTGAGTGAGAGGGAAAGACAGCAAAGAAGAGAGTGGCGTTGAGAAAACAAGATAGTCAAGAAGGGTGGTTAATTATACAAAGGAAAACCAGAAATAAGAAATCAGAATATATCTCATAAAACATCTAAACATTATTCAGTTAAGGAACCCTGTCTGCCAAAGGCTAAACTGAATCTATACATGTGTGTAATGGTGCTTTGTGGATCTTAAGGCCTGAATTTGGTGTGAGCATGTTCTAATGACTGTTTTTAATGATAATAACAACTGACACAACTAACATATGTGACAAGAGTGAGTTTGTTCCACACGACATACAGGAAGTCTTTACTATACTAAATGTGTGACAGCATAACTAAACAAATCTCACAAAGTTAGGCAACATCATCATCAGAGTGGACCTTCCAACCAGAGATGCAAAAATGCCATTCTTTCAGCCATGGGCTCTACAATGAATATCAGCCTCTCAATGCACTATTCTGAACAACAGGATTTACTAAAGGGGACATTTTACATTTACAGGTGGAGGGAATGTCCACATCCTACAGGCTCAGTAAAAAAAAACTGTGCCCCTTACTGTACTGTTAAACAATCACAGAATGCCAAAAGACCCACACTTTATCAAATAGATTTTCGTAGACAGTTGTAAACAATTATGATTGTGAACTGGGACCACACTGCCACCCTGTGTACAAGACCTGCAATTAAACCAAAAGTTCAGACCAACCTTTAGCATCCATTGAGGGGAAGACCTCTCTTAAGTCTTTCTTCTTGTGAACGGGTAGGGACTGCACATACGAGCGTGCCTGCATGTTTGCAACCGAAAGGATGGTTCTATCAGTGCATGAAACATACATCAACAATCCTTAATGCTACTACCCTAAAGGGAGTCATACTAGAGAAAGAGGTATTACAACGTTGACATCTTTTGTAGATGCACATTTGAGTTTACACCTTTTCTTCAATTTTAAACCACAACATTGGGAAAGGGTGAGTTAAAAAAAAGAATTACTATTAATAAAATTAAAAAGGCGTCTGAGTGGAATGATGATCCACATTGGACAAATGAAGATAAATTATGATGGTGGAAAAGGGCAAAAAAGAAAAAGATACACAATGACACGGTAAATAGGGGATTTTGATGTCAAAATATAACAAAATGTTATATTTCCTATCTTTTAGGGCAATTTATATTAGGGCAATTCATAGTATATGATAAGAATTTACAGTAATTCACAATATAAAACAATTAAGCAATATGACACAAATGAGATTGAGTGAATGAGAATGAGAGATATTTCCACAGATGTGATTCGGCCATAGGCCTTTTGTCCAATCAGAAATGGAACTAACTGTTGCATAAACAACAATAATCTAATCTAATCCTTGAATTGTTCATCTCAGGCCCGCCTCTACACATGTGTGGGTCTTCTGCTCACGGAACAGTAAGTAAGAGTACATCTTCACTCTGCATTTTCTGGATCAGGGAGGACTGGGGGGTTCCTGTCACTCTCAGGATCTTCTTCAGCTGATCAATGCCTTAGTGAAGACGTCAAGGAGAGCAGAGTACTGACACAGAGAAACAAGTCCATGAAGTCAAGCATATGCACACACAGGCTACACACACACACACACACACACACACACAGGCCACGGCCACGGCCACACACACACACACACACACACACACACACACACACACACACACACACACACACACACAGGCTGATTTGTCTTAGCACGCCCAAATCATAAAGGAATGTAGGTCCACAGGCTAAACAAACCACTCTGTTTCTCTTGGATAGAGTCTAGATGTTGATTTCTATCTATAAGATAAACAATGATGTAAATGATCTATTATTGGGTTTACAATTCAGCATTGATATCTAAATAGGAATTCTGTGTGTTAAATTAATGATGATATGATAATGTTTGCTTTGTTGGGTCATTATTTTTCAGAAACACATCCTTTGTTGTCTTAGCACTGTGTTTACTGCACATGTATAACAACACTCAGATTCGCATTGTCTCCAAAACATGTAACTGCATATTCTTATATTTAAAAAGACATTGAGCCAGCCTGATCAATTAATATGGAAAGAAAATACACAACATTAACATCCTTTGAGTTTGGATTGATTCCAATAGTAAGATCCAGCACAATATCCACCCTTGTTTGAAGAGGGCTGATAAGATAGTTCACTTTTTGTCTTTGCAGTGCTTTTTAATATGTCATACGTGAACATTAGTGATAGTGAATGTTGAGCTGTGGTTTTGGTTCTAGAGAAATTTGATGCATGTTGAAGCCACAGATATGACTCCCTTACATTGGGTAGAGAAAACTATTGTATCTTTGCATCTTGTCGTACGTTAATGACAAATTGCAAAGAGCACAAAACCCGGTACACATCCTTGCTTGACTCTCTCTCACACACACACACACACACAAGCACAAACATACACTCACACACACACACACACACACACACACACACACACACACACACACACACACACACACACACACACACACACACACACACACACACACACACAGCATCACGTGTATGTGTATTTATACTGTAAACCTCTGTCACTGTGATCTCAACAAGACTAGTTGAAGGATACTATCATTTCCAGGAAAAAGCACCTGGCCAGTTATCAGCTCAGCCAGAATGCACGCTGCAGACCACACGTCCACTGTACAGGAACAGCACCATAAAGGTTAAGCTTTTTGATTAAAAGATACAAATAAAATATTATAATAAAAGATAATAAAACATTTTGTCAAATGATAGAGACATTTTTGATGCTGTAATAAAAGCATGTCAAAAGAACATCTAAAACTTACACAAATGCAAGGGAATAGATCAAGCCACATTCTTTCACCTGTTTGGCTGTAGTGCATCCAGTTGAAGATGACTTCTGGAGCCCTGTACCAGCGTGTCACCACATACCCAGTCATCTCAGTCTCTGTGTGTCTAGCCAAACCAAAATCCAAGATCTACCAAAGGAGGGAATAAAAGGACATTCATTAGTACAACAACTTTCAAAACTTTTTTCGAAACTTTTCAGTATATTCAAAAGTTCTCCAGAGGTCCTGGGTGCTATTTCACTTTATTATACGGCTCTTCAGAATGTTCCAAAGAGTTCCGTTGATTAGAATGGGCCACCCCAACATTAAGTGGTCTGATATGTCGCAAAATAAATCCCTTCAGGACGTTGCGTGTCAGGGTCCTGTTCGTCCCATCGGGATTTTTTTTTGATAATAACATTATCCCTTACATAACAGGTAATACAATCTTTTAAGCAATACATTACATAACTCTGAGGATTTTACCTTTAATTCACAATTCTCATTGACAGCCAGGTTACCAGGCTTGAGATCCTGTATGACAAACAAACATTCGAAATTTCTGTCTGTAAATAACAAAATATAATCATTTTGATGGACTCACAGTATAAGAACATAGAGTATGAGAAAGTCATAAGGTCATAATATGTACTGCATTCTAGATTGACACGAGTTTCTAGATTGCTTGAAGACCCACCCGATGGATAATTCCAGCAGAATGGATGTACTGAAAAAACAAAAATAATTACAAGTCACTGTTACATATTTATTTAATGTTATTTATTGTTTCACAAGAAACGTCAGTAAAACGCAACAGGCAGACCTTTAGTCCCCGTAGTATTTGGTAGAATAAATAGGCGATGATTCGGTCCGTCAGTCTCTTTCTCTTCATGATGTGACTGAGATCTTGTGCCACAAAGGGCATCACCATGTAACTGTGATATAAAAATATATTTACACACATACATACACTTCAGCAATAAACACAAAACATTAACATGTATGACTTGCAAAACACAAAGCAATATTTGAATATACCACATATTTAGTGTAAATGATATACTCCGTTCACACCGTTCAAACTAGTATGCTGATAAGAGCTTATCTTCAGAGAATGTGAGTGAATGTGCATAGACATGTAAGGTCACTCCCATTATATAACAGTTGATAATGGAGTTAAGGAGTTCTTCAAGTTATCCATTAAGTCTCAAGACAGCTCAGGCAAAAAGTAAGAACAAGTGTTTTAAAATGTTACAGTACAGTTAAATACAGTAATGTAAAAGAGTATGGTCTTTCCAGACTGTTAAAGATAAAATCATAGAGAGAGACACACACACACACACATGAATGTAGCTCTGACCCTGTTTGTATAGCTTGTCTCAACAAGCTGGGAATTTTAACACAGGAATGCACTTTTCCAAGAACCTACTCACAAGGTTTGGAATTTCTCCAGCGTGGAATCAGGTGTGAAGATGTTCAAGAGGGAGATCACCTTTAAGGAACCAACATTCAATTATACATTAAATAATACTGACTACATATTATGATGTGTTACTGTTATATATACATGTCTACCATGAGCATTATGTGCCACATGGAAGAGGGACAGAATGTTGCTCTGAGCTGACAAGCTGTATGGCAACACCAACACAAACTAACATAAGGGTAGTGCCAAAATACAAGAACTTGTTTGGCAAGTATTCTGTGCCAGTCCCAAACAATGTTCCCAGCTTTTCACTGGTTTTGTGGCTAAAACAGTATTTCCTATTGACCATTTCATGATCATTTCACTCTCATGTATAGATTAGTAATAACGGTACACAAATGGGCGGCAACACAACTGCAAAGACCTCAGAACTTACGTTGTCATGCTGGATATGTTTGAGTAGTCGGACTTCTCTGTAAGCCCTTTTTGCAAAAATCAATGATTCAAATGGGCGATACAGCTTCTTTATGGCCACTTTGTCTTTTGTCTTCTGGTCGATAGCAGAACTAAATATGACAAAATGGTACACATCAGTATTGACAGAGTGAACTGAAAACCACTGAAGAAGATCTAACACAAATCATGTTGTGTCAACATATAGGTCTGACAACATGTTGATGGTCATGTCGACTATATAGACAATACACTGCATCTCCTAGTGAAAGCACAATAGATCTCAAAAGGATGTCTGCATATTCTTGACAAAACCAGTGTGTAGATTTTTGTCTCATCTCAAAGCCTGTACCAGCACGAACATCTTTCAGACATAAACAACTTGATAGTTAAAGTAGAGTAAGGGTGTGACATTCATGTACTTTTCAACAAACTCAAATACCTAAAGCGTGACATTTGAATCGTTTACTATCATGCCTTGACCATAGTCGTTTAAATTCTGCCGAAGAATCTAGTGATTTCCCTGAGGACCTCTCAAAGACACTCACAGCTATGAGTAGGCTTGTCAGTTCGCACACTATGAAACATTAAGTGTGTATCTGTTCTTACCACACCGTTCCATAAGCACCGGAGCCAATGGGTTGTAAAGACGTGTATTTGTCAGGGACATGCCAGGTTGTCTTCTGAATCTCGAATTTGTGAAAGCCCGCGTTCACGGGGGATGTCATCGTTTAAAACGGTTCTCTCCTGGAGTAAATGCTCAACCAGTATTCCAGTGCTTCAAGGATCCTTCTATGACTTGACTTTGTCCCAGGTGAGCGAAAGCAGACTGGCGAGACGATGAGGCCCGCCTCCAGGCGCACCTTTTGCCCTTCACGTGGTTAGGTTAATTTTGCAAACCAGTGTTGGACAACAGATAACTGAGTGGAATTGCGTGTGATAAACTCGCCTACTGTTTGGGTAGCCTACGCATTTAACAGATTTCGGATAATTTCATTGTGAATGGCCCAGGGGCGTGGCTAGGCCTGATAAGTCTACTTCACGTAGGCTAATTAAAGCAATCAATGTATCAAAAGCTATCAGTTATCATTGTTGTTCAACAAATAAGCCGCCCGTAATACTGTAACGGTAGCCGTTGGATACAGTGCTGTGCAGTAAAACTCAGTCCCATACACCTTAAAGGCACCCAGTGCAACTTTCGAGGCTTAAAAAGAAACATTCAATTTCTAGTCTTTTTTACACTTAGTAAGTTTCAATAACTCCATACCATTACATATCGACAGTCAAGGAGCAAAGATGAGACGTCGTTGTGTGGTGAGAACTGATAGAAAATCGATAACAACACCAATCGCCGCCATTTTCTTTATTTTTTGTGACCCACAATAAATAAAGCAGGATTCCAGTCAATGGAAAAATGGCCTCTCCCCACCGGCGATTGTTATTGTTTACGATTTTCACCATGGCAATGGAGGTAATAATAAGGGCATCTAAATGGACTGTTGGTGGTAAAAGGCTGCAGCACAACGCCCAGTTACCTATCATCCCATGACATTCTGAAATAGGCAAGGATGGAAGTGAAACCTAGCAAATGTATGACATGGCAGTGTGACATCAACGTGTTTACTTAGAAATAGTTTATTTCATGTGAGTTTTGGTCTTAAATTTGATTGAAAGTGGAATTAAAAGGTCTTAAATTGAATTGTTTATACTTGTAGACAACCTGTATACTCAAACATAATTACCATCATCACTTTTAAGGTATGGTTTTGTCATATTTTAATGGTACAAAGTCACCTGAAGGTGAGATAAACACATCTACCATTTACACTTTTAAGAGTCTTTTAATACGTCCTAGCAACATTTGTACTTGATGAAATACTTCCTAAGTACTCTAGTCAAGGAAATGCCTAGGTAATTTAGGAACTAGCACAAGTTAACTATTTTGAAGTCATTATAAGAAGAGCAGTGCAACACAGTGAGCATGAGTGAAGCACAGCTGCCTGTTTCCTTTTCCTGTTAGAGCCTTCAAATCTTACCCACAAAAGCCACAAGTGTCTGTAAGTGACTGTTCTTATAAGTGGTTTATCTCTGACCTACTGTGTAGTTATACAGCAATGACACAAATGCCAAGACAAAAGACTCTTTTTATTGGTGTTTTTCGGTATAGCTGTTTTGTGTATAACAGGACAGCTATAACATAGGCACATATTCCCTATAATAATGAGAGGGCCAAACAGCACATATTTGTTGGTTGCATACCAAAGTAAACATCCCAGTTTGTTCACAGAATGTGTACTATCGTCACTAAAAAGTACTAGGCAGGAAGCCAAAAATATTTGTGGAGAACCATGCATCGTCTATATATAAGCATAAGCATTTAATATTGTTCAGAATATTTAAGAAGAGGATAACAAATATCTTAATAAAATCAAACTAAAATGGGGAAAACAAAATAATCCTTTTTGAATCCTTTTCAGCCATCATCCATCCCTCCGATGGTTAAAGTAAGCTTCATACACAGGAACCGGACACTTAGAAAGAGACAAAGATAGATACGTGTTGGGTTCATTTCACTTGCTTCAAGTGTTTCAGTCCGTAATTATCTTAATACGGTATTTTAATTTGTTACTGAGATTGTATTACTGGTTCTGAGCAAGTGAATGTTTGAAACTAGTTTAATAACCACTGACAAGTACAAAACTGCTTTGTCAAAGTCAGAATCTAGTCAAATGTGCTTGTTTTTAGTCTAATATATACATATATTTTTCAAATCTAAGTAAAATTTTCCTGTTCTGTTGGCAGATAATTTTGATTATTTTAAGTAATATATCCCCAATTGTATTACTTTTTTTCTTGTTTTTGAAAGCTGATATTTTTTTTTGCAGTGTATAGTGTGAGTATTGACCTGAAACATGTCCGCTGCCAAGAACTGTTCATTTAGACTCACCCACTGGGTTAAACCTCTGGAGGAGTTAGAGCTGAACTCCTTGTTCATCCATGTTCCTGGGCTCCTCACCATCAATGGGTGTCTCTCTGATGACTTGATGTTCTCCATTTGCAAGAAACATATGGCAATATGAAATTACATTTGGTATTGAATGCTGTGTTATTAGTGCTGTATGCAGATCGCTTTGCAAAGTAAACCATTGGGAAGTGTATCTTACCCAGTTGCTGGCCCGTCCTTTTTATTCTCCAGATACCCAGAGCACCACAGGTCACCAATAGACCCACAACAGCCACTCTAACTATGAAGGGAACATAGGTAACAGGTTCTCCATAGTCTTCTGTTTCAGTTGTTGTGGTCCCTGCATGGAATAACAAGTCAGATCAAATTGAACACAGCTCCTTTATACCTGCCATTTAAACTGTCATTGACTTAGATTGAGGGGATATAGTTTTGTAAGTGTGAAAGAGGGGAAGTGAATTTCAGTTGAAGTCAATATTTGAGGAATAAAAGGCTAATAAATTGTAAAAGAATATATTCAATAAAATTGAATTATTTGACTGAACCTATTCTGCAAACATGTATTGCATTTTTTTCAAAGGATGTTGCACGTCTTTTAACCCAATATTTTGATCTGAAACAGTGAACTGGTGATAACCACACACTTTAACAACAAAGCGCACTACATTGGCACGAAGCAGATTAAAATGAAGAAAACAGCAAATCATCTTTCCGTTTTTCTATGCTGTAAAATATGAGGCGAGATAAAAGAGAAGAGGAATTTTGTTAAAAATTGGTTTAAGAATGTAAATTCTGTTCCTGTTTCTTGTTTGTTTAATTAACATTAATTGATAATAAAACAACACAGATTTGAGAGAGGAATAATTTTGATAACACTTACGATAAGTTTCTGAATTCACTGTTAATTGTGTTCCAGCTCCAAAGTACTCGTGGAGGTGGGGAATGTCTTGTATCACTTTGCATACATATAAACCTGAATCCTCACTAGATACGTTGTGAATAACCAGGACTGATAAGTTCAACTCAGTTGAGATCCTGGTCTTCTCATCTCTACTGATTGTTGATCCTTTTTTTAACCACTTTACTTTGTTTTGGTTTTCACTTTCCTTCCATGAGCATTGGATGGTTGCATTCTCTCCCTTGGTCAGACTTAGATGGCTTGGTTGCAAAACTGCGATATTCTCATTATGGCCTGAAAGGAAATGCACTGCAAACAAATACATGACATGACAGCTGAATTTAGAAGGAGATGTCCTATATTGCATTAACATACATCTGTATGTGTAGATACACTGGGAATGGTTAAGGTAGATGTTGACTAACCTTGTGCAAACACAAAAGACAGGAACAGGCAGCGGTGGTGGTTATGCAGGGGCTTCATTATAGAGAACTGAGACTGGTTCGTCTTTCTCATGCTGTACACTACACACATTTCCTTTTGCTTGATCAACTTCCTGTGACCTGCAGCATCATGTTTCTAAGAACTACAAGCCAAAATAATAATTAAATAATTAAATAGTTTTCTAATGTTGTCAATCCACTGCCTCTGTTTATTAATTCACATGCTGTTTTTCTGGGTATAAACTCAATTCACACCTGAAAATCTTGGTGGTAAATCATTTGTAAAAAACATAGGCAACATTTTAATGCAACTTTCTCTAAACTTTTGGTGTTTCAGGCCGATGTCAGGTGTTACATGTAAACAAAGGTGTGAACATGTACCACAGAAAGTACGTTTAATTAAAGTTAAGACCATTTTAAATGGAGAGGAGTGTTCATGGTAAAACCATTGCAAGTAAACCAAGTATTTTGGCATTGAAAAAAAAAATTATTGTTGGCTAAGCATATTCAAATTTACTTAAAAACATGTTTATTGCATTTTATTCTGCCTATTGATTTATTTGTCGAGTGTTGACAGAAAATATTGACAGTTACATTTCAATCATATCGCAGGTCTGGTTTTAAAGTTTTCAAGTGTAATAGGTAAGTAGCGTCTTTTAGTTGTGCAGCATTAGGTAGCTGAATCACCTAAAACTTTACTTTTGTACTGCAACAGATGTTCAGTTTATTTCGATAAATAAATAAAAATTCGTCAAAGCAAACTCATCACGCCTCTAAGTTTTAGCTGATTCACCTTGCTATTGTTGTACAGTTTGCAATAGGTAATGTATTAATCAATAGTACTAATTAGGACATAGCTGACCATAAAAATGTAACTCACTTACAGGCTGTTGTAACTGAAAGGCACTTGTAACAATACAGGAAATGCGGTATTTAGAAGGGTACTATAGCACAGTGTACTGAGCATATGGTATAGCTTTACAAGAGGGACTATCACTACAAATTCATTTTGACCATTACTTTTGACTCATAAAGAATGGCATTCGAACAGTTTCTGTGGTTGTTTGTCTTGTGGTTTATGTTGTTCCTTGCAACAAACAGATGCTCTTCAATGAGAATGCTTACCTTCCACAAACTACAGCATATAAAGGAGAACGTGGGTACAAGCTTCTCGTTCCAAAAGCCAAAAAGGGAGGACACACCGTCACACCAGTAAAGATAGAGCCAACATTTTGCAAGTTTTACAAAGCAATATTTATTTCAAACAATACTTCAAAAGGTGCAAATAAATAAAAAGACCTCACTTCAAAGGCTGTGTCTTCAACCTGATGGCCCTCGTCTTCAGATGAAGTTGCCCATAACCCCCTTCCTTATGTGGATGCCATCCTGTGGATTCATGTGCCTCAGGACCTGTCTGCTCAGCATGGCAGACCTCCAACGTAGCAAGTGGTTGCTTAGCGTGTGTCATGTTTCAGTTAAGGCCGGGTATGAATGTGACGTACTGCCCTGCAGCATAAGGAAACTCCCTTCTTATGTGCAGCACCACACATGGAGGGATGACAACACAAACACCTCTTTAAAGGAAACCTCAGCACCAGCTGATAAACCACCTGTCTGTCTGCACCATCTGCAGGGAGAGGAGGAAAGCTCATATTGTTATTTTATAGTTCAAAGTTTATTATTGGGACATATTTGTATCATGCTGAAGCACAATGACGATGTCACATCAATGACACTGTTCATCATTACAAGTTATTTATTTCTAACCTAGATCAGACAGTGTCTGAATTTGAATCCAGTTTAGTTAAAGTAGATCCACGCTCAATACAAATCTTGATGAGATGTGGGCCTAATGTAAACCAACCTGACCAAGAAGATGTTTGTTTAATGAGATGTATGTACAATGCTTGTTGCCAATAAAATTGATGATGATGAGATGACCTGCAGCAAATTTGGGGGGGGGGGGGGGGGGGGGGGTTTGACCCCCTACAGATTGCTCAGCCCCCCAAACCATCACAGTGACAACATTATTTTTTTTTTTTACTGAATAACAACTAAAAGCATTTCAAGAGTGTCAAAGGCTGTTAGTGGCAAAAACATCTAAATATATACAATGTGTCAATATTTACAGTGTTGACCCTTCTTCAAAACTTCGGCTGTTCACTCTGGCATTTTGGATATCAGCTTCTGGGCCAAATCCTGACTGATGATAATTCCTTTTTGTCTTATTAGTGCTCAAAATGGATCACAATTTGTGGGCTTCTTGTCCACCCGCTTTTTCAGGATTGACCGCAGATTCTCAATGGGATTAAGATTTTTGGAGTTTCCTGGCCACAGATCTTTAATTTAAATGTAATGGTCTCCGGGCCATTTCATTACCACTTTTTCCTTGTGGCATGGTGCTGGACAATGCGCGGAATTGCTCCTGGGTCGTTAAGAGAAGTTGCTTGGAGAGAAGTTGCTTGGAGGCCATTTTGATACTATTCTTTATTCATGGCATGGACAGAATTGTGAGTGTGTCCACTTCCTTTGATCCAACACATGGACAAACATGTTATATATAATGATCAACTTTCCGTAGTTTTCGCTATTGATAGGTCATGGAGAGTATCCCCTTTGGATACCGGGGCTCTACTGTATTACTAACTAAAACATTAAATATGAATATGACTATTGATTACTAAACATGTCACTTGCATGATTACTCACAGATCATATAACCCTGATCAGCAACCTATCAAACCAGTATTGGTGCACACAATTGACCACCACGAGGTATTTTATGTAAACTGAACCCCATCTTGAATGAGAACTTGAATCGAGGCATCCTGAAGAAACAGCACCCTATGGTAGTGGCCTCCTCTGGCCTCTCCAGTTGTCCAGCAGATACAGGAGCTATGATGGGATGCTGACTGGGATTCAGAATATTCAGTCGATAGGAGCAATGCACTCAAAGAGTTTATTGAATTGAATTGAGCCATAGTGACTATGTTTATGGCAGAGATAGTGACACACACACACTCTGAATTCTATCTCTGCATTTTACCCATCCAGGGTAGTGATACACACAGTGAAGCACACAGTGAAGCCAGTAACCCAGAGCCTTTGGCGGCGCCCGGGGAGCAGATTGGGGTTAGGTGCCTTGCTCAAGTGCACTTCAGGCGTGGATGTGGGCATGGGAGAGGTTTACCACTTCTCCCGCCCACAATTGTCCTACTCGTCGGGTATCGAACCGGCCACCCTACGGTTTCCAGCCCAAAACCCTAACCAGTAGGCCACGGCTGCCCCATATTAGCCCCGTGTAGTGATAACGATTTTGTAATTTCGAAACTGCAGCCTTTTGTGACTGTGGCTCCCCCCGTTTAACTTTAGACTCAAAAGCTACTTGCATGTCATTCATGGCTGGACCGAAGAGGCCTGTTGGGGAGATGGGCTGATCCAGAAAAAATGCACTCTGTCCTTATCCCTCATGTCTGGTGGGTAGAGCCACAGGTGCCTCTGTGCCACCATAGCGTGCCCATTGCCTGGAACAGTGGAAGGTGTGCATAATGTAGGATAGGATAGGATAAACTTTTATTAATCCCGTGCGGGAAATTCAACTGCCAAAGCAGCAGGGTAGTGGGAATAGTAATCAATTATCTATATACATTATCATAAAAAATACAAATTTGAATAAGAAATAAAATAAATAAATAGATAAAATAAATAGACAAAATAGCAAATTATAGACAAATTATATAAATATTATATAAAACTTATGTTTGATTGGTTTGGTTGTAAAGTCTAATGGCTACTGGCACGAAGGACTGGCCAAGGCGCTTTGTGGTGTGCCGAGGAGGGATCAGTCAGACACAGCACGGATTTCAGACCACATCTCCTTAACAGGTTCCCCCATCCAGCATACCTGACGTCTCTTCCTCAAGCTCTGCAAGGTGAGTCAGCAGACTGATAGATTTTATACAGTGCGGCGGCTAAAAAGCACCTGTGCTCACTGGACAAGAGGTGGGCAGGTAAAATGCCAGTGTTTATGGACAGCACCAGATATCTAGTTAGGGACTGTTGACATGATATGCCGAACAAACACTGCCTGGCAAAAATGGACAAACAGTATATGTATAACTAAGAGATTCAGGGCTATTCATAAAACGTTCTGGGCTTGTAGCGCTGGACCCCCATGAGCCAAGTAGACTTACACCTTTTGCTGTCAAGGATACGACCTCAGTTGTTTTAGTCCAAGGGTGTTAAGGAAATAAATTCATATTTCACTATTTGAGGCTTGTCTGACTTAAATAGAAATTGCTCAGTAGCGCCTCCCTCAGGTGGCGCCCAGACTTGCCTAGTAAAATATGCTCCCTGACATTTGGTTGCTTAACTAAACAAACAGACAAGTCCTCTAGCTGCTCGGCTACAACACAATTCAATGTATTCACGACTCTTAACCCCAGGGTCGGAAAGACCTAAGTATCTCGTTATATGACCAGTAGCAGCAGGCCCATGAGCTAAGGGGGCCCCTTAACCAGAGTCTCTGCGAGAAGTCGCTGTTATGTATCTCTTATTTGTGGTTGAAAAAGGTGTATTTTTGGTTGGGGAGTTACTAAAGACAATGCAGCCAGTGCCGAAGGTTACTAGGCAAAGCAGACCTTACTTTCTAAAAAAAATTGTACATATGTCGAAGTGTCGCTAGATAATACGACAGTGATCATGGATTTTATTTTTGGATTTCAAAAGATACCTTATGCTATATGTTCCGTTAAAATTGCAAACCTGTCGTGGTTTTCATAATCTTAAGGGGGAAATTGTCAGTAGCAATCTTTAACACAATGATATCGTTATCGTAGCTTACATACACTAAAGTAACTATTAAAAAGCTGATTCAATTAAATATAATAATAATTTCTTATTGAATTGGTTATTTTTGTCATATACAGATATGCAATGATGATTGCTGGGTAATATGTATCTTGTTGGCCAATGTCATGTCTCTATTTGATCATGTGACTAGGCGATATGATAGTTAGCTAGTTTAGGCTCAGAATCTGAACGTCAAGACCTACAAGCCCAGCCCATTCAGCCTCTCCTGCCCCATGCTGCTCAGGTAGGTCTTAATCAGTTTCAATTTGGAAAAGAATCACTCTGAGGTTGCCCTGTCTCATTTAGCAGAAACAATAGCAGGGCAGTGCAGAAACAATAGCAAGGCAGTGTACCGAAGGTGGCAACTTTGACCTGGGTTACATTCCAGGCCCAGGGGTCCTGTGGTTTCTTAATCCTTCCATGAGTAATAGGCTAAGGACCCGGTGGAACGAGACCACGTCCTGTCCTTCAAATCTAATTCCAGTCGTATGCGGAAGGTGGCACTGCAAACAACAACTTGACTATCACGGACATTACTTGCAATACCCTGTTGGGGAAGGGCCAACCGGCATAGGCATCAATTACCCTGTTGATAGTGCCTTAGTAGTGACAATGGCGTTTTCTGTCTGCAGATTGTTTAGCATTTAATCAGTATAGAAGTAATCAGGCGCAAATAAAAAGGGTTTTCCAAACAATTGTGCTTTCACTGATTAATTTTTAAAATGCACAATTTTGACAACAACTTTACAATAAGGACTACGGGTCCGTCAGGTGCTCTCATTATTGTGTCGGTTTGATCTATACATAACTTGATTAACTGTCAGTTTCAAATGCTTTCTTTGTTTTTTGATTTTATATAATGCTAATCTATAGGCACAATTAAATGAGCAGAATCCCAATAATAACAATCGAGAGCCGGCCTTTTTTTAATCGGAGAAAATTATTCTAATGTTTATTACGTCTAACATAAAATCTTTATGCTCCTCTTGGGATAGTTTTGTAAATCACCTAGTAGGCTAGGCCCTATTGCACTTAACTGATTAAGAAATGAGTTAAGTGATTAATCTGACGGTGTATTATTGTTTGCTTATAGGCTATTGTTAAAGAAAATACCGAGTGTAAAATCTTAAAACAGTAGCGTACGCACCCACCCATGTAAGAATACCCTTAAAGACTGTTCAGCTCAGCATTGCATATCGGTCTATCTCAATTAGCCCGATTATGTTTGATTTCATGATAATGACAACGAACTTCTCCCTAGACATATTTCTATGAGTAAGGTTTGAACAAACGTGCATTGTAGAAGTTGGACAAAGAGACGTAACATTAAAATTCTCTGTATGCTTTTACACGCTTTCATAAAGAGGTGACAGAAAAAAAAAACTATTCCTTTAGTTTATTGAGCTGCTGAATGGTAGCATAGTTGTTGAAGTAGTCCACTGAAATGACCCTGCCCCTTTTTCTATCAAACACAAGGCTGGTAGCACGGAGCGCGGAGGACTCCCATAATATCCTATTGCCGCTTGTCGTGACGCCTCAATCGACATCGCTTAGAAACAACACGGTTCACATTTAATTGGCTTTGTACATGTTATATAGCCTACCAAAGCATCAAGTAGATAATCTCACGTATTTTCAAGCGTTCGAGGCGACCGACCACACCAAGAACTTGACACGTTTTAGAATTAACACGTGTGCTTTGCTTAGTCCTCCCGTCATATTGATGTGGATTCTTTCATTCATCGAAGAAATCCTGTGAAAAGTTATTCTTTCCTTGGGTGTGAAAGAATTTGCCTTTGTTGGGATAAGTGAACATAACGGTCCCTGTTATCCGCGGAGTAGGTGTGGCAGAGGTGTGGGGCAGGACCTGCGGCTGACATTTGTTCAAGGCTAAAAACATCGGGAAACTTTCGTGATGTAACGGTAAGAGGGGAATTCATACCTAAAAGCTGTTTGATAATACAACTAGTGATAGAAAATAGTTTACAGAAGTTTGCTGAATTGACTTGTGCCCACACGAGTAGGCTACAATTCACAAGTACGCTCATCAATAACGGTGCTTGTGCAGCCATTCTAATGAGGTGTAGATCTTGTCTCAAACTCAGAATTTTGACTTCGTTTATGGACGCCAGTTGTTTGAACTTCTTCAGCCTCCATAAACCCGTTTCTCTTAAGCCAGACATCTGATTGCAGTTGTAAAGGGCAAGTCATCATCAGACTACTGTATGAACCCGGTGGTCCAACATACAGAGCCTACGGAGAGTTGTGTTATTCATTTTTCAGTCAACCTTTGAGGATTGGGTATAAAACAAACTGTTGTAGACTTTCTGCGAACGGACTGAGGATATCAGTCTAAAGCTTTCCAAAGAGTTACTGGCATAGTTAATGCTTCTATCTTAAAGGCCTAGTTCCAAAAGGCATCTGTCTGACATTTGTTGTTGTATGTTGTTGAAGCAAAGACAAAAATTGTAGAGAGTATCTGCATGTATCTGCATACACATAAGATTTCCTCAGAGCATTGACACAACACTGGTGATTCTGATACCTAGGCCCGCTAACACCAGAGTCTTGTTCCAGGTTTTATATTGTTTATCAGTGCATTGGAATAGACTGCTAGATGGCTTTAACTGGCAGAAGGACTTAAGTGTAGTACATATTGTAATTCTCTAGGTTACTATCTATTTGCAGCTTCAAAAGCAATACTCACAACAAAGTATATTTAAATGGTGACAGTATGGTTTCTAATTAGACTTACCAATGGTAACAGTAGTATTAGAAGACAGTCAGCAATCTCCTTAATTAAATATGTTAATAATGGTTTAAATGCGTATTGAATTGCTATTGATTCGTACTATTGCGTTGTTAGGACAGTTGCCTTGTATCTGATAAAACAAACTGCTCCTGTTCTTCTATAAACCCATGTTTGGAATCAAAAGATCACCCTGCAGTGCATGTCAGTATTTTTGCAAGATCATATGGTATGTGTCCAGCTGTCTGCTGCCAAGGGGGTCTTTTGTCTGAGCTCTGCTACTATTCAGCATAGGGTGCCTGCAATTCTTATTCCTTCCCACCCACACCCCACTCTGTCTATTTGGACTTTCTTGATCTTTCCAGCACAGATAACATGTCCAAAGCCAAACTAGAGCCACCACATTGGAACGTAGTTATTCCGTAAGTGAGGTAAAAAAAAAAAAAACTGTTATCCACCTCTGCTTGAATGGTGGAATTTCGGTTGATTTCATATCTGTGGTTCATGGTTGGCACAAAATGAAACTCAAGCCACAGAATGTCCAAATTTGAAAGTAATGTCCAAAGCTACTTTATCTGAGAAATCAGTTATATGAGTTATTGTTTGAGACAAGTTTGTTTTGAGGGGTTTTCAACGTTGCGTTTGTGTGTGTTTGTTTGTGTGTGTTTGCGATTTGAGTGTTGAAAAGACTATTAATAAGAGGTAGTTATTTTTGGTGTCAGATGTTGTAAATATAATTGCGTTAGTATGACACTTCAAGTTACTCTTACAACTCTTAGTCTTCCCTGCTGGTTTGTTTAGGAAATCTTTTGGAGTCGTTTGGTCTCGGTGACCAAGTCGTCACCCATTGAGTAATGTCTAAGATAACCTTCAATGCTGCACTGCAGATGCTATCTCTTTTGGACGAATAAAACACCTGGTCTTGACTATGCATTCAAATACTTGATTTGCAGCTCAAAATTAGTTTTAGTCAGGAAATGCGACATGAAGTAGGGAAATAGATATTACAATCATCTGTTGTTTGATAAAGATCAAAGGTGAGCCATTAGGACTACATTGAAGGTTCCTGCAGCTGTTACCTACTACAGTATATCTTGTTCTTTAACTTATGTCTTTTGGTGCACATGTATTTATATAAGTGTTGTAAGTGAGGCTGGGTTATTCAGAGTTTATAGTGATTGCTATGAGTGATCATCGACAAATGTGGAAAATCTTTCTCAGACCAAGGTGAGGTAATAAGAGTATGATGGGCTGGTGTTTATGGAACAATTCATGAAACCATTCAAAAAGCCGTGGGTAGAACATATCAAAACACAAGCTGGTGAGCAGAGGGCAGAACATATGCTTGAATTAAGGACATGATTATGAGGATATCAAACAAAGAATGACCCAAAAATCTAAGAAAAACAGTACAGTTGAAAGCGGATGATTGTTGTATTCTTCTGACCCCAATGAGTGGTTGAATTGAAGACAGTAACAAACGATATAGTCCTGCCCCTGCATCTTATTCATGCATGTACTAGTCAGTAACATCAGGTATTTCTCTTGGTTCGTGAAGTGCTACATGTATTTCTGCCTTACCTTATTTTTTGCACCAAACACAAAATAAATGTTTTAACTAGTGTGGCGTGATACGTAAGGGATAATGTATAGGCCGGCGGTCATTATCGAAAAAGGACCCCGACGTACAGCGGATGTGGACTGTCACTCACAACATACAGGATGATCTGTCTTTAACTAGTGAGGTCAGAGATGGTTAGAACAGATGATGGTTAGAACAGACCATAACATTTGCAGTCTGCAATCAAAAGAAATTTCAACATTATTTAAATTCCAACAATCACTCAGTGTTTGTTATAGTTAGCTTTTTTAAATTGAATTGTCTTGATGTTCTTGTCATGATATTACAATCTAGATATGATGCAGGTGTAGGTAAAGGTATTGTTAATTCTGGTAAAAGTTAACTCTCAGTTGTTTTCAATGGTGTTCAGAATAATGCAGTATTTCAGTTTTCTTCATTTTGCTGTAATAAACACAGATGCTTGTGGTAATTGTTGTTTTATTCAATGTTCTCTTACTGTTCCTGATGATGAGGGGCAGTGGGTGGAAAACAGGTCTCGTCAGATCAGAGTTGAGTTCTCCTTCACAGCCGTAAGCCTCTCCTGTCTAGGTGATTTAGAACTGCATCCTACCATCCTTTTAGATCATGATTTAACGAAGCATTTTAGGTAATGAGCTGGACACAGATGAGAGAGAGAGAGAGAGAGAAAGAGAGTGAGAGAGAGATAAAAGAGATGTAGAAAGAGAGAGGCCTATACTGCCTTCTGTAATTTGCTGGGTCCTGCATATAAAGAGGTGGTATATTGTACCAGTGGGCTGTGGTTTAATTCCTGCTGGGCACACAACCCTCAGGTTTACCGTCACATCTGTAAACATGTTTAGGATGACAGACAAGGTTGGAATTGCAATGTGCTGACAACAATCAGGAGGAGTGGAGACTGACTGTTTGCCCACGTGTAAAACAACCAAATAAAAATGTATCATAATAGGGTTTGCCAATATGTCTGGGTCTATGTCAAGGGTCTATGAGGACATATTGAATCTCAACTTGGTACTGTGGTGGCTTCTGTAGTTACACCATCGCTTTGTAACACTTGAGAGATGAATCAAGGTTTTAATTTAATTAAAAAAAATGAAAGGACTAAGGACAACATATTTCATAGTACTATTGTTGGTTGTGTCACAAAATGCAAATATATACAGTTTGCATCATAATGATCACTTCCTCCATTTTTTGGGATGAGTCACTCCAGTAGCAGCTGTTGCCCATGGTGAATTAATGTGACATGTATGTGGGGGCTGTGTGGCATAGTAAAAGGGCACCAAGATTCTCCCTCGGGGCATGGCGCAGTGGCAGCGGGTCTTTAAACATGACACCATTGAGTCCTCTCACTGTAGAAAATGAGACATAGTGGTTTGATGCTTGATGTTTGGGGGTGGTCCATGAACATGTATCCCTTTATTTGTATAAAGATGGTGTACCACATTACTGATGAAAAAAAAAAACACACTCCAAAACATAAACTTGATAGTGACTTACACTTGGATTAGGGAAATATTCGCAAGGCTTAAAAACATGAACTTGGAGGTATATCTAAATGTCTGTCTTCAGGATTTTACCTCACTGAAATATCAAGATATCTGAAATCTACGTTTCTGAACATTGTGAATTATAGCAATAACACTGTAGTTCCAAGAAGCCTAGCACTGGACCATGGTGGACTGCGTGTTCTTGTGAGATCCCCCGTGTTCACTGGCACGTCATTAAGCCCACCCTGGATGTGCAGTTCATTAGGCACGGTCATACTTGAGAAGGCCTCGCATACCTCTCCTCTCTCCTCTCCTCTCTTCCCCCTGTGTGGGGGTCCCAGATCACTCCCCCAGTAGTGCTCACTCCCCTCTGGCCTTCCTGCTGCCCCAGAAGCAGGGCTGCCTTCCCCTGGTGTAAAACCTCAGAGGAACCTCCTGTGTGTGTGTGTGTGCTTTGGTCCTCTGGGCCTTTCACATAAATAACTCCTTTTCATTAGTGTCAGGCTTAAGTGTTATGCTTACCAAGAATAAGCCATTGCACCAGCGCTGTTCCCCTGACTGTAAGCTGGTTAGCACAGCTGGGGAGGGGGATGTTAGTGAACGGATGAACAGTCCTCGTGTGTGTGTGCGTGTGTGTGTGTGTGTGTGCGTGTGTGTGTGTGTGTGTGTGTGTGTGTGTGTGTGTGTGTCTTTGAGTTACGGGGTGGGGGCCAAGGGCCGGGTTGGGTGCTGTGCTTTCTCAGCTTCTTAGACACAGGTAATATACAATACTGACTGGAGTTTCATAGAACTGTGTAGGTAAGTTTTGGCATAGTTTGTTTATGACTTAGTGCTGTTACAAACACACCCATACACACACTCTCTGGCCAACACACACACACACACACACATCGTAGTATTCATGGTGTTATATCACACAAGTGCAGACAGTTGAGTGGCTAAAAATACATCAGCAAACATGGCATGAATGCCCACAAACGCAAGTGGAACCTAGTCTGGTGTTACAGCAGTTGTAGTTCAGAACTTGTCACCACTGTTCACAGGTGAAGCGAGCTGAATGATTGTGTCCAATCTACAAGAACATTCTTGTGTTAAAAATAAAAGAAGATATATACTTATAAAGTGCCCAGGTGATGAAATAATAAAAATGGAAAGCAAAGAGGGCTAATCACTTGATCATCATTTTCTTTCAAACATTCTTCCATAACGGTCTGCCACCTAAAGAAGGAAGTGAAGTACCACATCAATATTAAGTGTATCATAGTGTATCATATCTAAGTTATCATCATATCTAAGTTAAGTTAATTTGACAGATTCCCACAAAACAGTGCTTTTAAAACAGTTTCAACAATGGAATATGTCTGCACCAAAGGTGTGGTATAGGTGAAGAAACAGTCGGCTGCATTGTCCCCATGCGAATAGTGATAACACTATTCTACTGGCTTTAGCATTGGCTCACTTTCACAAGCTGTCGGTTAAGATAACGAGATTATTGATAACTCACCATATCACCAAACAAATTGCGTACTGCTGATTGTATCTCTACTGATAGAAAGGAAAAGCTCTCTGTAATGAAACTGATGCACATAGAACTATTTGATGGTGTTTGTGATTTAATAAAATGCTATCAACTTATTGGAGAGTCCACTGTTGAAGAGTTTCTTCCTTGGATGACTTAACAGTCGAACCAGCGAGTTCAGAGTGTTGGCTTTGGCGGAGCGATGGAGGGCTTTGATGGGAACAACTCCTGGGCATTGGGTGCCTGTTGCCCTGTTGAAACGAAAGCTGGAGATAGTTCCCAAAGTTTATTGATCAATTAAAAGCCGTCAAGCGTCTAAGCTCACCCTCAATCGCATTAAGGGATGTGGGATTAGCGATGCAGAGTCAGCTCAGTTTCTCACAGACTCACTGCCACCCCCCCGCCCCCCCCCCCCCACACACACACACACACCCCCACAACGCTTGCTGGGTGAAGGGCTGATTTTAGGAGAGTGGGCTGAAGACTGAGACACTGGACTGAGCAGGCATCTAATCCCCCTCTTTTTCTACAATAGGATTGAAGTAGGGGGATGATGCTCTGTAAACAGAGTGGGTCCTTAACAAGACAAGGGAACCGCCCTATTGATTTCTGCTGTTAGAGAAGAAGACAGTGAAGAATTAGGTCAGTTAAGATCATCTGAATTCAGAAGAGCTCCAATTACGCTATACTGATGGACAAGTGTATTTATTTGTGTAATTGATTAGGTCATCAGAACTTATTGATAATGGTCTGCTTTTCTCATAGGCTTTCAGCAAGTCAAGAAAGGAGTTTATGCATGTGTTTGTGCGGATACATCCGCAAGTCACACTGCAAATATGCATGACTGCTATCTTTAAATTTGCATGGTAGCTAAATACTGGATTTGGATTTCATTTGCTGCCAGATTATAAAGAGATTTTCTATATCTGTCATCGCTAGTCTCCAAGGATTTCTTATAGGGTTTTCTATATTTGTTTCATTATTACCATGAATTGTGTTTACTGTAATCTCAAATTGTCTGTAAAAGGACATTTTGTTTAATCCGTTGGAAAGCTCTGTGTGTGAAATCTTAATCCTATGATGACATATAAAAGAACACCTTTTCCCCATGTTTTATAATCAGTGCTAGTTGTTAATAATGTCTACCTTCCTTATATTATAATGTAGATTTCAACATCTGACCAACTTTATCTGACTCATTGAACATTCTGATCAGGATATACTGTATAGTTTAATTTCCAAGCCAGTGCTTACACTGCAGACTCCGAGTCTTGTTTTTTCCTCAATCCCAGATGGACTTTGAGTAGTAGAGCCTTCCTCAGCAATCTGGATGATTGTATTGAACCCCGAAAAGTGGCCTTAAATTACTGTGTTTACTGGCTGGGGCTTGCTCTCCAGACAAATGAGAGATGCCCTCCGTCAGCCATCTTTCCATTCCACTACAGCCGGCTGCCGGAGTGTTGTAGCCAATGAGGAGCAGAAAGAGATATTTGCTCTGCCTTTCTGCTGAACTTTGTAATCAAGTTGAAGGCTTGGCCAAGGATTCAGACATGTTGTCTGTTCCAATTCTCTGGTCAGCAAAAGGGAAAGTATTTAAAGAGTAACGGTCATTGCTAGTAATCTGTTGACTCACAATGTCAGTGTGCAATACAGAGCTTGATAACCTGCTAATGTATGGCTTTCTCTAGTGGACTGAAATTATAAAGAATTATCTTGTGACTACAGGTGGGTTTGATGATAGTTGGCCATCAAGCTCAAACATTTTAATTAATAGGAAAACATTTAACATAATGTGTTAGATTTAATTAAAAAAAAAACAATATGTATATTTTAGAAAACATTTGAAACCTACAAAGCCTCCTTATAAACTCTTGGAGCAGTCCCCTGCAGTAACCTCTGTGATAAGGCTTATTTACTTCTGCTGAGCAGGAAGTGCTGTGGACATACAGAAGTGAACTATTAGGGGAGCTTCACATGTACTTTCATAATAAGGTATACATTAAATTGTGAGGCTCTGTTTCCATGGCAGCTGAGTAAACCACCCGCCCTAACGGCAGTTGAAGTCCCAGACAGAAAGAGCCATCTGTGGGACTGTTGCAGAGGTGCTTCACATGCAGTAGTAGTCCTGCTTGTTTTTCCGTGTACAGCTTGGCCCCAGTACAGCCAAGCAGTCTGTGGTTAGCCAGCAGTGGTCTGGTATGCCGTACGTTGACAAGGCCCCCAGTGCTGTCAGATCATATTCGTTTTCTCCAGTGAGAGCTACGATAGCCATCATGAGGTTAGGAGCCATTCTGATTTGTTGGAAAATATGCGCTGGCAGATCACGGTATGCGAACCTGAAGGTGATTGAGTGATCATGTGGTAATAATTGCAGGGGATGTTGCAGTAGGCATGTTTCAGATTGATACTGCTCCTGCTCTTGATGATTCTGATTTGGCACCACAAATAATTATTGATTGTAAGCACCGCTATATTATAAGAGGCATAAGTCTTGTTACAGATGTTTTCTAGTAGTCAGTGATTTAATAGTAAGAGCAGGTATATAAGTACAATTAATCTTCCCCCTTTTTAACTACACCAGTGACATGGAAAGCTTCCCAAATTGTGTCTCTCTATTCTCTAACCTCAAGGAAGGCAACGACGGCAGAAATCTCAGAATGAGTAATGAGCCTAAGTGATTCCAAAGGAAAGAAAGATATGAGTGTGCAGGAAAAACAAAAATAAATAGTTCCCGAAGTATCTTAAGAATGTCAAGATTACTGCCTGGATCAGGAAAGTCTGAACATTCTGAACAACCACTATGACAGTGAGGCGGCTTTGTAGAATTTAGATGTGCTGTTCAAGTGAGTCATAAAAGGTGTCTTCCCACCAACAACATCCTATTTAACACTTTTAGATTGACACAGTGAAGAACAACTACTGTGACTACTGTTCGAGAGATCTTGAAACAAGCTCAATTTCAAATCCATAGCATAGAGCAAGTTTAGCTCCCTCCTTTGTTGGAGAAGACTGCCTATTAGACCAAAACGAATACACTTCATTGATCTCCATGCCATGTTTTGTGTCATCTTTTGACCCCGCCTTCTTTTGTCATTACACAGAAGCAGGTAATTTAATGCCATTTTGTTGGTCAGCAAGCGTCTCTACATGTGCCAAAGTTATGCTAACAGGCATTCTTTTGTCAAGTTAGTGTAAGTGTAAACCTTAATCTCTTCGGGAATAGGTTCTTGGTGTGGTAGAATTATAAATAATCACGGACACACGAGTTCAAAACTGAAAAGACTGTTTACTCAAACTCCAGCCACAACGAATTACCTCTTTTTTTCACTTTCTTGTATATATCAAACATAACCTGCAAAGCATTATGGGTATTGCAGTTCTTACATTAGACACAATCTAATCCACCGAGCCACAACTAGTGTCAATCAGACAAAGTCAAAGTTAGCCTTCTGAGTAACAGGATTCATTATTTCAGCATGCATTTCATATTCTCAATGACAATGGCTGCGTGTTTAACTGAAGCCTCCCTTCAGCTCCACCCCAGATGCGGCCCTCTTTTGGAGGTTTTGATCAATCATTGATGCAGTCCCCAGGTGTCTGCTCCTCCCGCAGACTGCCTGAGACCTCAGGGGACTCTGTCCGTCTATGGGCCATTTGTGTCAGCTGAAATCAAGACCCATCCCTTACTGTGGCCTCACAGAGATTGCTTCAATTAGGCTAACGGCAGGGTTCCCCACAAGCCGTCAGAACGATGTCTTTTGCCCTCATGATGTCTTGTGTTTTTTTAAAGATAGCTTATAATTGCCCATCTTGTCTATACTTATGATAGGAACCACTTTGTATTCTGAATTTAGTCTATATGACAGCACAAATGTCAAGGTTGGTGAAAAGAGTCGTAAACATGATGCCTTTACTCGCCACATTCCACACATACCACTGACTAAACATGCATGCTTTTAGCATAGAGACGCCAAGATTATGCCCAGGTATAAAGACGAATAGAAATTCAGCACAATGGTTTTGTTCCTTGACAGCAAAATGGATTGAATGCCTGGCAGAATTTTGTTAACATACATTGTCTTGTGATTGCCTTCTGGTTCAGCAGTTTTTCAGTTTGAATGGAATACAAGAAAGAGTTGGAATAATGAATTCACCTCTCTATCCTCTCCCCTGCTCCGTGGTGAGAATGAAGCTGTAAGTGTGCCTTTTGTCTTGACTCTGACCACATGCTGTGATGCAGCTTCCATTATGAATCATGGTGCCTGTCAATTCTCTCAAAACCTCCAAAGTCACCCTACCCTCCCTCTGTCACTCTGAGCGGAACTTCTCCCTCCTTCAACCCGTACTTCTGTCCACTCTTCTTTTATTCGTCGGATGAGGGGAAACAAACAGGCAGCTGTCTCATTTTCCACCACCTGCAAGCCCCCATCCCTCCCTTTCACCCAGCCACCCACTCACACACTCAAGTCTCACGTGCAAACCCTTCAATGTCAACTTCACAGGCCCACTATTAGAGCCGTGTTTAGCTTAGTTTAGCTTTTCAACTTGGCATGCATCGATCAGGAACGATTTTCTGTCAGCACAAACCGAGTGGACTGGAGATTGATCACTTGCTATTGTGTGCTGGCCAGCCTCTGTGTGTGTGTGCGTGCGCTCACACATACGTGTGTTTAAGGGCGGTGTAAAGGAAGCGTGTGGAGTCTATAAAGCAAGTGACAATTGAGGACCTCCTACTCTCAAAGCCACAGCTTAGATTTTCCTTATTCTCATTTGCAATCTGCCGGTGAAGACAATAGGTGCCTCAGAGGGAGGACCATTGTCTTTCAAATGAAGCTGTCTGTCTCCTAAAACTGGAACAGAAGGCTGTGAAAGCTGCCTCCTGCCTCGGCTAAAACCCTCATTTGTGCAAAGATCCCTTTGTCAGCACCAGCCTACCAGCCTACTCCTTAAGTGACGCTGGTCCAAAAACGCAGGTTATTAGACATGTTTAAGGATTTGCATTCTCAGCTCCCCACTTAATGCAATTCAATTTAGCTGTATCATATCAAAATCTGCATAAAAACAAGGTGCTTTGTTTTGTTGTTGATCAATTAAGTTTTTCTTTGCTAAAAAACAAACCTACACCATGTCTTCTGAGGGGTTTGTGTATTTGAACATGTCTTTGGCTATGGGTGAAGGCCCCTTTCTCTTTTACATCGTAAGAATATAGTTAGGCTGTGTGGGTTACTTAAATGGGGTTTCTCTGCAAGTAGCCTTCTTCCTGTAGTTAGTGGTGATGCCAAATAGCAAATATAGCTTTGGAAATGGAGAACAAATAAATGTGAGGGTGATGTGGCACTCTGTGGATGCCCAGCCGCCTCACAGAGTCATTACTTCTGCTTGGCTCTCCTGGCAAATGATAAAACAAAGCAGAAGAGAAAAAAAAAGAAGATGAAAGCCATTTGGCATAAACTGGTCAGAGCCCGGACAATTGTGCCAAAGCTGTAATGGAGCCAAACTGTGAGGGGTGTTTTTTTTGTGTGTGGTTTCCCCGGGGAGAGCAAGTGAAGTTCTGAAACCACACATCTCTCATCTAAAGAGCCGAGAAACACAAGGATGGGATTGTGCCCCATACAAAATTGTTCCTCCTTATCCAGAAATATCCTTGAGAAGTTACATGTGTGAGTGACTTTTTAAGGAAAATTCTGGGAAAAGACGAACAGAGGTTGGTTGTACAAAAGCTGGATCCTGAAATCGCTTTCAATTCAGAAATGTCTGATCTATAGGCAAACTGTAAATTATGCCATTATCAATAAAAGTAAGTAAGTAAGTAAGTTAGTAAGTAAGACTTTATTTATATAGCACATTGCAAACAAGAGTTGCAGTTCAAAGTGCTATATATATAATCAATAAAAACAAGCAGCAAGAGCAATGCATGGAGTAAATGAATGATCAACATCAATAAAAGAGAAATGTAAGGGCAAATGAAGCAAACATCCCTGAAGTTATCCGAGGCATGTTGCACTCTCCTGCTACCTCAGTGCTAGGCGTGTGACCGTCATCAGTTGTGAAAAGAGAGAGCCAGACATAGTCAGAACTCAGTGTAACTTCTCAACTCACACTTGTCTCCAGCCGGTCGTCTCCCTCAACACTATCCTCATACTGAAGCAGATTTATGAACACACTCCTCAAACACAAAGAAATTTAGAAATTATTCATTTTCAAATTATTTATTGTAAAACAACATAATTGGGTTCTCATGTTGTGAAGTCTATTATGTAGAATTTACCATGAACTTGTTTATGTGTGGTTAATGCTAGTTTATTTCCTTATTTAGACACTGCTGTCATCTGCCAGCAGAAACACATGCAGAAGTAAATTAATTAAATAACATGGGTGGCCTTTTCCATATATATTCTCAGAAGGTAGCCCTTTAAATTAGCCAATTATATCAGCACTTATTTATGGTAAAACGTCAGTAATTATCAGTGATTGACAGTTACTAGTAATTAGCACTCAATTATACAGGCCTGACCCTTACACACCTACTTCTTATAGGCTGTTAATTAATTAAGGAAGATAGACTGTCTAAGTCCATAGAGACAACCATTATGAGCATCCCCCACTAGTCCTCACACAAATGCACCTCTCTGAGACTCTAGACTACTAATATTTAGCCTCTTTGGGCCAGCCCGGTGTTTGTCCATTGAGCGTGTCAGAAAAGCCACTCTGTGTGAGAAGCTGGCCTCACAAGGGATCCTCTATGAGACTGCCAGAGGTGATGTGAGTTCAGTCACTGCCTATCTTGGCTTTGGGAAGACCCAGCCTCACCCCTCATTAGAGCCGCTTTCAAGGAAATGCCGCCATTTGTAAACAAGAGGGTGAATACAGTACCATTTTGGGTTTTAAAAATACAGCTGTGGAAACTGGAAAGTTGTAGGTCGTCTGGGACTGGACAGCACACACAGTTTTAATTCAGTGACTACAGCATGTTACCCTTATGTAGGAAAGGTTCAAAATATACTGCTAGAATCTGAATCTGGATCACAAAAACAGAACAGTTTATTTCCGCTATGTTATGTGAAATATGAAGTAGCCTATATATTATTTTCCAAACCACTTTTTATGGTGGTATAGATTTTATTTTCCAACCACTGGGGCCCTAATTTAATTGACAGGCAACAAGCAAAGCAAAAAGCAACGCCCATCACGCATAAACTAAAGCTATCATGCGGCACGTGGGAGCACTGCACTGACCCACTCATGTTTGTGCTCAGTATCTTGCTCGTGGTATTAAATTGGCCATATTATGTTGTCGTAATGATAAAGCTTGTAGTAGTTGTAAAAGTGAAAAATAAATCCAATGCTTCATGGTGTCCTACAGAAATTCCTAGTCACTCTGATTATGCTCTTTGTCATTGAGAATGTGATGAGTTCAGAGGCACTGCATGTTCTCCTCTTTCATCTCAAGGTCCAGGGGGTGTCGTCAAGACAACCCAGAGCGACAAAGGGTCCTCTGAGTCCATTCAGCGGCACGAGAGAGAGGCGCTTTTGTCTGATGCGATGGAGCGCTGTGTAGGCCGTAATGCATGCGATGCGTGTGCTTAGAGATGAATAAGCATGTTCCACCTCTTCAGCTGTTCTGACACAGAGGAAAATGCCTACGCAAACACAAAAGATTGACACTGTGGACATCGGGACACTGACCCCTCATGATGGATAAGTGCTTGCTGTAAGGATGATATCTGTGTGCACACATATGGTGACAAATTAGAATTTTGTTTCCTGATAGGATTTGCATGATTGACTGAATTTTCATTGGGGAACCAAAGGGGACTGCCCAGATATGGGGCTATGGATAACCTTATGAAAGTGCCACTACAAGAGAGAAAAACAGAATTAGACAAGAATGAGATAAACCCAAAGTGTGACAAGGTGAGGGGTACATCAGGAGCAGGTTGTTTATTATCATATATACAGTATATATATATATATATATATATATATATATATATATATATGTGCCTTTTAGTGTCTGGTAATATACATGGGTGCCTCTCAGAAAGGGTTGGAGCAGGAGTCTGCAATATGGCCTGGGTTCATGGTCCACCCCCTCCCACCACTGTGGCCAGAGCTCTCCACAGGGCCACCCTCTCAGGGTTTGACCAGCAGACTCTTACTGGCCTCCCCTCTTCTGCTCGCTCCGCTCAGTGCCTTCTAAATCGATTCCGTTATAGTGTTCAACTCCAGTGACTCTGTTTTAATGGGACGGATATGCCATGTGTTTAAATTTGTACACGTTGCTATAAATACATATTCTTTAAATGTGTAAATGCCATATCATGGGATTGCGGTGGAGCAGTAGTTTCCAGCTTTGTAGAGCAGTGTGCCTATCCTCAGTGTCAAGTGCTCAGCTGCTCTCATCTGTCAGGCCTCTGGAATGTTCCGTCTTTGGAATGTGTTTTCAAACATGGCCACACAGCAGTGGTGAGCACCAGTGCGGTGGTGAAGTAAGTAAGTGTCACTGGACTTACAGATCTGGACAGCGCCTTTGATGAGCTCATGAGAAAAATCCTGCGCCGTTTTTATCCGGCCCAGCTTCATAACATCTGCTCATCGTAATGGCGACTCTAGTGCATGTGTACGTGTACACATACATATGTTGACGTGTGAGAAATGGTTTATTTATGTGTCTGGTATATAACTGAAGACATGGGCCTCCACACCTACCTTTCAAGTTACACCTCGGGGTCATGGGGTCGGAGCCTGGGTGCATTTCCTATATTTTGGGCTCTGCATCCCTGACCTCCTCACCCTGTTACCCTGAGCCTGAGGGGGGGGGGGGGGGGGGGAGGGGCGATGGACTGAGGCGCTCACACCAGTGCTTGAAAGCCCTTTCAATAATTCATCAGGCCTGGCTCCTCAGAAAGAGTGGCTGTCATCCACATGTGTCTATGACCAATGCCCCCCTGTAGTTCCCAAGGAGGGCTGTGTGCTGTGAAGGTCTGGGCGGAAGCAGGTGCACCCCCTTTAGTGCTTCGAAGCAGTGGGATGCTCCTTTATTATTAATGACCTGGCGTGAGGTCTGTCGCCTCTTAGACCACTGGCCCCTCACCATTGTCAAGAGAGATGCACAGAGATGATCACGCTGACAATGAGTCTTATGAAAAATGCATTAATTGGATAGATTAAAGAGCTGTAGGAGACTTTAAAAAAAAACAAGGCCAAGTAACTGCCAAGAGAAAGAATGTTGCCAGGGTTTGGGTACTCCCTCAGAGATTAGCACTGTGTTCCTAAAGCAGAACACACCTCCTCTCATTTTCTGATCTTAACACACTTTTCTTGTTCCAGACGGCGTAGGAGGAGGAATGTTTCACCGCTGTGAATCTCTGAGCACTCAAAGTCCTGTGAAGTATGCTCTAACTAACTGATACACCAGTGGTACATTCCTCTTTTTTTGTCATATGCACTGTGTGCAGAGCTGAGAGAAGGCATTGAAAGATGCCATGTGTGCCAGGCCATGGGTAACACTGATTTGTCACTCTACCGAGTATTATGGCCCGGACCTCTGGGGTAGACAGCCCCTGCAGAGAGGGCCACAGCGACAAAGGGGGACATGTCAGTATCGCATTTGTCCCCACCTGCTCTTTGACCGTCTGACACCAGGCTGAGGGTTCTATATATAGAGCAGAAGGGCTCAGATCGTCATGGGAACTTCCTGTTAGTGATGGAGCTTGAGTCAGGGAATGGGGGGGGGGGGGGAAACAATCTGTCTTTCCGGCCGACAGTGAGCTTTGTAAAGTACATATTCCAAAGAAAGTCAATACACTTATGGTGACACTAATGTGGTGACTCAGTGGTGTGTTGTTGACTTTTGTCGGTTAAAATACTAAGATAAATAACAGTGAATGCTTTCTCTTTTTTGTGTTTTGGTACACAAACAAACAGAGTTACAATAACAACGTCAAGTGTGATTGCCATCAGCCCTTTATGTCTTTACCATTACTGTGCTCTGACAAATCGAAATATGACTGCTCATTATGCCATTAATGAACTTCTACTCTGCATGGGCTACTGCAAATTACCTCTTTTATTTTTGACAATGTACGATAAAGACCGTTCTAGAGGAGCTTTGACACTCTTCAAGTGGGTACAAGACAGACAATCCAGAGGCCTGTCATCTATCATGTGTGGAATGTGAGTGTGCTGATCGCTGAGTACAGTCTCTGTCCGAGTGCCCTATAAATAACCTCTCCCAGCCTGTCAGCCTGCCAACTGTAATTTGGCATTGGGACTCAGGAGACACATG
Organism: Sprattus sprattus; assembly: GCF_963457725.1. Taxonomy (NCBI): domain Eukaryota; kingdom Metazoa; phylum Chordata; class Actinopteri; order Clupeiformes; family Clupeidae; genus Sprattus; species Sprattus sprattus. Next base: position 7,951,227 of record NC_137914.1, read on the forward strand.
CCGGCTCTCTAAGGGGGGGGGGGGCTGGTGGGAGAACATACTACCATGCAGCGATAAGATAAACTTTGTTACACAATGTTAAAAGCACGCCCTGCTCAGCCAAAAGTCAAGATGAAATCCACCCGTTTGGATATTTTTCCCCTCTTTTGACCTTGTCGCAGTGAGGGGAGAAACGTATCACAGCCAAGAAGTTAACAGTCAGTTGTGACTTTATTTTTACATTCCATAGTTTTCCTTGTGAGATATCAGTGCTCTCCAAATACTGACGTCACATGTCGATGTTAATAAACCTATATATTGTGTATATATTTTAGTTTCAGCTAATAATTATGTCATACGCTTAGCATCTGTGATCAGTTGAGTTGGAGCCATGCTGGCCCCTTTAAAGGATGCTTGCAATCTGCTCATTTCGGTTTGGATTAGTATCATAAGATAACTAACCTGGCGTTGCCACACCACTCTTTTCACCTAATCTATTGTGGTTCTGGAATCCCCTCATAGGGATTTGTTGGGGTTAGAAATATCACTAATGATAGTGTATATACAATTTGTTTCAGCTTGTAATATCGAGTAAAAATAGAGCTTGCAAGCTATAATTAAAGCCTACAAGTGTTTTGCCCTTTTTCCTCAAGCTCTGCTAGTACTATTTAAGTACTTCACCCAGCGATAATACAGCAATAAGTCTGGGAACAAGAAGGAATATTATTACGCAAAACAGCAGTTTAACAAAACACTACTGGGTCCAAATGTCAAACACAAGGACGGACTGCTGAGATGGATGTCTCTAACAACATCCAAGCTGTCTGGAGGTCCCTGCAAAGACTCACCAACAGCAAATAGATGAGCTCTCATGCCCTCCTCTCCTCCCCCACAGTGTCCTTTACTAACTCACGCCACAGCGATCCTCTTCAGTGAGCCAATGGCCTCCTCCTCCTCTTTTGGTACGTCAGCCCCAGTTCTGTCCATCTATCTCAGCTATTTCTTAATCACAGCCTCCACCTAGACGAGTGTGGACCACAGGCTCTTCAGTAAACAGAATATCAGGAAAGCAGCCGGCCCTCGTGAAGTCTCCTGGGAAACTCTGATGCGCTGTGCAGATCAGCTGGCTCCTGTATTCACGGAGATAATCGACACAAAGATAGTTTAAAGTTGCCAGGGTTGCTCCTGTTCCCCTTAAAGATATGATCATTGGGTGTGATATCTTTCGATGAAAATATTTAAAGGTCTAATGGTGATCTAAATTCTCAATCCCTCTCAGTTTGTGTACAGTCGTGTACCTGTTCAGTCAAGGGTGGAGTCAACCTGCATTCACCACTGGAAAGTGTCAACACCATCAACACTGTCAACACCAAGAACACCTTTAACACCCGTCTCAGGGTGCTAACACACTCATCGCAAGATCCTATGTGTCGATTTAAATTGCGAGCTTAATGATTGTGCCACAGCAGGCTCTTTCAACTAGATGTATGGTGTGGCATCTGTGTATGGGTCACCAGTGTGTGGACAGGTTGGGTGTGTCTCAATAGCATCAGCACAGGTTAAAGGACACACCTTTGGGGGGGGTACATGTGCTGACGCTATTGTCCTTTTAAACATATCACTGCACCTACAATGACAAATCATTAACAAACATGGTGCCCTCATAAAAATAAACTTGAGTTTATTTCCAGTGATACATACTGGTGAGAAAATGCTAAAGATAACGTCTGAGCACAGATGTTAAGCTTCTTAGCCATAGTTGTGTCTAATTCTCAAGGGTCAGTGTTTCCTCTTTGTCATCAACTTAGCCACTCCCTTTAGCTCTCTGATTGGTCTGCATACTGACGGCTCTCAACGGAAGCTCACCAGACATCAGCCTCCCAGTGAAAGTGAAAGCCCCTGGGAAACTGCTTGGCAGCATTAGAATAAAGGAAGACTGCACTGGAAGTTTACATGGCGTAGAAGGAGGTGAATGTTGTGGTTGGATTTTCAAGTGGAAATTGGTCAAAAGAACTGATGGAGCTCTGTGTGAATCACATTTGGTTTGCCATAAATGGTTATGGAATGAAAGAGTCAAGAAACACATTTTTTGTGGAGACCATCATCATTTCATGTCTCAGTACAGCTATATCTAGCTTTTTTCTTTTTATCGGCCTACAGTTGACTAAAGGTCAATGTTATGGAGCCATCGGCTTGTAATTAAGAATCTCACTTATGCTGTAGTTTTTAGTTCTTTAAAAATATCCTCGAAAAAATATTTTTTTAAAGTTTTGTTTAGATACCCTTCATTAGTTCATGTCATAGTTAGTTCACTTTGAGCTGTCTTATCTGGTGTGTACTGTGAAATGAAATGCATGTGGCATAACCACAGTTAACAGGCGTTTCAATGGCCCCGCTGAAAGGAGTCTGTAAGATGGATTACACTCCATTACAAGAACCATTCGGGCAACCTGTCACGACCGTTTGAATGAGGATATTGTCTTTGAAATACCATGCGCGAATCATTCGCCATGGCAAATTAGCACTTCCAGTGCTATGTCCAAAAGATCCATGGCTGTGTGGCATTCTGTAGGACCCAATAAAATGTGGGGTCAATGCCAGAGCCTCCTTCGCTGGACACTGGGGTGGATTCTTCAGGCCCCAACTGTGTGGAGCATGCCCTGGAGGCCTGAAGCTTCTCCGCCTGCCTTGGCAGTTTCCCCTCCTGGGAACACTTCCAAACAATACAGTCTGTTCAGGAGCAGCAGCTTCTTATTGGGGGAGGCGTAACTTCATGCTTTTGACAAGGGTGAAAATTATGGTCACTCTGTTCTCTGTCAAAAAGGGAAAGATCAATGGCCCTGGACGATGCATAGTCAGTACAATGATGGAAATCCTTTCCCTGGGATGCAATAACGGATGGATATATAGACAGGAAACATACAGATGAATCCTGGAGTATTTCAGCATTTAGGCCTTCAGAGAAAGCACCCCAGTCACCGTGAACAAACAACACAGTCTTCAGGGAGAGTGGAACTTTCTACTTAGCATGTAGACAAACTATCTCAGTGACAGGGCCAATATTATTATGGGGGGCTAAATGCACGTGTGGCTCGGTGCCATTTCCTCCCTAGTCCATACATGAGGTCAATAGCAAGCTGGCCTCACAAAGAGGGCTTCTCTCCCCTCTTTTCTAAAGGTCTCCGGTGTTGTGAAGGGAGTCTGTGTCTCGCCACGGAGAATAGTGTCCCTTTGAGTCTGAGCGGCCTGTGTGTGAACCAGTGACACTTGTTGCCATTTCCGTGCATGAGTGAGAGAGAGAGAGAGAGAGAAGTAGTGAGAGTGGGGTGGGGGTGGTCAGGGGAGATGCTTTTCTAAAGACTCATTCATGACTGATAATGATTCAATAGATTTTGAGTGGAGGGATGTATATGTTTTTAAAGCATACATTCTAATTGCAATTTCTTTGTAGGCAGTGGCTGTTGGATGCCGGTGGAACAGTTTTGTCACTATGTCACTGCCACTTGAATTATAAAGTCTGCTGTTTAACTGCGTCCTGGTGAAATATCACTTGTTGTCGCTCAGTTTCAGAGGAAATAGCCCAGTGAATAAGCTAATTATATTTGAATGGTGGCTTGTAATAGCCTTACAGGCAAAATGTGGCACTGTAGCCTCCCCTGTACTAGCAGTAAAAGTGTTCCAGTGATTTAGCTGAGGGGTTTCCAAACAGCACTACTATACAACCGTCAGAGGTTGCGTCATATGTTTGGCATGTTTCTCTGTCACTTTTTATATTAGTATGGCACAGAAGTTGGAATTGAAATGCATGAAATAAGGAATTCATTTTCGTAGTAGGTTTACTTAGCTGCTATAGGCATATTTATCCCATGAACATTATAATTTTATCCTGATATTAATCAGAATTATTCACTTTTTCCTAGGTATTTCCTAAAACAATGTGTCACATCACTTGATGACAAAAGGAGACAGTCCTCCTTACATTAATATCCATGACAAATGGTGAGTAACTGTGTATAATGTAAATCATCTGGTGTGTTTGCAGTGCTGTGCTGCCTATTAAGACTGTGTATAATGTAAATCATTCATGTGTTGTCTGTGCTGTGCTGCCTTTTCAGACTGTGTATAAAGTAAATCATCTGGTGTGTTTGCAGTGCTCGGGATGGCCTTCGCCTGTGTCCTGCTTCAGCTCGTCCTCCTCGGTGCCACCGGAGTCCACACAGAGCACAGATACCCCCGTTTCTCCTCTAATGACACGATCTTTGAGCACCTTGCCCTGCACCCCGACCCCTCGGTGGGCACCGTGTACGTGGGGGCGCGGGACCGTCTGTTCCAGCTCGACGGCCTGGACGGCCTGCGGCTGGAGCAGGAGGAGCGCACGGGCCCCGTGAGGGACAGCAAGGACTGCTTGCCCCCGGTCACCGAGGCCCACTGCCCCCACGCCAGCTATGCCAGCAACCACAACAAGCTGATGCTGGTGGACCCCTACTCCATGCAGCTCATCACCTGCGGCAGCGTCCACCAGGGCACCTGTCAGAAGCGCAGCCTGGGCTCCGTGAGCGAGGTGCTCTTCTCGGCCGAGCGGCCCGTGGACACGCAGCACGTCGCGGCCAACGACCCGGCCGTCTCCACCGTGGGCCTGGTGGTGCGGCCGCGGCCCGGCGCTCCCCCGGTGCTGTACGTGGGCCGGGGTTACACCAGCAGCCAGCCGCCCATCTCCACGCGCCACCTCACCACCGAGCCCATCTTCTCCTACGAGGAGACGGCCAAGCTCACCGTGGCCGGGCGGCAGTCGGAGTACGACCACCATTTTGTGACCACCTTCTCCCGCCGGGAACATGTGTACTTCCTGTTCTACAGACGAGACCTTAAAGCCACGTCACGCGAGTACCGGACTTACGTGGCCCGCGTGTGTCTCGACGACGCCGCCTACTATTCCTATGTGGAGGTGCCCCTGGTGTGTCACTCCGTGTCAACTGGGAAAAACTACAACCTCCTTCAGGCCGCCGATCTTGGGAGTACAGGCTCTGGGACTGAGATGCTTGTGGGGGTGTTCTCGCCCTGGGTGAGCTCAGCCGTAGGGCCCGGTGAGGAGTCCGCTCTCTGCTTCTATCAGCTGGACCAGCTGGACCATCAGATGGACGCCACGCGAGACCTGTGCTACACTCAGATGGGGTTTGGCGAAGGTGGAGCTGAAGTGGCCTACATTGAGTACGACGTTAAATCAAGCTGCGCTAGTCTGCCAAGGGTAAGACAACCATTTAAGGACATGAAAAATTAACAATAACCAACCTCACTTGACTGACTTGGTATTTGCAATATATTTAAGTAAACAGAACTGCATTTTCACCTGATTGTCAGATGCTGTCCATGTTCCCTTGTTCAGTACCATGTGACATTTCCTGCAAAATGTCAAGATGCTTTTTTAAGACATGACCGACTTGGTTTGAAGCTAATTCTCTCTGAGGTCTGGAGTCTGTCCTCATCATGCCTTAGCGCTAGCTGCAGTGGGCATCCTCCCTGTGCTTTGGCATGCGTAGGCCAGATAGAGGAGGGCAGTTTGGCAGCCCTGGAAGGGTTCTAATGAGGCCCGTGTCAAACGGGCAGCAGATCCCAGACGCCAGGCCATGCCATGTGCCCCGGGGCCCGTGACCTCTGGGTGACCTGCCTCCCGTCTGCCTCTGTTGCCAGGACGGCGAGCTTGATTTAATGGGATCGTTAGGGATCTATAAAACAAACAAAGTAAAGCTCCTCTAATGAAGTCTGCCAAGGGAAGTAGGGGGAGGCCTTGTATACCTCCACATGCACATTTTTCACAATATGCAGTCACACACACACACATATTGCTTGCTTACACACACACACACACCTACACACACACACACACACACACACACACACACACACGCACACACACACACACACACACACACACACACACACACACACACACACACACACACACACACACACACACACACACACACATACACAACGCTTTGTAAACAGGCCCTGAGTTTCAGTTTGGCCCACATCTATGGCTTTGTGAAAAAAAGGAACCACAGGTGGCCTTGGTGTCTCAGAGGGCATAAGAGGGAAAATTGCAGGGGTGTTTAGTTCAAACTGCGAAGCAAACTTGCAGTCTGTTAGTAATCTGATTTGCTCGCAATCTGCTTAAGGCAATATAAGAGGATCACTGTGCTCATAGAGACAATGGAGCGACTAAACTCTACTGTACGTGAAAAGAGTGCATCTGAATGAATGAGAGGATTTAGCATGACATCATCATTTCATCAACACGAGTGAGACAGAATGAACCAGACTTCTGTCTTATTCTGTCTGTTATATTTAGTCTGTGAACATGGACATCTACATGTGTAACCATTTATATGCATATAAGTTTTCTTTGGAAGTGAAGAGCTACTCTACTGGTATTCAGCGGGGGGTCTGGTTTAGTCACGGCCTAGAGATTATTTAAACAAAACATAGATCGAGCCCCCCCCCCCCCCTCCCCATCGACTCCCTGTGCAAAAGCTCACCTCAGCACTGTCTATTGCTGAGTCTGAAACAAGGATGCACAGAAAATGGTATGAGAACTCGGGGGGAGGTTAAAAAACGGGCGTGTTTATTTTCTTTATTTCTGCAGAACACCCTGAAGGCATATCCCTGTGGTTCCGACCACACCCCCAGCCCCATGGCCAGCCGCACGGCGGTGGAGAGCAGTGCACTCTGGGATAGCCCCACAGCACGCCTCACTGCCGTAGCCGTCAGCGTCAGGGACCAGCACACCATCGCCTTCCTGGGAGACTCCAAGGGAAACTTACACAAGGTAGAGTCTTGACTTGAGCTGCTCTTCAGAAAATATTTGCGGTACAGTCATAATGTAGACAGTGAGCTCATTAGTGGACTGAATTGGCAATGGTAAAAAGTGGTTTGGTACCAAATACTAGTGCTTAACATTTGGGATCAATCAATATAAAGCAAGTGTATAATTTAAGCAATATATGGGTACATTTTTATGTTCATCCTGACACATAGCTGGTTTCCATGCACTTACACTGCACATTTCAATGTTTCCTTTACATTCACTCACTCTGTCATTTGAAGTGTGGTAAATACATTCACTTGAGTCTTTTCATGGAGGTGGTCTTACTGGCTAATTGTGAAGAAGTCTGTGAATGGAGGCAGTGGGCCATACCATCCTGAGCTCCAGACTGACTGGGCTTTGAGGTATAAGATCAAAGCCCCTCGCCATGCAGCTGACCAGAAGTAAACCATTATAAAGGGATTATATCATCCACACATTCTGAATACCACAGCACACACACACACAGCACACACACACACAGCGCGCACACACACACACACGCACACACACACACACACACACACACACACACACACTCACACTCACACACACACACACACACACACACACACACACACACACACACACACACACACACACACACACACACACACACACACAGCAAACATACAGACCCATATTCATACACGCATATTCCCATACACACATGCACAGATACACAAGCAACTCTAACCTTATAGTGGGAGACTGTCTATCTCCGAAATATACAGCCAAGCCAATATACAGCCAAGCGTGCTTTATGTCTATATTCACATGGTTGCGCGCACACACACACACACACACACACACACACACACACACACACACACACACACACACACAAACACACACACACATGAACACACCATTTCTAGTGTAAAAGGAACAGAACATGATTTTCTCCCTAGGTAACTGGAGCTGACACTAAATGGACGCTAATCGTGTTAAGGCTGGCCAAGCTAAGCATGGGAAGGCCTGTTAGCCACTTAGCTGAAGGTGTCTGGGACTTTTAACCATGTCACCTGTCTCACAGATTGGATTTCCCACCTGAAAATCTGATTTAGTGTAATCTACTCCAGAAGTGATATGATTTAAGAAACATTAAGCTCTTTCATCCAATGTATTGTGTTCCCAAGTCCCACATTTTTGAGCTCTCTTGTTTAATGTGTCTGTCAGTATATTCAAACTTATATTGTTAATCGACTTCACTCAGGAAGTTTCTTTTGTACTGTCACTGGTCGTTGAAGGAGAGCCTGTAATCTCCACGATGAGCGGTGAATCTTCTCCTGTAATTCCTCCCTCAGTGACTGACCTGTGTGGGCTTCTCTCTAGGTGTTTATAGATTACGCCACGGGGCAGGCAGAAAGATACGCCACCATCTTAGTCCAGCCTGACTCCCCCATCAGCAGTGATCTGATACTGGACCAGGCGCACAGACACCTCTTCATCATGACTAGCACTGCTGTGAGTCCAAACGTCAGACGCACACACCCTCACAGAGAGAGGAACTGGTTTTGACATAATGTGTAGTATACAATTTTAAAAAATTTGGCCCAGCATCTTACATTCTACCTCATTGCTGTCTTATTTAGCAACAGGTACAGGTCAGTTCTGAATGATTATGTATTTTGGCGTCCATCTTGTAGGTCGAAAAGCGTCCTGTTTCTGAGTGTGAGAGGCACTCTGACTGCGAGTCGTGTCTGGCCTCCCATGATCCCTATTGTGGCTGGTGTGTGCTGGAGGGAAGGTGAGCTTTTAACCCTGGAGTCCTCTTTTGTCTGCTGTACTCATGATTCAATACTAACCTAATATCTATAGAGTAAGCCGTCTCCCTGCTGCACACTGGAAGTGTTGTTTGTGTCAATAAAGATAAATATTTGCATCCTCACAGACTGAATGTCTGTTATACCACGTTTGGATTTTATTCCTCACAATTTGGGGGGGTCATTTGTTCCAGCATGACATGACCTTTGTTAAAGTCTCACATTAAGGAAGAAGGTATTCAGAAAAAAAACAGGTCACACTGAATGGTGCTGAGAAACATTCCTTGACAATCAAGTGATACATTTGATGGGGACGTTTTTAACATTTTTCTAACTAACAATGGTCCACTCTAATGAAACATTCCTTGACCATGGGATGTCTGGAGAGTACATTTCATCCTTCAGAGACTTGGTCCGTGATCTAACCGAGGAGCTGTTACTGTGTGTGTTCCAGGTGTGGCGTGCGCTCTGCCTGCCAGCGGGGGTCTCTGAAGGGCCAGTGGCTGTGGAGCTTCGGCCCTCAGCAGCAGCACTGCCTCAGGGTCGCCTCCCTCAGCCCCCTCAACGCAAGCCGTGGAGAGGAGACCAGTGTAGGCACTGGCACACACACACACACACACACACACACACACACACACACACACACACACACACACACACACACACACACACACACACGCGCGCGCACACACACATGCACATACACACACACACACACACACACACACACACACACACACACACGCGCACACACACATGCACATACACACACATGCACAAACACACACACATACACACACAAACACACACACACACACACTCTATCTCTCTCTCTCTCTCTCTCTCTCTCTCTCACATACACACACACATGCATATACAGTACAGATGTTAATATGTATCTCCGCTTCCGTTCAGGTTGTTCTGGAAGTTCCAGGTTTGCCCAGCCTTTCTGAAGGGGAGGAATACAGCTGTGACTTTAGGGGCACTGAGACTCCTGCAGCCGTCCAGGGCACAACTGTCAGCTGCCACACTCCACACACCAGGAGGGTGCCATCCATCAGTCAAGGAGAAGGTGGGAGACTAGTATGCAAATACATACAGTACATAACGGGCCATATTTCATGATCATGTTAGAAATGTTTTGCGTTATCTACAAAACAGTTGTAGTTGCTACTATTGAAGAGGCAGTCTGCAATTCTGACCAAATACATATTTTGTCAAATTCAGCCTCTAGCTGTACGTGGGTGTATGCTCCAAAGTGAACTCCTGTGTTCGTACACAGGCCTAGCTCTGCAAATGGGAAACAGTGTGGCTCAGGCTGAGCCATAAGAATTCCAGCCAATCAACACATTGCTTCAGGAGCATGCAAGGAAGGGGTGTATTCTGATTGGCTGTTGAGGTCAACCTTTCACCAGAATCATGGGCACTACCTTTAACTCTGCATGACTATGCAAATATTTTTGGGTTATGTGCCGCTGATGATATCAGGTCATACATATTTTCTATAATTCATGCGCAGTTATTTTGTATGATTAAGGCCCAGATTATAAAAATGTTGGTCTCAAATATATGGTTTCTGTCATTAATAGGAATGTGTTTTTCTTTACTCTTGTTTATCATAGTTTGGGGGTATTTGGTTGAGGCAGCAGAGGGAAGTAGTCATCCGGGTCTCAGACCAGATGACCTCTGCTTCCATGGGAAAACAATAAATGTGGGGACAAATTCCAGAAATAATTGAATTTGTTGGTTTTAATTCCGGTGGAATAACAGTACAAAAATCACAAACACAGATTCTTTCTCATGGTTACTTTTTTCTTGACATCCTGCTGCACCCCACATTTTGTTCTGGATAGAACACGAGAGCGTTACTGATAAACTATATCCTTGGTCATCAATCTGGCTTAATGGTGGTGCCGTGAAGAATGCTCAACCCTTCAGACATGTTGTATCTTACGCTCATCTACTCTTCTGTCCCGCAGACTCTGTTACAGTCCCCCTGTCACTCCGCTTTCTCAACATCACAGTTGCCAGCCAAATGTTTACCTTCTACGACTGTGGCCTGGTCCAGCAACTGTCCCTTACTAAGCCGTGAGTGTCGACTTTCTTCTATGTGATCAACTTTTTTCTGATAACATCACAAATCCAAAACATCGCACTGACACTCTCATCCCACGGACGAAATCAAAAGCAGAGGCATAACAGGGTTGGGTGCGGCTCATTTGAATACAGACTGTAAGGTGTGTTTAGGGGATGGGCACCAAGAATGTCAACCATTTTGGCTCGTAATCAACACTGCAGAAGTGTGGTTTTCCTTGGAATGAGCAGGAGGCAACAAGAGAGAGAAATGCCAGGGCAGCTGTCACCCACACTGGCAACAGCGCTGTAGTAAAGAGACGGTGACAGATGTCGTTAATGATGCGGAGGGGGATGGGAAGAGGCCCCACGCATTCCGGCCCGGCAAACTGGAAGGCAATCTGTTAACAAGATAGACCTCTCACCGAAAGTGGTGAAAAGTTGCCGGCAGTAATTAATGGTTAACATGCATGCTGACTGGTACTTGTCTTTACTTTTAAGTGGGGTAGATTTACCAATCAGTGTATGCCAATCTCGTGCTTCAAATGTTTAGGCAAGTGTCTGTGGCCATGTTAACATACCATATCCTAAGATGAAAGTGCTGCAGATCATGTTTGATATCCAAGTAGTTCTTTCCTGACCCCACAGCCTCCCCTCCCCTACCAAACTCACAATCCGGTGAAGAACTTAGTATTAAACATGTCATCAATAATGAACCCAAATAATAGCTGACTGATTCGAAAGTCAATAGTAAACATATTTTTTTAAATTGCTGTTTTATGACATTTTATCAGTGACAAATACTGAGTGAGTGAGTCTATGTCCTGCTCCTAGGTGCACTGGGTGTGTAAGCAGTCGTTGGAGCTGTAACTGGTGTATTCACCAGCACTTGTGTACACACAAACCAACCTGCGGTGAGGGCGTCATCATTTACAACGAACATGTAAGTTTTACCCTGCCAAAAATGGTTATCTGCTTCTACAGTACTTATGGGTGTTCCATGCTCAGCTAGTCTGTGGTAGAAATCAAGCCCCTTCATTCATTTGTTTGCTTGTTTGTTCTGTGCTGCTCCCCCAGTGTGTTGTCTGGTCCCTGTCGCCAGACTAAATACTTTATTAGTGTTGTGTATGTCCGTATGTTTATTTTTCCATATTTTATATTCATATTTTTTTCTGTTTTGTTTATGTCCCTTGTCCATCACCTCCTCATCGCTCCCCTGTGTCAACAAGTTTAAACTCCCAACATCTGGCCCCACGACTACAAAAGCTGTCACTAGATTAGCATCGACCACACAAAGTCCTACGAATCCGACTACAGGAGTTCTTTCAGCCACTGAATCAGGGGCTTCAAAGTCTCCTTCCGTGACTACGTCCACCACCGTCGAACCCACGCTGGCACCCACCACGCCTCCTCCCAGCACTGCCACCCCTGCCCCTCTGCCATCTATGGTGGACCAAGCCACCACGGTGACCAACGCACCCACTTTCACGACTCCTCTGGCAGGGGCACGCACCACAGAGACCAGCCCAGCCGCTGACGACGAGAGCCACTACAGAAACGGCACAGGGGACGTAAGGACAGATTCAAAAAATGATTCCCTGCCAGATGCCAAAAATAAGGAGGAAGAACCCGTTTCCTCTCCAGAAGTTTCTGTTCTGGATGCTGCGACCACCCAGGTGCCAAGGGTAGTTCCACATGATGAAGACAGTGCTGAGGAAGCCGTGGGTAAATTCCCTCCATCCCCAGCACCAGACTCAGCTCTCACCAGTCCTGAGAGTGTAACCTCTTGGGTGGATGTGCCTGTTGACTCTGATGAGGAGGTAGGGGCGGAGGTTACTGTGTCATCCGCCACAGCGCCCTCTGGGGATGGGGAGGGGGAGAGCAGCCCACCCGACTTCTCTCAAAACCCAGACGTGGATTACCAATCTGACTCATCTGATTTTTATCTACCGGTGAGTCAGTGCATCCATGGAGATTGTGGGATGAGGTGAAGACTTATAAATAGTACATTGCACCATATAACTATCATAAATGCTGTCAGACTTGGTAATCTGATATTCGAAGTAGTAGGCTGGAACCTGGGTAGACACAAAATAAGGCCCCTTTTTACGTCCTGCAAATCCTTTCTTTTGCGTTAATGTTGTCTAACTCCCTGCTGGCACTGTTGTCTTGTTGATGCATGTTGAGTATTTTTCTGGTGGTAAATATGTTATTTCCGCACCAATGTGAACTTCAACAATTATGTCCCATAATATCTCAGCTTCGGCACCTTTTTTTGTGTCTGTGTCATTCTGGTCATGTTTGTTTTCACCGCGTAGCATCTGCACAGTCTTTCAGGCATATGATGAATGTTTCTTTAGGCACCTAATTGTTTGATTTGCAGTGAAGAGTCAGAGTCAAGGCATATGATGAATGTTCTTAAGACATCTAGTTGTTTGATTTGCAGTGGACAGTCAGAGTCAGTCTGTTGAATGTGTATCGTGGATCTTTGTGGAGAAGTGAGTTTGAGAATCATCACTGAAGCCTTTGCATGGGGTCTTATGACACTCTTTGTGCTGTATGTGTGTGTGTGTGTGTGTGTGTGTGTGTGTGTGTGTGTGTGTGTGTGTGTGTGTGTGTGTGTGTGTGTGTGTGTGTGTGTGTGTGTGTGTGTGTGTGTGTGCAGGGGGATGAGGGCTCATTTGTGAGTGGGGGTTCTTACGCCTGTCCCTGTGTGGAGAAAATCCAAGGCTCATCTCTTCTGCCCGTCAACATTGAGAGGAAGATCACTCTCACAGGACGCAACCTGCATCTGTACAAGGTAGCACCACGTCTCCCACAAGAGTTCACCATTACAGGCCCAAGGCTGAGGTTACCATTACAGTTGTCCCAAGACTGACCTCATGTCGCTCTCTGTTTTCACGTTTGTCGATGGAACTATCCCTAAATGAGAATGTTTTAATTTAAGGGATTTAGTTTGTCTATACTGAGTCCTTCACATTAGCAGATTGAATATAAATTTGATCAATAACCTTAAGTTTTGTGTCTTGGGAATACTGAACATTTTAGAATGTAAGTAGTATTTCCTTCCATGTATATCCATTGGTTTGTAAACTATCCACCTGTCTGCTCTAGGACGAAGAGCTGGACTATGAATGTGTGCTGACCATAGAGGGACAGGCTGTAGTGGTCGATGCCTTTGTTGAAGCAGATGATGCACAGTCCTCCCTCTTCTTCATCACCTGCCAACTCCACAAGGTTTACTATGCATATTTTTCTGCTGACATATGTTTATATGTACGTCATTATGTTCACTGTACAATTAACTTAAATGGTAACATTACTTTTCAGGTAATATTTGTACATTTGTATAAATATATAACAACAAATATAAGGACATTTCTAGTCAGCATATTTTCTTTCCAGTATTTGCTGTGTGGTATTGAATGACATTGTGTGTATAGCTGGCGTGGTCGGCACATTGTGAAGGTTGTGTCGGTTCTGTTGTTCTCCAGTACTCCTACTCAGCTGTCCTGGAGGAGTACAACGCCATGATCTCTGTCAGGAGGAGAAACACCTTCAAGATGGACAGTGTTCAGGACCTACATGGTGAGATCAAATCACAGGCATGGCACTGTCATGTAGTCAATGTTAAAAAAAAAGCATTACATGGTTGAAGTTGGACACATGAAGGATTCGTGTTGGATTCATGCTGCGGAACGGTGTTTAGGATTTCCATCCTGGTTCTGTGTCTTTAAACGTTGCTGTATAATGGACTGTGTAATCCTTTGTCATGGTTGCCTTGGCTCTATAAATCTACTCTATGAAAAACTGTGAAGAACCTTTGTTTCCAGCACAAGGCATATGCTACATTCATTAGAAAAGTCCCTAGATTATTTTCTGGCGTTGGGGAATTGTAAAAACAGAGGGACAACTTGCTTATTGTAGTTAATTCACCAGTAGATGTATGAGTAAAGTATATGCTGAAATGGAGTAGTGATTGTATTTAGGCATTTGTATGATTAGTGTGAGGAGTAGCTTTTTACTCATACATCTTCTACAGATGACCCATTCAATACCTTAAACATTACTGGTTTATAGTGTCATCACATGTAGCTATTTTTTCACTCCATCTGTCCCATACAACTTTCATGAACAGCTCCTGAGGCAAACCAATCCCTGATATTAATTGTCCATATTGATTTTACTGTCCTGACGAATGAGTGGACCAGTGCATTTGGAAAACAACTGTGTTTTACAGTGTGTACTATAGTGACCGACCCTGTGTTCACTTTGCAGTGACTCTGTATAACTGCTCGGTGGGGCGCTCGGACTGCAGCCACTGCCATACGGCGGACCAGAGGTTTGGCTGTGTGTGGTGTGGCGGGCCTCTGTCCAGCTGCCTCTACAGGGACTCCTGTGCAGATGAGGTCCAGCAGACGTGCCCAGCACCTGTCATCCACCTGGTGAGCTTCGGGCTTGCTGTCCCGCGCCAATTATTTGGAAATGGTTGATCTAAGCGTTTTAATATTATTATCCAGTCACGTCCAAACATCAGTCACTTTCAAAATCCCCCAAATCAAATGCATCGTAGATATTGATTTGTTGATAAATGGATGTGGCTGTGGTAATTTTATGCATATGGATATAGATGCAAATTTCACATCTTATTATAATGCTATCAGATTGATTTTAAGGGTTGGGATCTGGCTGTGGTTTGTTTAAGTGTTAGTTCACTTGTTTCAGGTGGAGCCATTGTCTGGACCCGTAGAGGGCGGCACCACTGTCACCATCTCGGGTTCTAACCTTGGGCAGAGGGCGGAGGACATCCAGCACTCGGTCACCGTGGCGGGGGTTCCCTGCAATGTCATTCCAAGCAGCTACGAGGTCTCATCGAGGTAGCACACAATAGCTTCTGAACTTTTTTGATCTATTCAGCCAACACATTTTTTTTATTTGAGAAGACAAACTGCTGAACGTGTTTACATTTGCTCTTTAAAGGCAGTGATTTGAAAAAATGAAATTAGACAGAAGTAAATTCCCATGATTTATTATGCAAAGATCCTATTCTCTCTGGTTTCTGTGGGCGTACAGACAGGGTATTCAGAGGATGCTCTTGGTAATGTTTTAGGTCAGGGTTTTTGAACAAAGCATCACAGGACACTAATGACAACAGTCATTAGCGGAGGCGCACGCTTCATGGTGTCCTTTGTTGTGCAGGATCGTATGCGAGACCACAGCCAGTGGAGGGGAGCGAGCCGGCCAGGCGTCAGTGGAGGTCAGGGATGGAGGAGTCGGCCTCTCAGGACAGAGGTTTCACTTCCAGGTCAGTACTATTTTACTCATGCATCTATTTGACCTAAATATGTTTTTTATATATATATATTTACTTATTTTTATTGTTATTTCATTTTATTATCTATATATTATATTTGGATAGATGCATTCCAGAGTCCAGAAATAAAGTCTTTCAATGGGACACTTGTTGTTTTCTGGAAATATCAGCTAGTAATATTGATTGATTGCCTTGTAAGTGCCCCTCACTTTCACTCATTTTGTCCTCATCGCTGTGGTCTTTTGATTGCAGGATCCAGTGCTGATGGATGTGTTCCCTCTGCGGGGCCCGCTGGCAGGGGGCACCCTGCTCACCATCACGGGCCAGAACCTACGTACCGGTCACCTGAGCGAGATCACTGTTCTTATCGGGGGAGTGCCCTGCACCATGTGAGTTTGACATTACGCTACCTTAGAATAATAAGGTTCCATCTGCGTTTCCAAAAGATGATTGGGCCACACATAGAACCTTATAACACCAAGTCTGAGAATAACTTTGTAGATAGAACCTTTTTGTTTTCAGAATAAAACACTCAAAATGTATATATTTAAAAAAAAACCTTCTTAAATAATGTTCATAAATTATGCCAGAATAGGAATATGTAAAAAACTTAATTTTGACAAAAATGTCAGATTGAACCTTATTATTCTAGGGTAGCGATTAAACAGGGATGGTAGTTTCATGAAGCATGTCCATTAGGCTGTCATGTAAATCATTTATTTTTCATGATTTCTGACTTGATCATAGTAGACAAATCATGTTGAGTTCACGACTCTCTTTGTTTACATGTGAAGTCAGCACAGCAAAGCCCAGTGGCTCACCTTGCTCAGTCATCACATTGTGTCACTCTGCTGTCATACCCCTTCTTTTGTTTCTCCCCAGTTCCTCTGAGGTCCAGGATGATCACATCGAGTGCGTGACCAGCAGCAGTAACATGACTGGAGAGCATGGCGTGGTGGTTCGCTTCAATAGGGCTGAGCGCCATCTGCAGGCGGTTTCCTTTCACTACAGCCCTGACCCCAATATCACACAGGCAGCACCATCCAGAAGCTTTCTCAGGTGGGTTGCTCTCACTGTTTATCAGTTCACTTATCAGTTTATCACTTCATCATTCCTTCTGTCTGTCTGTCATGTCACATGTTTTTGTACTTTTGAAGGAGCAGTATAAGTTTGACATTTCTTTTGATATATTTCAAAATTACATGATGAAACAATTATCAATATTTTTGTGAATCCTTTTATTGATTTTTTTTTTTTTTAGTTGCCTTGCTGCATTGCATGGTAAATTGCATTGAAACACTTTGAAACACTTCTTGTTGTGTCTAATCAACTGTTCCAAATTTTTAGACAGTACTAACCAGACTGTCACAGAGTATTGTTAGGCACGGTTGGTCTTACACAGTACACAGTGTATCATTTATCTAATGAGAGATGTTCAGTGTCATGAATAGATAGAAAAGTGTTGTTTTTATGTTATCATTTGTCCTTTAAAAATGGAAGCCATCCACCATAAATCAAAATCATTTGTATTTTTCCTCACTGATCCTCATTCAGAATATGACTACCAGTAGACTACCAGTTAGTATTAATACTTTTAATACTTGCTTTAAAAATCAGATCTGGCTGTAAAAAGTAAACAAGTGAATCTCTCTGTGTTCTTCAGTGGCGGGCGGATGATCAAAGTGTCTGGACAGAACCTGGATGTAGTTCAAGAGCCACGGATCCGTGTGACGCTCACGCCTTTGGAGCCTCATCCACAGAGGAAGAGGAAGAGGAAGAGGAGGAAGAGCGAGAACACAGAGGAGAGGGAAGGAAGGCCACTCAAGAGGACACGGCGGATTATTCCGGAGCCTGGCTGCCCAGAGGGAGTACTCTGCACTGTGAAACAGGTGATCAGTTGGTCATGTATTATTTTAAATGTCAATTTGGACTGTAGTTAATGGATCTATTCATTTTTTATTAGGGAAAAGCAGCCAGTCATCAACGAATATTATCTTAGATTCAGTCCATAATAACGTTTGGAGAACGTATTTGTAGTGTATTTGTATTTGTACCAACCGCAATAATTTGTCCTAATGTCACTCATCGCTGACTCTTTCTTCCTGTATTGTTAGTTTGAAGAGCGCTGCACGGTAAACAGCTCCTCCCTGATCCTGTGCCGGACGCCAGCCGTGGGGGTGGAGGCGCTGCATGCCCAGGTGAAGGTGGACTTCCTGCTGGACAACCTCCACTTCAGCTTCGGAGTGGTCGGTGACGCCAATGCATTCAGCTACGAGCGGAACCCAGTCCTCCGAACGCTCAACCAAAACGACCCCAGCAAACCCTACCGCCACAAGCCTGGCAGCATCATCTCCGTGGAGGTTTGATGCCCCTCCTTCTCCTCTGACGTTCCTACTCTGTGCTGTCTCTGTCGTAGAAATATTGTATTCCCTCAACAGCATATGTGTGTAACAACCTTTTCTGTAAACAGTTTTCCAACAGATATTAGGATGATGACATGAAGACTAATGCAGACCTTTTTTATTTTAAATATAACTGACTTTCAATCTATTTGCAGGGTGAAAACTTAGACCTGGCCATTTTCAAAGAGGAGGTGGTGGCCCTGATTGGAGAGGGCGTTTGTGCCGTTAAAACACTGACCCGTAACCACCTGTACTGCGAACCCCCTTCCCAGCAGCCCACGGAGGTGGCATCGAAGAGGCGTGAGGGTGCAGATGTGCTCCCAGAGTTTACAGTGAGTCATAATCTCCAGGCTTGCTGTAAGCTTAAAATACGCCGCACGCAGTTCTGCTGTTGGAGTTCTAAGGCCTGGGCTGCTTAGGTTAACAGATGGCCAATTAAACATGTTTTCGAAACAGTTTAGGATGTAATCTAGGCTTTCCAAGAAATATGTAAGGGATAACGGCCGACGAGCTGTACAGTTCTACAAAGATAATGGACTATGCGGGGCAAAGAACTCCACGACGCGAAGTTACTTTGTTATTTTTGATTAGATTTTTATGAGATTCAAAACTATCACTGGAACCAGATTGTCAGGGAATCGCCTATTCTCCATTGTCCTTCTCATGTTTGTCGTATTTTCTTAAACACTGGACTTCTGTGTTGTTGACTCCCCACTGTTCCCAGGTCAGAATGGGAAACCTGAACTTCTCTCTGGGCAGGGTGCAGTACGACACCCAGAGCCTATCCACCTTCCCTCTGGAGGCCCAGGTCGGAGTTGGGGTGGGGGCCTCTATCGTGGCGCTCATTGTGTTGGTCATCGTCTTAATATACAGGTACTGATGATCTCATACTTTATCCAAGCCAATGGCGCTGTTAAATCCTGTTGAAGGCTAAATTTATACAGTGACTTGCAAAAGTATTCAACCCCCCTGAAGGTTTACACCATGTTCTGGTTTCCTAAAGATACACCTATGTTCCGAATCATTATTTTCATTTTAAACGCCTATGCTCTTATATATTTCGAGCTGTTAAAAAAAATAACAATTTTTTTTTTGTACTGCTTTACTGGTTTACTGTTCAGATTTTGAGCCACTCCAGTGTTGCTTTAGTCTTCTGCCTAGAATTATTTTCCTGCTGGTGAGGTATCCCTGTACCTTAGTTTTACGGCAGACTGCAACTGTGGTTCTCTTGTGATATTGCGTAGAAATGTTCCATTAATCCTCCCTTCAGTTCTAAAAGGTTTCCCAGTTCCTGGGAAAAATATTCCCACAGCTTGATGTTACCTCTGCCATATTCCACTCTATGGATAGTATTTATTAGGCATTGGCAAACTCTACTTTGGCCTCATATGACCATAAAACCTTTCCCCTTTTTTACATGCTTTAATATATTAGTTATCATTTTCTCTAGTATTTCAGTAGCTGGCTTAAGACCCGTAGTCAGCATGATTTTGATATCCAGAGAGCGATCTCTATTTCAGTGTCTCATAGGTAGTACCTAATTATGATCAGTTACAGTCAAATAAGTGGCACCTCTGTGATCCTTTGTGAAAAATGTGCTATCTGGCTAAATCTTGAACTCAAAAGCACAAGGGTTTGAATACTTATGCAAGAAGTGTCTTAAGTACGTTTTTAATGTATTTATTTTTAATGTTAGCAGACAAATAAGTTATTTTGGAAATATACTAGACCATACTAGAGCATGAGAGTGTTTGCGATAAAAGTACTGATTGATTTGTAATTCAGAAAATGCTGATGAGTTTCAGGGGGGTTGAATACTTTTGCGAGCCACTGAACCTATAGTTTCAAAATGGTCATCTGCACACTATATTTTTATTTTTGCTTGGCTTTTACCAATTTCTTTGTGTTGTTTGTCAGGAGGAAGAGCAAACAGGCTGTGAGGGACTATAAGAAAGTCCAGATCCAACTGGAGAACCTGGAGACAAGTGTGAGAGATCGCTGCAAGAAGGAGTTCACTGGTGGGCAACCCTCAGCTTGACCTTTAATCTCACAAAAAATGGACTCACATAAATATTATATTCATACTGATAATTTACAAAAATGTCCAACCACAAAAGTGCCCCCACAAAATGACTGACGGATAGCAATGCCAATCTCCATGGGTGTTTACTGCTGGGCTTATACAGCCAGACTGCACCGAATTTTTGCTGCTTTAATCGCAGAGCCCAGGAGACTTTCCGAGACTCCTTTTTTTTTTTAGATCTATTCTATTTTAGTGATAAATATCATAAAGTGTCTTAAAACCAGCTTCTGAAAATATGATTTATAGCTGAAGTAGTTGGATGGATCTTAGTAATTGCTGTAGAGTAGTTCAGTAGTTCATTCTCCATTCTCAGATAAAAGAAATGGGTCACTAAAGCAGCATTTTACAACCCTGAAATCCTTTCTACTCCATTTAGCCCAACTGCATTTACAGCCTATACATAGTGCAAACACAAGCAAAGTAACACAGCTGTAATGTATTATTTACAAGAGTAATGTAAGCATCTTCTCTGTTCCTTGCGTGTGCAGACCTGATGACAGAGATGATGGACATGTCCAGTGACCTGGTTGGATCAGGGATCCCTATCCTGGACTACCGCACCTATGCCGAGAGGATCTTCTTTCCCGGCCACAAGGAGTCACCGCTCAGGCGGGATCTGGATGTGCAGGAATGTCGCCGGGCAACAGTGGAGCAGGGCCTGGTGCAGCTGTCCAACCTGCTGAATAGCAAACTCTTCCTCACCAAGGTATCACCGGCATAGCCGCCCTGGCTAACGTTTCTCCTCACAGCTAGTTTGTTTATTTGTATATTTATTTGGATCCCCATTAGCTTCCACAGAATGGTCGCTAGTCTCCGTAGGGTCCGCTTGTCTCCCTAGTGACCACTGCGGTGTGGTGCTACCAGTGCTTTACCAATACAGAACATTATTTTAACACTATTTTAACCCCTACTCTGCCACTGCCTGTACAGTCATCATGTTGCATCTGATATATCCATTGCCTCTCAGTCTGTGAGACACTATTACAATATACATAATATACATTCTACAGTGCCACTTGTTACTAGATACAAAAACCACCAATCAGATCTGTGCTTCAGAACTCACATACGTGACACTAACATGTTCATTTCTGTCGTACTTTATTCCTCAGTTCATCCATACGCTGGAGGGCCAGCGGACCTTCTCCCCGCGGGACCGGGCCTACGTGGCATCCCTGCTGACCGTGGCGCTGCACAGCAAGCTGGAGTACTTCACCGACATCCTCAAAACCCTGCTCAACGACCTAGTGGAGCAGTACACCGCCAAGAACCCCAAGCTCATGCTTAGGAGGTGAGGGGGAGCGCACTAATCCGGTTTCCAGTCATTGGGTTCCCACCAAGTGGTCAATATGTTTAGTGTGAAGTTACGTACGTACTGTTCACCAGTTTTGCTAGTGAATGGGAAATCAGTTATGAGGAGCCTTTTGTAGCCACTCAGTCACTGTTACAGACCTCAACGCTCCTATAAACAGTGTTTTCGGATGGTAAGTTACTCGAAACCTGACTGGTTGATGAGATGAGCATTAGCTGGAGGGCATTACAGCAGCTGACCAGACTGAAGGCTTTGGCTGCCACCACTGACGCATTCTCTTGCCCCCCCCCCCCCCCCCCCCCCTCCCACCCACCCCCCCTTCAGAACCGAGTCCGTGGTGGAGAAACTGCTGACGAACTGGATGTCTATCTGCCTCTACTCATTCCTCAGGGTGAGCAACTGCAGAGCGGCACTTTGCCGCCGTGCCGCCCACTCTTTTTCATTTGTTGTGGCACTTTCTGTAAAATAAGCAGTTTGTGCGGTTTGCACTGTAAGCATAATGTGTATGTGTATGTGTATGTGTTTTGAGAGTTACTTGAGTTTTCCTCTGTTGTTATATTCCTTCTATACATAGCTGAATGCTGCATTGCAAACCTCTTTAAAAAACAGATCGAAACGTAGGCTTGTGCAATGCAGCTGGTTGAGACTCTGAGGCTGTGGCCCAAGTGCTGCTGCTCATGGACTGTGTGTGTGTGTGTGTGTGTCTGTGTGTGTGTGTGTGTGTGTGTGTGTGTGTGTGTGTGTGTGTGTGTGTGTGTGTGTATGTGTGTGTGTGTGTGTGTGTGTGTGTGTGTGTGTGAGTTTGTGTGTGTGTGTGTGTGTGCGTATGTGTGTGTGTGTGTGAGTTTGTGTGTGTGTGTGTGCGTATGTGTGTGTGTGTGTGTGAGTTTGTGTGCGTGTGTGTATGTGTGTGTATGTGTGTGTTTGTTTTTGTGTGTGTGCTTATGTGTGTGTGCGTATTTATTAGGACTCGGCGGGGGAGCCTCTGTACATGCTGTTCAGAGCCATAAAACAACTGGTGGATAAGGGTCCTGTGGACGCCGTGACAGGCAAGGCCAAGTACACACTCAACGACAACCGCCTGCTCCGCGAGGATGTGGACTTCCGCACACTGGTGAGAGACTCCTAAAGTCATGCATACGCACACACACCCACACACAAACACTCAAATACGCACACACACACACACACACACACACACACACACACACACACACACACACACACACACACACACACACACACACACACACACACACACACACTCACATATTTCTCCAATTGAATTAATCCAATGCTGTTTGGAATGTCTTCGTAGAATTGAGTCGCTCTTCCAATACACAAGCTTAAAAAAAACCTCATACCACACAACACAGACTTACAAACATCACCACAACCGTTCCATTCACTTTTCTACCCAGACCCTAAATGTCCTTGTGACTGGAGGAGGTGCCAATGAGACCCAGACGATGGCTACCAAAGTGCTGGACTGTGACACCATCACCCAGGTGAAAGAGAAGGTTCTGGAGCAGACCTGGAAGACCACGTCCTACTCCCTGCGGCCAGCAACCGACTCCCTGCACTTAGGTAAGGGTCAGACAGAGGCAGAAAATGGGACTCAAATGTCTGAAGACAGGGGGACAGCGTCTGCAGTATTGTCTCTTGTGGTTAGCTGATGCGTGCACAGATATGTCATTTCTTGAATATGGTACATTTTCTTGAATATGGTGTTTTTTTGTTTTTTTGACAATGAAATGAAACAGAATGGCGGGCGGGGGTGGCAGGTCACCTGATTCTGTCAGACGAGGACCTCACATCAGTGGTGCAGGGGACATGGAAACGACTCAACACTCTACAGCACTACAAGGTCTGAGCGGAGGCACATTTGCACAGGCACTGATAGAGCAGTATTAATAGTACTGGCAATGTTGAACTGGAATGAATTGTGTGAGAGGATTTAGTAGTGAGTCCATAGAATAGATTTTTAACAGCATCCATAATGTGAGCAATCAGTGCAACAAAATCCTGTCTGTATTTCACTGATATATGCATCGATTCATAGGTCTCGTAGCTCCATTTATGATGTCTGTTTATGGAAGCACACAGCATTCCCATAGAGAACCTTAAGGTGAATCCTCAGGTGGATGACACTGCTGCCATAATAGAACACACCTGTGAGAAGGCCATGTGTGTTTGAAAAGTAGGAGAGACTAGAACTGAGAGAGAGAGAGAGAGAGAGGTGACACCGCTCGATCCCTGCAGCAGGCTGACCGGGACTCATTCAGCGGGTCTCTCCCTCTCACCAGGTCCCCGATGGTGCCACCGTCACGCTGGTGCCTCGCCACTCCAAGCACATTCACCACGACAGCCACGACTACATGCCCGGAGAGAGTGAGTCACCTGGGCAGCCTTTACACATCCACACTCCCTCTGATCTGTTCCTTGAGACAATGTTATTGTTCCGTTTTATAAAATTGAATGTAATTGAATGTAATGTAATGTAATGTAATGTAATGGAATGGAATGGAATGGAATTGAATTGAATTGAATTGAATTGAATGGAATGGAATGGAATGGAATGGAATGGAATGGAATTGAATTGAATTGAATTGAATTGAATTGAATTGAATTGAATCTTGTTTGTTTAGAACCACGGGTCACAGTCACTGGGTCATTAGTTTTATTACATATGAGCATGGACTGGCTCCTATCACATGATGACTAGGCGCACTGAGCCGTTATGCTGCTGCCTTGAGTGCGTTCCTGTGCTCTGCTTCTTTCCCTATCATCCCTCTCAAATGTTTTGTTTCTTCTTCCACTCTCCTCTTTCCCTCCCCCTGTCCCTCAGAGACGCCCATGCTGGAGGATGGCGACGAGGGGGGCATTAAGCTATGGCACCTGGTGAAGGGCAACGAAGAGCCCGAGTTGCCCAAACACAGACGAGGCAGCCTGAGGGAGAGGGAGCGCGAGAGGGCCAAGGCCATCCCAGAGATCTACCTCACACGTTTACTCTCCATGAAGGTAACACACACACACACACAAACACGGACACACACACACACATACCTACCTACCTACCTACCTACCTACCTACCTACCTACCTACCTACCTACCTACCTACCTACCTACCTACCTACCTACCTACCTACATACATACATACATACATACATACATACATACATACATACATACATACATACATACATACATACATACATACATACATACGTTCCTTATATCAACTACATTTCACTGAAACTGGTATCTCTCTGCAGGGGACGCTGCAGAAGTTTGTGGACGACCTGTTCACGGTGATCCTGAGCACCAGTAGGCCGGTGCCCCTGGCTGTCAAATACTTCTTTGACCTCCTGGATGACCAGGCCCTTCAGCACAACATTACTGACCCAGAGACAGTCCATATCTGGAAAACCAACAGGTACTACAGGCTCTGCCCAAGACATCAAGGCACAATGCATTTAGACTTGAGACTATACAGTATATACCTGGTGCAACCAAATGGGGACCAAATATATATTTTTTTATATATTTATATATATAACAGATTTTAAACAAGCAGTGTGAGATTTGTGGCAACTGTCATTTTCTCCCATTTCCAACAAAAGGCTGTCGTCTTCTCTTTCCGTAGCCTACCATTAAGATTCTGGATCAACATACTGAAGAACCCACATTTCATTTTCGATGTGCATACCTCTGATAATGTGGACGCTGTACTGTCTGTCATTGCCCAGACCTTCATGGACTCATGCACCATTGCAGACCACA
Organism: Sprattus sprattus; assembly: GCF_963457725.1. Lineage (NCBI taxonomy): Eukaryota > Metazoa > Chordata > Actinopteri > Clupeiformes > Clupeidae > Sprattus > Sprattus sprattus. Next base: position 7,976,803 of record NC_137914.1, read on the forward strand.
AGCTGGGCCGGGTGAGCAGACAGAAGGAACCTCACTGCTTTGGAGATTTGTCATGTGGTCGACATATATCTGGACACTCGATCCACGTTTTAGTCTGTCCTCATATCTTAAAAAGAAGTCCCTTTGATAGTGTCGATAGTCTGATCTACACCAGATTTAGGTCGTTTTATAGAAACTGTTGGTTGAATGCCACACTGATTATTTGTATAGTTGGAATATGTACATTGATATTAAACTGATCAACTGAAAGGTATAGCTTGAAAAAATATGAAGCAATGGAAGATGCTTGACATACTGTACTTCGTATGTAGTGGGATGTTTACTAGGTTTTTAAAGTTACAAATGCAGAAGGGCTTTTTATAGAAGCAGTGTGTCACCAATTACTTTGTTTGCAGCATAGCTTTTATTTATGCTGTGTTTTTAAGGGTGCCTGTGTTTTCTTCTCATCTCTTTTTTTAAGGATTCCCCCATTAACAAGTTGCTGTATGCCAGAGACATCCCGCGCTACAAGCAGATGGTGGAGAGGTGAGAATGTGCCAGCCTGTTTGGCCTCTTGGCCCTAGGCACAGACCAGCCTAGCCGTGCACTGAGGGCACCCCCGCCCAGCTGTCCACTGCTCACTGTGAACACCAACACAACCTGGAACCTGGAACCTGGCACATACTGTCTGACAGCAGGAGCAGATAAATGGACACGTTCAGACACACAGGCTGGCTTGGCTCTGGGCTGGCTCGTTTCATTAAGCTGTAAATGTTCAGTGTTAAAAATGAGAATTGGGCCGTATAAGCTGTGGTAAATTGTTGACGATATGGTTTTCTGTTTAAGGTATTATGCTGACATCAGGCAAACAATTTCAGCCAGTGATCAGGAAATGAATTCGGCTCTTGCGGAGCTGTCAAGGGTAAGTCGGTATATCCTATTGGCTTAGCCACGCCTCATATATTCTGATGTATGATATATCAATCTGGGAAATTTGACTGAAGCTTTTTGATGCACCTTAGCAATGACAAGTTCACCAATGCAAGAAATTCTTTTTGTACCAATAATCTTCAGCAGTTAACGTTTTTACATTAAATAGCATCATTCGGTAACATATCTGTTGGCTTTTTGTCATGAATTTCCCACCCTTTTCCTATCACTATTTCATCAAGATTAATCTGCCATTATTCTGGTAGTAACTGTGGTCATATTGTCCTCTTTCAATTCCCAGTGCTGATATTGATTATGGTAAAAGTACTCATTACCTGTTGAGAAGTGTACATCACGTGTAAAAGTTAATTTTCTGTTTCTTAGAATTACTCTGGCGAGGTGAATTGCTATGTGGCCCTGCACGAGTTATACAAGTACATCAACAAATATTATGATCAGGTGAGTTTACCACTGACAGTGTTGTAGTTGCTTTGCCATAATACCGAATGCCATATGCAATGTCACTGTCAAAATGACCAATCAGTATAGAGACGGGTTTATGTTTCTGTCTCTGTAAAAGCTCAATAATATTCTGAAATGTTCACCTCTGTGTGTTATGCTTGTAGCAATGATTATAAACAATAGATAGATTATGTGGTGTTTTAGTCCTATTTAGTTTTAGAATAATTGTATTTATGTTTATGTTGTAATTTTTGTATGGTTATTTCTATATAGACCCACACAAACACTTCCTCACCTTTGACTTTTAATTAAAAAAAAGATTAACTGAAACATCTACTGTACACATGACACATCAGAAACAACAACAGCACAAGCCCAGACCCAAGAGCTCAGACATGTATCTCTGTCCGTCTCTGCAGATCATTAGTGCACTGGAAGAGGACCCAACGGCCCAGAAGATGCAGCTGGGGTACAGGCTCCAGCAGATCGCTGCTGCCGTGGAGAACAAAGTGACTGACCTATGACCTCACACACCCCTGACTCTGAATGACACAGTGTCATGGAGACTCCTGGCTGAAAAAAAATGGCCCACTCAAAAGGGATGACTGATGAGTACTGTAAAAATGACCTCCGCATGGGCTGGAGATGTTTCCAGAAGGCAGGAGGACAGGAGGAGATGGAGATGATTGATGAAGCTGGCAGAGGTGTGAGGGAAGGACAGGTCTCCACCATCCATTTGATCGGACTTCAAACCTCAGCAGCAACTCGTGAAGGACTTGAAATTGCCACCGATACAGTATACAGCATACAGTATTCTGGATTCTGCTGATTTCCTCTGCAAGTGTGACGTGATTGTTCTGGGCATTCCTACTTCACTCCCTGCTCTTGTGCACACTTGTTTGCCCATGGTACGTTACTGAGAGAATTTTCCTCTAAGAAGGACTGATTGAGAGGACTTGATAACTGCAGATAGCACTGGTGTTTGCCAGTTGCTGCAGTAGGATTGACATAAACTTAGAACGAGTTAGCGCAACAGGTAACGTATGAGAGTGTATGTCCTCCTTTGTTTCCCTGACTATCCTCCTTTGTGTCTTACTTCTGTAGTGATTTGTAGAGTCTTTGGAACAGAGTTCAATCATAAGAGTGTTTGGGGGTCTTTGGAATTGCATATTGTATCTAAGTGGGGTTAGCCTGACTGGTGGTCCAAAACACAAATGGTCTTAAAACATAAAACCTAATAATTCATATCAAATATATGAAAAAAACAAAAACGGAAAGGTGGCCTTTATTGACCTAGTACTAAACTGATTATTTTGCCAATGCACCTGGTACATTCAATTGATTAAAACAAAGTATCTCAATTAAAACTAGATCTCAAGACTATGACCAAAGTTAGCCAAAAACAGAAAAAAACACATTGCATTTCCTTCAGTGACCAGCAGATGTCAGCTTACCAAAAGCACCCACCCAGTGACTGCACTTACCAACTGGTATTAGTAAATCAGTCAGATGTTAGGAGAAAAAAATACAGTTTTTAATTATATAAAATAATTATAATATATTGTTAAATCCAAATAGACACCACTTTAAAGTACATGCGGCCTGAATGTTTTGAGTTTTAAACATTGCTACTGTCTACTGGTTTCATTGAAAGAATGCATACTTAGCAAAATCCCTGAAATGCAAAAAGACATTTCTCTTATTGGCAATGGCAAATACTGGTTGGAATACATGTGCGGCTTTCCTACTGAAGGTATCATGCACACACACACACACACACACACACACACACACACACACACACACACACACACACACACACACACACACACACACACACACACACACACACACACAATTGCTTCCATTTTATTTATTAATTTATTTATTTCTTTCCCAGCTGGCTTCTATAACAGCTTGCCAATTAAAAAGTAAAGACCAAAATAATGAGAAGAGTTTCTGTCAAAAGCATTTTATAAAATGTCTCCTCCACTCCTGTACCTGGTTCCCAGTTTTTCCACAAGGGCGGAAGGAAGGTTCGGAATATTCCATGTTCTTTTGATGAATGCATGTTTACAAACTATGGCAAATCCCCTTGCTGACCATGATGAATGCTTTTCCATGGCTTTTGAATAACGTACACGGTTGCAGGTTTGAAAGGCTGATAATCTAAATGTGATTGGAAATCATGTATTGATGTCATTGCTCAGTGAAAATGTTCTGTTTGTAAATAGAGTTGTATGTATCACCATTGCTTTTTTTTGTGGTCGGAAGAAGAGGATAGTTCATGCAAAGCAAACAATAAAGTCCTCTGAAGTTCAAGTCGTGTGTAATGCTTTTTAGATTTCAGTGCTGGAATCTGTTTACTTCATTTGTCGGTCCAAATGCAGCATCTTTCCATCTACAGTGATCTTAATAACTGATAAGTTAGGTTTTCAACTGAAAGTGAACTGTTTTGAACAGAGTATCTAACTGTAACCTGTTCTTCTTCGTAGAGCATACATAGATATAGAAGACAGCCTGTAAGTGTGTCATCATTCAGTACCAGTTTGTGTAGTTGGACTGAACCTTATATTTACAATCCAGTGCTGCAATGCTAAAAGAGTTGTCTCATCGCCGTGTTTATCGCGCATTCTTTCGGACAAGGCATGTAGTGGCCAATCTGGTGACCTCAGCAGAATGCAGCGGTTGGAAGGGGTCGGTAACCCAAACCAGGGCAGCTCTGTCAGGAGCGACACTTTGAGCTTCGATGTCCTGCACGAGACTGAGCAGCTCTCTTGTTTGTACTCAAACTTGGTAACCGCGTCATGGCAGAAGAATGCCTGCTGCTGTGTGAGGACTGTGAGTGAAGGCCGTTTGGGCGGGATACTGGGGGTGGGGGGCACTGTGTTATCTTCAGTCTGTCTGACCTCTGTAGCCATAGGGACTAATTATATCTATCATTTGTCTAGAGCTGACTCGACTGCTCTAGGCCAAGGTGATTTTCAGTTTCACAACAGTATATTTTATATTTATAATCTAATGGCAATTAATCTGGAGGGCCTGTGTTGTTTACTGAGACTATTAATTCTGGTTGTATATAGCTTCTGTTCATGCTGTAATAATTTGTGAATTAGTCTGGAAATTGATTAGTTCAAGTGCTTTACTTTCCAGGCGCGGAGAGAACAGAGAGAAGCTGTTTTGTTTAACACAGTGTAAGCAACGTCAGGATCACCCTGAGACAGGTCACCTTTATGACTTTTATAGGTCGTATCACATATATCACAACTCTTGCGCACACCCCCCAGTTGAGATATATACTTACCAAAAATAAAAACATCCTTTGAAAAAAATATTCATGGTAACTTGACTTATGTGTCTGGCTTTAAGCAGTGACATTGCAGACTAACTCAAATCCAATACATTTCGCTTACAGGGCGAATAATGTTTAAAGATACATGCTTTCACAGAGTTCTATTTTCATGCCCCATCACAGGGTATGTGTGTGGAAAATACAAGTCGCTGCCAGGTATTTAAGCTAGACCAGACTTGGCAACAACACACTGACAGCCCATGCTGGTAGCATGGCAGAAGCAGTCTGTTTTCCTTTTGTGGTTGAAGGACGGGGCTGTCATCTAAAAAAAAATAGAAACAGGTCAACTGTAATTGGGAAGGGGTGTTGGATATCACATCTCTTAAAAGCCTTCTAATTGCTGAGTGCCTTCCCATATAATGACCTTCAAATTTAGGGGGGGCTTTTAAAGTAAGTACTGACCTAGTTGAACTGTCATTCTAAATTTTGTTGAACATAAATCAAAATTAATTATTTATTAATACAGTATGAACCACAGGACACAGGGGTGAGTTCAGACTGCCGGGAACATGATGGTGAAAAGTATAAATGATCTGAATATAAAAACTAAACTTAGATGTCAGTAGTATCCTATAGTGTCATATCATGTCACATAATGACATATGGTACTATCCACACTATGCGTACTATGAATGTCTCCATTATATAGTCCTCAGAAGGGGAAATCTGGCAGTGTTTTGGTTTTGTGGTTTCATCTGATTGTTTAATATTTGTGGGTGTGACCTCAAAAGGATCTAATTACTATTCACTGTTAAATGATGCCCAAGGCCCATGTGTAGTTACTAACTCCTCTTTGTCATTGTCCTTGGTGCTCTTATGTGGTAAACAGTCATTAGAATCCTTAATCCGTCATACATTTTGAGAGTATCATAATGAAATGTAACTTCACTCCAGGGCAGCTGGACGCTTCTGGACGCTGCCCTTGTCTGGTTTCCAAATGCATTGTTGGACCACAATATTCAGGAATCCCCGTCGTAAGCTTTTCCTGCGTGTGTCTTGTGTCACATAGCCCCACACGAACACACGAACACACACACACACACACACACACGCACACACACACACACACACACACACACACACACACACACACACACACACACGCAGCCCCTCCTCTCCTGGGACCTTTCATTTCTCAGCAGCTTATCACCGCTTCAGACATGCCAGTGGGCACTGTGTCAAGGCCTAAGTGTTAACAGCTTCACGTTTACCACAGAGTGACTCTTGCCAGGCTGCACCCGGTCACCCAGTGGCGGTGGGATATTAATAAACCTCTCTCCAGTGTCCAAATGGGAAATCAATATGCGCCGCACAGCAACTCGATAGCTTCCCACTTCTTTTGCAGAGTGTGTCATGAACCTGACTCGGTGACATCAGATTGCATTGGAAATGATTTGTGAAACATGCTTTTGTCTGAAAATGCATGCCGACTTTGTTGTGTTTCAATGCCACTCTGGTAGCAGACATTTATCTTGGTCATGAAAATGCACTTGAAGTTGAAACACATTAGGGGCTGATGATTTAAACACAACGGGATGTAGGATGTAAAAATTCAGTTTACTCCAGAAAACTTGCCTTGATGTAATGTCACCTGCTTTAATGAGTCACACAAACCCATCTTTCTGATTTTTCTGGGCCTCCTGTTCTATCATGAGCCTGGCTCTTGTATCCATGACTTGTTAAGGTATGAGCTGTGCGGGAGGTGGAAAAAAACAGAGGCCGGTGGTGTTTCCTCAGACCTGTGCTGAGAGGGGCCTCCACTAGCGCTGAGAGAGGCCGGCCTCAGCCGTCTGACTCAGGCCTCTCCCCTTAAAATATCCCACAGCTGTGAGGGGCTAACAGTGCTGAGCACACACTGCAAAAAATGCTTTTCTAACCTAGTGTTACTACTCTTATATTGAGATGAAAAATCTAGTTGGTCTTGTTTCTAGCTAAATTGTGCTTACCTAGTGCTTTCTTGGTAAGGTTATTGTTACCTATTTCAAGCAAATATTACTTATTTTAAGAAATCTTAACAAGCCAAATTTGCTTAACGCACTGGCAGCCAAATTTGCTTGTTTTAAGCAAAATCCTGCTTAAATATGTAATTATTTGTCTTAAATCTAGAGGGGCATTTTTTGCAGTGCACGGCCTCACACGCAACATGGAGGCTGAGCGACAAAATCACAGCATTTGTGTTGGAAAGATTATGTTTAACCATTATCACAGTGAAACTGATTCTATTTGATGAAGAGACGGTAGGAAGCCATTTTGGTAGGTAGAAAGAAAAAGAGAAAGAAGGACAGAACAAAGAACAAAAAGTGTAAAAAAAAAAAAAAAAAAAAAAAAGAAGGAAAAGCACAAATGAATGTATCACCCAAACAAACAAACTAACACTTAGAAATGATAAACAAACAGAACCTTTGAACTGGAGACATGTTACAAGGGAGAGTGGGAGACACAGAGGTAGAGAGGTGGGTGGGGATTTCCCTGCTCAGCTGTGAAGCCTGTCAACCATAATCTTTTTCCAGGGCCACAGTCACAGCCCGGCTTTTCGAGAGAGCACGACTGGCACAGGGATGTCTACAGGCACAGAGCTCCATCTAGCCCAGCTATCGTAAGTGCTCAATTGAGAATATAGGCCGAAGGTCAAAATATTGCATCTTTTTAGATTAAAAATGTATTCGTATTACAGTAAGGCTTGCAGTCATCATATGCATGTTGTACGCATAGCCCTGCATGTGCTTTTTATGTCGTTATGTTGTTATGACTGTTTCTGCTGTCCCAGAGCTGTTATGTAGGCATTATTTATTTAGCAGGAGGCTTGGACCAAAAAAGGCATTGTGTAGATAGTCCTACAGGTACAAGCCATTCAGATCGTGCTGCTTGTGACCTATAAATGACAAAATAAAGACCCGAATGTGAAGACTACTTTCAAAAGAGAATGCAAGTTAATCTGGGGCTTGCTGCACCATTCTGCCAAAGTTAATTTAATGCACAAGAAGTCTGTCTCAGCTAGTCAGCTACTGGTGAAGATTAATGATCAAGAACAAAGTCCTAGCTACAGTGTTAGGTCATATATAGTTGTCTCCGAAAATATTGTGATTCATTAGATAAAAACGCATAGATAAAATGTTATGAGTGATTTGGGTCCAACCTTCAGATAGAAAGTTCTTTTGACAAGTGTAATTTTCCTTACCTAATCTGAAATTAAGTGACAGAACTGAATGTAACAGAAGTTTAGCTGGAAGCAATCCGAATGAAAGTAATCTGAATAACAATGAAAGCAATGGCTTATGTAGGCTCGAACTAGTAATAACTGTAACTGCCTACATTCTAATTATACTGTGGTGTAGAGGGAACAGGTTTGCAGGTCAGGGCTTCTGCTGTGCCTCTGGCTGGCCTGCAGTGCCTGCTGCCTCTGCTCTGTGGGAAACTGGGGAATGTCTATAAGTAGTCCTGCCCCGAGTGCTCTTAATAACTCCACACTTCTGACGTGGCCCCACACACCCATCTTTCTTTTACTGGAGAGAGCCCGAGCATAAAAGCACTGTTACTGTGGCAGATGTTGTGTGAACACCCAGAATAACCCCACAGTAATTCACAAGTTGTCAACATGACGGTGATTTGTGTGTTTATGGTCAGTGTCTGTTGCCAACAATTTTTTCTAGATCGTCATCTATTACGTAACGAACAACAGTGTTAAACTTAGTGTGTGTAAGCAACAGCTTAGGAAGCAGCAGCAGCAGCGACGGCGGCAGCTTCCCCTTTAAGTCATCTGTATGTGTGTGTCCGATGCAGAGCTCGGGCTGAGAAGATTCCGGCGCTTGCTGAGCTGAATCATCTGGGGCATCTGGAGCCGAGGAGTCTTGAGGATCAGGAGGATCCCAGCGAGTACTGCTATGGTGTGCCCCTCCCCTGTGTGCATGCCTGTCATCTCCACACCAGAGTACACACACTATCTGTCAATATGACTCAGATTACTACTTGCTTATTATGTATTCTAGGTACCCTTTTATATTTAGACTACCTTTACATAGTATATGTGACTAATTCCCATAGATGTGTATCAGCATGACTCATACGTTATGGATGGTTGATCAGCTAAATGCCTGAACAGCCCATAAACTATTACTATTATTATTATTATAATATTATTACATTATATTATTATTTTAGCGTTGTTCTCTAGAAATGTTGCAGTGAAGGATTTCAGACGACTGGAGATATATGATTTTTGTGTAAATCCATCTAGGTGGTTATCACCCAGTACAAGTGGGAGACATTTTCAACAAAAGATATCAAGTGGTGTCCAAACTGGGTTGGGGCTTTTTCTCTACCGTTTGGCTCTGCCGTGATCTCAGGTACTACATTCTTTATTCCGAGCGTGACCTGTGCGTAGGTGTGCAGGAGCGCAGACTTATTGCATATGGCTGTGTTTGTGACGCTCAGGTTGGGGAGGTGTGTTGCAGTGAAAGTACTGAAGAGTGGCACAGGCTTCACTCAAGCCGGTGAGGACGAACTCACCCTGCTACGCTGCGTGAGTCTTCCTCTCCCTCTCTCTCTCTCTCTCTCCCTCTCTCTCTCTCTCTCTCTCTCTCTCTCTGTCTCTCTCTCTCTCTCTCTCTCTCTCTCTCTCTGTCTCTCTCTCTCTCTCTCACTCTCTCTCTCTCATAGTGGTTGTCTTTGCTTTGTTGATTTGTGTTTATTTTATTGTGTCTCTGCCATGTTTTTTATTTCCATATGTAGATAACATAGTTTGAAGTCCTGATAAATGTGCAGGTGTATTAACTTTGTATTTATTTATTACATTATTTATAAATAAATTGTATTTATTATTAATTTTTCCCTGTCTCTCTATCTCTCTAATGTGCTCCTTTCTTTTCATTTGATAGGCCAGTGGTCCCACAGCTCGTCACCCTCACAGCAGGCACATTGTTCAGCTATTGGACGAGTTTAAGGTGGCAGGGAAGAATGGAATCCGTATCCTCAAGACTTGATCTCACTTTGCACTATTTGACGACTTGTGGCTACTATGGTCCCAGTTTGTATTACTTGAACCTTAATCTAATGTTAAGATATCTGCCTTGTACTGGAATTACTGGGGCCAGACCTTCGTTGTTGGCAAGTATGTATGGGGAACCCTGGTCTCTCCTTCACCTGTGTCAAACGGCTCATCAAACAGGTAAGGGCAGAAACCCTGTTGCTTTTTCTCCTAGCCTAAGCCCCCTCCACAGAGAGTGGAGTAAGCAAATGTCTCTATGCAGGTTCTTGAGGGTCTGGACTACCTGCACACACACTGTAAAATCATCCACACGGACATCAAGCCTGAGAACATCCTGTTGTGCTTGGAGCCGCAGTCCCGTGTGCGCACTGCAGAGGGCGCATCACACAGTTTTCTGGGCTATGTGGCTCCTGTGGAGAATAGCACAGGTATTCAGTCAAAACGCATAATAAAGAAAAAATGTAAGCAGTCACAGATTTCTGCCATGTTGTATTGTTGAATTACATGAAAGTGGTCTTATATCACATGACAAATGTATGTTGTTTTGTTTGTTTTCCACAGAGACAAGGAAATTCAACTTAGACAAAATCACAGTGAAGATAGCAGACTTAGGAAGTTCTTGTTGGGTGGTAAGAAGCCCTCACCACAGTCAAACAGTATAGATTTGCATTCAAATTAATTGGCATTACGAAGCTTTGTAATCACATTTGTGCTGGAAATGATATTCTTTTTTCAGTACAAGCACTTCTGCGAGGAGATCCAGACCCGACAGTACCGCTCTCTGGAGGTTCTGCTTGGTTGTGACTACGGCCCTCCAGCTGACATCTGGAGCGTGGCCTGCATGGTAGGCCTTGGTGTCAGTACCTTGTGCAGATGTTAAAAACATGATTTACACATTTGCTTTAACTTTAAAATGAATCTTCTTTTGTTTTAGGCTTTTGAGCTTGTAACTGGTGACGCACTGTTTGAGCCCAAACCAGGCAAGGGCTTTTCACTGGAGGAAGGTAAAGCATATGAAGTGAATCCTCTTTTAATTCTGACAGGTTGTACTGGAATGGGTATTGGGATATGTAAAGTATTGAGAATTTGACAATTTATTGACAGTGGAATTTTGTTGCATTTGGTCTAGATCATATTGCTCACATCATTGAACTTCTAGGCAAGATTCCCCCCGCAATTGCACTATCTGGAAAATATTCCTTTGAGTACTTCAACCGCAGGGGTGAGCTTTCATGACTTTGATGATACTTTTACAATGCCAACTGTGATACAATTTCACCCCAGTTGCATGGTACTGTCACCCAAAAGATCAGGGCCTCGTTTCCCGAACGCGCACTTAGCCTAAAAAGCACTTGAAATCGTTCGTAAGAGGAATCCTACGTTGCAGACGGGTTTCCCGACGCGGCACTTAGCTTAAGTGTACCTTTCGTTGAGAAGAATTCTACGTGTGGTCAGGACCAGTAGTAACTTCACACTTAGCGATGCAATCCACCAGGGGCATTGTTCGGCCTATTATAGAAGAAATCCAAAGGATGTTTCTGTGTATAGCACATCATGAGAATGTCATTGTTTCACCTGCCTATTCCCATCAAAATAGAAATAATTAAGCAATATAGCACGAGTGGGAGTGGGGTAGGTAAGGGATAATCCCATGTTGTTGCCTACGCCACTCGGCCGCACTCCCACGAGTGCTATATTGCTTTTATAAAACAATTCTACCGTCAACAAATTAACATTTCAACACGAAGTTATTGATTAAAAATGGTTTATTTCGCCATTGTTTCTCCGCACAAAAAATAGTTCCATTGTCAACGTCTTGGTTTGGAATTTAAAAAACTTTGAATTAATTATGACTGGAGATGGCGTTACTATCCCCGCCCCCGAATTCAGTGCACAGTGCACGTTCGATGCACGCATTGGCTAGCTAATTTCACAGCAATTAACGTAAACAGGTTAACGTGACGTAAACAGCTCCTAAGAGATACTTAAGAACTCGTGCACGTTGCGCTCGTGCACCTGACTTTAAGTTGATGGTTGGGAAACGCACGTAAATAGAAAGTGTTACTTAGTCTACGATGTCGCGAAAATCCACGTAGGCCGTTAAGATGCGTCGTTATCGGGAAACGAGGCCCTGAAAAGTAAAGTTTCAAGAGTATAGATAAGATGGGCCAATCCGCCCTGGCCTAACACACAGGTTTATGGTTATTTTATATCAATGGTTATGATGTTCCTTCTCCATACAATACAGCATTTTTTATTACTATGGATTCCATTGTTCAGTAGGCGTGAAAGTGAAGGGGTTTTTGTACTTAAATAGGGTATTTAAGTTGTGTGTGTGTGTGTGTGTGTGTGTGTTGTGTGTGTGTGTGTGTGTGTGTGTGTGTGTGTGTGTGTGTGTGTGTGTGTGTGTGTGTGTGTGTGTGTAGGTGACCTGCATCGGATTGCTGTTCTGCGGCCGTGGAGCTTGTACGAGGTGCTGGTGGAGAAATACCACGTCCCGCTAAGGGAGGCTTGTCTCTTTGCTGACTTTCTGCGGCACATGTTAGACTTCCTGCCAGAGAGACGGGCCACTGCAGCTCAGTGTCTCAAACATCCTTGGCTCAGTCTGGCACAGGACCCACTGGCTCACAGCACCGCACACTGAGACTTCCTGCACCCCCTCCCCCCTCCTCCCCCCCTGGCATATGGAGACCTGCACACAGTATTATTTCATTTGGCATTAATGAGTGAGCTGCAAAACTGTTTGCTGTATTTTCTCAAGTTTTAAACTTGAATTTTGAATTGCACATTTTCATGAAAGATTAGTGTGTGTGTGTATGTGTGTGTGTGTGTGTGTGTGTGTGTGTGTGTGTGTGTGTGTGTGTGTGTGTGTGTGTGTGTGTGTGTGTGTGTGTGTGTGTGTGTGTGTGTGTGTGTGTGTGTGTGTGTGTGTGTCTGTATGGTTGTGGGTCCCTCTGTCTGTCTGTCTGTCTGTCTGTCTGTGTGGGTGTACGTGAGTGTGTGCATGTATGACTGAAATAACTAAGAATTCCTCAGGGTTGATGTAAATAGAGTAACTGAGTGAATCATCATAGTGTAGCCTAGAGTTGTTGTTTTCTTACCGCCCAACTGCCACCTCTTTGCTGTGTTTATATACTTTTATGTTCAATGGTGCTCCCTTTAACGAAGGTGCTAATCTAAATAAGTGTGTACCGTTACTCTTACATTCACTCCAGTCTACTGCACATATACTTTATGTGAATGCTGTTTCAATAAAATCAAAATTCACAATGAGTCGTGTTCAAAATAGCATTGTTTATCCACACATGAATATTCTGCTTCTTAGCTAGTTGGAATGTGGTTTTCTTATTGATATTTAAGGTTGGGGTTAAGGTTGTTCAAAGCGACATACTAAACATTAGAAAAAAAAACATTACACACAACAAAGTATCAATTTGAAGTACAAATTTTAAATCCCTACTTAAAATAATCAATACAAAATGCTTACAAATGTTCTTAATGGTGTCGGTGTAAACTCCACAACAAACCTCAGTCCCAAACCCAATAGTACCTCTGGATCAAATGATCAAAACAGCCATCTTTACAGACTTCACGGACTCAGATTTCAACTATATTCAAATTCATTGTCAATACTGCACTGTACTGGTCAATGAGCCTTAATGACCAGTAATGATGAAACGTCCGAGGAACAGATTTAAAGACATTAAGCTTAAATTCCTTTTACCAATGACAATGCAACAACTGAGAATGAAATTATCACCATAGTATTACATTTATTTCGTATTATTTAATTTTTATAAATAATATTTAAAAAATTCACCAAATCATATTATTTCATAAATATTTTGTCAAATTTGTGAACATGTCAGAGAGACCATGTTAATTCTCAATTGACAAGTGATGATACTGAGCAAAATATTTCATTTCAGGTGGAAGTATGATGCATGCACTATTTGTACATCTAATCTCACGCTTTGTACTTGCTGTCCATTAAAGCCACACTTTCCCTACTCGTTGTCATGTGCTGAGAATTTACTTCCTGTCTGACACTAATTTGCTGAGCATCAAAATATAACTTTGGTATAACCCACATAAATGCAACATAAGGGTAAATATAAAGGCAATACACATTGTTGCTCTTGATGACTGACTGACTGACTGACTGATGACCACTAGAATGTCCAAATCCATCAGCCGATCCAGCTGTAGGCCCGACATTCCATCTCAGGATTGTCACGGTAAACAACCCGGTAGCCACATTCTGTCGGGATCCGCTCACATTTGTTTGGCCAGGAGGTGGGTTTCTTAGGTCTAGTGGAGAGAATGACAGACAGCTCTTGAATACACAACACTCTTGACCAGACAGTTCTATAGCTTTTTGATAAGATGTCGGACCGTTTCCAGATGGATCTATGCCAGTAAGACAGTTACACTGGTGCCTGTGACTACTGTGACCAAGAAGTGTATGTATATATTGTATGCATATAACGTATATATGAAGAGTTTACACTATCCATGAATGCAGAGACAAATGTGTGGTATGCAGACATACAATGAGTAGTTGTTGCCTGTTGATCTTTTTTACTCACGGGTAGCAAAAGAAACCCAAATGATGGCAGTAGCACTTGTCACAGGCTTTGGAGAAGGTCTCCCCTGGTTTAAAGTACTGATCTTTGTATGTGCAGATACCTGTCAGTGCAAAAAGATCGAAACAACAAAGATGCTAATTAGAATAAGAGGATCATTTTTACTATACAGACTTAGGAATATATAAAGATAAGGTGAAATATGAATTATAACAGAAACAAGACTTTATAATAAAAATAATTATAACAGAAACAAGAGTTGAGGTTAAAGACCAGGAAAGGACTGTTGTTCAAATAAACTCCCATTCCAAATAATTCTAATACATTTAAGTAAGAAATGTAGCCAAATATTTGCGAAAAGCAGAGTTGAACATTTAACCCCTCCTCCCACCCCCACTTCCTAGGGGTGAGGTTGTGCCCCTGCTTTGTTGAAGTCCAGTGCAGACAGAACATCTCATCAGTATAACATCCCAATACTAATTTAGTTAGAATTCATTAAGTCTGGCATGGAGACAGCATTACCAAGGCCAGGCTCAATGTCAGGCACATCAATTCTGCTAGTTTGATTAGTGCATTGATTAAAACTAAACCAGTCTATAAATCAATTGATTATTCTACAGAAGAGGACCCTAAATGCATAGGATAATTATAGATTTCCCATTGCTACACACACTGGTGAAAAGTTGTGTACAAGATTAGCAGCCTACGCTGATACCAATGCACTGGTGTCCCTCGCTGATTTGTCGAGGCAACGTAGAGCAGTGGAATAAAAGTTCTGTTAAAGACACCTGTCTGTGCAAGACATCCCAAAACCTGCTGAGCAAGAGTGTATGGTCTATGGGGACGGAGAGGGAATCTACAGTACTGTGTGTTGGTGGCCTGAAAGCTGGGTTTGCTTGCTTGCAGTACTATTACTTCCCTGTCCTGTCAATCGGTACACTGCTTAGCCTTTCACATGAACACACATGTCTATACCAGGTTTGAGTGCAGTGATGATACAGGTGCAGCAAAACTAAAGAGTCTTACCTGACTTGTGATAGACAGATGCCTGGGTCAGCCCACAGGCCCCCAGCAGTAGGAGAAAGGCAGATGTCTTCCGAAACAGATGGACTGACCGCCGTTCGGAAGCTGGCTCCATACTGATGTAAAAACAAACGTAGGTCTAAGTTGGTTCTGACAGCCTTAAAAAAGCAAATGAATGGACTTTCTGTCGCTAACTCACTCACTTGGAGCACGGGTTACAGAGAGGCTCAGTTTTGTTTTAAAACAGTAGTTCACCACTGAGAGTACTCTTCGAGCAGAAGTATTTATACTCCCGTCAACCTGCATGTAAGAGGTGGAGGGAGAAGGTCTAGGAGACAGAAGAGGAACAGGGAGGAGGGGGGGAGGCCCTTCCGCCACGCCATTTCTCTTTACGTCTGTCAGCCGTTTTTTGTTTAGGAGCAGTCAGGTTCTGGGCAGAGGGACAGAGCGTCCCTATAAATATTAGGATTTTCCCTTGCGGTGCGTCTGGCATCCTATGTCTGGGTCTGCGGGCAGTATGTTGGGGCAAGTGAGTAGGTGTTGGAGAAGCGTGAGGAGGTCAGTCTGGAACACTGCCCTTCCTGGGGCACTGCGCTGAGTGTTTGATTGTCAGTTTAGTGGCGAGAAGGCCAGGTCTTGACACAAGTGTGCACACACACACACACACACACACACACGCACACACACACACACACACACACACACACACACACACACACACACACACACACACACACACACACACACACACACACACACACACACACACACACACACACACACACACAGACGGTCATACACAGACACACAGACACACACGGACACAACACATCACACCAATGCCAGTTGTATCCTCATCAATAAGTCTGGACTAAAATGTACCCAAGTTCCGTGGAATCCATTCCAAATGAGATATGTTTAATTGCTAGGAGGAATGTTGTTGACAAAAAGTTGTGACTTAATGAAGAGTATAAGTGGGGAGGCACCTGGTTAAATGGAATCAGTACTAAAGCCCCTGCTGTTTCTAATATAATCAACACGCCAATGCCATCACACTTCTGAACTTCACTGTGGAACACATAATTTCTGCCATAAGCCAAAAAAAACACTTGGGTTTATACATTAGCCATAAAGACAAATAAAAGTTTACACCACAGATAATAACAAAAGGCCTTTGCTTTGCTACATTGCTAAGTACAGAGTTCCATACTGAATAATGACAGCACATGGATTCATTGTATTTTCTTAGGATTGGGAATAGAGATAGAATTAAGACTGTGTCACAGGAATGCATAACGTCAGTTTTAATTGTTATCCTCTTAAAGTAAGTGAATCTCTAGTTAGTTATAGGACTGTTCAGTCTATGAAACTACTTTATCTAAAGGAACAGTTGAAAATGATGTCATTCTTATTTCTCATCCCACTCTTGCTCTTCTCCAGGTTCTGTCCCCCTGCCCAACAATAAGATTCCGGTGTTGAATACTTGAAATGGACAGTGGAAATTCTCACACTACTCCCATGGGTACAACATGATGGAATTTTTAAACAAAGCATGAAACATATTTCTGGATTTCTTTATTTTTTTTAGTTCTGTGGGCTACATTCCGAATACAGGTTAAAAATGTCCTCCATCTGATTTTTCTCCTAAAATGGGAAAGATCTGTTTTATGACAGTGTGAATGGCAAAAGTCTTAATAACTTGCTTCAGTAACTTCAAACTTAAGTTCTGATTTGGGACACTTCTTTACACATCTGACAATAGTGACAGTAGCAACCTCTGAAAATCTACACCAGAATTCATGTGCCTTGGGCTGGATTTTTTTTAGAAGATGTATTTATGGCCTTTATTTGGATAGGACAGTGAAGTATTTTGGACAGGAAATGAGGAGGAGTGAAGAGGTGGGGAGAGGTTCGGGAAACAACAGCAGGCCGGAATTGAACCAGTGTCCCCTCTGGCATGGCAGCATGGAAATGGGGGGCTTATTGGTTCACACTGCATTGCCCCCTTTGGGCTGGATTTGTAAAAGATCTGATTTAAAGTTGGTTTCTACAAAACATGAAGGACAGCTGTGGCTAGATGGCAGCTGAGAGTGTGGGTATGCATGGAATCATCTGAGCCAACTTGAGGGAACTTAGGAACACTCCCCTCTCTTTGAAAGAACATCTAAAGAACATCTAAAGTGTCCCAACAAGGCCTCATTAAGGTGCTGACCCTCTCAAACGCCCATGTCCTCCATGACATGTTCATAACTTAGCCGTAGCGTTCTCTACACATCAACAGTGTAACATTAGAGCTGATTACACCTAATGCTGCCATTGCAGTTTCCCCTGGAGTTCATTCGCTGATCGAAATGGATCAGTTTAGAATAGTGAATTCCACGAAGGACACACTGACACACTGACACATTAATTTAAGCCGACCAATAATGGCCTGGATCTGAGCAGTAAATAACCTAGTAACTAGCGCTCCAGTATGTCTGTGTTATACAGAGCAGGAAAACAGGCAGCACTTTCATGAGGAGCTCTGTAGAAGTCCTGTTTTTTGTTACCACCATTTTGGGACAATGTAGTTTTAGTGAATTTTCTTGCTAAATCATTTGGTTAGACCAGTTTTACTTTGTATAAGATCATCTTATCAGTCTCAGCAGTTCAGGCCAGTGGTCAACACATTGCCCTGTAGCACAGAAGATTCATAAATATATCTGCAAAATATCCATTTCGCACAATGTTGTGTAAAGCAGAATCACACCATTCAGGTGGGCCCTGAGTCATAAAAATGGGGTTTACTGGCCTCATCAAATGAGATGGAAAGTATCTAAACAGAACTGAATACAAGGAAGAAAGTGAGATACTTGGCATTGTCATTTTGTTTATGTTATATTTGTGAGAGATAAATAATACAAATGAAAACTGGACCATACATCTGAATACATCTAATCAGGGATAAGTATTTCAGTATGTTTTATTTCATCAGTGCATGTTTGTGCCATTTTTGACTGTGAATGAATGTGCTGTAATTCCAATGAATAATAATACAGTTTTATGACAACACTTTTCATTCATGAATACTTAGTTCATAATTTTTCTTTAAAATAATGCTGTAGAAAATATGTCCTTATCAGTTATACTGATTTTACATAACTGACTAAAACAATTCCCATGTCAAAATTGTAGACATCAATAACGTCCATCCATTAGAAATACCAGGAACTAGGCAAAAAGGGCACAATCCACAGAAAAGGATACATACAAAAGAGTTAGACAGGTGGGATATGTTACAGGAACCCATTGTGTATTATACACAGTTGTACCCTATAAGGTATAGTCGCTGATGACAACCTATACAAGTCAGGCTATACAACTGCTGTGTACTCATTGTCCACTATGTCTGATATCTAATTTGAGTATTATCCATGTTTTGTCTTGTTTTTGCTTCTCTATTCCTTATTTGAATCCGTTCCATGTTGAGTTTATAAAAGTTCAAATTGGAGCAATGTCTCGGGACGGAAATAGGCCATAGATGGTGGCAACATGGCTCAGGAAGCAGCAAGCAAGAAGGCTTTCTGTCTTTAACGGCGTTAATGACCACAACCTCCACAGAAAGAGTGTTCATCCATTCAGATGCCACTCACAGCTGAGGATCATGGCACTAGTTAAAGCAGCGTTGCAAACTTGATTAGGCCTTCAGGTGATCTCCAGTCACCCATGCTAATGCTCCTGAGGCACCAGTTACACTGACGCTTCCAAGAAAGGTGTTCATGTGTCCATCCGGCACTTTGTAGGTTTTCGAAGCATTTCATTTTCAAGTTACAGTACATAATTTTACACACAGGAATCACCCACATATGAATTATACATGTTCTAAGAGAACAGTGCCAGGTTTAGATATCAATTTACTTTAACCAATTCGGAAAGAAACAGAACAAAATGTATCAACGCATTCATCCAAAGGCATCACAGGAAGGGATATTACATTTTCAAGTGTTGAGGTGGACATAGAGCTGTCAAATTAGTTAATGGAGTTATGTTGAATTGATAAACTAGGTTAAAACAAAACATTTTCCCAGTCCTGCAAGACAATCCCAATATTTATGTATAATATATCCATTTTGTTATGGAAGAAATGGCTTTATTTGTCAAACGTATTGGGACGTCATATTCACCTTCTCCTGCTTTTGTTGTGCTGCTTAACCTGCTTAGTTCTTTAGAGGGTGTCCGGGGGCTGTTATTCTAGGGTCTAACTGCACAAGCAATGTAGTAAGAAATAAACAAACATCTGCAGAAGTGAGTGAAATCAATCACATTATACACACAACTGAACAGCATACAGTGGTAAACTTGGGGGCTTACACTGATACTATTTTGTAAATGACCAAAGAAGTCAAATAGTTTGAAGATTATAACCTCTTAGATCAAACTGGGTTACATTGTAGAGTTTAGTGCAGCAGTTGATCCTGAAATATACATAATTACAAAATCTATTATTATACAAAATCTATACCATAACTGTAAAGAACTGTTCAAATTCCATAAACAAAGCAAGCTTTATTTCCTTTCAGTTTTGCTTTCAAAAACGTTCCACGGCCATACTGATATGTAACATATTTGGCTAAATGAGAGGGTGTCATCGTCTTGGTACCACATCCGTTCAACACCGGGCACTTTGAGTGTTGATAATTAATTTAGTAAAACCATGACGTTTGGAAAGAGAGTGATATTCACCACAACATCCAAACTATTTTTGAACCAAACTTCTTTAATACTTCTAAAAAAAATGTCTAATTCTACTTGTTTGTAAACTTTAATTCATCACAATACAATCATACACCAACAAAATGAATGTTAATGGTAACACACACATATAAGGTATGGTGAGTGGTGTATGGTAGCCATTTTCTTTTAAAACATTATTTTTTTTACACTACATATGAATAGAAAACCAAATAATAAGGGAAAGACTAAAATAGGATGATTAAATGATTCCTTTCGAAAGCCAATGGAAAATTCAGAGTACTGATTTTTGAACACACTCTGATGTCAACCGTACATAATAACTCCTAACTAGACAGAAGACCTAAATAAACCTCACACTTTTTGTGATGTTGTTTCCGCAACCCAGATGAGACATCACCTGCCTGAGATGGAGGACGAGGCCCACAGTGCATCAACCAAGCACAGTGTGAGTGGGTCTCTGGGACAGAAGGTCACAGCTACCTCAAAGGTCATTCAGTGAGGGGCCAGTTGCTCTGGACTCTCAGTTGAATGCTACAAAGGTCAGTCCCCAAAGCCTGAGTTAAAATGCAGCATACAGGGCGTGCCTCGTTTCAGACCACATCACCACACTAGTAACACAGCAGATCACCTCACCTGGCTAATATAAAATTGGACAGAGCCACACAATTAGGCGTTTTAATCTTTGTATGCTTGCTATATCTACTGTTGCTATACCTTATCTGTTTGATGCTAGGTTTCGGATGACCTCCATTGTGACCTTTCACCTCCGATGCCATCCAATCCGAGAGAATCTGGCTGCTCTTGGGCGAATCAGAAAGCTGAACTGTTCTGCTTGATGAGTTCTGTGTGATGGTGATGTTAAAATGGTGATTCATTCCAGACTTTTACAGATATGCTTAGAAGTAGTGATGTGGAGCCAGATGTATATTACAATACTGGAGTTGCAATATTCAGAAGTATATTACAATGTACAGTACATCTGAATATCAATAGACATATATTAGACATATATGACAATATACATCCGGAGATAACAATGTAGCAGTTAGATTTAAATGTAGGAATGATCGATAAGTGAAGAGCATCCTTAACAACCCTAACACCTTGTGAAGGTGGTGTTCGAAGAAACGGTGCCGATTTGAAAATAAACAGCAAAGGCAATTTGTATGAACGGGTTTCAGGGCAAAAGTCAGAGTTTCCCCCATTGATTCTCAAAAGCATTCAAGCACAGTTTCCACTAATGTTCTCCATACTGACACACCTGGCCCTGGGTGACTAACCTCCTATGGGCAGATATTTAATTCAGCCACTGCTCAGACAGACACCTTCCTTGGCTCAGGACAAAACCTCCTTAATGAGGTATAGGTTTTATAAGGTATGGTGAATTCAACTCCTCCGGTCAGATCAAATAATTACAAGCCATTTGGCAACTGGTTTGAAATGTCCTTGCAAAGGACTTTCATTTGAAGGACATTTGGCAAAAGAAATGACAATGAAACTAAACTTAGCCTGACGCCATATGGCTTAAAGTTAGGCTATACAATGAATAATACAGCACATGCAATGTCAAACAGTCCTCAACTCACATCTGAAAGCCAGCAGGCAGTTAAACGACACTCAATGAAAAGGACAGTTCTTGTCAAAAGTTCCTCAGAATCTCATCCAATGGTGGAATCTGACATTTCAAAAGAGATACAAAAAGTAGTCTACATGTAGAAAATGTTTTTTTGTTCAATATGCACAACATAAACATGTGTTGAGAACTTGAGAGACATTAGAATGCAATCAGTGCTTGTCACAGTTTGGAAGCATGGAAACATGAATTAGGGATGAATATACTTTCCCAGAGGTCTTGAGTTTACAAAGTTTCAGTGAGTAGTCATACTCCATAAATATATACAGTTCATACAGTTATCCAATCAGTTTCAAACTTGATGACATTTACAATGCGCAAGACTGACATCCTTTTAAAAAATATAACAAATTCAATGTACAAACAGATTGTGGTACATATAGCCTCCCCATTAAGCCACATGTTGGATTTTAGGTGGATCACTAGGAGGACTTGGAAGTGTTTGCCTCTGGGGACACCTTCAGAACCGCTGCCCAGTATACCGAGGATTTCTTCTCTCCTGTACCTCAATCTGCAAACAAAGAGACGACGTAAGACTGGAATATACATGTAGGAAACACCAACAACCGAAGTCAACGTCATTTATGAATTTCCCTCGGGATTAATAAAGTATCCATCTATCTATCTATCTATTACAGAAAAGAAAAGACGTCGAAAAATCATTGGGAAAGTTCTGTGAGATGAGATGAATTTATGCACAGTGGCGGATTTGAGGAAAAATGCCTTATACCAAGGGAAGATGGAATCCCCTCCTGAGAAATATTAGCTCCACAGTTTAAGAGTTAAACATGAAGTATTAATTTTGCCTAGCCGTGTTAAAATTGTATCTAATGACTCTTGCTAATGTAATTGGTACATCAAATTGTGTTTAAATCCACTGTACGTTATAATGAGGAGGATGAATGCAATAGCTCTAGCCAATGTAAGACCTTTTTATTCATCTAGCTAAGCACAGACAAAATACTGGTTGTTCAGCCTCTGATTTGAACTTACAGAGAGTGGATTCTGTTCAAACAGAGGAACTCCCTAAAATAATTTAAATTTGATTCTTTAAATCCGATCTCTACTGTGCACTGCAGAGTGGACACACTTTTGTGTTAAACTGGGGGTTGACAAACAGCACCTCAAAAATATCACATTAATGAGCTGTGTATGCAGTGACACCGAACTTACCCTGGACACAGGCATGTCTGTAAAAAAAAAGAAAGGGATATTTAATGTTACAATTGAATGAGGAAGCAGTAAATACACAAATCTGCTTTGATTGCTGAGGGGAGTTTGCACATCAGTGTATTCAAATGAGAATTATTCAAACTACAAATGCAAATGATCACTTTTTAAAAGTCACATTGCTTATTCAACTTGTCTGTAACAAAATGCTGGTCATGGATTCAGCAAGAAACTCAAATAAGAGGGGCTGACTAGAGTGAGGAGAAAAAAAACGTATCCCCACGGTTGGTAACCATGGAAACCCTCTCATTATAGTCGAGTCGTGATGTTAATTTATTAATATATTTTTGCTCCATTCTACAGCCACCACAACATGTACTCTGGGTTTAGTGATGCTCAGAACACTTTACATTCACATTTTTCCCAATATTGGAAAATGTACCAGAGATAAAAAAAAAAAAAAAAAAAAGATTCTGTCAATGTGAGCTTAGAACACAACATCTAGCCTATACAAACATGCGGTTTGCTGCAGCATATTTTTCTTGCAAAAATGGCTATCTGTTTCTCTCTGTATGCGTACCATCATCGCCCTACATGACTTACACATGTGTAAAGATAACGAGGGTCTCTTATTAGAATAAGGTCATCTAAGCATGTTCCTTTGAATTTTATGACATGTATGTTAACACTATGTATAGCCACATCTTGTCATGCATCAGACTATATTTAGCAAAGGAGATACAGAACATCAGCCATGCTAAAGAAATGAGCTTTTCATAAAGCTGACTTGTGCACTCTACCTGGGGCAATTGCATCCGTGAGAATTCGTCATATATGCATATATAATATATATATATATACATTTTATATTTATGGAGCATGGTTGGACATCTTACTGCATGCCATGCTCATGTTACACATCTCTGACAGTAATCTTCTTTTTCACCTTTGTTTTCGGTTCTGACTTCCTCAAAGAAGGAGTCGCTCTGTCGGTTTCCTAACACAAAGGCCAGGAAAGAGAGGATGAGAGCGTCCAGAATCCCAATGATAGCCAGGATGTAGGCCCAGCGCATGGAGCATCTCCCCAGGGTGTACTTTCCCGTCTCCTCCCCACACAAGTCTCTCACCACCTCGGCGTCCCAGCCGTCAGGGAAGATGATGCAGCCAAACACCAAGCACACGGCTAGGAGAGAGAAAAAGAGGAGATGACAGACAATCAATGGCCTGGAGCTGGAAGCAAAAGTGACCCTCATCTTCATCATCCTTCATCTTTATGAATCATAAACCCACAATCAAATAAAAAGGGTCTTCAGACTATGTATAATGGCCAATTCTAATCATCATAAACTTGATTGACCGTCCTCTAAAGAATTTTTACAAGAAGACAGAACGACGCCATCACACATAATTACTACTTGACAATGTCACAGTGACCCTTGTGAGCTTGTCTTGTTAGCTTATTTACAAGATTATTACAACGGAAATCTTCCTCAGATGTCTCCATAGTATATAGCTTATATGGCTGAGAATATTACTCTATTATTTCAGGGCCTGGTGCCAAGGGAGTTCAGAGTCTCTGCTACTTTCACTCTGCTGTGAGACCAAGGGACCCAGAGCAGAGTTACTGTTGTTTACCATTTTCATGCAGAATGCTATTTCTCTGTTCGGATTTGTGACGTTTTCCTCCATTTTCCGAGTACAGGGAGAAAATGTGTGTGATGATTGTTATTTTGGTGAAGTTTTTGACAGATTTTGGTTTGGTTTTGGTAAGGTTTGGTTACCCCTTAAATTCAGCTTTCACATAGTGAAATACAAAGAGCGAAATACAGATTCGGGAGATGCACATACTGGGATTTGTATAATTGCCTTTACAAGTTCAGAAACTGCAATTTCCCTATTTAAATCCACTGAGTTCCATAGACACATTAAGCACTTGGTTATGATCTGTAGGTTCCAAGCACATGGCCCTTAGTACAGGGAGATCTGTGTCACAATTACATACCGTCAGAAGGACTCCCTTCAACATTCATGAGATTATTTGAAGATTCTCTAATGTATTCATTTCCATGCTTTCAGGTGTGGATGCTTTCAAAAGGGTAAGGAAGTATGATAGAAAATTGTGTATGATCTGGTGTGTAGGATCTGTAATAATTCCCACTGCTAAGAATTTCCTCACCTGCTGACACCACACCCTTTGCAACACACACACACACACACACATACAAACACACACCGGACACACACACACACACACACACACACACACACACACACACAAACACACACACACACACACACACACACACACACACACACACACACACACACACAAACACAAACACACACACACACACACACACACACACACACACACTGCTGAGTTGTACTTGGTCCTCTCTGCTGATCCTGGGCTAATTGCGTGGTGCAAAGAGGGCCCCTGATGACAGTGGATATTGCTGAGAGAGGTTCTCTGCCCCGTGTGCCCATCTATCAGCATGTTTGTAGTAAACCAAGCCATGGATCAAGGTTATTGCTGTTATTATTGTTTATTCTCTTTTTGCTTACACGGTCATGTTTGAAATTAGCTTGATGCTACCTAAATCATTCAAAGTTCTTTTCAACATTTTGGATTTAAACCTACCACCCTGGGAGTCAAGGGCATGTGTTCCTACATCCCCCAGACAGCCAGAAGGTAGTTTGACTGTGTGGCCACTTTTTTAGTGAGTCCAATTTAGTAATCGTCTCTTTCATATAGTAATTGTTGCTGAGAATTGTGCAGTATTATGCTCTGTTCTATCGGGTCTCCTGTTACCAAAAGGCCATGTCATCCATTATTCCCTACATGATGTTCTGTCTGCCATAAAGGAATGGAACTTGAGGATGTCTGCCACCCAGCTGATGAGGTGGCCCAACGCGCAACAGTAGCATAGCTACGTCAGTTATCGGCCAGTTTGTTAAAAATCGCCCGTCTGCTAAACAATCGATATGCTAAGTTTAATACAGTAGATTAACATGACAACGCGAATGTAGTCGATAACACACACATGCCGATATTTAACCCTGTTACGATAGATTCCATGTGCATTGTCAGTCCTATCCCTGCAGGCCCTCACAGAATGGGATCTACAGCCACACGAGGAAGCAAGGACTTAAACTCTTAATTAATAGGCACAAGAAAGACTCTCTCACGAGACTTTCACAAAAGTATTCGGCATAGTCTGTACATCACACTCTGGATTGCTAGATAAATGAATGCTTATTTTTTTCAATGACGGATGGTTTAATAACACAAAAACATGAAGTTAAACACCAGTTGACCTGCTAGCCAGCTATATAGGTGTGAATTTGGGATTTGGGACTTGACCATGGACTTCTTTACAAATTGTACAAATTTTACCCTACAAGTCTAATGAATTATGCATAAGATTGTCTCCCTTGGTGCAAACATGTTTGCTACTCATGCACAGCCTGGGGGAATCTGTGGTTTCCAGTGACTCCCTCTCAGGGGTGCCACACGTCCTCTCCTGATTTGTTTCATTATTAAATTTAAATAAGCGTGGACACTTTTTGGGAGTCTTGGGTCATTTATGGGAGAACTCCCTTTTATTCAGGCTCACTGGGCTTCCCTTGGCAAATGCAGGGCACAGTGCAAAGTGGAGTGGAGCGGTCCTCTCTGTCCAGTGGTGCTACCCAGCTGTTAGGCTGCTTGCATATGTGCTCCTCCAGCACTGTTGGCCCACAGCTGGCCCACAGGTTGAAAATCGATGCTCCAAAAATATCCTCTTCAGTAAAGCAAGAGGCAAGCGCTTTGAAGTTGTTGTCTTTTTTTTCTTCTTCTTCCTTCATTTCTCTTTTCCTCTATACCCCTCCCATAAGATATCTGTGGACTTGCAAGGGAACTTCAAAGGCAGCAGGGAGAGGAACAAGGTTAGAGAAAGAAAAAAGAGAGGGTCTGTGAGGAAGCGAGAGAAAGAAAGACAGAGCTGAAGAGGCTAGCAGAAGCACTGGCCCACTTTTTGCTATTTTCTTTTCTTTTTCAGCATCTGTTCATTTGTTCGACTTCTTCAACAATCCATTTCATTTTTCACATCTTGGCTTTACAGAAATTCAAACTATAGAAAATTCCATTGCATATCTAACTAGCCATACAATATAAGCATATCTAGCACTCATACCAAGAGAACCAAGTTCTATGTTGCAAAATAAGCACACTGGTTAGGCCACAAACATGACTCTTCTATCTATGCTTAACCCCCCCATCCACCCCTTTTTTTTTTTTTTTAAGATTTGTTTTTGGCTTTTTTTATGCCTTTATTTGATAGGTAAGTGAAGAGTGGGACCGGAAATGAGAGGGCGAAGAAGTGGGAAGTGAACTGGAGAAATGACATCGGGCCGGATTCGAACCCGTGTCCTCCATGGGCATCAAGACCAAATGTGGTTGAGGCTCCTGTGTGAGCTACAGTGCCCCCCACCCACCCCCTTTTTATATTAGGTGCCACTAAGTCTGCATATGAACAAGAGCATGTTTAGACCAGAGGAGATAAGAAAGGAACTGTGCTTCTTCCGACCTTGTGCAAAACTGCCATCCTTGCAAGACAGGGAGCCTCGGACGTGAGAAATCCACCACGTGATCATCCCTGCTGAAAGCTAAACTTCTGACTATATAAACCTTGTGCGATGGGTTTATCATGGCTTCACTGTCAGCCTCGGCTGGGAGGGGAGCCCAATTGCAATTGTTGTTGTTTGTTTGTCTAATTAATATACTTTCATGCAGCTACGGAGTCCTGAGGTAACTAGGGTGATTTTTCACCTATCAATAGTCATGTAGTTCTAGTTATCATCTTCAAACTAGTTATCATGGTATGTGGTCACGTGAAGGACAGATAGTTCAAACTGGTCAGGTGAGCTGTCTCTGTGATCAGCATGGAGCTGGACTCGGGTGATGGTGGCAGAGAGATGGACCCTGTGCAGTCATTCACCCACTGCACCTCCATAATTAAGCTAGGGAGTACATTCAGTGGCAGGTTGCCATCACAGAGCAGCTGAACGCACACACATTTGGGAGCTCCTGTGTCCCCAGAGCCATAAAGCTTCCTCATCCCCAACTGGGGCCAGGGGAAGTTGAGTACAGGCCCCTGATGCTCTGCTTTCTGTTTTTGGTTTATTTCACTGGCAATATTAGCCGTGTTTACTACACACCTCAAGTCACGTTCTTTACTGTCTTTGGACAACCATTTAGCACTGTGGAATTATTGATTAACTGCATCAACAATCTCCACATGTACAGGACCTTGTAGTCAAGGTCTTTAGTCTTATGTTTACGTATAGTGTGGTTACTTTCTTTTTTACAGGCTCATTTTTTGATTTAATTGTGTGTCATATTAACAGGGCTACATTTGATTACTTTCGATTACTTTTTTGATTGGCAGATGAGAGGTGGTGCAAATTCAAGGAACCAGTCAACAGCAATGCTTAAAATTTCAAGAGCATACTGCCAGAATGAATGGAGCCTGTCTAGATGGCGAAAAGATGCAATGAATTAATTTTGTTATTTAATTTCGTAAACATGTAAGTAGTTTCTCCCCAACCCTGTGCATGAAGCTACTGGATTGCTACATTTCTTTGGGATCAATAAAGTAGATAAACAGACGTTGTGTTCCCACTAGCTATCCAGAATATGCACTACGTAGTTCTGCGTCGAAACACTGCACAAAAATGTTTGAAAAGCTTTCGCAGCTCGATATTGCCAGTTTGCCACCCGGTTGTCGTTTTTAGTTGTTTGTTTTAGACTAAATTCCTTACTGTTGCTTAACATTATGTAATCTCATTGTCATCCTAGTGATCAGCATTCTCTGTTTTACACTTTTTATTGGTGTTTTTGGGGTAATCAATTCAATTTTACAATTACACATCACAAATCGAATGATTATTTCCCTGTTCATCAGCATCATTCTAAATTATATTTATTCAGTACGATTTACCGAGAGAGTCTTTGGTGTGCTAACTAGCTAGTTCCAACCACAAGACAATGTATAGAGTGCCTAGTAGTTCAACCTTGCTTTTACAATAATTAAGTATTACATCCCAAAAGATTACATGTCATTTTCAAAAAAGTTAATACATACAGACAAGTTTTCAATATAATTAGCCTGATAACACAGCTATGACATATTTCAGGGCACTGGTAATGTTTTAGAGTACTTAACTGGCATGTGTAAGGTGATTAGCTCTCATTATGTGTGATGTAGGACAAACAAGCTGCAGCTCACTGCAAGTTATTGCCTATGGTGAATCCACATATTTACAGATATTGCAGTATTGTGCAAAATGTTAAGAGGTGTATTTTTAAAAGAGGAGACTAGCAGGAGTTTAAACATACCCTAGAATGCTTCGCTAAGTTGACTGACACTGACCTAGAGACCATAACAAACTAAATCTGCAACTGCTAACATGTCCTCCAACTAAAAAGCATTCCGGTAATATTGCAAATCAGTTTCAAATGAATTGATATTCAAATTAGATCATTTTTATGCATACTCTGAAAAGACAGACCGCTTCACAGGCCACATAACTTTTATCATTGCCAGTTGTGTTGTTCGTGATGTTAGCCAGGTCTGTTGGCTGTTATAGCTACTTAGCTTGGTAGTTTTCTAAAATAATGCCTCTCAAGCACTAACCAAACTTGTGTCGAAATGTACATCTAGACGCAATCAGGAAAATTAATTCAGACTATGGACGGGATCAATGAATGTATTCTTAGCGTTTGTGTTGTATAGAGTCAAAGAGGCAGTTGAAATTCTCTGTGTAGAGGAAATGCAGTAGGCCTACATCATGTCATGTTGCTCATGTTGTACATATTGTAGAAATTTGATTGGCAACCACCAACAGAGATGTGCTACCCATTTGCATGGGTTTACCCTTTTTTCAATGTAATTTGCTTCACTGTGACTCCACATCAGTGGCAGAACGTAGTTAGAACGGGCCCAGGTGCAACCGCACCTGCTGCACCCCCTATAGCAACGCACCTGCTGCACCCCCTATAGCAACGCACCTGCTGCACCCCCTATAGCAACCGCACCTGCTGCAGCACCCCCTATAGCAACCGCACCTGCTGCAGCCCCTATAGCAACGCCCCTGCTGCACCCCCTATAGCAACCGCACCTGCTGCACCCCCTATAGCAACCGCACCTGCTGCACCCCCTATAGCAACGCCCCTGCTGCACCCCCTTATAGCAACGCACCTGCTCCACAGACACATTTTGACTGTCTCTACAGAAAATTAAAGGGAGGAATTAGAATCACTCTTTCATATGAAATAGTTCAAATATGTAATTTTCCCTCACGCATTACATGATTAATTTCCCTCGGGATCAATAAAGTATCCATCTATCTATCTATCTATCTATCTATCTATCATAGGAAGAACATCCATGTTTAGATGTTTTAAGTATATAAGAAAGACAGGCTGGAAGAGAGGACTACATTGTAGATTACTGTTAGATGCCATGGTATAACACACATGTAAAATCTGTGCTGTGTGGTGTAGAAAATGTCCGTCACCTCATAATTAAGTTTTGCGCCCAAGTCTAAACACTGTAATATTAACAGCATTACAAAATAATTTGAAAGGATTTTTTCTTTTAGTGAATCCTGCCTTGCACACCTGAGCCGCTTTAGACAGGCTAGATGGTAGACCCAGGGGCACGTTTTATCACTGTGAAGTGCTGTGAGCAAATGTAGCCCCTAAGTGCAAGGTCAGAGGGAGAGGACACACTGATATTTCTGTTCATACTAGGTCAAGGAACTGGGTTTAGATGTAGGTTCAGTAAAGTTTGAATGTATTATATTATATTAATTATATTACATTTTATATTTTGTATATATTTTATATTATATTGTATTTTCACAAAAAAAAACATGATACTAATTTTGCAGCATAGATGCATTAGTTGTAAATATGACTTCCTGAAAGTGTTTTCATTATAGTTATTTTCCCAAGTAATAGCATTCATAGTCCTACCAACACCTAAAGTCCTTCAGAATAGAAGAGAATCACATAGACCTAATTGCCTCTGGGAATCCCCTATCCTTCTAAAGTGGATAATGTGGACAATGTTATATCCAAAAGCTCGTTTGGGAAAGGCTTGCCTTATTCCCTCTTCCTTGGAAGATCAGGAATGATCTAGAATACTTAACTTGCCTTGCCCTCTCCAGTCACAATGTCTGGGGCTTCACTGATGACAGGAGTGTCAACATGTTCCCCCCCTTCACCCCATTGACACACCTCATGACTTTGACATTGTGAAAATTGAAGGTTCTCTGGATGCTGCTCCACCTACAATGTATTTGATATAAATCTGGAGATTGAAGGTAACTGAAAGGTTTAGGGGCCAAGGGAAACAACATATTATTTCATCTACAGAACGTATTTGATTCAAAGTACAACCAATTCATTTATAATTTGTGTTTCTTGTTCCAGATTTATTTCAGTACACTTCTATATGATCCTGCTGGTAGAAGAATTTGTTGTATACTGTAATGGATTTGAAACCCTAATTAGAGAGGGGGGTGTGTGTGTGTGTGTGTGTATTCAGAGCTTTGTACTTCAGCCTTTATCATTACTGTCTTCGCACACACATTCTTGTTGTGACAGATAACTGAACAAGTGCTGCACTGCATTTCAGCAGCAGCATCTGCGTCAAAGAATTCAATCTGCATTGAATAGGTGGAAAATCAAATTCCTTCCACGTTCTCACTTCCAAAATCACGGGGGAGACGATGCAAAGGTGGGTCACTGAGATGCATTATTCAGCTGCAGGGGTATTTTTAGCCGGGCCCCTAGTGACTTGGAATTATTTATTACACTTGATAATTAAAACATGTCTGTCTCTAGGAGAAGACACAGGCTGAAATCTTGGGAAAGAGAAAGGGAACCACTCGGGATTCCCTTGGAGATTAGCTCTCCCCTTCCTGCCTATTTATAGACGGAGCATACTGCAGCACCCCGTTTCAGAAGATTACCGACACACACACACGGGCATGTGCGCACGCACGCACACACATGCATGAATGCCCCCCGCAACCCCCCACACACATATGCAATGGGTATGAACAAACACATCTATTTATTGCGATAGCTATGAACATATGTTTATATTGACCACTATGTACAAAAACAGCATTTGTGACCTTTTTTTATGACATGTAATGATATGCTGCAACTGAAATTGATATGAAGTAATGACCAGTGAACAATCTCATCAATATATCTTACTAATTTAATTAAAAATAATAGATTCATTCAGGCCAGGCAATAACCCTGTACCCATCCTCCGACAGCAATTACAGAAAATTGCCAGCCCAGAGAAGGACGGTGGTAAAAAAAATAAGCATGCTATAAACATGTTTGACTGCAGGCTTCCTCCGCCATTGAATAAGCCCATTTTGCATTGAGCACTGCATAGAAGGGAGGGCATGGTAAAAAGAGAGAAAATATCTACAGCCAAATGCTGCATAGGACATTTCCTTCCACGTGCCCATATTGGCCAGACCTGGAGTGAATATTATTACTGTATATGTAGCATATGCATTAGGCATCCTGTAACAGAACACTAAAATGGTATTGATCCACTGATAACAGGCTCTTTTATCATTTGTAACAGGCCATCAATCGATATTTTCCTTTTTATGCAGCCTGCTAAATCCTAGAGATTAAAAATAGCGTGCTTATTGTGCTTACCTGGATGATATCACAGCATGTCATAGTCAGTGGGGAAATTCAACACGCTGTAGTTGCACTGACACTATGCAACATAAAGCCAAACAACTAAAATACATAATTTTCAGTTTGACTGTTTATTGTTGCATTTGTGTGAGCCCTGTTATCAGATTGGATTTTCTTAGACCTAAAAAAAACTAAAAAAAAAAAAAACTCGAACAAGCAAAAGTGTATGGGTTCTGCCCCGACTTCCTTTTAAGCAAGTGTGTCCATTGAAGCACTGTTCAATATTTAAACAGAACGAGGTCAGGAACAAGCAGAAGATGATAAAATGGGCATGTTAAAGGAGAAAGTGTAGTGAGTGGGTTGACCAGTGAGTCGTGAAGAAGTGGGCTAAATTTCCACTCTCCATCATGTTAAAACATATCCTTTTAGACTTATCTTGCAGCATTTTTTTTAGCGATTGTAGTTTTCTTTCGAGGGAAAGTAAGAGATGGAATCATGCACAGATGATTTAGATGTGATCCACAGGGCATACAATAAAATGGCGAGGGGTTTAATGGACCCACTTCCTTGAACATTCTGCTGTAAAATATTATGCTGAATCCTCCATTTGGGTGACGTGAGTGCCGTGGCATGGAAGAGCGAACAGTGCATACCGGAGAGTGCATAAAAGCTCTCAGTCTAGAAACAAAGAAAATACACACAGCTTCCCAGCACCGTGTGTGCGGCACATAATTTGCACAAGTACACAACGTCTTTATCTGCAGTCTCACACATTATCACTATTCTCATCTCTGTTGTTCTGAGCTAGATCCGTGTAGTCACGCCTGTGGTGCTGTACAGAGTGATCTGTGTGTCTTAACTCCCAGTGCTCTCACACAAATTTGACAACTGATATGAAGCATGATGCTATTGGCCTTGATAGCAGTCAAGCTACACAAAAATCAATACTTGGCACTTAGCCACACACTATAGACAGTCAAATGGAGGTGAATTAATACTTAGCCTCAGCCGTGATAATGTCTGGCACTCAAGCTTCATTCTTTGAGTAGAGTTCAAAGTTTATCCAAACAGAGCTACATAAAATACAATTTTAAACCCCATTGGTTTAGTTTGAAAATGAAAGTATTCCTCCAGACACTCCTATGTAATTGTATATTTACCACTAGGGCAGGTAAAACATTTTCTTTAGGGCTAGTGTCTACATGCTCTAGAGTGCACCAAAATGCCTTCAACAAAACCTTACAACCAGCGGATGAGTATAAGGAGTTACCCCAAGTCCCAAGACACAGTGTTTACTATGCACACCGACTTAAGGTTAAGGGAATTCTTCCTCACAATCTTTCTTCTGTGAGAGTTCAGTATGTTTAGAATCAACACTCCAACAACAACCTTTCCAGCCGCTATTCTAGCTGTTTGTCTCCCTTACGTTGGATTCATTTCACACATATGTTGCGTAAGTGATCGCCTGCTAGCAGAAATCCAGGTTGGGATCCAACGCTCATTGAAGCTGACAAATTTCGTGGCCTCACCCCCTCAGGTCAATCGGAGGGCTCCAGAAGCTCCAGGGATTCCCCTGAGAGCAGGCAGGCACGCTGGGGTGAGAATTTGGAATGCAGGGCAAAAGCATGCTTTTTTCAGACTGTGAAAGCATGTATGGCTTTGAGGGGCTAGGGAGGGAGGGGGGTGGGGGTTCAAACCCATCCAACTCTGCCAGCACTGAGTGCTTTGGATATGGAGAGGAGCATCTGGCCCTCTTTGTCCTCCGCCCCAGTCCCGCTGTTGCCTGGCACGTGGCTCTGCATCGGCACTGCCCATGACAGCTGATTAAACCATCATCTCCGGGTAGACCGAGAGGACCAGGCCCAAATTCAGGAGCGTCATCTCTTATTGGCCAGGCCCCCCTGTCTCCTCTCTTGGGTGGTGCATGGATATGCTATTGCAGCTGAATGGATGATGATGATGATGGGCATTTGTTTGTTTTCATTTTACGGGCAAAAAAATCTGACAATGGATATATGTATACAGTGCAAGTTTAGTTCACATGCCTAAGCATGCATAAGCATACAGTAAACTGGCTGATTCTCTTTGGGTTTTAAATCTAGATCAGCCAATCATTAGTCTCAAATTCGTTTTTTAAAGAATTTACTGATACCGTGGCTCTCCCATTTTTGGGCCAAGACAACTAAATCAGTTCATCTCTGCATGGGGTTTACTAACTGTGCAGTGGAAGGGACCTAGTGCTATACACTACACACATACATTTGCCTTCTGACTACGCTTTTCTTATGAAAGCACACTGTGCAGCTAGAGGACCATACAAAATACCACAAAGTGTTTGAGATTTGACTCCCTAAACTGATACTTAGAACATTGTAAAAGTGTTTAAGAGATGAATGGTTTGCCAGGTATTATAAAAGTGCTTTTAAAGATGCTAACTGCTGTTAAAATGCTAACAACTTCCCTTACATATCTGCATTATGCTTTATGCTCAACACAAGCACAGTATGATTGCTGTACATCTGAGATCAAGGAGCAGAGATCCAAGTATAAGAATATATTAAGGTGTTAATGTGAGACATCGTTCAGCCTTTAAATAGTATGTATTTGTTACAAAAAAGATAATTGTCAATATGATTGAAGCACCAAATGGAGAATCCATTAAAAACTAAAGATAATACAAGTATGTTACCAATGTGTGTATTCGGATTTAATGGGTAATTTGAATGATACAACTATCAACAATAATGGATTACTAACTAACCAACTAAAGAAACTAAATTAAAAAAAATGCAATAAATTGTGTTTATTCTCATGAGGGTAAACCACCACTGGGAGGCTTTTCTTTAGCTATTATTTGTATTCTATTCTATTCTATTTATATTCCTTATACTATTATCTAATGGCAAGTGTGAACTGGACTGAAAATCAAATTTGAATATAAATTCAATTTATTTTTAGCTTTGGGATGTGCTGATCTCTGTTTATTTTAATAAGCTTGAGTTTTTGGTCTTCATTTTCAAAGCGTAACTCCTCCAGCTAGACAGCAAAAGGTGTGCAACCTCCCCACTGTAAGTCTTTTCATATGCTGTTAACAGGATGTTCCCCACCACTAGGTAAAATCCATTATGAGACTCAACATATTGTTTAATGGGCTTGTGTGTGTGACAGTGTGATGCATTTTCACAGTGTGCTTCCTTTCCATGTTAATATTGCTCTGAAGAAGTGAAAACATGCAGCTGAAACAGTTAGCATGTAGCATAAAGTAGTCAAACTACTCATGCCGTCTCTGGAATGTCAAAAACACCACAAATATCTAAATCCTTTAAGATGTTAAAGCGAATGAAAGGACCATCACATCCTTGGATGACATTCAATGGTCTTATTTGATAGCCAGACAGCAGTGGATTTTGTACAGATGATGTTACTATGGTGATCATGCATTCTTCTGATCTGATTTTGCTGATCATTATTGTCAACACCATTGTCATCATCACTGTCATCATTATCGTTAGTAGGAATATAGCCAGAGCATTTACTGAATGAATAAATCTCTGTTTGCATGCAGGAGGATGTCAGCATGCAGTATGTTCAACTTCCCAAGCTTTTATTATTACTAAAGAACACCATTCTACACTTAAAGTTTGAACAGTTTTATGCAAGATGGAAGACAGTGGAAACACTTAATTGCTTCACAAATGCATGTATAATTTCTGAAGGGTCCAAATTGCAGTCTACTAAACCATTTATTTTTATAACTGATAATACCACAGGCTAATAGCAAATCATTGAATTTTCACCAAAGGCTGCCCATATTTTGCTTGGTACCAACGTATTGTGTAGCAGTGACATGTAACACATGGCGTGCTGGTTGCTTTTCACTACCCATACATTAATACACCTGCATGATCATTCAAACTGAAAGCCTTGACACAACAAACATGGCCAAAATCCATTATCAAGAGGGATCAATACAACACAGTTTGCTTGCTTCATCGGCTGTCTCATGTAACGTGAACAGCGTGAACATGCAATGCCACCATGGTTTTCATTTACTCACCACAGAGGAGCTGCATCCAAGCACACGTCTTGTAGACAGTGGCGATATTGCAGAAGAAGAAGAGCGCCATGCAGGCGATGCAGCTGAGGATGAGAACCATGGACAGCAGCACGAAGAAAGACGCCGCTTTGAAGGCGGTGGAGGGGATGGCGCTGAAGTCCGAGATACTGCCCTGACAGTTCATCTCCTTGCTCGGAGCGCCGGGCCCAATACAGTAATGAAATAAGCCGAAGTGGCCTGCTTGTGGCGTGCTCAAGCTGTCGCCAATCCAGAAGGGTTGAGAGAAGACGATCACGTTGATGATAGCTAAGCATATTGTAAATATCGCCCATAAAAGCCCGATTGTTCTGGAATTCCTCATGTAATTCTCATGGTAGAGCTTAGACGCTTCTTGCGAAGGCAGCATTTTCCTGTTTTCCGATAGTCCTACACAGACTCGCCCGTATTTTCCTATTTTTTCTTGTCAGGTTCTCCTTTGTGTACTTTAAATGGCTTTCTGTCTTCAAGTGATGATTTGGAAATCAATGCATTAAATAGCAAATTGTTGGATGTTGGTGCCACTATTATTGCTATTACTACTACCACTAGACTACATATATTCTCCATAAAGTGAGTATACCTATCTGTCTATCAGCTTCAATCATTTAATACCCACTGAAATACGAATGGAAAAGATGTGGTCGGATATTGATATCACGTCGATGCGTAAAAACACACGCTAATTTGCCACTACAGATGATAAAGGACTAGCTTTGCAAAACGTTAGTCAACAAAGATATATCAGGTAGCTAACAAACGAACACATATATATTTTCCACGTCCCTTTCTATAATTAGCTTTGTCTATTTAGTATTTTACCTTTCATCCAAAAGAATACCGAGACGTGCCGTTGTGCTGCCCTATTTGAGAGCTGTGTCCCCCATTCGCAAATAGCAATCTGAGCCGCAGTTCACACATCAGTTTTGAGATATTTCCAATTTGTCAATGGGAAGCCTGTGATGTTTTTTATGCTTGTCCGTCGTATGTGTTTTGAGCGTGTCATAAGCGTACAGGCTCCTGTCGAGCGATCGACTTCAGTGACTCCATTATTGTGGTTTGAAGTCTCCCTCCCTCCCTCTCTTGCTCTCTCTCTCTCTCTCTCTCTCTCTCTCTCTCTCCCTCTCTCTCTCTCTCTCATACACACACACACACACACTCACACCCACACACACACTCACACCCACACACACACACACACACAGGATGATGATCGCTAAGACTAGATGATGACGATTCCCGATGGTTACAATGCAATTATGTAAATTCAATTATCTCAACCAAATAATATAAGACACGTAAACGAAAGGTATAAGAAAATGAAAATAATGTCTTCTTCTATTCTTTACTGTAAGTGATTACAGACAGACTATGGAGATATTTAGGTTACACGAGCATTACAACTCCCAGTCTCCAGGCGTCTGGGCGCATCTGCTGCCACAGTGTCATTCAACCATTTCTCTGAATTAACTTCACCTGAAACAACATCATTAATTCAGCCGGAAATAATGCTCAGGAAAGTGTCGTACTCTCTGGAGTAATAGTCTTACATTAAAAAGTGCACTGGGTCATGGTGCTTGGCAGGGTTGTTATTTAAACTACACCAGCAACAGCATGTGGCCTGTATTTCATAAATAAGGGAGTTATGGAGAAGAATTGCTATCCACAAAGTGAATGAAATGAATACTGGGAGAGATATGCAGGTATTTTTGTCCATCATCTTTTCAGAAAAAAACAGCTTGCAGTTTCTTTAAGAATTTACGGTATCCATAGTGGAAATATACCACTCTCCATCTTTTCCATATTTATGGTTTCACATAAATATGTGTATATGTGTATATTAGAAATGGTGACTTTCTTCATGCTGTGTCAACATAACTAGATGTCTCTCAACCACTCAGGTCCATAAATCTAACCCGGCACAGTGCCAGCTTTTTAGTACTTAAAAGCCGATGCATGGTTGACATACTCCTCGGAAACACCGCAGGTCATAACTCCTCAGATTAATGTATACTGAACTATACTTACATTTCTGCAAATGTGACATAGTTGCCCAATGTGGAAATTGTTTCCCATGTTTAGCTAGTTTTAGCTAGTCAGCAAGGGCAGAAGGCTAAGACTTCAGTGTGGTATTTCTGGCTTTCGAAAGGGGGCCCCATAGTCTGCTTTTGAAGGCATCCAGTTACTTTCAGGTCCCTGAGAAGATCTCAGCGTAAGTCAACGCATATTTTGAGGATATTTAGTTGTGCTTCAACACAAGTCAATACACCATATTCTGGCAACATTTGTCATAGCTTGATGTACCATTTCACCGTTGGCTTTCACCATGGCAATGGAGGCAATTGAAATCTTATGGGCATCTAAATGGGTTGTTGGTGGTGGTGAGAGCATGGCAGGATGGCACCCGGACACCTCCCATCCAAGCTTAATATATGGACATTATGACAACGCTTTCAACAACCCGTCAGCTGTTAGCCAAGTTGAATGACAATCTGAAACCTTGCAAATGTAGAAGTGCATCTATCAGTAAGGCAAAACTAGTGGAAAAGAGTTTTTATATTGATGGTGAGGTGTCTCTTTTTCTATTGTAGAGGAACCAGTGAGGTGTTCAGGCTGACAGTACAATTCCACATTGAGTGATCGAGAGCAGGTTGAATTCATTGTTAAGACTATCAAAACCATAGCCTGGATACCAGCCCAAATTCCGCCCACAAAAAAATTTGGACGGGAAGTTCGGTCTGGCTCTTTGACCGTTGGGGAGAAATTTTTCCTGGTAGAAAACAGTACAGCCAATCAAAGTGCCAGGGCGGGCTTTATACGATGATCGACATATGATGAACAGTAACGTAATCAACCACGTCACCAAAGAGCGCTCAGTTCAAATGTGTGCGCTCAGAGCTAATATGTGTAGATTCTGCCATTGAGTCGGTTTTAGAAGAACTCGACAGCCCCTTAACTTTGAAAGAGGAACAAAGAAACGCAATCAAGGCATTTGTAGATCGTAAAGATGTTTTTGCCGTCCTTCCTACGGGATCCGGTAAAAGTTGAATGTATCAGATGGTCATACTACGTTGCTCTGATTAGTTCTAGGTCCAATTGAGCGAAGAGGCATTTTCTTTCCTGATTCGTTGAAACACGCCCCATAATCACAGCTCAATGGAGAAGACTCAGATTCATATTCTGACTAGAATTATGAGTATGACATCGTCAGGCTATCAAAACCATTGATCAGACCTTCTTGCTTGGTAGATTGAAATTGGAGTTTTTGCCAATTAGGCTTTCGCCACGCATTAAGGTGGCCATTGACTGTATATTAAAGGCACCCAGTGCAAGTTTATAGGCTTGAGACTAGAAAATCTGAAACAACAACAATCGCCGGTGGGGAGAGGCCATTTTTACATTGACTGGAATCCTGGGGAAAAAATTGCGGCGATTGTTGTTGTTTACGATATGTAATGGTATGGAGGTCTTGAAACTTACTACGTGTAAAAAAGACTAGAAATTGAATGTTTATTTTTAAGCCTCGAAAGTTGCACTGGGTGCCTTTAAGTTGATTTTTTTCCAGAACCTCTTTGAACCCCTTATCAAATCCAGAGCCACCTCTCTGCCACCTCACGACCCTAGGACTGCTCTGTCGACCTGCTTCCAGGAACAGGGCCAACTGGAGGTTGGCTTTACTCCTTATCTCCCCCTGAACGTCTGGCTATGGAGGAGTACATTGGGGATTCCCTGGCTGCAAGTATCATCCGCCCCTCATCTTTTCAGAGGCTGGCGTCATTATTGTCAATAAGAAGGATGGCTCCCGTAGACCCTGCATTGACTATCGTGGCTTGAATGACATCACAGTCAAGAACAGGTACCCACTTCCTCTCAAGTCTGAGGCATTTGAGTTACTATAGGGGGCTACCATCTACACCAAGCTGGACCTGCGTAATGCCTATCACTTGGTACGCATCAAGGAGGGGGATGAGTGGAAGACAGCCTTAAACACGCCCAGGCTTGACTAACGCCCCAGCTGTTTTCCAGGGTCTTGTCAATGATGTGTTGGGTGATATGGTAAACAAGTTCCTGTTTGTTTATTTGAACGATATTTCGATTTTTTTTTCGGATCACTACCAGAACACATCCAACATGTCAGGTCAGTTCTTTAAAGACTGCTCGAAAATCAGCTCTTTGTTAAGGCTGAGAAGTGTGCTTTCCACCAACACTCTACATCCTTCCTTGGGTTCATTATCATAAGGGTGGATTGGAAATGTATCCAGCAAAGGATAAGGCTGTAGTGAAATGGCCCACCCCACAATCACGCAAGGACCTGGAGAGGTTTTTGGGGTTTGTTCACATCTACAGTGTAGTAGCAGCTTCTATAACCTCTCTGTCCTCTTCACCGGTAAGGTTCCTCTGAATTCACATTTCATCTCTGCTCCTATCCTGACCACGCCTGACCCATCCTGCCAATTCATTGTTGAGGTGGATGCCTCGGATTTTGGAGTTGGACGGTCCTGTCTCAAAGGTCTGCTAATGATGGTAAAGTACACCCCTGTGCCTTCTACTCCCAGAGACTGTCTCCGTCCGAAGGGAACTATGATGTGAGAGACCAAGAACTCCTTGCTTGTTAAGATGTCTCTACAGAAGTGGCGTCATGCTGGGATCAGGTGGCCTAAGATGGTGGATGATGTCCGCTCCTTCATTGCTGCCTGCTCAAAATGACCAAACGACCATGGTCCCCCATTGGACTTCCCCCTACTGATGGTAACACAACTGTGCTTACCATAGTTGACAGATACTCCAAATCAGTGAATTTTGTCCCTCTGCCCACGCTCCCCTCGGCCAAAGAGACTGCTGTTCTGGTTATGAATCAGGTTTTTAGGGTTCATGGTCTTCCATGTAGTGTCAGATCGGGGGCCTGTTTCTCTCGTCTTTTTAGAGAGAGTTCTGCAGGTGCCTTGGAGCCATCACTAGCCTCTAATCTGGATTCCAACTACAAATCAGTAGCCAGACAGAGTGGGTTAACCAGGACTTGGAGCGGGTCCTGAGGTGTCTGTCCTCCCAGAATCAGACTTCTTGGCATGGGCTGCATTTGGCATGGGCTGAGGATGCCCAAAACTCGCTACCTGTTGTTGCCACTGGTTTGTCTCCTTTTCAATGCTCAATGGGTTCCCAACCTCCTTAGTTTCCTTCCCAGGAGTCGGAAGCCTCTGTTCCCTCTTTCCAGGCCTTCATCCGGCGCCCCCCTTGGAGAGGAGCCCGGGCCACGTTGCTGCACTCCGGTTCCCAGGTCAAGCGAGTGGTCAATTGACGAAGAGTCAAGGCACCTCACTCCTGGAGGGGGCAGAAAGTCTGGCCCTCCACCAAAGACCTGCTGCTGAAGGTAGACTCCCGGAAACTGGCCCATCGATTCATCGGACCTCACCTGGATGTACTGGTCCTCAGTCCTTCGGCAGTCCGGCTGAGAATACCTTCATTCTGGGTACATCCAACCTTCCATGTCTCTCGGATCAAGCCTGTCTGCCACAGCCCCCTATCCCCACCAGGTGTGGTCCCTTCTCCCCCTGTATCATCGACAGATCTCCTGCCTTCACAGTCAGGAAGTTGCTGGATGTCCGGCGCCTCCTGGGTGCCTTCTTGTCAGATCCTGGATAAGAACCTCATTCAGATTTTCTGCCGCCAGCAACTCAACCGTCCCACTCTGGCGGCAAGAGGCGCACGTTGAGGGGAGGGTACCGTAAGTACTTAGACTCTGTCTTGCTGATTCTGTGGTTGGACAAGTTCTGTGTTTTTGTTGTGGTACCCATGCGCTTCCATGTGCTCCGCCCCTTTCCCTGTCTTTGTTCTGTTTCCCACCTGTTCTGCTCCTCACCTTTTCCCAGTGATTACCCTGCCTATTAATATTCTCTTGCCTCATGTTCCCTGAATTGTCTCAGATTGTCTCAACTGGTGTGCTTGCCTGTTCCGTCAGTTGTCTGCATTTTTTAATTGTGCCTTAGAGAAGTTTTTTTAGCTTGTTTTTAAATCTGTTTTTGCCTGACTGCTTCTTTGCCAGCCTGCTTGTTTTCTGGGAGAAATACTCAGCCTTTTTTGGATTTTTTTGAATTGTTGGCCTAAGAGAAGCCTTTTGAGATTTTATTTTGGATTTTTCGTTGGTGTGGATGTCTACAGTGGTCGTATACCCTGTTTTTGAGTTTGCCTTTCTGGATATCTTCTGTGCGTTGACATTTGTGAAATAAATCCTTTTTTTTACCAATCTGCGCTTGGGTCCTCGTTTGAATTCCTGACAAGGGGGTAAGGCTACATTGCCGGAGAGAAGGCAGGTGGTAACTAGCAAGAAGGCAACACAAGCAAGAAGAGGACACAGTCCTAGACAAGCAACAGTGGCTTCACAGGCAAAAAAAGGGCAATGAAAGAACTGGCATGATGTTGAGAAGAGGAATATCATCTAGAAAGAATTGTGGGCTATGGATGCTTACCACATTAAATCCATTGTTTGAGCCACTTAGTATGTATTGTTCACTGAAACACATTCTGTCTGGTTGTAAAATTAACTTGACCCAGGAAGACATAATCAGGTTT
Source organism: Sprattus sprattus (assembly GCF_963457725.1). Lineage (NCBI taxonomy): Eukaryota > Metazoa > Chordata > Actinopteri > Clupeiformes > Clupeidae > Sprattus > Sprattus sprattus. Next base: position 8,020,040 of record NC_137914.1, read on the forward strand.
TAAAATAATTGACGTGTTTGAGGATAAATGGGTTCAGATGACGGTTAATGACAGGGACAGTGTCATTTCTTTTATGGGAGTGGGGCAGAAAGTGGACACCAGACATGTACAAACAGTACTAGCAAGTAGGGCAAAACACAGGATTGGAGACTGCTGGCTGATGTTGAAAAGCAACCCAGCAAGCAAGCCTCCACAGGCCCTGTACGGGCCCCCTTAGGGCTGGCACAAGGGCCCTTTGAGGGCTGCCCACGCCGGGCCCCTGAGCTTTTGCTCATTGGCAAAGTGCTGGGCCCTAAATGGAGGGTGGAGGCTTGCTTGCTGTGGGCCTAGTGAGGGCTTCTGTGGGCTATGTTAGGGCTTCCCACGCAGGGCCAGCACTGAGGGGCCAGCACTTTGCCAATGAGCAAAATCTCAGGGGCCCTGTGTGGGCAGCCCTCAAAAGGCCCAGCATGGGTTTTCTGGGCAGCTTAGAATCTTTTGTTGGGCTATCCGATGACAGCCCGCAGTGAACCCAAAGCTGTGGGCCTCGCTTGGGCAAGCCCACACCGGGCCTGTGTAGGATTGGTGTGGGCTGGCCATAGCCCACAGTGCCCACAGCCTGCCTGCATGGGGCCCGTGGAAGCTTGCTTGCTGGGTTCCCCGGGGACAGACGGTGCCCAGACCAGTCTCTTTGTTTGAACGGCAGAGGCGAGTGCCTCCCATACTGGCCGGTAGTGACTGCATGCCTCGCCTACTCAAGTCACGTTGCTGACTGGATGGACTGCCTTTGACATTGATTTCAATACCCACTTATATTTTCCATTACATCAGGCTGTGGAGGAAGAGCAAGGAACTGCTAAGTGTGTGGGCAAATATCACTGTAGCTGCCAAATGTGAGGACCTGCCTGATGTGAGTCCGCATGCGCAAACTTTGCGACACTATTGTAGTACAACGAGCCAGGTAATGCTGGTGGTGTAGGCTACAGCATGAAGTGGAATGACAAGCGCATTTGTTTACGTTTGAAATCCACCAAGGTTTATGATGTTAAGCTTCATGTTTATTGAATTATTAGTTAAGCAGTGCATTCATTAGCCTACTAGTAACAGTAATACAACATAGCCCCATATGTTGACACTGAGCCTTATGCTGTAAACCGTTGACAAAATGATAAAACACTATGTTAAATAAACCTACATTATGCGTTAAGAGAAGCCAGATACGTTGATATTAAACCATGTATGAGAATGCACGTCTTGGATAGTTTGCTCCTGAGCCTTCTGCCGTAAACCGTTTGTGTTTGCGCATGCGGACTCACATCAGGCAGCGGCGGACTCACATCAGGCAGGGTCCTCACATTTGGCAGCTACAATCACTATTGTTTAGCTGTTGTCTGGCTGGAGACAACTTCCCTCTTTGCTGTGGGGTGTTGCATTGCTTATTTGCTGTGATTGCTGTGACTTTGCTGTGGGCTTTGGGCTTCAACCTAATATGCATAATACCTGTAGCAGGTACCTTGCGGCGGTGGGGTGAACACTGTTGTGTGGGGCCTCTCTGGTTAAACCATAGCTGGCCAAGAGGTGATTTGGCCTAACACCTAGTGGGAGTTCCAATTACATATGTTCTGTGCCACAGTCCTGTCTTATATAAAATAAACCTTTTTATAAGCCTACTCTGTTCCGTGTATTGTCTGTGACCTGGGAGGATTAGTGACCTGAGCGTGATCGCTAGGCACGACATGAATAAGCCATCTTTGAAAAAATTTAATTTTCCAACCCCTTGATGACAATGCTGTGAATTTGGAGAAATCAAACTGTTGCATAAAATAACTCTTAACTATGCCCTCCACAGATTACAAAATAAATGATTGGCTGGGGAAATAAAGCATTATGTTGTAGTGTCATCTGCTGCCAGTATAGAGAACTGCATTGAGAACTGATTGAAAGTGAGAACTACTGTGTAGTATATAGAAGGATCCTCAAGGTAATGCAACCAGCACCTATGTATACTGCTTTCTACCAGCACTCAGCTGTCTAGTGTATATTACCATTAATGTGCTTTATAATATGTCTCAAAACATTTTCTCCCATGGCTTTTTTGGTTCTTCTAACTCACTCCTGATGTATGATATTGAGATGTGTAAATGGAAAAAACAATACAAGATCATTGTACAAGACGAAAACATCATGTAATGGTTCCAAGAACATGCAGATAAAGTCAAATGCCTTCTATGACCTACAAAATAACTAGATATAAAAATAATTGAATCCCAATGGAACACAGCAAACTACATTCTCACCTTCCTCATCTTTCAAACAACTGAACACTCTCCTTGAATAATAGTTCAAATATGTCACTGCACACCAGTACCACTACATTATATTCCTCAAGGTACTTAAAAAGGTAATGATCTGTTAATGCTATTTGATAAACCTTGTGTGTCTTGGCTTACAATTTAGTCAGCTATGACATGTTCAATTCATACTTCAGCATTCAGTTGTTTGCATGAAAGCCTTCCATTTGCAGGTGGAAGAAGTCCTTGTAAATTGTCCAGACATAACCAGTCTTCAAATAAGGTAATACAACGTGTACACTGAGTCACAGGGTAGGTGCATTTAGCCTATCTGCCAGGCTTCTCTCCTTGCCTGCGTGTTTCCTTTTTTGTTATGACAGTCTTTTACTCTTGGTAACTTCCCCTGTATGGTGCCGTCATCTTGTGATGTTACAGAGTATTACACTCCGTTGCTCTCCTACACCCAGGGCAGTGTTGGGTGGCAGTGTTGCGATGCTATGCTCCCTTAGTGACAGCATCATCTGGCTGTCTTGAGACAGGGACATTTAAAAATTGATAGTGACCAACTGTCAAACTGTCAGGTTCTCTAGTCTCTTCTGAGAATACATTTACATTTACATTTACATTTAGTCATTTAGCAGACGCTTTTATCCAAAGCGACTTACAATTTTTACATTATACACTGATGGCACACTGCACATCAGGAGCACTTAGGGGTTCAGTGTCTTGCTCAAGGACACTTCGACAGAGAATCGAACTAGCAACCTTCTGATTACTAAACGACTATTCGTACTACTTCAGGGAAAGCTGATGCACGTGTAGCGAACCTCTATAGTGGCCTGAGATGAGACCTGTACTACTGTGATACCACTTCTTGGAATGGAGGGTCAACCATATGTCCAGTCGATGCTTAGTGTTTGCATTACCACTGCAACTGTGCAATGTCATGTAGTTACAAGCCTGACCCAATTTTAAATAGAAACTGAATTTGCAAAATCCATTACACTGTAAAATAAGTGTTATTTCAGTTTAACATAACATTTGTGTGTCTGTGACAGTAGCATCAATGGTAGTATGACGCAAAATTGTATTACTGAGATATTGAGAAACTAGAAATGAATGTAAACATTTTTGAATGTGAAAATGTGAATTCTGATCATGTAATTTTCCTTCATACAACAGCCAACCTGCAACTCTACTTTTTCATGGCTAGAGGGCAACATTCTGCTAAATTTTAAATGAGCCACAGTTATAGTCTCACTGCCACCAGAACAGATTTATGAAAAGCACTCTCATATTTGCCACCATTTATCCTCTTGGTATGATAATAAATAATCAATCAGTCATTATGACATGACTTTTGTATACAGAACAAAGACATTAACAAGGGTAAAGTATATCCTGTTTTCTTGTATGTTTTGTATGTATGCATGCAACAGAAAGAAGGAGTTTACTCAGCTCCTGAACCAAATGCTAGGCTCCAACTTCAAACCCCCTCTCCAATATTCTTCCAGTTTTTTATTCCAGTCACATTTCAAAAGGAAATATGTCCGATTCAAGCGTCATTCTTAACTCCCAGGAAGAAAAACAGACTAACCGTGGTTTAAGGGGAATTTATCCCACAGCGAGTGTCTGAGCAGGTGTTCCACAGCTGTCTCCATGTTGTTAATGACAAGCAAACAGATTGTTGCCTTTTTTTCAGACAGAATTGCCTTAAAATTCACCACACATATATTATTTAGTCAGTTGTTTGTTTCTAAGCACGTACCAACTTGTGAGGCGCTCTTGAGAAAAGTGATGTATGGTTTCATGTGTCGACTGGACAAGTCTGAGAACTGCATAGTAGAGGCTCTGGTCAACCCTCTAAAGAGCTGTTATCGATTTACCTCGAACTTAAGACGACATTGGCACAAAAGTCTTAATACTTTTTAATGCACTGTATTATTGTTTTTCTCTATTTTTATTTTTTATAATTGTATGTCTGTTACTTTATATGGAACTTGGTGTCTGAAATAAAGAATACATAATAAAATAATAATAATTATTATTATTCTGTGAGCATTTAGTAGTGACTTTTGACTGATTTGGTGAACAGTGCACGTGTTTGTGTCACTCGTGTCTTTCACTGGAACCTGTGTGCTGACTACACTCAGATTCTCAAGTCATCATACATACACTTCTCATAATTTGGACTGTTGCGTGTGTGAGTGTGTTTGTATTGTTATGATGAGCAGACTCTTGACAGTGGAGAGGACAATGGAGATGGTTTTAAAGTGGTTCATATTTATAGCTTACGGATGCTCCAGATAACCATGAAGCCAAATCTACTGCTGTCGAAATGTTGGTACCAGTATGCTGTGAGTCCTCTTGTTCTCTGCCTTCAGGTGCAATATGAAGCATAGATGTAGAACCAGAATGTAAACAAATGGCAGTGACTGAGTATGACAGGTGATGATTATGCACGTATTATGATCACATCTACCACTCCTGCCTTTAAGGAAGATTACACTGGACTGTGAACAGCTTCCAGATGCAGGCTGCATTTTAATTTGGAGGCTTGGATGCATTAGGCGCTGACAAACACCAGCAGTGGGGCGCAATGAGCATCTCAAGGATATTGAGGACACAGAACGAATTTTGTATGCAGGTGTAATGCTGGACTTTCACATTCCCTTTCTCTCCCGGAGCCCATTCCTGTGACAGGAAAACTAAACAGACGTTTGCCCTGGGGATAATAAAGTCTCCCGGTGAATGGTTGCAGTGAGACCAGAGAGGAGTTCGATCATTCTGTCACATGTGCACCTTCAGATACAAAGGCTATGTAGAAGAAAAAGCAGAAGGGGATTACTCCGCCTTTCGATGTCTTACTCTTCAACCCTCATACTTTCCCGTTCATAGGGCATTTCAATTTCGACTCAAAAACACCAAACAGAGTACAGCAGAAGAACAGCAGACATGCAGAACAAATACAAATAACGCCAGTCTTCATTTGACAGAGATGAGACAACAGTAACAACAAAATACTAAGGGCAATGAAAACTTTTCACAGGCAACTTCAGAAATTCAGATTAATTTCCAGCAAAATCTTGCCCTGTTGTTAAGATCTATGTTAATCATTAATAATTGATCTTGTCTATAGTGCAAATTGCAGTGTCTCTGATGTCTCTTACTTAGGTTCGGTAAGCATGAAATAATCATTTACGTAGGCTATTTATAAAACATTATCAACTCAACCTTACTTATAAGAAAATATATTCCAGAAGACTCGTAATTCCATTACAATGATAGCTCTTTCTTCTCTATAAGTTGGCTATGCAGGTGCTTCCAGAGGCAATCAACTACTCTACTCCACCTGTCGGAAGCCCTTGAAGACAGAACGCTCGAAGAATCTATGCTGGAGAGGCGCGCTCCTCTGTAATTCCACGCGTACAGTATCCATATTTCTCATATATGAGGCTTTTCCTTCCCCACCGTGATTTCCTATTATCACAAATGAACATTGTGAATGGATGTGACATTAACTGGTAACAACTTGGTTTATCGCTTTTACCGGAGTCTGTGGAAGCAAAATGTTAAAAGGAAGGCAAGTCAGCTCAACAAATGAGATGATGGCATCGGTTGGACAAAATGACTCATTGTATTCGAACGTACCCGCAACAAAAATAGAAGTTACCGTCTCGTGCAGGTTAGTGTTTACCTCGTTTGAACTTCGAATGAAAAGGCTACATTAACTTGAGAGAAAACGGCACGGTACAGTCGTCCATTTATTAAGTGCTTCCTCATTTCAGGAGGAAAATTAATGTTTAAAAATAAGTGTACTGAAACTGTTCACCGTTGAAACATGTGCTATGCTTGATTACCGTCTTAAACTGTTGTCTCCATAACAGCTCGATCACGTTAACCTCAGTGACCTTGTGCGGTAGCGGACAAAGTTGTGTTATTTGTAATGGATATAGATCTCTGACTATCACTTCTCAAACGTCTTAAAAATGTGCATCTTGTTTAGACTCAAGCAGTAGACGTTGTATTTGAGATTGATTGTACTAGAGTATTTTTAGTGGGTGTAAATACTTTAATTTAATCGTGGCTGCAACACGTTTCAGTATACACATTTCAGTCGGAATCATATGACTGGAGCTATGAAAGAATGCTCGAAAGAGGGTTTTCCCCCCCTTTATGCTGTATACCATAGCTAAACACTGGACATTGCTTACCTCCTTTGAGAAACGTTTTACCTTTCTTTTCATTATGTCCATTTTGATTAATTTTGTTATGTGTAAGGCCTATGTCTTAAGTATCACCAGCATGAAAGACAACAATAGATCAGAAGCTTCTATTTTGTGTTTGATGAGTTATTTTTACTCAACAGATCCCCTATCTCACTTTCTTTCCGAATTACATTTCATGAATGAAAGTGGAACTACTTTTAAGTTTGAAAGAAATTATTATAACAATGACATATTGGTGTTTAGAAGGCCTTGACAGAGTCTGAGAGAATGCTGACACACAATTAGTGGGCTACAGAATGGAAAAAAGTCAGTTGTACTAGGCAAAACCTGCACACCTTAATGCTGTGGTGATAAAGTGAGGTTGATTCCAGTGGGCTGCTGAAACATCAACAGCCTAAACCTACTGAAATGAACTTAATTTTACCACTGATACATGTGGAGGTTCACCATGGGACCTGTACTCCCCATTCATGTGCTCAATCCTAGCCTCCCATGAGTGGTAGTGTTCTGTGTTCATTGGTGTGAATCAGGTTGATAACATACCAGTCCTTCATCTCAGCCCCACTTCAGGTTGTCATTTAAGGATTATATCACTTTGATTTGGCTCATTTTAGCTCAGGTCAACTACAAACAGCAATATTTTATGTAAAGGATTTCTGCATTGGCTGCTGAATGTCCTACAATGGTGCTTGCTACCTGGCTAAAATATCTTGTTAACAAGGCATTGTATGTGGATAGGAGAAAAAAAGCATGTTAATGGCTTGTTTAAACACATTCACTGAAACTGGAAGTAGATTCACCAGTCCATCTCTCCAGGTAAGTGTGATTCGATCTCGGATAGGTGTATAGTGAGTCCAATCCATACATCTTAGTCACTGAAAAGCACTATTTGAATGTGATTTTAAACAGATCGAGCGATACAAGGCAGCTGACGGAATACCTCTCGTGTCATGCTCATTCCGCTTTCCCTAGCATTAACATTATCTGAAGTAGCACAGATATGGAAGTGCACTGACTGAAAGAGGCAGGTCTTATCTTGGCAGAGTACTGCCTTCTCTTTAAAAGCCTCAGTAAACATGCCTGTGGGGACTGACTGGCGCAGAACATCAAAACAGAGGGAAGATCCAAAGAGAATTATTTCCCACCTTGCCCAAAGGAAAGGATGAAACCAGCTAGAAAGGGATAGAGAGCATAATAGAGAGCAAGATCTACGAGGAAAATGGGCATCAAATGGCATGTGTCTCCCAAATCTAAGTATGAGAATGTTGTCTAAAAGGTTGTTGTTAGTGGGGGGCCGTTTTGTTGGTGATATCTCATTAATAGAAAAAGGTTCTCACAGCATTACTTAACTCACTTCAAAATGTAAAAGTTAAACTTAAAGCAATATAAGATATAGCCAAGAGAGGCCTCCATCACAAATAACACTTATTTGTGTTAGCACACAGGTAGCCTACACACATGGGAAAGCTGTATGATAGTTTTATGTCAACGCTACTCTCTCACAGTACACTTGGCACACAATGTTATGTGGGTAGATCTACACATGTTAAGTAGACAGGGTCCTACAACAGTACCGTAGAAGACTATAAGAAAAAAACTGAGGGGTAAATTGCTATGACTGCAATGCCTGTTGATAGTCACGTCAGTGTTTTTCCTTTTGAAGTGACTATAGCTAAAGATCCATGTCAATAGTCCCCACCACCTTATGATTCATGCCCAAGTCGGTACAGTGAGTAGCATTGTGCCTAACAAATAGTTGGCCCGGGGTTGATTCCCAGTCAATGTATCGATACGTGGCTTTGGACAAAAACATGTTCTAAATAATTTACATTTTTGGTTGCTATTTTATTTTGTCATGGGCAAGGATAACATAAGATTGTTTGCTTAGTCACAATCTATTTTTTGGGGATTTGTATTCTCTGGTAAGTACGCCTCTTTCTGAATAAAACCATCAAACTAAATGAATAATTCTAGGTATGAAAGTGAGAGAGGAGCTTACTGTTGTATTTTCCTGAGAATCAGTACTTCTAATATTTCTTTTTTTGCATAAAATGACATAAAATCAGGGAGTATTTTAATTCAAGAAACTAATAGCAAACCATGACATGCCCTCATGCATCTCAATGCTGATACTCATGGTAATGGATGGTAGAGGCTGGTTAGAAATGCTAAACTGCACTGTCTGGTGTTGTTCCCTGCACTGAGGATACAGTTATCAAGGCTGAACGCATCATACCTCTAGTCGTGCTAGACAACTGATCACTGAGACCAGCCAGCCTCCTGTTCTGCAGGGGTTCAGGAGCAGACAGCATGGAGTCTGAATCCATTGCTCAGTCTGGTGGACAGCTCATATGCATACTGCTGTGAGGTATCATAGTGACAGGGTCCCCTCCATTCTGCCGTCTGTCTCTTATTGTCTTAAAGTAGAATACCTTCAGCATTTTAATTTGGGAAGGAGTTATTTAAATGGGGACTGTCGAGCAGTCTGTGCTGTCAGGTAAAGCCAAGCCAAGCCGAGCAGCGAGTGCGTTTTCAGCCCACTTTGTTTAGCTTCAGAGTGGCTCCAAAATCAGACGGTTCAGAAAGAAAAAGGTATAAACATATACCTTTCTCAGAAAGTGCTCTGAAGTGCACTGAATGTATATATTTTCTATCCACATACAATATGTTCTAGCTACTTCTGTTGCTAATGACTACCTATCGTCACTGTATTTTCGTTACAGGAGTTATGATGAGCTATACAATATTGATGATAACCTCTCAACTACAATCTGAGTTTAACATCCACAAATACGTAAATGGACATTTGCTATTTTGGTTTTTAAAATGTATCTGACTTAAATGGGATAATATTATATAAAATTGTAAAAGCAGTGCCACTAAACAAGTTTCACAAACTATGAGAAGAAAATATGATAGTTTTGATAATCTGACGGCCAAAGTCAACAAGCCACTCTTGAGAGACCCAAGGGTATTTATGGCAGTAAGGGCTGGCAATGCCAATGATGGTGTCCTGGTTTCACATCCCAGAATAATTCAAATGTTCAAATGGAAATGCAGCCATTTATTGTGTGACTTATTTTTTCAGGAATCTGCTGGACATAGACACATTCTCAAAGTCTGATCCAGGTATGTGAACTTACATATATAACACATTTAGTCCAATTTGGAACTACCAGTTGTTTAATTGGTTGGTTGGTTTATTGATTCATTCATTCATTCATTGTGTACATGTATGCATGGAGAGGTTAAGAATTATCTTATAATCTTTATGTGTTTGTTTTTTTCACACCTATAGTTTGTTTGCTCTTTTCCGAATCAGTAGATGAGTTTGTAAACTTGGAGCATTTTCCCTTTGGATTGATTCATTTTCACACAGTGAAAAATTCAAGCACACTTAAATGCATCACTACAAACCACGTGAGAATATTCCCTCCTCTCAGGTCAGATGTGTGTGGGACTGGAGCACGAAAGTGAGCACAGGACAAAGGTCCAGTGCTCTGGACAACTGCATATTTATGTGAGAGAAATTGCTATACAATATAATATAGAGCAACAACAAAGATGCCATTTTCTCATAATTATGTGGGCAATATACCAGGCAAACGGATACCAGCAGAATGCTAAAGGCACTTTGAGGAAACGTTTTGGAAATACTAGTGAGAGCTCGTTCTCTGCTAGCCACTGCTACTACACATTTTTTTCACCCTTTTATTCAGTTGTCACAAAAATGATGCAAAAATGAGGAATACTAATAGAATTAGTAAAAATGAACAACAAGAAGAAGAAAAGGGGTACATGCACAAATAATATACATTTAAGGGATTTGAATTAGTCATTCCTTTTAGTGTTTAGTACTTTTGCCGCATGCCAGAATGCAAAGCACACCTGGCTACAGGATCCATTTAGCTCAAACTTGCTGAGTACACCTGGCAGTTGGGTTGGATCGAGATCGGATCAAGTTCCCACCACAAACTAACCGCTCCGGAGTTTGTTTGGGACTGGACCACTAAATCTCAAGTTGACGGTGTAGTTGTTTTGATACCTGCCCAAACGAATCACACAAAAGGGGGGAAAACAAACCGATTGAACAAGACTAAAAAAGTGAAAGCACCCTTAGATTCATGTGACTCGGTTTGACCCTTTTCTTTGTATTCATCCGTGTACAGTTTGTTAAACTATGTACCCACGAAACAGGGTAGAAACAGATGAGTGAAACTGTTGGTTAAAATTCAATTTAATTTCAATTTTTACACCAGTTATTTTCCCTGGATTGGCAGAGTGCCGTTGCCTTCTGGCATTCTCAGCACACCTGATTCTTACGAGAGAGAGCACAGAGAGGTAAACATGTTAATTCTTTATAGGCGCTTGAGGCATTAGAACACTGAATATTCTATCCAAGTCATGCATGGGGTTAGACCCCTTGTTGATGTTATTATGAGATGGTGAATTAATTGAAGGCAGAACAGAGGCATTTTGCACTGAGCCACAGCTCCGGTTCATTCTATCCATGTGCAGATGACAGCCTGAAAGCAATTAAAGTAATTACAGTAAGCCTAATATCTGCCCCGCTGTGTCTCCCTGCCTTTTTCATGTACGTACGTTTTCATGTTGCGTAGTCTTTAGCTCTACTCATCTGAGCTGTAAGCTTGTATTATCTTTTATAAACTATAATGGCGCAACTTGAGTTCTTTCAAAGATCATATTTCAGTAAAACTACATTTCGTCACTAACAGGAGCTTTATTTCCTGTGATAGCTCAAAAAGACCATGAGTGGTCATCAGTCTTGTACCTAAAAGGTGGTTCGGTTCCGTTTTTTGCCTTATGTTTATGCAGGGTGTGTATTTAAAGCTTGGTTTCCGGAGCTCCATGCAAGTCATTCTGTGGTCCCTGATTTAATAGATGCACTTCGCAGGTTCTTACATGCAACAAAGAAGGGGCATTACATAAATCTATTTTGATGACTAGCCCACATTCATATGGAAATTTCATAACATGCGCACAGACCTAAGCTTTTAAGGGTGGACCAATGTATTCATCTGGGTGTATTTAATCAAAAAGGGTGGAAAAAAGGGTTTTTACAGACATTTTGAGGAAGGCGTGCTGCCACTTCCTTCTTGAAAAGTGGTGAATGTTGCATTGTGAAGGAGGGCGTTTACAGATCCCAGGTACAGCATGCAACACATGATGCGGCTGTCGCCAGCCAGCTGGGCACTTTTGTGTATCCTGCCACCCTTGCTAGCCAACGAAACCCATCAAAACTAAACATAAACCAAATTTCCATACACTTTGCCGGGCAGCCTCTCCCTCTCCCTCTCCTTCTATATCATACTATGCTAATACATATACTGATAAAGTGGCCATATTACCTACTGTTAATTGTCTACCAAAATGTATCTCTTTATCGGTTTAGCAAATTGATGTTTACTAACCAAATGTTCTCTCTCTTATAGCGTGACCTTTGCTTGCAAATACTGATGGCTGTGGAAAAATTGTTCCTCATCACCATATCCATTTTAAGTACATTAAATACGCTTATTGGCAGGCAAACTCTACTCTACCGATTTATTTAGTCTCTTTCTTCCTCTCCTAGTCTAGACGATCTTCGCTGTGGGATGCTGCTGTAGTCTCTCGACCTGACCTACTTGTAGAAACCCTCAGCCTACACCTAGTCACTCCCACCGCACTGTCATACACTTATTCTACTCTGTGCTAGCATTTTCCTACAATGTAAATAATTGCCACCATCAACATCTGTTCCATTACTCTACTTACTCTTGTAAAAGTAACCTTACAGGCACACATTGTATACCCTACTAAGCTGTTCTACAACACTTGAATGCACCCTTCCGACCTTATCCTCCATCAATTCTATATGTAGCATACAGTATATACGATGTTTTGAAGTATTGTGTACATTTACCACATGTATTCTAGCATGCTCATCCTAATACGTATTTGATTTCATCTGCCATGTTCCTGATGGTTTCCCCTTCCCTCCTACCACAAGCCCCCCGTTCAGCTTCAAGCAGATGGACCCCCCTTTCATTTGCCGCGGTTTTGCTTAAGGTTTCTTCCTGATTAACAGGGAGTTTTCCCTTGCCCCTGTTGCCATTGTGCTCGCTCTAAGAGGGTTCATGCCCTGGGCTCTGTAAAGCGCCTTGAGACAATTTTATTGCTTTGGCGCTTTATCAATAAAATTGATTGAATTGAATTGAAAAGTAACCTGCATCTTGGTTTTTAACCTCTGGTAAGAGCATCTAATCAAATATCCTCACAGATTGACAGCATAACATTGCATAACGTCATATTTGTCCATTCTGTATTGTACTAAAACCAGCGAACTGTGAGTATACAGAGGGAGTTGTTGGTCTTCCATTTATCAAAGAGGTTAGTAGATCTGCGGAGCGAAACACAAAAAAGGATCACAGATGTTCTAAATGGAAAATACTAACAGACTTTTGTTTCAGAAGCTCTACTTGTTCTTTCTATGTAAAGTCCTGTACCCTCATTGACTTTCTAATTACTCTACCTCTAATACGTTTTATCCTTTGTGATGTAAAGTAAAAATAGGGTATAAAATTGGATTTTAAATAAGCTCCAAGTGAGGATAGACTCAACTAACAGACCAATAGACTAAAAGACTCAACAAACAGCTTTACTCTCAACCGTTCTGCATTCATATTACAGAAAGGAAGTACATGCTTTTGGGGTCTCATGATTAAAATCTCGTGCATGACAAGCAACATTAATCAGGAACTCCATTCATCACCATCATGCTAACACAGGTTCGTTGCCATCTGTGCTGTGTCTATCCGCCAAACTGTCATCATAGACTCTCATCATTTCCTAATTGTCAGAACTCCACCCGACCTATGTGGTACGTCACTGGCTGAACAGTCACTCTACATGTTATCCTTAACATGAAAAACGTTTAAACTCGAAATGCTGTCCTGTTGAATCTCTTCAGTTTCCTTTTTTTCTGTAACTGAATTTTGGACCTGAATTCTTCTTCATTAGTCTTGATGTTGTCGCTACTATAATAAACTAAGCAAGCCTGTTGCAGTCCTTGGTTTGTAAAGGTTTGCTGTATATGACTTCAGTATCAACAAATGTTCCCAAAATAAAAGGAGGAGTTCGGCTGATACTCAGTAGCTTGGCTTATTCCAAAACATTTTGACTGAAGTTTATTCACCTCAGTTAATGTATCTAGCACCTGTAGATGATCCATAAGTGCCTATTCATCAGCATCTATTCAGCCTGAAATTGGCTTGCTTTCTCATCACTTTGTACACATGTTTCAGAGAAAAATGATGATGCAGTCTCTTTCAAAGGTGCAGTCTGCTATTCTGGCATAAGAGACAGGACTGTGATTAGAATTACAGGCTTACCTTTAAAAGTTAGCCTCATACCACAAAAATATTTCGAGAGTTACCTCAGGAGTTGTTCGTTTTCAAATATGATTAAAAAAACTAATTTTTCTTTTGTTTGTAGTTGTTGTGCTTTATGTACAGGGTGCTGGGACCAAAGAATGGCGAGAGGTAAGTGAAAATCACTCCGAAACACTAAAAATCTTAAAAAGGTTGTCATGGAATACTCCTGTTTTGAGAGACTCTAAAGAAACACTAGTCAAAATGGTAAGATGGAGAAATTAGTGCAAGGTTAAAATAATAAGCTCTAAATTTACCTGAAAAACGATCTTACAAAAATACATTTTAGGTTGTATTTCGATTTTCTGTAATCGCATTTTAATTTTTTTAGCCAACATTATCTAGAAGCAGGTATGTCTGGAGTGCGTCTTTCAAGGGTAGTGTTTTAAATAGTTAATATCCATTTAATTCTTTTGCTGACCCGCTAAGATTTTGATGTCATTGATTGTGATTGAATCAACTACATTTATTACGACCTGGGTCTTGCTCATCACTTGAAGAGCTGCAGTGCATATGTGATATCTGTGCCTCCTTCAGTTTGTGTGTTATCACAAGGAATTCTTCATGAATTGAATTCAGTGAGCGGATGCATGAATCCCTTAAGTGACACTGGGGGAAGACCTGTAGAAGAGTAGGAACAGTAGTACCGAGGACAGCAGCGGCAGAGTTAGTGATGCTCTCAATTAGTCACTGCCCTCCAGGAAGCATGATAAATTATTCACATATTTACACCAGACTCCTGGCACAACAGTCAGACCTCTATGACCAGACTCCTGGCACAACACTCAGACCTCTATGACCAGACTCCTGGCACCACACTCAGACCTCTATGACCAGAATCCTGGCACAACACTCAGACCTCTATGACCAGACTCCTGGCACCACACTCAGACCTCTATGACCAGACTCCTGGCACAACACTCAGACCTCTGGCACAACACTCAGACCTCTATGACCAGACTCCTGGCCCCACACTCAGACCTCTATGACCAGACTCCTGGCCCCACACTCAGACCTCTATGACCAGACTCCTGGCACAACACTCAGACCTCCATGACCAGACTCCTGGCACAAAACTCAGACCTCTATGACCAGATTCCTGGCACAACACTCAGACCTCTATGACTCCCCATCAAGCTGCAGACACCACCATAAATCAGAGAAATACAGCCTGGTGTGGGAACATACCTGAACCATATGCAGTCTCCAACTTAATTTGAGGGCGTTGGAAATCTATTAAGCCTCATAAATGGAGGTAAAATTGCATTTTGGAGACTTGAATGTGGAGACCCCCCTTTTAATATGGAAGAGTGCACTGTGAAGTCGTTTCAAAGGACATTTTGTCTCCTGCTGGCTTAATTTTAAAATGCATTAAGATGTAATCAGACCAAATTGGAAACTGGAAATGAATGAGGTTAAATAAAATACTTGTAATGGGCTATATCAAACAGCTTTCACCAGTTCGCCCATTGGAATGGGATCCTAGAATCATAAAAAGAGCACCCTCAGAAACCTTTAATCTTATACATAAATGCCGCTTGTGCATCAATGTTTTCTTAGTTAGAGGAAATATACAAAAACATCAAGCATTCCAATGGGCGCTGAAAAAAGCTTGTTTGGATCGGTCGCTGTCCATGGTCCTGGGATGCCAATAGCAAAGTTTGCGTGTGAGCGATATCTGCTGACACCCCTGTGGATAAGGGGTAATGTGAACTTAGAGCTAATTGTGAGATGGAAGATAATGGGAAAGAGTGTGACGTTGCTACACCGGGGTGTGTGACGTAGTAGACAGGTAAGGAGGGTTCAAATCTCCTAGGAAACAGAAGTTAGGTGAGTGATGGTTCTGCCTGTGGTGCCTACGTACCTATGTGCCGAACTTCTTTTCTAAAACATAATCAATTATACAAACTAAAATGTTCCTCTAGCATCTTAAGTAAGGTTGTCTGCTGGACCCAGGTGTGTAGGGACATCTGTTGACTATTAAGTGACTCAGCCGTATACCTTGCCATGAAAATGCAGAGAGAGGTTGCTAGCAGTAGCCTGTCCGTGAGCCCAGCCATGACTCCCCAGCTCAGTTTTTCACAGAGTGGAGGTGTGTCCAGTCCTATCAGGTGTGGCTCTGGCCCCTACAGTTGTTGCCCTTATCGAATGAATTCACAGGACAGCATTAAGTTTCATCTTCGAGACCTTTTTTTCATATATTTCTTTTCTCATGTTCTCAGTAAGTATAAATGTAGATGTTTAGCTGAGGCTTTGTTGTTGAGAAGAAGCCTGCAGGTTTATGTAAATGTCTTTAGATTCCAAAAGAAAAAGAATGTTAGAATGAGGATTGTCATAAAATGCAATTTTCTTTTTGCTGGGCACAGTCTAATAACATATTCCCTCAGGTAATCCATGGTATTGTCTGGTGACTGTGAGACACCCATAAGAGGCTTTGCCATAGCTGAGTGTCCAGGACTCCCAGCCTTTTACCTACTGGACTTTAAAAATCAGATTTATCCAAAGTAGATGACTTGGATGAAGCTCCAGGGGTATAAGTGGACTCCAGCAAACCCAGCCACATGGCAGTGCTGGCAGAGATCAATAGCTCATTACTCCCTCTGCCAAAGCTCCGTCCACAAAAGAGCTCTCCCTGCGGGGATTACGGTCTGATTGCCAGAGGCCTGGAGCCAGAAGGGGCAGGGAGACAGGCTCAGAGGGTCTGAGAGCATGCAGGGAGACAGGCTCAGAGGCTCTGGGAGCGGGCAGGGAGACAGGCTCATGGTGTCTGAGAGCGGGCAGGGAGACAGGATCAGAGTGTCTGAGAGCGGGCAGGGAGACAGGAGACAGGCTCATGGTGTCTGAGAGCGGGCAGGGAGACTGGATCAGAGTGTCTGAGAGCGGGCAGGGAGACAGGCTCATGGTGTCTGAGAGTGGGCAGGGAGACAGGCTGAGAGGGTCTGAGAGTGGGCAGGGAGACAGGCTCATGGTGTCTGAGAGTGGGCAGGGAGACAGGCTCAGAGGGTCTGAGAGCGGGCTGGGAGACAGGCTGAGAGGGTCTGAGAGCGGGCAGGGAGACAGGCTGAGAGGGTCTGAGAGGGGGCAGGGAGACAGGCTCAGAGCCCTGGGAGCGGGCAGGGAGACAGGCTCAGAGGGTCTGAGAGCGGGCAGGGAGACAGGCTCATGGTGTCTGAGAGCGGGCAGGGAGACAGGCTCCGAGCGGGCAGGGAGACAGGCTCAGAGGGTCTGAGAGGGGACCCAGTCAGGCTCCACCACTACACAGGAACCTGGTCTGCTGGCCACTAGGAGAGGCTTCTCACAACGTTGAGGTCAACAGCTTGGTACAATTTGGTCATCCCTCATATTGAGACCTAAACAGTAATAGCCATGGTCTTGTTGTGTGCTATGATGATCATTTTGTATTGCGGGAGGAGTTTAGTGAGATATTATATAGTCTCTTCTTAGGTTCAGGCCCTTGGATCTCTACAGCACCTTGAGACCATTTTTTTTTTGTTTTGGCGCTATATAAATAAATAAAAAGGAAGTGAATTGAATTATTATGCTATGTACCAAGCCAAGATATATGAATGAATGTGATGAAATGGGTGCCAGTGTCAAGAACTGTGTAAATACTTTCCATCTTTGACATTTGCCTGTTGCTTTTTTCACCATTTTTACAGTTTGGAAGAACTGAGGTGATTGACAACACACTGAACCCAGATTTTGTGAGAAAGTTTGTAGTGGACTACTTCTTTGAGGAAAAACAAAACCTTCGATTTGATGTGTAAGTCACCCAGAATTTATTTTTATAAATATCTTGGCTGACATTCAGTTGTCACTTTAATAGAATTGTTGAAATATCCAGCAAGTCAATGTAGTATTGAAATGTTAAACCGGTAAATTCTGATATTTCTGTTGATGTTAAGTTATTAATTTTGCTCTAGTCCCATGCACACTACATTTAATACATTTTAATTAATAGAACATTAATATAAAGCATGATCTATTCTCTGTGGATTTAGATGCCTGTGTTTACTCAGAGAATGCAAATGTCTCTGTCACTACAGCACTCATCAAATTGATTAAGTGCTCTTGTTACTCTGTTCAACCGTCCCCCCCTCTAATCCGCAGTCGATACCTGATAAAGACCAATTACCCATGACTCTGGCTGTAATTGATAATCTTCTAAGAAGGATGCTTTGGACTTCGTTGAAACTGGGTCTTCAGTTTTTCATCTACGGGAAGCACTGTAGCACTGTTTTGTATTCAAAGATCTGTAGCTATATATCCCTGTTTCATTGCAATCTCAATTTGCAAGAGGTCACTGTGCTCCTGTTCTTTTTTTACTCAGGAAAGACCATAACTTGTCTTATTTCCTTCAGTTGCCATTGGAGATCAACCGCCCTGAAAATAGCACAATGAAAATGTTATCCCCGTCACTGTGTGAAACCTCAAGATATTGCCTAGAATGCTTTTAGCTAGAGCTTTAAAAAAAAAAAAAAAGCTGTGTGAGTTATTTGTAATGTAGGCTGCTGTGGTTAAAAATGGATTTTGTTGTTGTTAGCTGGTGGCTTGATTTTGGAGAAGAAATGTTTCGTGATGGAGAACGTATTTCCACTGTGTCACCATCCAACCTCTTTTGTCTGTCTTGTTTGTATAGGTACAGTGTGGACTCCAGACGCTCAAATTTCTCTAAACATGTAAGTTCTGTCATGTTTATGCTTTCACACTGCATTTTATGGACCTAATTGTAAGAGTTTAGTCATTTAGTAGACTAACCCTGAGTTACTTCTGGCATAGCAATACATAAGTTCTATTTACATAATCATTAATGGCTTGGTTGATGTTGTTCTGTTGTTTCAACAACCGTGGACTCGCAGAAGGTGGGTACAACACAAATTTTGCCCCATAATCTGCATTATCTGTATTGTCTTTTCTTTATTTTGACATGTGAACTGGATACAAAAGGAAAGGGGGTGTTGTATTTGAAACTCTTTTGTATTAATGCAAAATACTTCACATTATTGAAAATACTAATTAAATATCAATGCTTTCAATCAATCTAAAAAAACTGCCCAAAAAAACGTCAGGGTAAAGAAAAGCATCAGACAAACTACTGTCTTTCCTCATGTTCTCTGTACTTAATGTTTTTAGTACTAGATTAGAATTTGAAGCAAAGCTTTCATTTCTTTTACACACTTACCTTTTAACATTGCCTTGACAATGTTACATTTCAATTTGTGCATGCCCATTAGTCATAGTCTCTGAGTCCATTATATGTATATTCATGTCATCAATTTTGATTCAGTTCATCACTACATACAAAAAAAACTCCATGGTCAAAGTAGAAACTGTTGTTTCCTCTCAGCAGTCAAAAGGGATTTTACATTCCTTGTCATACCTCAATTGCTTTCTAAGTGCTTTTTGAATCGAAATCAAATCATTTTGAGCTCAGTTTTGTTTGATTACAACTTGTCTGTCTTGATGACAAGCTCTGTGGTGCCTTAAAAAGGTAGTGTCCCCCATTTTAGCTACATTGTATTCACATTGTTTTCACTATGTTCATAGTGTGGCTTCAAGTGAGTACATGTTACAGATAAATATATATATATATATAAATACCGATACATAATAATATTTATAATATATATATCATATATAGTAAATAGATTTGTAATGTTTTTAATAATTGGGTCTAAAGTACATTCCGTGAGTGGAATTAATTAGCTACTTTCCAATCAGTTGACTTGTGATTTCCATATTGAACAATACAATCGTGCCAGTGCCAGACTTATCCATGCCGTCTCTCAGTCCTTTCTTGGCCAGACATTTTGCACCCTGGGGGAGATCATTGGCTCCAAGGGCAGCCGGGTGGAGAGGACCCTCTCGTGAGTACTCCACTCTCATCATCTATCACTTCACCAGACACGGGTCAGACACTCCCTGAAGGATCCTGATATAAATGTCTTCTTTGAAACAACGTAATGTCACACTAGTTTTTATCTGAAGTATATACGATAGTTTATTCAAGTTTTATATGGCAGGAGACTTATAGGAACCATGTGTCCATGGACAGAACACACTGCGAATAGGTCCACATTTGTATCCTTCAGTCTTCCAGTTAACTGTAATAAGAATAATTTAATGTGCCATATTTACACACGCATCACCCATCTCAAGTTCAAAGTTCAAAGTTCAAGTTCAAAGTTCAAAGTACTTTATTGTCATTGCCACAAAGACAACGAGACAGAAGGGGCAGCAACAGACTTCTTCCACAGCTAAATAATAATAAATAACAATTAATAAATAGATTAATACATATCATAAATTAAAAAAGCAATATACTACATATATACATATTGAGGTGCATCAGGTGTTAGAGTGCGGTCCATAGGGGGCAGGGCGGGCTGGGCCGGGGGGAGATGAAGGGGGGGTGGGGTGGGGTGGGGTGGGTGAGCTGTTGAGGAGCCTTATTGCACAGGGATAAAAGCTCGTGCCATCCTGGAGGTGCGTGCCTTTTGTGATCTGAACCTTTTCCCTGACGGGAGTAACAGGAACAGATGATGGGCGGATGGGAAGGGTCTGTGAAGGGTCTCATTTGTAACCTGTGAATATGTGGTGACTGGAAACCCTGACCTTGTAGTCAAATGGCCAATGACAATACAGAGTGCTGCCTGCTTGCTGAGTTAGTCTGCATGCTTTTCATTGGGGTCCAATTCTGCACTCCCTCAGTTTTGTCTCTCCAATTATGAATCATGAATCAGTCAATATGTGTGGCTGCTCAGTCAACACATTGCTAACTCGGGTGTGGTTATATAAACACATTGGCTGCTTGGCATCAGATCAAACCTGTGAAATAAGCAAAGGTACTCCCCTCTCTTAACAACAGCTAGTACACACTTGGTCCTAATTCACTTGACTGTTTACAGTCATCGTGACCGTGCATGAACCCTGACATCCTGGACCATATTTAGAGGTGTCCTTTGTTAAGGCATGTGTAGTTGCCATGAATGTTGTCATGTGTCTCCTGTATCATCTAAAGACCAACGTTTGCTCTCCTGCTAAGAATGCATGCTGTTTTGGACTTAAGTGCCATACTATTTCTGCTTATGTGTCTGAATATTCATTTTTCAACAGCACTTTGTACACACAGCACTTGTATTCTTCAATGGAAAGAACTGAAGTGCTATTACATAATCACATTTTGTAGACGGTGACGATATGATGTGACAGCTACTTTTCAGAACTATCCAGTTCTCAGTCAAACATCTGGCATATGTTGTAGTGACTTTCAGCAGTTGTTCAACAAATATATACGTACCTAGCCGTGGAAGCAACTGTTCCTTTGGTCACAGATGCTTTCTAGGACTGAATAGTGCATTTAATGAGGGTCCTGGAGAGTGCCTGTTGTAACAAACCTCCAAGCGTGAGGTATTTTATTGTTTTTGTGATAAATCACAGAGAAAACCATGCTAGCTTTTACTGCCAGTGTACCACATATTCCTCATCTAGAGCAGGCGCCATGCTGCTCGTCCTTGAAGAAATAGGTAAGAAGGGTAAAGAGCTTTTTGGATGTTTTTGTCTTCCTCACCCTAGCAAGTCTCAAGCTGCGCCTGAAAAAAGCACTGCTTCTATTTCACCTGGGGGTTTCTATGGTAACCTTTCAGCTCGGACAGGCAAATTTAAGAAAATGCTTATCACTTGCCACTAAAAGATCAGCAGAGTTGAAGACACTTGAATACCCCCCCCCCCCCAGATATAGCAAAGTTCTCTGTACTTTCTTCATCCCTTGTATATATTCCCACAAATATGAATACAGAATACAGTGGATTGCAACTCCCTTGCTTTCAGAGATAAAAATGTGGGCTGTAGGTAAAGATATATTTTTTGTCTGAAAAAATTCAGCCACCACACATACAGACATGTGACTGGAGATACCAAGGCAGACTGTTCCCCGAAAATTCCTCTCAATATATGGCTTACAGGAGAACTTCAAGCACCGATAGATACCTGGACGAAACTGTCATGTTCTTTGTGGACTGGAACTGGACCTAGAAAGTCAAAAAAATATAAAAAATATTTGATGAATCTGCTCTGAATTCTACCTGTAATGCTAGGGTGAGGGAAACGCTCCTTGCCTCCCTGTTTGAACCTCCCTCTGCCCATGTAGGAATGGGATTGTGTATTTGGGCATGTGTGTGTGTGTGTGTGTGTGTGTGTGTGTGTGTGTGTGTGTGTGTGTGTGTGTGTGTGTGTGTGTGTGTGTGTGTGTGTGTGTGTGTGTGTGAGAGTGTGTGTGTGTGTGTGTGTGTGTGTGTGTGTGTGTGTGTGTGTGTGTGTGTGTGTGTGTGTGTGTGCGTGCGTGTGTGTGTGTGTGTGTGTGTGTGTGAGAAGTGGGTGTGTTTGTGAGAGAACCTCCCTCTGCTCATGTAGGAATGGGATTAGAGGCACATGGTGCTTTTGAGGGACGCCCTTCACTCCTAATCACATCTGCAGTTTAGGAGCCTCTAACAGGATTTCTAGTGAATGGGGTTGAAAGGGTGTGGGTGTGGGTGTGTTTGTGTGTGTGTGTGTGTGTGTGTGTGTGTGTGTGTGTGTGTGTGTGTGTGTGTGTGTGTGTGTGTGTGTGTGTGTGTGTGTGTGTGTGTGTGTGTGTGTGTGTGTGTGTGTGTGCCCCTCAGCCAACTTACTATGTGCCAGGTAGAGATATGCCTTTGCAGTGAGTCACTGTGGTTGGGAAACAAATACTCTCAGGAAATATTTTCTTGAATATCTCAGGAATTCATCTTCGTTGAATAGTGGAATGGTCATGGTCAATTGATTTTTTTCAGAATTAAACTGATGGTTTGTGTGTAATCCTTTTGGGGACGGTTTTTGTTTAACTGTTTCTTATCTTAATCCCACAGTCATGCTGAGTTTTGTCAAAGACTTGTTGACTCTTGATTCAGTCAGTGTGGCCTTGCAGCCCAGAGATGCATTCACTCACATAGTTCCTGTTTTAAAATTAAATTGGCGTGTGAACTGTGAACTTCATGTTCTATGATTCTTAGCTTGTCTACTTCTGTGGTAATGCAAGTGCACTTATAACTACCCATCTGCTAGAAAGTGGTGATGCAAGATATACTCTACCAGATAGTGGGGATGCAGTATATGAACTCTGCCAGACAGTGGTGATACAGTAACCTCCGCCAGACAGTGGTGATACAGTATATAACCTCCGCCAGACAGTGGTGATACAGTATATAACCTCTGCCAGACAGTGGTGATACAGTATATAACCTCCGCCAGACAGTGGTGATACAGTATATAACCTCTGCCAGACAGTGGTGATACAGTATATAACCTCTGCCAGACAGTGGTGATACAGTATATAACCTCCGCCAGACAGTGGTGATACAGTATATAACCTCTGCCAGACAGTGGTGATACAGTATATAACCTCTGCCAGACAGTGGTAATACAGTATATAACCTCCGCCAGACAGTGGTGATACAGTATATAACCTCTGCCAGACAGTGGTAATACAGTATATAACCTCCGCCAGACAGTGGTGATACAGTATATAACCTCTGCCAGACAGTGGTGATACAGTATATAACCTCTGCCAGACAGTGGTGATACAGTATACGAACTCTGTTAAGTCGTGATTAAAGGATAAGCAAGGATCGCTCTGTAGCCGCTTGATGAAACTGCATGACATGCAATGCAGCATGGCAGCAAATATGTGTTTCAATGTATGTACAGTACCAGTCAAAAGTTTGGACACACCTTTACATTTTGGGAGAATTGTTTTCTTTACTTTTCTTATTTTCTACATTCTAGATTAATACTGAAGACATTTAATCTACGAAAGAGCACATATGGAATGATGTACTAAACAATAAAAGGGTTATCTACCATGTAGAAAATGAGTAAAAAAAGAAAAGTAAAGAAAAATTGTGTATGAAAGTGTGCAGAATATATATATGAAGTCTATGATAATACAGAATAGTGTTTTATGAGCACCATGGAACAGCTAGGTGTGAGTTAAGGTTTTGTTCCTGACAAAAGCAAACCTTGCCTAGACATTTTTGATCCATTGGCTAGGAGGACAAAAGTTCATTGTGAAAATCAGTTTGGCAGTCTGAAGTAATTAGAGAAGGAAAATTACTCAGAAAAAAACAGTACTCATATCACTAACCACATTACTAACTTATAAAGGTTGACACCTTCTTGCACCATTCCTAAGCTCTGTTATCTAAAGGGTAGACATGTTTCCTCAATAATAAGATGGATAGCTGTCAAATATGAATGAATGTATTAGACAGCTGGGGTAAATGAAGTAGGAGGACAGCCCTAGCTGTCAGTGACCCTGAGCTAGCTCTTCTCTTGGCTCTGTGGAAAGTCTCTTGTCAGCCAGGTTTTAAAAAACTGTAAGGCTGAACTCTCAGGGGCCTTGCCTGTCAGATGACCTGGCAGGGGAGGCGCTGTGCAAAGGATCTGCTCCTTTGAGGATGTGGAACATGCTGTATGACTGCATGGGCAGAGCCACACATAAAAAAAGAAAGCACAGGAAAAGGATCTGTGAATTCCCTGCTTCTGAAAAGGTGCCGCCCGGTCACTCACTCACTCACTCACTCACTCACTCACTCACTCACTCACTCTTTGCCCTTCATCTGCTTTCTAATGCTTTCTCTCTTGCAGGGGGATTCCAGGAAAGAAGTGTGGAATCATTACTTTCACAGCTGAAGAACTCAGTAACTGTAGGGTTAGTAAAGGGTTCACATGCATCTCTTTTTCCAATGCAATATTTGTGAAGTCCCATGATACCCCTCTCCTGTCAGACATGGCTGCCAGTCTTCCTGAGATTCTCCGCATTAAATCACTTTTCCTGCCCTCTGTGGAAGGGACAAAAGCCACAGGCCTATGTGCTTTCATACATATAGTGGGGTCTCATTCTACCATAGGATAATTAATACTGTATATGGTTCTACTTCCTACTTAATTGTATACTCTTCTCATGGGTAAAACAATCATATTAAGAGAAACAGTTATATTTATACTCATGCTTTGATTGTGTATTTGTTGGTATTTTGTTGCTACTGGATGAAAAAGCCACTTTGGAATATTGGAATTGACATTGACAGACATGGTTATCCTCCACAGGATATCGCTACCATGCAGCTCTGTGCCAATAAGCTGGACAAGAAGGATTTCTTCGGGAAGTCCGATCCCTTCCTGATGTTCTACCGCAGTAATGAGGATGGCACGTAAGCGTCACACGGCCCCATGTTTGTCTATCTCTGTTCTCCCCATAGTACATTTTCACAGCAATATTCTGGCCATATTCCCAAAAGCATGCTAACTGAAAACCAAAGTGAGAGCTTTTGATGTGATAGTCTGACTAGGAGATAACCGATGACGGATAATTTGATAACTGTTTTCCATTAAAACTTGTGAAAAATAAATGTCCTCATGAAGTGCTGTATTAGATATGCAATGATTTTTTTCATTATCAGGTTTACCATAAGTCACAAAACAGAGGTGATAAAGAACACATTAAATCCGGTGTGGCAACCCTTCACAATGCCAGTGCGTGCTCTCTGTAATGGGGACTATGACAGGTGAGAAAAAGCGGAAGACATTTCCTATCGCTGGCACACTTGACACATTAAGATTACAGAGCACAGTTATGTTTTAAAATGAATGATGATTTTTACCTTTCGGAGGTAAATTTAGCCATATTAATTGGTAGGAATTGGTAGGAACGAGTATTTTAGTTAGACACCTTTATGATACCAGTTATATTGTACATAAACATAACTGAATGTAAGACATGTGTGTTGTATAGTTTTTAACAAACCATATTTAAAAGACCTGCTGCTGTGTGTTTGGAATAGTTGTAAGGCCATTGTCTTATTGCATTGTTCTAATTCTTCTTTTCTTACTCATTTACACCTCAGGATAGTCAAAGTGGATGTTTATGATTGGGATCGAGATGGGAGGTAATAGACCTGAAAACTGCTTATCGTGTGACTGTTTGCTTTCTATTTATTTCAAACAACAGTATTTTTTTTCATGTATATTAGCATGTTAAATATTCAGCTATAATTTCACATATATTTATAACCATGGTACAATTGTAGCATCAAGAGCTGAGTGCATTACCCCCTCTCTTTCAATAGCCATGACTTTATTGGAGAGTTTACAACCAGCTACAGAGAGTTGTCTCGAGGACAGAGCCAGTTTAATGTGTATGAGGTGAGACACCCAGTTGTTAACATCTGCATTCATATGTTCATATGTATTCACACATTGAATGTATATTATTGTAATGTCTAAATCTATGTAAATCTGGCACATAGGAATATGAGAACACTCATAGTAACCTTGCACCCTTTCAACTCTAACCTAAGGTTTTAAATCCTAAAAAGAAAGTTAAAAAGAAAAAATACATCAATTCTGGAACGGTAGGTACTACTGCGATCTCTTTTATTATTTAGTTAAGTGGTCTCACAGTTATTGTGGTTAAAGAAGCCATCTCCACGTAAAAAGAGCTTTCTCTCTCTGATAAATCCAGGTAACACTGTTGTCCTTCAAAGTTGAGTCTGAGTACACATTTGTGGATTTTATTCGGGGCGGGTGAGTGCTTACTTACTTAATTTTGTCTCTGCAACTCTGTCCGAAGATAAGTTTTCCTCAAAGCCTCTGAACTATTATTTGTTCATTACCAGTTAGTGCCTATCGTCCTCTCACCTAGCGGCTATTTACTTTTTTAAAGGAAGCTTGTTGGTTGTGAACATTATGGAATTCCTTTTGAAGTGTATTATCCCTTTGATTTAGATGGGAGGGTTATTATTAGGTTTGTTTTTTGTTATTAAGTTACCTTACATTTCTGTTGTACAGGACTCAGCTTAACTTCACAGTGGCCATAGACTTCACTGCCTCTAATGGTGAGCATGGATCTTTTAAATAAAAAAAAAAACATAGTTACGTAATATGAGAGGTTGAGCAAATAAGCAATTCTCTCTTGCGTGCTAAATTGGTGTTGATCTCAGTAGGTTTTATCATGTGTTTGTTTTGTGGATGCTTGTCCCAGGTGACCCATGCCAGCCCACTTCTCTACACTACATGAGCCCCTACCAAATGAATGCCTACGCCATGGCGCTGAAAGCAGTGGGAGAGATCATACAGGACTATGACAGTGACAAGCTCTTCCCTGCTTATGGCTTTGGAGCCAAGCTGCCCCCGGACGGCAAGATCTCACACGCTTTTCCTCTGGTGAGGGTTAACCCTAGTGCATGGCTCGGGCCATTAAAGCATCAAGCCCAAGTATATTTCTTGTATTTTATGCTTTGACTCTTTGAAATGTGTGTGTGTGTGTGTGTGTGTGTGTGTGTGTGTGTGTGAGTGTGTGAGTGTGTGAGTGTGAGTGTGTGTTTGTGTGTGAGTGTGAGACAGAGAGCGAGAGAGAGTGAGAAAGAGAGAGAGAGAGAGAGAGAGAGAGAGAGCGAAAAAGTAAATATGGGGAAAATGTTGGTAGGGCTATGAATGTGTTTAAGAACTTTGACTTACTCAAAGGTAAAATCAGGTATCGCATTTTAGTGAAACACATTATTTTAGCACGTGCAGCAGAATATGTTGGGATCAAAAAGCACATGAAAGCAGAGTTAGACAGTCATTTCCTTAATTTACCATAAATCTCTGTCATGACGAGGCCTCTGATCTATGTCCTCTTTCAGCATTGCTAAAAGAGATGATATTTCAAAAGAGATATTTCAAAAGACTCCATCAGCTCAGTGGTGTAAAATGGTCAGCAGTTAGGGGATAGTTTATGTTGTGCATTGCACATGTTTATTTTTGACCCTTTTTATTTTCAGGTTTTAAGTTGTTGCCTTTTAAAGGGGGATCTTTTCGCAGAAATGGAATACAGCATTCGTATTTATGTTTTTATTAGTGTATAATCACCCGGAATTACGAATTGTTGTGTTTTCATTAGCTTAAACATAACACTGGTTCTAGAAAGGGCTTGTTGTGTTTTCACATTGAAGTGACAGCTTGAATTTGATGGCGCCAGTTGAAAAACGAAGAAGAAGAAAGAAGAGGAATTATTGGTTGCTGCAACAATTTTGTGTTGTGAATAGAACCCCAAATTTTGACAAATGGAGGATCATACTTAGCACAAGAAAAAGGCAGGCGGCGGCAGAAAACAAGGGTGGACATGGGTGTGGCCTTTCTCAGGTGGAAATTGCTGATGAGGGACAAATGTATTCAGAGTGACGCTGAAGTAGTTTATTTTATTTATTGTCAATAAAAGTGTAACCTTACACTTATGTCACCCAACAACTAAAATGACCTGACTTCATAATTTACGGTCCACGAAGCTATGACCTGCATATTTGCAGACTAACTTATACAATTTCTAAATGTCCGGCTAAAGTAACCTCATCAAAATTAATATATTATGGCTACTCGATGCAGTCGTAAACGGTGATGTCACCTTATTGTCACCATACATTCTCCCACATGCTTGGAAAAAAGGGATGAGGGAGGGATATTCAGTTAGTTGCAATTTGCAACCTCACCACTAGATGTCACTAAATCCAAAATGTTTCACCTTTAAGTATTTCCTGATACTTAAACAGCCTTTTAAACCATAATCGAAAATAACCTGTGACAAAAATATGAACTCATGTCGAGTTGAAAAAAAAAGAAAAGAAAGATCTTGCAACTTTTCCATGCTCACAAAAAGCTTATTTCTCTCAAATTGTGTCCAAATTCAGTCTCAAAATCTGTGGAAATTCATGCTGAATCCATAGATCCACTGTTAATCCATAGTTTATTTCCTGATGCATTGACTACTTACTGAAATCCAGAGATATAGATATATATCTTAACTTCACAGTGGAATTTATGCTTTCATTGTTAGAAACAGGCGTTTATCAGAAATGCTTCATTAACATGCAGTGGCATATTCCACACTCCATCAATATCAATAAGTCAAATACAACACCATCGGTCATCCTGCCAGTTGAAAGGGAAAAGTGCAGCACGGGTGTTACGGTTGGTGGTGACAGCTGTTTCCCCCCTCATTATGCTGCACCGCGGGCGGCCGTCTGCATCAGCCGTCTGACCGCCGTGTGCTGTGTCTCTTCCAATCACAGATGCTCTTCATCTGTGCATGTCAGCAGGCAGCAGCGCACCTCACAGCTGAGGTTCTTCTCCATACACAGGGCTGACTTGGCCTCAGACATTTGGAGACACATAACCACAAGTGACCAACTCCACACCTAACTTATTGAGGAGTGTCTGGCTGTGTTTTGAACTCTTTACATAATGTGGACATTAACAGATCATGGGGTGTGTGTTGAGTTTTACAGAACTGTCTGATTGTCTGCTACATGATTACAGAGAGATGTGCTTGGACAAGTGACTGTCATGGTGAATTAATGACTGGTGCATATATTATTAATGTCTAGGACATGTGCCTACTTGCATTACTAAACTGGATCTCCTATCAGTTTAGTTTATCGCCATGATTGTGGGAGACATTTAAAAGTTCTGTACCCAGTGTTTTGTTTAGTTATTTTGGATGGGTGACTTTCTTAATGTTTCCGGTGTGTGTGTGTGTGTGTTCCTGCAGAACAAGGACAGTGAAGAAGCCAACTGTGTGGGTATAGAGGGTGTTCTAGAGGCTTATTTCGAGAGCCTTAGAACAGCACAGCTGTTTGGACCCACCAATTTTGCACCAATCATCAACCTTGTGGCTCAGTAAGTTTTTATGGTATTTGGTATATTGAATCTCATACTATAGAGTATGGTTTCGGTGGCGATTTAACACGCTCCAAACTTCTTTCTATCATTAATACAAACCTTATTGAACAGCCAACCGAACTGCCTTTGAAATTTAAAATAAAGACACACAGACCTAGACATAGCAACAGTGCTGACTCCACAGACAGCGTATTGAGAGCTGTTTTCTCAAAATATCATTCCTTCTCTACTCCTTCTATTTTCACCCGTGGGGCAAAAACTCTACCAGTTTAAAAAACTAATACTATTTGTTATTCCTTCCGGAGGTTTCCAAATATATTAATCTCAGACGGCCCCCATGTACGCTGGCAGAGGCTCTCTCTGAATGCTGATTAGATTTGAAACTTGCTTTGGTTTCACTGTTTTGTTTACTCGGTCCCACTGCTGAGGTAAATGCACTTAATGTTTACTTAGGTTTTTAACAATGTTGTTTTGGCCCCTTTTTCTCCTGGCCATTTATAACCGTTATGGCCGCTATTGGATACAGAGACTCATGTGCGTGCTCCACTGAGGTATACTATTACTAATATTTCAAGCAATCTAGACTTGTGGTTTTTCTTTTCTTTTCAGAGAACATAATATAGCTTCTGCATTAATTTTTGATGTATTGACTTGTTTACAACAGCGTCTTTAGAAGGTGACCACAGATAGCTTCATTATTCTTACTCTAGACACCACTGTTGAGCCTTGTGTGAACATAGCTTCAGTCGTGATTTACAGATTGCCGTACACCCTTTTGCTCCACTGTGGGAAAGAGGCTGTGATGAACCAAGACAGGCTTTTAGGAGACCCAAACCTGGGAACTCAATCTAACCCAAACCCAGGAATTCCCCAAAAAATAGCACAAGGAATGCATTTTTTCCCCTGTGTTTGAATACATTGAAAATGACCATGCTGGAAGACTTCTCCCTCTCCCTCTCCCTCTCCCTCTCCCTCTCCCTCTCCCTCTCCCTCTCTATCATATTCTACTGTCATTGGTACTGATGAAGTGCCCACATTGCTTGTCATTCTCTGTGGGTGCCTAAAGTGGCCAGGGTTCCTTTCCCAGTTTCTTCCCTTACCCTAATCCGGGTTCGTTTGGGTTTGTTTTTCATCACACCTATAATTACATTTCACCTGTGGGGTGCTGCTGCAGTCTTTTCACATGATCTATCTAACACCCTGCTTACAGCTGCCTATTCCTACCAAACTATGATGTCCAAATTCTACGCTGATAATAATACATATTCTAAACCTGATTGTTCAAATCCTTGATTGTGATTGGCTAAAAGCCGTTGTAAAATCCAGCATTACCTTACAATTTGACCTGATTACATTCCATATTACTGCGCAGCGAATGGCAAGGCATTTATATAGCGCATTTCATACCCAGTGTTCCATCTGGCTGTTGCGTTGCTTCAAGGGTTGCGTGGCAACGATTTATTTAGGAACTATAATTTTTAGTGGCGGAAGAATGACGGTTTATTATTAAACTGTTGTTTCTTAAATTGAATTGTCTTTAATTATGAAACCATATCAAATATGTGTAGTAACAGGTTTAGAAAAGCTTCGCGTCGTGCCTAACAACTCCCTTACCTGTTCTAAAATCAGCGCAAAGCACGGCCTCTTGGGGCTTATTGCTTAAATAAATGCCAGCCTATTAACCTGCTCCCCCCCCCCTTTTTTTCTATATCTATCTCTCTACCCGGCCAGTCCCAACAACTTACAACATAAAGTGTAACCAGGGAACATTTGGTGGCAGTTCCAAATGAAGAACGCTTGCTTTGTTCTCACACCTGAGTCTGAGTCATCAAACCTTTCACAACACTCTTACATAGTCTTGTAAGAAGACACTAGGTGCTATCCGTCCCCACCACTCTCCTTACGTAAGGCGACAATCTGTGAAAGAAATTATTATATATTATCATGAAGATTTAGACTTAAAGAAAATGCTCTAAACTGTTCTATTCTGTTCTGTGTATTGTGTTCTGATTTTAGTTGGTCAGCAGTATTTTTCCACTGACAGAAGCCAATCAATAACAGCAAGCCTGTGAAACCTAGTTACCTCAAAGAAATGTTTTTGTTGGTGTCGATTTATTCTAAGTAATTCTAACAACTTAGTAAGTTTAGGATTTTTTCCTGACACAATCATCAATTAATAACTCTGCACAGCTGATTAGCCGATGCTAGCATCCCCCCAGGTCAAAAATCCCATCTGCACCGCTGCACTAGCAGGACATTTTTTGGTGCGTAATCCCGTACAGATTACTGTATTTGTAATGTCAGTAGGCCTGTGCTGTCACTTAAAACCAGATGAGTGGAGACACAATCTGATTTGTAGAACATTCTATGGTGGAATCACTCAGAGGAACATAGGCTGTAAATATACTTTGAAACGTTTTGTTGCTAACTCTAATTACCTTTGCTTGCGTCATGTGCGGCCTTGTTCTACCTGACAAGGTCAAGGTTAAGGTCCGGCATCTGCTGGAGGGTTTATGGCCTGGGCCGGAGAGCTCTCTCTCCCGGATGCTTCCCAGTCCTGCTTCACTGCCATGATGAATTGGAAGGGGTGACAGATCACTGGATACTGGAAGTGATAGTTCATGGCTCTGCTGTCTGTGACTGTGGTGTTTTGTAATTTTGTGGACTGTGCTATATGGGTTCCCTTCAAAGCCAGGATGTGACCACTTGCATCCATAGTCTGCGCATATTTTTGTTTGTATTTATATCTGGATTGACTTGCAAAAAAATGGTTTTCAATGACATGCTAACATTGTCAATGACATACTAACGTTGTAATAATAAGGATGAATTAATGATGTGTTTGACAAAAAAAAAACGATACACACGTACACACACACACAAACACACACACACACACACACACACACACACACATATATATATATATATATATATATTATATGCCAAAAACAAACCATTTGGATATCAAAGTAATATATATATATTTGCACTGACTAGTTGCCTGCAGACACTCAGCCAGATTGCCTCTGTTGTTTTCTTAGGATGGCGGCGCATGAGATGGATGGGTCACAATATTTTGTCCTGCTAATCATCACAGATGGGGTTATATCAGATATGATCCAGACTAAAGAGGCTGTAGTTAATGTGAGTGTCTAAAATTGTATAAAGTTTAAATTAGGAGTAACTACAGTAACTACTGTTTTATTGTTGCAAAATAACCTCGGTTTTAATCATTTTCACAAGAACATGAAAACAGGGTCTTTAATGTCATTTGAATTTCTATGAATTTAATTTGATCTATAACTCATAAATATATTTGTCCTAAAGCACAAGGACCATTATAATGTAATTATCAGTGAAACTCTCAACCATTTCTGTCTCTCTCTCTTTCTCTCTTTCTCTCTCTCTTTCTCTCTCTGTTTGCCTTTTAGGCTGCTAGCTTGCCAATGTCTATTATAATTGTTGGAGTTGGACCCGCTGAGTTTGATGGTAACTTGCCGAGTTTAATTAACCTATTGACCACCACCCCTATAGTACCAATATGTTATTTAATTTTGATGTAATGCAAATACCAATTCTTTAGAGTTTGATTGAGTAATGGAATTGCAAAGTGAACATTTGATTGAATATTTCAAAGATCGCCATAAATTATAACCAAATGGAAAAAAGACAAATTATTTGTGCATAATGAGTGAAAAAAAACAGTTAGTTAAAAGTGCTCTGATTTAGTATTTAACTTGTGCATTAATATGTACTGATTAAGGGGATACGTTGGAAGGATATCTCACTGTTAACCAAAGAGTTAATTCACTTCATAGTCCAGTTAATTTACCATACAATAGGTCATGTTTTAGAGCATTCTTGAATCCATATGGCCACTTTTTCACTGACTATAAGTTGATTTTTTACCGACTATATTTTGTGATGTTTTTATCGATGAGATAGATCTTTTGTTCCTCCCTAACCATTACAGTTACATTCTAATGGAATTGGTTTTACATCAATATGTTTACTAAAAATGTTTTTATGTCAATATTTTTTGCTGAAAACGCTTTCACGTCAATATGTTTACTATATGTTGCTGTTTCTTCCTCCTTTGTAGCCATGGAGGAGCTGGATGGTGATGAAGTGAGAGTGTCCTCCAGGGGGCGCTTTGCTGAGCGAGACATTGTTCAGGTAAGGGCCTGGTCAGTGGTGTAGTCCAGGGTATACGCAGGTATACGGAGTATACCCACTTATTTTTCAGTCAGCATTGAGTATACCCACTTCTCAAAACAGGGCGATTATCCTGTGCTTTATGGGCTGCTTAAAAACAATTAAGAGTATACCCACTTCTCCAAGGACCACTACACCACTGGGCCAGGTCCAAGTCTAGGTCAAAATTCCCCAGATATCATGAGTCAAACTGCACATCCTGGATTTCTGCTATTTCAAGCCGTAGTTGACGTCTTGTAGACCTTATTAGATGTCTGCACCATCCCAAGATAGTATCTTCCCATTCAGTAAATGCACCTAATTTCTCTAATGTCAGTTGTTGCATGTATCCTACAACTTGCTGTAGATTTCAGCTGAATCTTTCAGATCAAAAAAGTTATGTCAGCTAGTGCCAACCTCTGTCTCTTTTATAATTTAGAATGTCATTAGTGCGTTATTTAGTCTTTGAGAAATAAAAGAAACAACTTCTAGTCTCAAAATTGAAATCTTCGAACACTGGCAATGTGTCCTGCAGTTTGTGCCGTTCCGTGACTACATAGACCGGTCAGGCAACCAGGTGCTGAGCATGGCAAGGTTGGCTAAGGACGTTCTGGCGGAGATTCCAGACCAGCTGCTGTCCTTCATGAAGAGCAGGGGCATCGAGCCACGGCCAGCACTCTCCTCCTCCTCCTCCTCCACCATGCCACCAATACACCAGCAAGTGTGACAGAGAGGAAGGAGAAGTCACATATCTCTGCTGTGCCCCCCAGCCCCAACATAGACACACACACACACACACACACACACAGACACTTTCTGTCTCTGTGTCTCGTCTGATTTCTGTGTTTTTGACAGTACATTGTGTCTTGTCATTGTGTGTTTTTGTTTGAAATGAACAAGGCAATGAGAAGACATATATCTTCTCCTTATGTATATATACATAATATACTCCTGCCACAAATGCAGTCTCTCTCTCTCTCTCTTTCTCTCTCTTTCTCTCCCTTTCTCTCTCTTGCTCTGCCTGTCTGTCTTTTTTTTTTTTTTTTTTTTACATAAGGCATGACTGCACACTCATGCTTTCGTCCAGACTACAGAGGTCTGTATGCAGATACAGTGTATGGCTGGGGTAATGTGAGGTGAGGTAAGATTCCATCTCCATTTCCATTGCAGCAAAATGCAAGAGAGGCTAACTCAATAAACCAGCTATGCCAATTTGTATTCATCTCGTGCACACAAGCATTAGCATTAGCATCAGCTGCTACAAGTTCTTTTAACGTTACCAGTAAGACAACATGCTTTAGGGGGTAATGGCGGAAAGCCCATAAATCCATGTCTTTATTGACAGTACATATCATTAATTATTAACTACATTTTGAAGAAACTCATTACTGGTTTCTATATACTTTCTTTCACCTGTGAGGATGACAGTTAGTCAGGCGTGTAAGGAGGAGCGGAGCTGTGCGTACCAGGTCACATGTTCATTAGTGTCAGTCACCCACCCACTAGCTCCCTGCCACTCTACCCTCTCCACAGGACGCAGGGAGCGCTGGGCACATCTCCTCACCCGCTGCTAAAGAAATGCCAGTCTGTGGTATCCCCACAGAGAGAGGGAGAGAAAGAGAGACAGAGATAGAGAGAGAAAGAGAGAGAGAGAGTGAGAGCACAGGATAGAGGAGGAGTCAGAGGTAATGTGATATATTAGTGGGTGTGCATTGGCTGGGGAGGCTGTGAGGGTGAGTGTTGACAGGCAGAGAGTTTGCATGCCACCCTGCCATGACCACTGGCCTGCTGCTGCCATGAGAATCCCCTGTGTCCGAAACTCTCTGTCAGTGAACAGCAGCCATGTTGACACATGTAGCTGTGCTTTTCCACAATGCTGCTCCATGTTAAGTGGCCTGTCCAGTGCTATCCCTGAGCATTTGTAAGGTTGTCATGAGAACAACTCCAGATGCATTGTGTCCGTTTCCATAACGATCCATAATAATCTGCCTAATGATGCACATACCTGGTGTTTTAAGTACTTGTTTATGCAGAGCATGATAATTGTTATACACCATAATTTGTTTATACTCAAGCCCCCGACTTCCATGTCATAGTGGTGATATCTGGTGAACAGGTGAACTTATTATAAATGTGGATGTGGTTCCAGTCTCTTTTACAAAGAACTCAGTGTTCATCTGTGTAATAACTTGTCTGTGCTGTTCTGATCCCCAGTGCTGCCTGTTACAAGTAGTCATAGTCTGGCTTGTACTAGTTTGCATAAACTTTTTTCTATTTTGTGGGTTGCCAACGTAGGGCAGTGAAAGAAAATGTTCATCGAGAAATTATGTTTACAGCTTGGAGACACATGCACGGACCTACTGTGATTTGAAAAAGGGAAGAATTTGGAGGATCTCCTGATAAACTGTATTCACACTGTTTATCCGTAAAAATCCTTCCTTCATCGCATCTGTTCTACCAGGAGGACTCAGAAACTAAATTGAATGCAACCTGTTTAGCACTACCTAAACAGTGACACAAACATTCATTTAAAAATGTAAACATCTTTGGCAAAAGGTTCAGTCAAGGTTCTAGCATCTAATTATGAATAGAGCATCAGCTCTAACCAGTTTAACGTTATGTGTCCTAGTCTAATAAGGCTATCCCTGACAGACGGAAGAGGGGTCCAAACTGGTGCTGAAGGGGAATCTCAGAACATCAGGACATTTCAAGAAGCGTAGACATAATAATATAATAATAATGGATTTTATTTGTATAGCACACTTTAAAATACAAAGATTTCTCAAGGTGCTTAACATGGTATAGACAATCACAACAACAATAATACAAAGTAATAGAAGTGCTAATAGAAGATAGGATAATATAGAATACTAAAAAATAAATAATAAAAAGATGGCTGATGGGCATCTGTAAAATGAAAGATACAATGTATAGATTGAATGAAACAGTAGCATCACGTACAGGATGAGGCCCTACCTGGTAGACTCTTGGCATAAGCTCCATTAATTGAAACAGAATAACAGAAGTGTTACACCTTGACCATGGTGTTACCATTGTCTGTGTACAGTGTACAACTTTTTTATTTTCTTTATAGACTTTATGTATGCAATATACCCAGTACCGTACATGTATCTCGTTACACTGCTGATTAAAAAAAAAAAGCAAATGGATAAACTCCGTCTTTGAAGTCAGAAAAGCTTATGATACGTGCTCAAAGAGCAGAGAGAGAATGTTATTATTCTAACCATTTTAAATGCAGATGCAGATCATCTTTATAGAGTGTACATGTTGCTGAGTCAAATGTACAAAAACATCACATTTGCATCCTGATAGTCTGGGTCACATGCCAGTTATCAGGTGGTTTCCACTGATCTATATTAAGACATTAAAGTTCAGTGGTGGGCTTTCTCTGGAAGCACTATGTACCAGAACTACTGCCGTAGCTGAAACTAAAATGGTATCGTCACACTTGGAGGTCTTTGTCTGTGTGTGTGTGTGTGTGTGTGTGTGTGTGGGTTTGGCTGCAGAGGATCTTGTTATCAGATAACATTTCATGCTGATATTGTAGAGTGAACTTGTCTTTAATTTATTGTGGGGAAACTATTGACCCATTGTGCCACTGATATGTTAAAGCCCCATTATGCAACAATTATACTTCAGAATTAGGGTTAGGATAAGCAGTTTAACCTTAAAATCACAGCTTAAAAAAAATTGGGTCGCTACAATGACTTTTAATATGGAGAATCGCCTCCGTGCCATTGGGATACAAGGGTCCTTAGGCATATAACTGCGTTCTGTAGTTTTGCCTGCCGATGTCCGCCGACCTGACCTTGATTACCTTCTGCCGATCTAGTAAGTAGCTTATTTGCCGTCTTGCTTTGTCTTGCATTGCACTTGCTTGATGTTTGATCGCGAATAGCTATTGTTCCGTTGTGCTGCTTTAACAACATAGTTGATGTGAGGAAGTAGTGTTACAAAATGGTACTTTAGTGACACCCTGTGGTTGCTCCTGAGCAGAACACTTCTACCATAGATGATACGTAGTTCGCAAGTTCACAAACGTAATAACTCTGCTTCTGTATGGGCATATGATACATTTCTTAAAATCCAGAAGAACAACATGCAGACATTTTCAGATGTAATACTACACAAGATTCTTAAATGACCCTCATTCATGTTACAAAAGCAACTCCTGTTTATGTATCATTATCATTGTCAATGTCATTGTTAATCAATGTCTGATGATAGGAAAAAAGTATATTCACATTTATATTTTATTTATTTCCAATAATATTTAATAGTGCAAAGCCAAAGATTTGAAGGCAAATGATTTGTAGAAGGCTGCACTAGGTAAAGAAGTACTGGTGATTCTCTATCTCCACATTCGCACTGTCGTCCACCACGGTGGCCAAGCTCTCCTGCATGGGTGGCTGTGAGCGTGGCACGAGCTTCCTGACCAGCTGAAAGCAGAGCGTCATTCACAGTCAGCATAGCACTGGGCAGATAAGACTGGGGTGTAATCAAAGTGTGTGTCAGCTCACTCACAGGTTTCTTAATGTCAGCCTGAGCTCTCTCTAAGGCCTTGCGAAGACGCTCCTCCTGTTGTTTCTTCTGCAGATGAATCTTCTCCTCTCGTTGCCTGTTACAACATGGCAAACAGTTAGCTGTGCAAGGCAGTGCTGTAAGTAGACGTATAGTACAGTACACACTACAGAACTACCAAACATATTTGAAGTAATCTATCTGGAAGATTTACAAGGAACTTATCTTTTTTTATGATTATTATTTGTTTTAATTATATAATTTCGTGTTATCATTTCTTTCTTTTATTTTCATATCGCTCTGTCATGCCCTGCCAAGGGACTACAGATGAAAACTAGCTAACCTAGCTAATTCCGGTGCATTTACATTTTCTGGGAAATGTAAATCAATGTACACTGTCCCTTTTCAAATAAACAAATAAATAAATGAGTTCAATCCACTTTACATATGATGGACAGACCCAGACTACATGGGGACCCAGACTACATGAGGTCCCAGACTACATGAGGACACAGACTACATGAGGTCCCAGACTACATAAGGACACAGACTACATGAGGACACAGACTACATGAGGTCCCAGACTACATGAGGACACAGACTGCATGAGGTCCCAGACTACATGAGGACACAGACTACATGAATGCATCAGAGCTGAGAACTGGAAGGTGAGTCTGACTTGATCCTGCGCTCCTTCTCCCGGACCCTATCTACTATGAGTAGGCGGTCCCGGGGCACCAACTCCAGATACTCTAGCAGGTCCTCCAGCCGGCCCTCGATGCTGGTGAGCATTTGCAGCGTGGTGAGGTTGGCCTCGGTCTCCCCAACACAGAGCTGGTACACCTCTTTAACCTTCAAGCCCAGGCCCTCCAGCATTCGGTCCTGCAGAGAAAGGGAGCAGGTAGGAGTGGACACAGGAGGAGAACGGGAGAAGGAGGAGTGAATGGATGGATGGATGGAATGAATTGAGGGACAGAGAAACCAAGAAACCCTCAAGATGCCCTCACAAGCTATCCTATAATAATATGCAACAATGACATGACTAAGCTTGTGTCTCCTGCAACTGTCCTCACAGGCTTACTGTTTTTTCTTCCAAGATTCCACTTTTACCAACACAACACAACTCGTTTAGCTCTGTAAACCCCTTCTCTTCAGTCAGTGATTCTATTCTAAGCTATTGTGAGATATCAGACTCTTCAGCAAAGACAGACATTTCAGCAAATCTCAGTGATGTGTAATTATGAGTGTTCATGTTCTATGTATGTGCATACTGTGTGTTTAGGGTGTGTGTGTGCGTGCATCTGAACTACAGCTCTTACCTGATGATCTGCTTTGTACTCTCCGAAGGAGAACAGACGAGCCTTGAGCTCCAGCTCTGCTGCCCTCACTCGCTCTCTCTCAATGGCACAGGAGATTATATCAACCTGCTGGGACAGCTGCTCTGTCTCCTGCTCCCTGGATGGACACACACACACACACACACACACACACACACACACACACACACACACACACACACACACAATGTTTGGTAAACTCTTTATCCTATATTTTTTTCCAAATCAATTTTTATGATCCAAGCAATCATCAGTTATTTTTAAAATTATATATATTATATAATGTTAAGGTTATATTATATTATATTATATTATATGATTATAATTTGACTGACATCTTTTTGCGGGTGTTGCACATGGTCATGCGAAACTCCTCCAGAGACTCCTCAGTGTCCTGGGAGTTCTGGATGAGGTTCAGGTTCTGCTTCTCCAGCTCAGTGAGAAGGTCCAGCAGCTGCTGCGGCTCCGTGAAGAAAAGCTGAGGATCCTGTGCACACACACACACACACACAGAGACACACACACACACACACACACACACAGACACACGCACACACACACACACACACACACACACACAGAGACACACACACACACACACACACAGAGAGACACACACACACACAGAGACACATACACACACACACATACACACACACACACACACACACGCACATGAATATATTATAACCGAGGGCACACATGCACCTACAAATGGTCAAGGTATACCTATATATACATGCCACAAACACACTTCAGTTCATTGTGGCACACTGACATATCGTAAGAACACACATAAAATCACAGTATTTGTTTTAAACTGTCAGTGCTTTGCCTATCTACGGTTTCTGGATAAAAAAAATGACAATGTGTAATCTGTTTGCTGTATAACAACAGAAATATTGAAAAAGTTATGCGTGAAACTAGAGAAGAATTTAACTTGCCTTATACTCAGAAAGATTGCCCTCAATTTCGGAAACTTGTAGTTCTTTCCTAAGACAAAAAAAAACAAGTTTACAACTCTAAGAAGACACAAAGCAAGGGGACGCGTCTTCACAATTACAGTGAGCAAGAAAAGATAAACATGTTGGTTGCCTCTCGATGCCATTAACTTTGTGATGGGAACTTTTAGGTTTTACTTTAAAATGGAAGTTTTATGTTACATTTACTGGACTTTACTACACAACAAACATTTTTCATAGGGTGTGATCTGCACTCACATTTTGTTCTCCTTGGAAGAGGGCCTCCTGCGATGGTTCCTGGGGTCAGTCACAGGGGGCAGTTCTCTTTGAGAGCTGTCTCTTCCTGTGGGGTCAATATTTGTAATACTTTCAATAATCCGTAAGGATTTTCACTGATGCTAAAACTATTTATCTATTCTAAAAGCTGCATGTCTATAATGTCCGTTCATTAATAATATTGATGGAGAGTGTACGTCTGCTTTGTGTTGTGGGAGCTGTCCCCTGCACTGCCTTGGCTGCTGTTTGCTGCTGCTTCTCTCTGGCCTGGATCTTCTCAGCCATCTCCCTCCGCCACTGTTGCTTCTCCTGCCACTCAGGTGGGGAGAGCTTCAGCAGGAACTCATTGAAGTTGGTGTAATCCTTCAAAATGTCCTCAAACTTGGAGATATCACTGTGCATTTGAACACCCAGAAAAACACATGTAGACACACTCATAATAAAAACTACAAGATCATAAGCACACCACACAAATGCAGGCACCATTTGCAATGTTTTGCTTAAGTGATATTATTTCTCTGCGTATCTACCTTTTCACAGTCACAATTGTTCCTGAAATCCTCTTGATCTCTGCAATTTTCTCTAGCTTGGCTTTAGTCTCTTGTTCAGCACTGTGGTAGAAGTATAAGAAAATATGTGTTTATTTAATCACAGACAAAAACAATGGTTCATATTTCGTTTGGGGACCAGTAGGCCTATACCTATACCTAAACTCCACAGTGTAAATTATTTTTCAGGGTCCACACATCCATGAGATGTTATCTAATAAAAGGCTAAATACATTTTTATGGCCTGCACAGAGCTCTTGTCATTCTCCTTGAGGAACTCATCAAACATGGCTGCATCTTCATCCAAGAACTGAGCGGTTTTCTTTAGCCTGTTCTCCTCCGCTTTGGCCACCTCTGCAAGATTGGTCATCAACTCGTGCTTCACTGCCAATGAGTACTACAGGAGAAGGAGGGATTTAAGGAAACAACGAGGGATAAAAACCAAAGCTGCACTATTCAGAATTTCATTTACATGATGTGTTTTTTACGCTGTGCAATGAAGACTTGTTTTGCACTGAAATGAAAAGAGTGAGGAGTGTGGGTTCACTGATAATTTTCTTCACCTCAAGCATAAACATCTCCTTCTTTTTGATGATAAACTCACCCATTGTTTCTTTGTCATTTCGGTCTAAAATGAGATGGATATAATTACTGATATGGTTTATAGCTCTTTAATTTGTCAGTATCACATTGAGTAATATCAGTCTTACAACATTAAACGAACACAACACTATTTGCTCTTGGGATTGGACTTCTGTCAAGTGGAGCGTGAAAGGCATACAAATCAACTGAAGTGTTCTGTGATCTATACAGAAAATGTTATAGATTGAGCATGCTCCTAATGCAAGACAGAGAGGGCACAACTCATTGCTAATTGGGAACTAGACATGTAGCTGTGCCTACATTTCCTATTGAAATAACACCAATGTCAACAAGATACTGGTTGCCTCACTTTCACACAGATTAGACCCAAACTAGTCTGGATGCTGCTCTACTGTTGCTGACCATCACGATTCCACTGATTGGAGTTAAACTGTCTGCCTATGAAAAGGCAACAGTGTCCCCTGATACTACTTATTTAACCCAAATGTACTCACAGGTAGAAGACCTTTAGCTAACTAGGATTCATGAGTTATCCCAAGTCATAGTGGTTTGTCTCATGCTCTACCACCTCGGACAGCAGCTTTCTTCCAGGAAGGGTTATTTCTGAGAGAGGTATTGGCTGTTTTGGCGTCAGCTTCCTTCTGACCCTTCTCTAGTTCCCGGCGAAATTCTGCTCGCATTCCCTGGATTTTCCCCAAATATGTGCGCTTCTGGTGGACCTTAAGACCCTTCTGGTGCTCTCGCTCCTATGAGATCACAGAGAACAATGTATGAACTACAGATACATTTTTAGCAAAAACATGCGATATGATAAATATTTCTGCCCAGGACAGGATAGGAAAGGACAAATGTAGTTGTATACAGGCTACAAAGTCATATCAGAGGTGCTCATTTATTTAGGTGTTACACAGTTTAAAACTTTAACTCATCCAATGTTCTGTTGGAAAATGTATCTAATTTATTATGCAAGGAGTTAGTCTATATACCTTATCTATGATCTGTTCACAAATGTATGGGTATTTCGAATGAACCAAATAGCATAGCCTACTGGTCCTCTACTAGCAAGAGATTCCATAGTTGACTGGACACTTACCTGCCTCTTTTCCTTATTCTGTCTGTTCCTAAGAAGAAAGATGTCCTCCTTAGGGAGTTTGAAGGGATTGCTCAGCGAGATGTCATTATTTCCACCTGCATGAGTGATTACAGAAAATGCATAAATCAAAGCCGATATTATAATATATATTGGGGGGACGCATTCCCCCTAATGTTAAAGGTACCCAGTGCAACTTTCGAGGCTTAAAAATAAACATTCAATTTCTAGTCTTTTTTACACGTAGTAAGTTTCAATAACTCCATACCATTACATACCGACATTCAAGCAGCAAAGATGACACGTCTTTGTGTGGTGAGAACTGATAGAAAATCGATAACAACAACAATCGCCGCCATTTTCTTTATTTTTTGTTACCTACAATAAATAAAGCAGGCTTCCAGTCAATGGAAAAATGCCTTCTCCCCACCGGCGATTGTTGTTGTTTACGATTTTCTATCAGTTCTCACCACACAACGACGTCTCATCTTTGCTCCTTGAATGTCGATATGTAATGGTATGGAGTTATTGAAACTTACTACGTGTAAAAAAGACTAGAAATTGAATGTTTATTTTTCATTGAATGTTTACATAAAGTTGCACTGGGTGCCTTTAAAGTATGCTCAAAATTACCGAAATAAACCATGGGTGTCACATTTTTGTAAAAGTGGCAAGCCTTTTACATTTGCTAGCTTGCTGGTTGCAACTTATTGTAATTCCCTTAAGTGTGCATTGTTATAGTATATGTGAAATTGTTTTAGCTTGTCACCTGATTTCGGAGGCTTGGCTTTGATTCCCCTCTTCATCTTCATTATGACAGTTTGTGCTACTGAAAAGAGTTGGTGGATAGGGGCAGAAGGAATTACAGTATTTTGAATATGGTATGAATAGGTTGATGAAAAAGTTCCTAATGCTTGTTCCTTTGAAACACACGAGAAAAAAAAATAATCGTCATAGGCCTACATAGGCTACATCGTACGTATTATATCCCGAAATAAAGCAACATCTAATCACATGACTGTCACTTACTTTCTTGTTCCTTTTCCGCATTGTCAGATGGATTAGTCACTGCTTGCATTTTACAAATCCAGTCACAGGAATGAAATGGATCTTTGTCTTAACCTAATAAGACACAGTCACAGACATTGCCTGTAAATTGAACGTGTATAAGTTTCAAGGTCTTTGTTTTAAAGTTCTTTTTTTCCACCAGGTTTAGTCTATAAACCAATACAGATCCTTTCGAGCAAGCAAGCGCACCCTAATATAAATGCGGGTGAAATAATCCCAGTGATCATCCAAGGAATTTTGCGTAAATGTTGCTTGATTACCCCTAAAGTCTGTCCAATACTGCGTCATAGAAGTGACGTGAATTGATGTATGGCGGGAGCGTCATAACTGAACGTCAAAGATTAATTCAGTAGTCACCGACAGATGGCGGCGAAGATTCTATTTCCCCACACAGAGAAAAGTGTCACTGTGTGAAACGTCACGTTAATGAATATAATTGCTTGAAATTATCCATTGGGTTAGTACTGGACCTCTGACTAATATCCTCAGTGTCAAAATGGGACAAACATAATGAC
This sequence comes from Sprattus sprattus, assembly GCF_963457725.1. NCBI lineage: Eukaryota > Metazoa > Chordata > Actinopteri > Clupeiformes > Clupeidae > Sprattus > Sprattus sprattus. The sequence goes on from NC_137914.1 coordinate 8,064,839, forward strand.
CTGTGTGACAGGTGACCAGTTTTTTAAAACTCTGGCCAAAACAAGAAGACAGATTTGTTGGCAAAAGATGCCTTATAGCTTTGAGTCTTTGCTACAGTGCAATAGTAAATATGCTTGTGGATAATACAATGTAAAAATACACTTCGTTGCTTAAGAGAGGTTGCCATTCAACTGTATGATCATCTTAGGAGATGTCGTTTGTGGTGCTGTTAAACTGTATTGAATTAAACACAAATGTGTTTCTGTTATTTAGCCCATCCCCACTGATTGGCATTGGGTGGTCAAAATAACATAAACACTTGTCAGCACATTGCAATACCATTCAACAGCACTGCAAACTGCAGCCTCTATAATGAACATCTATCTATACTAGTGCAGTGCCCGTAGGAATCATGCATTCTGTAGTGTTAGCAGACGTAGGTGTAGCTGTTGGGTAGTGTAATAGCAAGACATATTTGCACTCCACATAGGTACAGGTTACACTGAAGTATTATTGTGATGCATGTTTCCTTTTCATTAAGAAATGTTTTAATGTTAGCCTTTTTGGAGATCTACCAACAAATAAAGTTTGAGATTATGTAGTGGATGCAGTTGAATATAGATGTCAATGTTGCTGTCTAAACTATTAACTAAATGTCATAAAGAAAGAAATTATTTAGTGCCCGTAGGAATCATGCATTCTCTGTAGTGTTAGCAGACATAGGTGTAGCTGTTGGGTAGTGTAATAGCAAGACATATTTGCACTCCACATAGGTACAGGTTACACTGAAGTATTATTGTGATGCATGTTTCCTTTTCATTAAGAAATGTTTTAATGTTAGCCTTTTTGGAGATGTACCAACAAATAAAGTTATGTAGTGGATGCAGTTGAATATAGATGTCAACGTTGCTGTCTAAACTATAAACTACATGTCATAAAGAAAGAAATTATTTAAAATGAAGTTATGGTTGAAATAGGATCACTTCTTTATTGTAAGGGTAAGTGTAGGGTAAGAATGGTCATGCAGTTGGACTCAAATGTAGGTTAATTTTATTGAATGTATGTAGCCTACTGTACTGTATGACTTCGATGATGCTAGCTTTGACAGCCCACTCTCAGACAGATCGTAAGCTAATAAATGTCCTTACAATGGGAACACAGTTTAAATACTCTGACTGGAGATGGCGTTACTATCCCCCACCCAAATTCAGTGCAGGACTGGGAGGATAACATGACAACGTGGCCCAACATAATTTACAGCAAGATTTGCGCTGACTGGAGATGGCGTTACTATCCCCCACCCGAATTCAGTGCAGGTCTGTGAGGATAACATGACAACGTGGCCCAACATAGCTTTCAGCGAGATTTGCGCGTATTTCGTGGATGGAGTAGAATTTTACCATGTTGAACGTAGTAGCATTACATCTAATACATTTGATAGAAACTTCAGAATCAGAATCTAATTTAATACAGAGTGATGGCTAACTGTAAGGGAGAACAAGTTTCAATAATAAACAGAATAAATTGATACGAGTTGTGTGCTACAGATGATGTGTAATTTTGTTCAAGCATGTGTAGGGGAGTGTGTGTGTGTGTGTGTGTGCGTGTGTGTGTGTGTGTGTGTGTGTGTGTGTGTGTGTGTGTGTGTTGTGTGTGTGTGTGTGTGTGTGTGTGTGTGTGCGTGTGCGTGTGCGTGTGCGTGTGTGTGTGTGTGTGTGTGACTGACACTTAAAATATATGAATATCAGGCATAAAATATATGAATATCAGGCCTAAATTTGGGGCAGCGGGGGTGGGGGTCCCATCCCAGTGTCTTTCTTAGCCAAGGGTCCTTGGGCTGAAAATGATTGAGGACCCCTGGTGTAAAAGATGATGGGGCAGTGTAACTGAAATCTGCCTTGCCAAATTCACATCTTACCTTCACTGTGGATCCTTAACCGAGTCATAGCCACTAAATGCAAATTATGCCAAGTGCCCTTCAAACGAGGAAATACAGACAGGCAAAAGTGGGGAAAGGTGAACATTAATGACTATACACAAAAGCACCATAATAATAATAATATACAATGACAGTGACAAGTTGAATGTCTGACAATTGTTAGAACTCATGAAAAGGTGTGATTTAAGTTAGTTTTCTACTGTGCCCCAGATATGTGTTTTTTTATTGTCAAAATACAAAAGTGCAAAAAACATTTCTAGATCTAAAATTATATTCTGAAGAGATTGTAAAAGACTCACAACAAATGTAAAAAAACAGATGATACAGATGATAAGATAGTCCTATATCTCCACACATGAGATTGTACTTTAGTACTACTCAAAGCCACCTTCCCATTAGAACAATGTCAAATAGTAAGCAGGCAATAGGACACTAAATAAAAATGGTTCTGAAGTGACACATTGACCACAAAACCAATTTTGTTTAATTGTTGTGGTCCAATGTGCATTGTCTCAAGTGTAAGGAGAATTTGTTTAGCTTTTCCTGGGTACCCAGGTTAACATGGACCACATGTGGAAATGTGACACTGTGTCCCGACTGCATATACATGGAAGCGACCATGTAAAACCCATTGAGCTAATGAAGTGGTTATATTCTACTGCATTGTTAATACTGAGCAAGGTTTCATTTTTTTAATTCCATTTTTTTGTGCTAAGGTCATACTACAGGGAAAAGGCAACAACCCAGGGTCCCAGCAAGCAGACATCTTTATTTTTTTTCGAAACATTGAAGCCTGCCATATTCATTAAATGTTTTCTATTACGTTTTGTAATTGTTCAAGTGTTAGAGATTTTACTTCCTCCCTTATGAACTCTATACCATGAAAAAGGTTAAAAAAAAAAAAAAGAAGTCGTTCTGTTCTCCTGAGGATATAACTTAAACTGTCCATGGGTAATAGCCAATGTTTTTAATGGGTTAGTCCATATAGCCTAAATAGTAGCCTAAATATATTAATCTCTCCGGGCTGTGGCTCAGTTGAGATTTTGAGCAGTATTACAAATGTTTCCTCATATTATATCGGAGAGACACCAACGCAATATATGTCTAAGAGACATGTCTTAGAGACAAAGAATTAAGTAAGACGTTCCCAGACTGATGTAATTTCATCGGTTTACAAGAGATTTGAAGACAGTAGGAAGTGACGTAGTGGTGTCGTCACCTGTGTGTTGATGTTTTGTGGAAACTGGGAAGCTTGGAGGACGGGAGGAGGGAGACGGTTTGTTTTTGTTCTCCGAGCAGCAGCCCAGAACTCAATTTAGTAAACATATAAACCCCTTTCGCCCTAAATCTTTATGTTAAGATTACAATATTTGTACGGACACCTTGGAACTCTTCAAACACAAATCATAATTCGAAAAGGAAGAATCGCCACCCCTGACCCCCTCCCTAAATAGAAAATCATGACGATTCTTCCTAAGAAGAAACCGAACTCGTCGGTCGGTGTTTCGGACCATTCCGACGAAGCTGACAGGAGAACTGGAGCGGACTCGCACCAACATTCACACGGAAGCCGGTCAAGTACAAGGCCCAGGGCCTCCCCGCCACCTTGGTCGTATCAAGCCGCTCCACCTTCATCACGAGAGGACAGACGGAATGAATCAAGCTCGCGGCCGCAACAGGCCTCCCCTCCTCCTGTCGGTTCAGGTTCTCCTGCCGTTCCTGTCGACGGAAGTAGTATCGGTGGAATAGCATGTGTAGCAGGGGGACGTGGAGAGCTGTCAGGTGGCGTAGGATGTGGCAGTGGCCTCGGAAGTTGTTGTTCGGGGCCAGGTTTGAGTAAGAGGCGACGGCAAGCAACCTGTTCCGGTGGGGCAGCCAGTGGAGGCAGTGGGGGTCCTAGCACTGACTCAGAGGAAGGGGCTGGTAACAATAGTGAAGACGAGTATGAGAATGCGTCGAGACTACAGTCAATGGACCCAGCAACAGTGGAACAGGTAACATGCCTTGTCTGGCAGCTGCCTCTTTTGTCCATTTGAGCATCTTAACTTGTGGTACCTTTGCTCTTTTGCTGTGTATTATATCACATTCTTAAACTTCTCCTATACTACTGGACCAGAGGGGTAATCTGTATCACAGCAGAAAAGTGTACTATTGGCTCACTCATTCTGTCATGTTAATGTCACATAACTATATACATTAGTTCATTTTTTTCTGATAGTAATGACCTTTCTCTATGTACTGGGTAATGACCTCTCTATGTACTGGTGCACAAATGAATGTATTACTCTCCCTAATAAATCTAATCTAACCATTATTCTATGCATAAAGCATGTCACATCACAATAATTAGGCCCAATAGGATAGGCACACTACACCGGAATCATGCCCTGTGTTAAACATTCTCAGGTCAGGGACAGGAGGGGGTGCTAAGGTGGATCAATGCTGATCTCACTGGTATGGTCTGAACAGTTTATCCCACAGCATCCAGAATATGCCACTAATAACAAGCCACTGAATAACACTAATGTTATGACATGGAGGCTGGGCCCAGCATGTTCTTTACTGAACATGACATAACTGTACTAATCCATCAAAAGCCAACAAGCCTAATGCTGCCATGCTTTTGTAGATACCCACATTGTAGTCATGCATTAACCCTTTAAGCCTAATCAGGACTCAGTTTCAGATAAAAAAGTATCATATTCTTAGTTGTCAAAATTAAAAAATTAAAGCGTTCTAGATCTACAAGAATGTTGTAAGCTTGAGAGGATGGTGTAAAGTCAGTAGTCCAATACTGTTGAGCACTAGAAGTAGTAGAATCAGGGCTTATATTATAGTAGTATTAGGGCTACAGTCAATGGTGGTATATTTGTATTGTCCCAAATGTACATCAATATAGGCTACTCAAACTCCTGATAATATAACATTTTACTGTTCCCTCATCATTGGATGTCTTGAAGGACTTTTATAGCTTAACTTATAATAGTATAACTGCTAAAAAATCCATGTATAGGTTTTCATTGTAGCATATGATGGTGACAATTACAGTGTCAAACATGAACATAAAGGAACACAAACTAAGCCAATCATTGTTTGTTTGTCTCTTCCCAAAATCAAAAAAAGTTTTCCCCAGACAGACGCATTTGTGCATGAAGTAACCAGATTCTGCAGAGGTAATCAGGAGGCTCTCATGGGGATTGCGTTTGTACACTGATTTACACAAAAGGCTGTTTGTGAAGTAGGGATACCTGATATCAGCTTTTTGTGTGA